>NC_083238.1:7500-673719 GCF_032191835.1 Heteronotia binoei | reverse complement strand
GAATCGTTCATGGGGTTTTCGTAAGGACAACCAGCTTTTTGTCTCCTACTCTGCCCCCAAGTTAGGGTCCAAGATTTCGTCTCAGAGACTTTCCAAGTGGCTTACTGAGACGATTAAACTTTGTTATTTGTTGGCAAAGAAGCCTTTACCTGGACCTGTTCGTGGACACTCCACAAGGGTGATGGCCACGTCGGTGGCATTCCTGAAGGGTGTGTCCCTTTCCGATGTCTGCAAGGTGGCTACCTGGTCTTTTCCGCATGCCTTCATGAAGCACTATGCGCTGGACGTGCATGCTCAGCAGAGGACTCGGTTGGGAGCTGCGGTGCTGCAAGCTGTTTCTTCAGGTTGACCGTCTTCCTGCCTCCAGGTATGCTTTGCTTGCTAGTCTCCCATGAGTGTGAGGCACAGAGACCACGAAGAAGATAGACAGGTTGCTTACCTGTAACTGTAGATCTTCGAGTGGTCATCTGTGCATTCACACTACCCGCCCTCCTTCCCCACTGCTGACAGTCTCCCTCCAGTAAGGAGCTTCCAGCGGTCAGGAAGGAACTGGCGGGATCCCTGCGCTGGTGCCGGTGAGCATGCGCACTGGGACGCCTGCGCATGCCCATTGGCACCGAGCGCGGAAAAATCCCGGGCTTTTTAGATACCAATTCGGGGATCGGCGCAAGCGCACTATCCCATGAGTGTGAATGCACAGATGACCACTCGAAGATCTACAGTTACAGGTAAGCAACCTGTCTTTTCTCATGCTCTGCACACCTGCTAGCCAGGCTGCATATTATGGCTGAAGGCCTTTGCTTAGTAACACATTGAATCAAAACCGCAACTTTGGGACTAATGAGAACCAAAACCAAAGTTCCAAAGAAATACTTGAGAAAAGTTGGAGGGGGGGAGGTGTAATTGCTAACTGTGCCTTTTGCTAAACCTAAATTATTGCTTGATTTATCACTGTATGGCAGTTCTGACTCAGACCCCGGTCTGAGGCACATCTTACCTGAAATTCTTAATAAATTGAACCTTTTGAAATAATACAGACTGTTTGTTGAGTACATAAGAACATAAGAGAAGCCATGTTAGATCAGGCCAATGGCCCATCCAGTCCAACACTCTGTGTCACACGGTGGCAAAAATTTATATATATATATATATATATATATATATATATATATATATATATATATATATATATATATATATATACATACACATACACACACACACACACACACATACACTGTGGCTAATAACCACCGATGGACCTCTGCTCCATATTTTTATCTAAACCCCTCTTGAAGGTGGCTATGCTTGTGGCCACCACCACCTCCTGTGGCAGTGAATTCCACATGTTAATCACCCTTTGGGTGAAGAAGTACCGTACTTCCTTTTATCCGTTTTAACTTGTCTGCTCAGCAATTTCATCGAATGCCAACGAGTTCTTGTAATGTGAGAAAGGGAGAAAAGTACTTCTTTCTCTACTTTCTCCATCCCATGCATTATCTTGTCACCCCGCAGTCGACGTTTCTCCAAGCTAAAGAGTCCCAAGCGTTTCAACCTTTCTTCATAGGGAAAGTGTTCCAGCCCTTTAAACATTCTACTTGCCCTTTTCTGGACTTTCTCCAATGCTATAATATCCTTTTTGAGGTGCGGCGACCAGAACTGCACACAGTACTCCAAATGAGACCGCACCATCGATTTATACAGGGGCATTATGATACTGGCTGATTTGTTTTCAATTCCCTTCCTAATAATTCCCAGCATGGTGTTGGTCTTTTTTATTGCAAACGCACACTGTCTTGACATTTTCAGTGAGTTATCTACCATGACCCCAAGATCTCTCTCTTGGTCAGTCTCTGCCAGTTCACACCCCATCAACTTGTATTTGTAGCTGGGATTCTTGGCATCGGCCACGTTGACGCCCACTCACCCAGCCTCAACAGATCCCTTTGGAGTTCCTCACAATCCTCTCTGGTTCTCACCACCCTGAACAATTTAGTGTCATCCGCAAACTTGGCCACTTCACTGCTCACTCCCAACTCTAAATCATTTATGAACAAGTTAAAGAGCATGGGGCCCAGTACCGAGCCCTGCAGCACTCCACTGCTTACCGTCCTCCACTGCGAAGACTGCCCATTTATACTCACTATCTGCTTCCTATTACTCAGCCAGTGTTTGAGCCACAATAGTACCTGTCCTTTTTCTCCATGACTCTCAAGCTTTCTAAGGAGCCTTTGATGAGGAACTTTATCAAAAGCTTCCTGGAAGTCAAGGTAAACAACATCTATCGGGTCTCCTTTGTCCACATGTTTGTTCACCCCCTCAAAGAAATGTAACAGGTTAGTGAGGCAAGATCTTCCCTTACAGAACCCATGCTGAGTCTTCCTCAATAACCCGTGTTCATCAATGTGCCTACTCATTCTGTCCTTGATAATGCTTTCTACCAACTTTCCCAGTATTGAAGTCAGACTGACAGGCCTGTAATTTCCTGGATCTCCTCTGGAACCCTTTTTAAAGATGGGGGTGACATTTGCTACCTTCCAGTCCTCAGGAATGGAGGCAGATTTCAAGGAAAGATTAAAGATTTTTGTCAGAAGATCCACAAGTTCAACTTTGAGTTCTTTCAGAACTCTCGGATGTATGCCATCCGGACCCGGTGACTTATTTTTTAATTCGTCCATCAGTTGTAGGACCTCCTCTTTTGTCACCTCAATCTGACTCAGGTCTTTCAACACCCCTTCCAAAATTAGTGGTTCTGGAGCGGGCAAAAAGTTCTCATCTTCCACAGTGAAGACGGAGGCAAAAAATTCATTCAGCTTCTCAGCCATTTCCCTATCCTCCTTCAGTAATCCTTTTACCCCATGGTCATCCAAGGGCCCCACTGCCTCCCTGGCTGGTTTCCTACTTCTAATATATTTGAAGAAATTTTTATTGTTGGTCTTTAGGTTTTTTGCATAACTCAGGAGAGTATTCGGGGGGGGGGGGGGGAAGCCTGACGGATTACATTGTCTGACAGTGACCAATTCCCCACTAGCCTTGTACCAGTCTCATGCTCCTTTTCTCCATGGCACTTCCGTCTGATTTCACACAAGCTTCCGTCTGATTTCACACACAGGGCTGCAACTCACTCCACCTCTTTCCCACGGTAAGCAGAAACAAGTTTTCAGAGGCTCTTGCTTGCCACGGGAAAGAGGCAGAGTTGCAACCTTGTGGCAGCTTGTGCAAAATTGGATGGAAGCCCCACAGAGAAAAGGAGCGTAAGACCAGGGCAAGGCTAGTGGGGAATTGGTCACTATGTAATACCCGTTAAGTTTCAGTGAGAGAGGTGGTCTATGAGTATATTGGTCTCATATATGGGGATTCAGGGGTCCGCCTTACAGTGGTTGACCTCCTTTCTCCAAGATCGGGGACAAAAGGTGGTGACAGGGGAGGAGTCATCCCAGAGGCACTCACTCACATGTGGTGTGCCTCAAGGTGCGGTTCTGTCCCCGATGTTATTTAACATCTATATGTGCCCACTTGCCCAGATTGTCAGGAGGTATGGACTGGGTTGTCACCAATACACAGACGACACCCACTCTATCTATGGATGGGTGGCCAGTCCAACTGTACCCTGGAAAATCTGGACCTGGCTCAGGCTGAGTCGGCTGCAATTGAATCCAACGAAGACGGAGGTTCTCTATCTGAGCCGGGGTGGTCCAAGGGGAGGGGGTCCAGCTGCCGGCTCTAGACGGGGTGCCATTGATACCAGCCCTTAAGGTCAAGAGGTTGGGCGTGCTCCTTGAGTCCTCCCTTACAATGGAGGCCCAGGTAGATCTGCCTTTTTTCATCTTCGGCGGGTGCGGCAGCTGGCTCCTTTTCTGGAGCACAATGACTTAGCAATGGTGATCCATGCTACGGTCACCTCAAGAATAGATCACTGTAATGCTCTCTACATGGGGCTACCCTTGACGCTGACTCGGCAACTACAGTTAGTGCAGAATGCTGCGGCACGGCTGTTAATGAGGCTCCCTCGATGGGAGCACATTCAGCCAGTGCTGAAAGAGCTGCACTGGCTACCTATTGTGTTCCGAATCCGTTTCAAGGTGTTGGTATTGACCTTTAAAGCCCTTTATGGTCAGGGACCTGTTTATCTGCGGGACCGCCTTTCCCCATATATCCCGCAGAGAGCACTGCATTCAGGGACAAAAAATCTGCTGTCCACCCCTGGACCAAAGGAGGCCAGGTTGCGTTTGACACAACCAGGGCCTTCTCGGTGGCAGCACCAGAGTTATGGAATGCTGTCCTGGAGGCCATAAGGGCCCTGCGGGACCTTCCTACATTCCGCAGGGCCTGTAAGACCGAATTGTTTCGACAGGCCTTCGATGCTTAAACTGAGAGAGAGCTGACACCTGACATCAGCTAGAGTTCCCAGTGACCAACCGTCTGAAAAGCAGAACCGCCAACATAGTAATGGTACAGCACCGTGGAATAATTTTTAAATTTTAATTGTATTAATGTTTTATAGATTTTATTGACTTATTGTTTTAAATCGTGTAAATGACTGTTGTAAGCCGCCCCGAGTCTGCTTGCAGAGAGGGCGGGATAAAAGTCTAATGTAAATAAATAAATAAATAACCACATATGTCCAGAAGGCAATTTGTCTTCAAACAGCTTGAGGACTAAATTATTCAGCTTGGGAGAGTTAAAGGACAATATATGCTGTCACCAGGTCAGTAATCTGAAAAAAGTGGTAGGGAAAGATGGATTCCTACCCATGGTGATACAAGGTAGTTTTATGTACTATCAAGCATGTATAGAGTGAATTCATGTTATTTTTCCTCCCATGTTGTAAAGGATGGAAAACTGTACAAACTGGGTTCAGGCATACAGATTAATACCCATATAATATCTAATCTTGTAAGTGAAATGGGCATATATTCCCACATTCTATGAACAGCATGAGGAAAAATGGTACCAGCGATGCAAGAAAATGAATCTCCACAACTTTTAGACGGTGTGCTTGCACCTCTGGACAGGGTTGGCCCTACTATATAGGGTGACCATAATGTCTGAAGGCCAGCCAGGGACACCTTTGGGGGGGTGGAAGGTAGGGGTGCGCAGCGCGCGAAGCACGCGCGTCCTCGGAAACAGGAAGTGACGTCACTTCCGGTGACGTCATGCCACCGCCGGAAACAGGAAGTGACACCACTTCCTGTGACATCATTTCCCCCGCGTCACCTGCTGGAAACGGGAAGTGACATCACTTCCTGTGACATCACTCCCCCCCAAATGACATCATTTCCCCCAAATGCCACTGCCGGAAACAGGAAGTGACTTCACAGCACTTCCTGTGACATCCCCAAAAATCCCCCAAATATCACCGCCGGAAACAATTTTGTTCTCAAATCCTGTATATACTTCATCAGTATATGGGATAAGGCACTTTCTCAACTGTGCTGCATAATGCAGCCTATTTATTTTGTCCTGTTTGCTCTGTTGGCTCTATCTGCGCCACCTTCATCACTTTTGGGGTGTGGATCCCCCAGTGGGGTGGTCTCGCGACTCCCTCCACCGGCTGCTTCTGATAGCCCTGCGCCCCCTCTTTCATTTGATATGTGTCCCGTGCGGGTGCCACCCTCCCGCCAGGAGATGCCGCAAAATGAGCCCCCTTGAGGCTTATGGCGGCAGGGCTCGGGGGAAGCAAGCTAGACTGCTGTTCTTTTGAGGGGTTATAGAGTGTTTCGAGCCCGTCCCTGTGGCATCGGTCCCATCATTGTGGGACCCAGGGGGCCGGCGCAGCAGCACGCCGAAGCAGCCTGTCACAGGTCGAGATGCAGGACAGGAACCCGGAAGTGACCGACAGGCTGCTTCAGCGTGCCGCTGCGCCGGCCCCCTGGGCCCCACAACGATGGGACCGATGCCACAGGGACGGGCTCGAAACACTCTATGACCCCTCAAAAGAACAGCAGTCTAGCTCGCTTCCCCCGAGCCCTGCCACCATAAGCCTCAAGGGGGCTCATTTTGCGGCATCTCCCGGCAGGAGGGTGGCATCCGCACGGGACACATATCAAATGAAAAAGGGGGCGCAGGGCTATCAGAAACAGCCGGCGGAGGGAGTCACGAGACCACCCCACTGGGGGATCCACACCCCGAAAGTGATGAAGGTGGCGCAGATAGAGCCAACAGAGCAAACAGGACAAAATAAATAGGCTGCATTATGCAGCACAGTTGAGAAAGTGCCTTATCCCATATACTGATGAAGTAAATACAGGATCTGAGAACAAAATTGCACCAGAAGACACAAACACAAAGCTCCCTTACACTGAATCAGTGCTTGGGTCCACCAAAGTCAGTATTGTCTACTCCAGTCACAAACACAAAGCTCCCTTACACTGAATCAGTGCTTGGGTCCACCAAAGTCAGTATTGTCCACTCCAGTCACAAACACAAAGCTCCCTTACACTGAATCAGTGCTTGGGTCCACCAAAGTCAGTATTGTCCACTCCAGTCACAAACACAAAGCTCCCTTACACTGAATCAGTGCTTGGGTCCGCCAAAGTCAGTATTGTCCACTCCAGTCACAAACACAAAGCTCCCTTACACTGAATCAGTGCTTGGGTCCACCAAAGTCAGTATTGTCACATAAGAACATAAGAGAAGCCCTGTTGGATCAGGCCAGTGGCCCATCCAGTCCAACACTCTGCGTCACATAAGAACATAAGAGAAGCCCTGTTGGATCAGGCCAGTGGCCCATCCAGTCCAACACACTGTGTCACATAAGAACATAAGAGAAGCCCTGTTGGATCAGGCCAGTGGCCCATCCAGTCCAACACACTGTGTCACATAAGAAAATAAGAGAAGCCCTGTTGGATCAGGCCTGTGGCCCATTCAGTCAGGAAGGGAGGAGGGAGGGAGGGAAGGAAGGGAGGGAAGGAAGAAAGGAAGGAAGAAAGGAGGGAAGGGAGGGAGGGAAGAGGAAAGAAAGAAAGAAAGAAAGAAAGAAAGAAAGAAAGAAAGAAAGAAAGAAAGAAAGAAAGAAAGAAAGAAAGAAAGAAAGAAAGAAAGAAAGAAAGAAAGAAAGAAAGAAAGAAAGAAAGAAAGAAAAGAAAGAAAGAAAGAAAGAAAGAAAGGAAGAAGGGAGGGAGGGAGGGAGGGAGGGAAGGAAGGGAGGAGGGAGGGAGGGAGGGAGGGAAGGAAGGAAGGAAGGAAGGAAGGAAGGAAGGAAGGAAGGAAGGAAGGAAGGAAGGAAGGAAGGAAGGAAGGAAGGGAGGGAGGGAGGGAGGGAGGGAGGGAGGAGGGAAGGAGGGAAGGAAGAAAGGAAGGAAGGAAGGGAGGAGGGAGGGAAGGAGGGAGGGAGGAAGGAGGGAAGAAAGGAAGGAGGGAGGGAGGGAGGGAAGGAAGGAAAGAAGGCCAGCCGCCCCCCCGCCAGCCGCCCCCCCCGCCAGTTGCCCCCCCCCCCCCGCTTTTGGCTTACCTGGATCCAGGGCGGTGGCGGCCTCTCCTCCGGGCTGCTGGCGGGGCTGGCGGCGGCTGCGGAGGCCGGAGAGGCCGGCGCTGGTCTCTGGAGGCATCCAGGGACCGGCGCTGGCCTCTCCACGCTGCCTCCGCTGGTCTCTGGAGGCCTCCACGGACCAGCGCAGGCCTCTCCATGAAGCCTCCGCTGGCCTCTGGAGGCCTCCAGGGACCAGCGGAGGCCTCTCCACGAAGCCTCCGCTGGCCTCTGGAGGCCTCCAGGGACCAGCGGAGGCCTCTCCACGATGCCTCCGCTGGCCTCTGGAGGCCTCCAGGGACCAGCGGAGGCCTCTCCACGATGCCTCCGCTGGCCTCTGGAGGCCTCCAGGGACCAGCGGAGGCCTCTCCACGCTGCCTCCGCTGGCCTCTGGAGGCCTCCAGGGACCAGCGGAGGCCTCTCCACGCTGCCTCCGCTGGCCTCTGGAGGCCTCCAGGGACCAGCGGAGGCCTCTCCACGCTGCCTCCGCTGGCCTCTGGAGGCCTCCAGGGACCAGCGGAGGCCTCTCCACGCTGCCTCCGCTGGCCTCTGGAGGCCTCCAGGGACCAGCGCAGGCCTCTCCACGAAGCCTCCGCTGGCCTCTGGAGGCCTCCAGGGACCAGCGCAGGCCTCTCCACGATGCCTCCGCTGGCCTCTGGAGGCCTCCAGGGACCAGCGCAGGCCTCTCCACGCTGTCTCCGCTGGCCTCTGGAGGCCTCCAGGGACCAGCGCAGGCCTCTCCACGCTGCCTCCGCTGGTCTCTGGAGGCCTCCAGGGACCAGCGCAGGCCTCTCCACGAAGCCTCCGCTGGCCTCTGGAGGCCTCCAGGGACCAGCGGAGGCCTCTCCACGCTGCCGGTGCTGGCCTCTGGAGGCCTCCAGGGAGCAGCGCCGGCCTCTCCACGCTGCCGGCGCTGGCCTCTGGAGGCCTCCAGGGACCAGCGCCGGCCTCTCCGCTGCCGGCGCTGGCCTCTGGAGGCCTCCAGGGAGCAGCGCCGGCCTCTCCACGCTGCCGGCGCTGGCCTCTGGAGGCCTCCAGGGACCAGCGCCGGCCTCTCCGCTGCCGGCGCTGGCCTCTGGAGGCCTCCAGGGACCAGCGCCAGCCTCTCCGGACCCCGCGCGCAGGCGGGGAAGGCGGGGAGTGAGGCAGCCAGCGTTCCTGCGCGTGCGCACACCGCTGTGCGCACGCGCAGGGACGCTGGCTGCCTCACTCCCCGCCTTCCCCGCCCGCGCGCGCGCGGCCCACCGGCTCCCCGCTGGCTATACCGGGACTTTGTAATGGTCCCGGTATAGGCAGCCCGGGAGCCGGGATTGGGTGGCCAGAACCGGGAAAGTCCCGGGAGACCGGGACGGTCTGGCCACCCTATATCTGGAACCCTAGGCAAGGCTAACTTCTGACACACACGCCCTACGCCTGCACAGATAACCACTTTTCAAAAACAAATGAAATGTGGGGGAAATTAAAAGCACAAAATTTGAAATTACTCCCTGACCTGGATAGCCCAGGCAAGCCTGATCTTGTCAGATCTTGGAAGCTGAGCAGGGCCAACCCTGGCAAGTATTTGGATGGGAGACCTCCTTGAAATAACAAAGTTGGGAGGGCAGGCTCTATTCATCCCCCTTTCTGGATATCCTCCAGGCCCATGGTAGAGGTCAGTCACCAGAGGTTGACATGATTTCCAGGTGCATACGCACAGAGTGCTCATCAGTTAACCCTTCCTGCCCCAGGATACTACCTGTGGAAAAATGTTTCCTGTAGTCAAAGGCCCCATTGCAGGGGGCGAAGATGGACAAAGGCTGGTCTTCTCGGGCCTGCACTCTTTTCCCCCTTTCCTCACAATTGGTTTCTTCTATATTTCTATTTTATTGTTTTGGGAAAGGGAAATCATCCTGCCATGTGAGGAGGAGAATATTACTACCTTCCTCCAGTACTGCATGCCCAAAGGTTGCCAACTCTGGGTTTGGAAATACCTGGATATTTCAGGGTGGAACTTGAGGAAGGGAGGGACTTCAGTGGGGTAAAATGCTATAGATTTTCCTCCCAAAGAAGCCTTTTTTCCCAGGGCAACTGATCTCTATAGTCTGGAGATCTCCAGGCATAACTGAAAGTTGGCAACGATCATCAGCTACAGAAATTGGGGTGAGATTCTTTGCTTCACTTTGCAGAAACAAATTGAGTGGCTTCTGTCAGCCCTTCTCCTTCGACAGGCGGTGTTTGGTGTTCAGCCTCTGTATGGCTTTCTCCACAATCTCAGGGGCAGTGGAGTCGAAATTTGCACCTCAGGTCCATTTTTAGCTTTGTTGCCTGGCTGCTACTCAGATTCCTGCCCTTCTCTTCCTGGACTAGCTGGAAGCTCCAGATTCAGTGGGGTCATGAGCAGAAGTTATGGATGGCTTCTGAAAATAGACTACTGCTATAAATTTGTCATTTCCAGAATTTGTATTGCTCCATTAACCTGTCTTTGCTGTGATTAGAGGAACTGTCTAATAATACAGAATGAACTCTTTTTTGGACATCCATCTGTGACTCTAAGAACGTAAGAGAAGCCATGTTGGATCAGGCCAATGGCCCATCCAGTCCAACACTCTGTGTCACACAGTGGCAAAAAACAAACAAAACCCAAATGCCATCAGAAGGTTCCCAAGTGGGGCTAGAAGCCCTTCCACTTTGCCCCCCCCCACCCCTGCACCAAGAATACAGAGCATCACTGCCCCAGATAGTTCCAATAAAATGCTGTGGCTAATTACTGCTGATGGACCTCTGCTCCTTATTTTTATCCAATCCCCTCTTGAAGCTGTCTATGCTTGTAGCCACCACCACCTCCTGTGACAGTGAATTCCACATGCTAACCACCCTTTGGGTGAAGAAGTACTGCCTTTTATCCGTTCTAACCTGACTGCTCAGCAATTTCATTGAATGCCTACAAGTTCTTGTATTGTGAGAAAGGGAGAAATTACTTCTTTCTCCACTTTCTCCATCCCATGCATAATCTTGTAAACCTCTATCATGTCACCCCGCAGTCGATGTTTCTCCAAGCTAAGTGGGCTTCTCCATGGGAACAAGTGGGGAAATGAGAGGATTTGAGGGCTTCCTTTGTGGGGAGGAAATCCATTCTGTGGAACTGGATCATGTCCTGCAGAGGGGAGAAGTTCCTAATTATAATGAACTCCTGCAAGACTGATGAAATGGAGGGTGGGGAGATCAGGTCTGAGAGAGAGAGAGAGAGAGTGCCTCCCTCCACCCTGGCAGGTAAAAGACCCAGAATGGAGCCAGGGAGCCAGCTTACGGAGGGAGAGGGTTACAGTCAACAGGAGCTGAGTTAATCCACCCTCCACTTGCCATTTGCAAGCCAAGTCTTGCTGCTTCAGGGATTCCGACAAACCCCCACCCCATCCAGCTGTTCTTGCAGACCCCAGACGTGGCCAGTGCTAGAGGGGCAGGCAAGCAGCTGTGCAAAGCAGGGAGGGGATGCAGAAGAGACAGATAGAGCCCAGCCATGGGTGGGGTGGGTGGGTCAGAGGAAAACGAGGCGTCAACCTGGTTGTTGAAGGGGAAGAGCTTCAGACCAAGATGTGACTCCCAAGCAGCCAGGAGAACACCTGATGATGCTGCCCTGATGGCAGGGCGGGGGGCGGGGTCCCAAATGGGGTGCGGGAGAGAGAGAGAGAGAGGTTCTGCTTGAAGTTCAGAGAGGGTTTTCCCTCCTCCCCTGCCATAGATCCACCTTTCCCAAGTTACCTGGATTTAGAGAGGGACCCACGTTGAACAAACTGTTGAGGCTGCACTAAGTGGAGCTAGATGGAGAAGCCCAGCTTCCTGGACTGGGGGTGGGAGGGAGAAGGGAGCAGGAGAAGGAAGGAGGGATGAGCAAGACGGCAGAGGTGGGGAGGCCTGAGGGAGAGTGGCGGCAGGTGAGTGGTGTGGGGAAGGAAGTACAGGTGAAGGGGGTGGGGTGGAGAGAGCGAGAAGTGTCCTGTATTGCAAGAAGAGAGGTGGGCACTCACAGAGGAGAGAAAGAATGAAGGAAGCCTTTGCCTGCTTGCCCAGCACCGGGCTCCAATCTCCCAGCCCCAGCCATGCCACACAAAGAAGCTATGCACATGCAACCGGAGCCAGGACTCCCTCCACTGCCCCCCTTCCTTGGCACTTGGAAGGGTGTGGCTTTTCAACCTTCACTGGCTACTCCCTTCCTCCTGGCTGAACAAGAAGGAGGAGATGAGTGGATGGGGCAGATGAGGGGGGGGGAGAGTCCCTAGTGCCTGCTGCTGAGCACACACGCCCTCCACCATCCCCCCTCTCCCAGGGCAGGGGGAGTCAAGTTGCTTCATGTGCAGCTGGTGGACGGGCACCCCACTCTGGGCCCCCCTTGGTCAGTCTTTTGCAGCCAGGCAGAGCTGCTTTGGCACCACGCCGCCCCTGAGGGGCCTGCCTGTTGACCTGGTCAGCCACCTCCACCAGTATCCTCCTCCTGCCACCCTGAGCCATGCTGCACTGCTCCTCCAGCCTCCAGGACTGAGGCAGTCATGTGGGTGGTGCTGGTGCATGATTCTGCACCTCTGGGCTATTGGCGCGCTAGGCCATGGCCTAGTTCACTTAGCAGGAAGGCTGGCCCTGCCTCTGAATCATTCATTTTATAAAGGAACATCACACATAGCCAAGCAAAGTAAAAGTTTGCTAACATTGTCTATTTCAAACCAGTATTCCATTCCAAGATTGAGCTACAACCCTGCCTCCCCTGCTTCTCAATAAAAAACAAACTTTGATTTCAAGTTTGAATTTCTTAAGAAGAAAAGCTAACATTTTAAGGTTATGGCTGGCCTGAAGTGCAACTTGACACAGTGAATAATGAAAGTCAGAAGTCTGGACACAGACAGGTGGAATATACTAAGGGATGCTGCTGCAACAATCACAAAGTGCGAAATGGTACATTTTTGAAATCTCTAAAGGTTATCTCCTCAAATCTGTTTCGAGGTTTTGAAGTTTGCCTACTTTGGTCTCTCTGAGCAGGAACTGTAAATCCCGTCCACTGAGGATGCCATGATTCTTCACATAGGTGGGCATGTAGACAGTACTTGTCCCGTGAACAGTTCCATGGACTTCTGTATATGTGTGAATGATATCCAAATAAGACTTCTTATCCTAGAATAAAGTACAAGACAGTCAATGTGAGACCTATATTTATTTTATTTATTTGGTTAATTTATATTCCGCCCTTTCCCAGGAGGGCTCAGGGCGGATTGCACTCAAATAAAACCAAGCAAATACAATACAATAAAACCAGTAAAATACAATTAAAACAGCAACATAACACAGTACAATATACAAAGGAGGGCGGGCTCATAGTGCAAGTTGGAGTATAATCAGTGGCCCAGACACAATCGTTCAATAACACAACAGTGACTGGGACCCATGACTAAAAAAGATATAGATCTGTAACAAACTTGCATTTAGTCTACAAAGCTGTCAATTTAACTGTAGTCTCAAGCAGAAGTTATCAGAAAAATGGCCAATAATTGCAACGAAGTGAAATCAAGAGAACAGATAAATTCTCATGAGCAGCATTTGATTAATTATTAGGTTACTAAGCTAATTCTTTAAAAGTTTGTGGGGGAAAATACATGAACTATTTTAATACTGAGCAAAATAGACTTCTGAGACACAATTTTCTATATTATCTGCAGTACTGTTTAAACAAAACTGTGCTAAATTTGGGGCCTGTACATCTGACCTAGATTCACTCTCCCTGTACTGGTATTCTCTCCCACTATCTTCTCTCCTTCTCTTCATCTCATCTTCCCATGCACAAACTGGAAATCAGGAAGTTCCCTAAGAGTATACTGTGGCGCAATGGCAGTGCTTTAATGTTGCTCACACTCCAGTGTTTTATATTTCACCCTTGAATAATTTTAGATGGGGATCTTAAATTTAAGTAATAAGCTTTGTTTACTCATAGGAGTTAAGAGAAATATAGAGCCACTGATGTTTTGGCTGCGGAATTTTTTTAATATTAACCTGCCTTTCTCTTTTCTAACATTCAAAAATGAATTGTGAAGCACTAAGTAGACCTTGGAACATATTGCATGAAAGCTGCTGATCAAATGTGCTGGTCAGTAACCTCAAAGTCTGGTTTCATAGTTAGGCAGTAAATGCTCCCTTTGTCTTCAGCACCACCCGAACAATGACTGCATTCCTCAGTGCCATCACATGCAACTGCTGCACACTATTCCCTGTTTGTGTCAAAACTGGTGAGAAAGCATTTACAGTTGTTTGTCTAATTTTTATGGGAAACTTAAAAAAAACTTCTTTTAAAAAATCTTGGCAGTCTAGAACACAGTCTAAAACATCCATCTTTTACGCTTTAAAATAGGGGCACACCAGCTGTACTTTCAAGTAAGAGCATGCAGTTGGAGTTTACTATCCTGAATATAAGTGCAGGGATCTCTAGAGATGATAGTTTGACCATGCTAAATCGTCACATCACAGAATATTTCAGTTTGGCATATACTTCCTTAAACTTTAGGACAAAAACATTTAGCTTTCATAGGAACATTTGATAGTAACAATTTCAGCATTAAACACCCCTTCAGAAACAAGATGAAGGAACAGCTTCCAAATGTCTCTATGAGACACACATAGCCAATTTCTGAACTCATTTGGAAGTTGCAAAACAAAAAGGGTACAGGATTTTTTTTCATGGAATCTATACCTCTTTTGTTTTACAAAAAGTCATGATGGTGTGTGTGACTGTGCACATGCATCTATATGTGGAGCAAAAGTTTTTGTACTACAAGGATCTTTGGAGGATTCAGGGTTCTCCTGGAATTCCACATCTATACATACAGATGCACAGAGACACATGCACACACACATACACAGAGCATCCTCATACAGGATTCCTGTGGTCAAGGGCTGAAGGCAGGTTTTGCCCTAATCAGAACAGTGTCTTTAATTTTATCATTCGACTTCCAACCAGGTGATTGGAAACTGCTCATTTAAAGAAATGTGGCCTCTGGTGCTCTCAGCAACTGACAACCAAATCTACATACACCCAAGTCTCTATTTTCCTGCCTGCATGGGTTATTATACTAAACCATAATAAACTGTTGAGAACTGGTATGTCTTATATATAAAGTACATATGTATGTATATATTAGGAAATCAAACGTAATTTTAATAATTGATGGCATGCTGTAAATATTAAGCCACTGATATAACTACAGTTCAAAAGTTTTGTCCTCAGTTGTTTTTTCTTTTTTTGGGTACATCTACTCAGTTTTTTTTTAAAAAAAATTAATTTAAAATACATGAAAACCAGGGAAAGAACTGTGCATGTGCAAAACACCTCTTAATCCAATTTCTTTGGATTACTGCTGTATGGAAAACAGAAATTAACAATGAATGATAGGATTTCAAAGGACCAATTAATTTCCCAACAATACATATGTTTGATGATAGATTTAATTCTGTGTTTTGGCTGTGAAGAGAAGTGGATAAAGAGAAGGGACTGTGTAACAATGCACATGCATGAAAGTCAGTCACATTGTGCTGACAAGGAGAACAGCTACCTTCGAACAGGCATGAGTTGTAAGCATTCAAGCCAAACATTCAAGAAATCAGCTGCCTAGCATCACGATATGATCTGAACCAGATAGTATTTGAGCAGTATTAAGACAGACATCTGTGATCAGTAGGGTGGACCAAGCTTCCTGCCGATCACTGTCATCAGCTGCAACTATTGTCAAACATTGTATAATTTTATATTGTAGAAGCCAGATTTGAGAATTGTTACTTTTATATTATAGAATTCAGATTTTAGAGTTGTTACTAACCCAGAATTAACTGTGGGCACATCAAAGTAGCAGCCCCCACCTTTCTTCTTTCACTTCTACTAACAGATGCAGGAATGTCCTCTTTGAAGATAAGACCTCCTGGGACTTGTTCCCAGGCCCAGCCAGGCCTGAACCCAGGAAGTGCTAGTCGCAATATAGATAAGGGACCCAGCATGTGAATTTCACATGTGAATGTAGAATTGTTTATAGAACCTTTGATGTGCCATTTTAAAGCATGTATTCTAGTGCTACAAAGTATCAGTTCCAATCTTCAGCTCGAATGAGCCACATGGATTATCAATAAACCTAACTTTGTTTCAAAATCCAAGGACTGGTTATTTTGAAATCTCATGCTACTGGACTCCTACTTTGTTCTATTGCAGACCAACACAGCTGCTCATCTGGATCTATTGAAATCGTATGCCACCCCCTCCCCAACCCTCACACTTGTTGTTAGGCTTTGTCAGCAAAGGTTCATTGAAGCTCCCAAAATAAGCAAGCTTGATTCTTTGAAACAAAGTTGCATTTATTGTATACTCCATAGTTTTGTTCATCTATGGCTAACAGCAACTATAGGGAGCTTGGATTTCTATAGAGGAAATGATGTGGAGGTTAGCAAGTGTTAAATGTACCACAGCCTCCCCAAAACAAGCAATCAAAACTGTCCTTTTAATTTCTTGTAACACTGCAAAGGTGAATTAATAAGCTGCAGTGCAGTTTACTGGGATACAATAATGCCTATAAATTATGCTTAAAAGTGAAAACAGACAAAGCCATAAAGTACACCTATAAAACAATGAAAAGATCACCTTGCAGCTTGTGCTATAAATAAAGTCAGATTACACATGCTGTAAATATCAATGAAAGCTCCCAGCAAAAAGGGGGCAGTTATGTCTCAATTTCATGATTTTTTTTATTATGCTATCCAAGGTGTTCTTTTTCCTGCCACCTCTTTAAAACTAAATAGCCAAATACACATTCAGCATTCATAAATTCTTATAGAGGATATGAGACATCAGACTTCAATCTACATTATGCTGTGTGAGAGAGCTGAAAACATTAATTGACAAAACAACCTGAACATGTGTTGCAGTTAGGGTTGCCAAGTCCAATTCAAGAAATATCTGGGGACTTTGGGGGTGGAGCCAGGAGCAAGGGTGTGACAAGCATAATTGAACTCCAAAGGGAGTTCTGGCCATCACATTTAAAGGGACTACACACCTTTTAAATGCCTTCCCTCCACTGGAAATAGTGAAGAATAGGGGCACCTTTGGGGGCCCATAGAATTGGACCCCATGGTCCAATCCTTTTGAAACTTGGAAGGTGTTTGAGGAGAGGTACTGGACACTAAGCTGCAAATTTGGTGCTCTATCTCAAATCCTTTTGAAACTTGGAAGGTGTTTGAGGAGAGGTACTGGACACTAAACTGCAAATTTGGTGCTCTATCTCAAAAAACAGCCCTCCCAGAGAGAGCCCCAGATAACTGAGGATCAATTCTCCATTATTCCCTATGGTAATTGGTCTCCATAGGAAATAATGGAGTGCCCAGCAGACATTTCCCTCCCCTCCCCCACTTTCTGATGATCCTGAAGTGGGGGAGGATCCCCTGCCCCCACCTGGGGATTGGCAACCCTAGTTGTAGTCCATGACAGCTTCTGGTTTAGAAGAGGAAAGACAGTGTGTGGCACTTTGAGGCTCACAACAACATAAATACCTGTAGAGAACCTAGAAGCATTATAAAGTATCTGAGAAGCTTTATAATGCCACCAAATTAATTACTGTATGGTAGGGGGTACAGTATAGCTAGGAGATCCAAAGATCTGTCTAGCAGCCTGAAACTCTAGCTCTTTTTGCAGCAAGTTAGGTTTATTTTTTTGGGCTGAGAGAACTGTGAGAGAACTGTGACAAAGTCACCCAGTTGGTTTCAAGTGGAGGAGTGAGGGATTGAAAACCTGGATCTCCAGGTTAGAATCCACTGCTCTTAACAGCTACACCAAACCAGCTCACATATGATGCCATTATTAAGCATGTTAGTACAGGGTTTAAAAAAAGATCACAAAGAAGTAATTGTCAAGCATGAGATTTCAAAATAACCAGTCCTTGGATTTTGAATCAAAGTTAGGTTTCTTGATAATCCATGTGGCTCATTCGAGCTGAAGACTGGAACTGATACTTTGTAGCACTAGAATACATGTTTTAAAATGGCACATCAAAGGTTCTATAAACAATCCTACATTCACGTGTGAAATTCACACGCTGGGTTCCTTATCTATATTGCGACTAGCACATCCTGGGTTGAGGCCTGGCTCGGCCTGGGAACAAGCCCCAGGAGGTCTTATCTTCAAAGAGGACATTCTTACTACAGTCTTAAATAGAAAGGAAGGGAATCTACATTTATTGAAACTTGTTCTGTAAGTAACCAGATGTGAGAACTTTGAACCTGAAGAGAGTTGCAGATGGGGAGTGGGAATTCTTTCAAGGACAGATTCATGTTTAGAAATCTTCAGTTCTAACCAGGGAGCAGTATGAGAGACCAACACCACCCATGAATGCAACACACAGCTGAAGGCATTATTAAGTCTTCATAGAGCAGCAGTGTTCAAAATTCTTTCAGCTAATAAATTGACTTTCCAGGAATTTGTGATACTAAATTTTTATAATGTATTTTCAATAGGGATACATAAGGGGGGAAAGGGAAATGGGGAAAAGGGGAAAACAGAATTGTCAGGCAATCTAACTCTTCCTCAAATAAAATGCTTAGCTTAAGTGCTGCCATATTGAACCACTGTTACTAACCATAAGAAAGACCTTGCATATCAAAGTAAAATGTTGTAGATTGTTGCCAGTGCTTTATGTGAACTTCTCCCCCCCCCCAATACTAACAAAAGCAAGAATTCCCCTTTGAAGATAAAGTGCCTCCAAGGACGAGCCTCTTGGCCATTTCCGAAAGACAAACCGTAGGAATAAGATAAGAGAGAGGGACCGTGTGAACCTTCACACCTCAACTCAGCAATGTTTAGAATTGTGGCTTTTGTTTAGAAATCTTTGATGTAGCCTTCTTAAGTATGCCTTGCACTGTTACACTGTATCAGTCCCAATTTCTTTGTTCTAGTGCATATGGAGTATCAAATAAAGCCTAACTTTGTATCAATTCATGGTCTGGTTGCTTTGAAACCTTATTGCCTGACATTTTGGGACTGATCCCCTTGTTAAGGCTTATCTGAACCGGCCACTTTTAAGCCGGATGGCTGAAAAAGTTCCGGATAACAGAGAACCTGCTGAACCTTTGGATAAAGTGTAGACTCCCCCCTGGCACATCACCGGGGCCCGGAGAGCCGGAGGGCTTGGATCTTTGCTACACGTCCAGACACTGTTCATCACCCCCCAGAAGTGGCAACCGCGAACCTCCACCACCCTGATGGACGAGGCCCCGGCGCGCCACGAGACCCTCCTCACCTGGCCGACCCAAGGCGGGAAAAGTGGGAACCCCGGGGACGAGGGCAACTCGGGCTGGGACGATGATGAACGAGATCAAGTCGGGTCGGACAAGGAGCGCGGCCGAGGGACCGACTCAGAGGCGGAGAATGGAAGCCCTCCAAAAGAAACAGACATCATGGAAAAGATGAGGAAGAAAATGAGAGCCATGGCCAAAGACCTCAGGGACGAGACTCACGCCAACACCACTCTCATGGCCAGTGAGGTGCAGAGGCAGATCGACCGATTGCCGCTCCGCGACTTCGAACGAAGGCAGCCAACAGCACCTGCAACACCGGCCCTGCCGCCGTCGGGACCGGCCACGTCAGATGCCTCAGTGGCACCTCAGGACCCGCCGGCGCTGCCCGCGGTGCCTGACCAGCCGGGGCCCCCCGCAGTTCTGAGACCGCTGGGACTACCACCCCCCAGGCCCCGGGAGTTCGGGTGGAACTGAAAATTGGATGTCACTTTCAGTGGCGATCCAGAAGTGGAATACTTCACCATACAAGCCAACAGTTACATGCACTATTGGAGGAACACTTTCCCTGACGAGCCCAGCTGGGTGGACTATCTGGGCTCGAAGCTGAAGGGGGAGGCCAGGAGATGGTATGTGAGCCTGTATGAGAGCCATGGCCCTGAGCTAACCAGCGTTGAGGGTTTCCTACAGGCCATGCTTCTCCAGTATGAAGACCCCCTCCAAGAGACTCGGGCCCTTACCGCACTACGCGATATGCAACAAGGGTCAAAGTCGGTAAGGGAGTACACGGTGGACTTCAGGGCTCACTGCGCGAAGGTCCGGAGTTGGAAAGAGATGATGAAGATCGAGACGTACCAACGAGGCTTCAACGCTAGCCTCCTGGATTGGGCTTTCCACCAAGCCCGTCCCACCACGCTGGTGGGGTGGATGCAGCTGGCAGGGGAAGTCGAAACGAACATGAAGCGCATAGCCCTGCAACAGCAACAGCAGCAAGGGGGAAAGGGGGGACCTGAGGCTCGGTCGGGCACAAAGACCGAAGCCAAGAAGGTGCCAGCCCAAGGGAGGACCCCAAAAACCCACCACGGGCCGAAAATGCTTCTGTTGTGGCGACCCGGGGCACCTGGCGGCAAACTGCCCAGAGAAACCTCGAGCCCCCCCCCCTTAACACGAAGCCGATGGCAGCGGGACTGAAAAAGATGCTGGGGAAGTCCTAGGAGCCCAGTCGGGGCAGCGCTGCAACCGCGATGGTGCTTGATGAGGAAACTATAATTGTAGATGACCTAAGCGAGGAATCGTGGGAGCCAGAGCCGGTGGGAAACAAGAGCGATCTGCACTGAAGGGTGCCGGGAGGCAGGTCGTGGATCTAACGGCACCATTACGGGTGAGAATAACTGGGGCCCTGTTCTTTGTTCCCTTGACTTTATTGAACCCAAAACTCAAGCGATTCATGCACACCTGAGCCCTAATTGACTCCGGGTGCACACGGGAAATTATCACCCCATGTCTGGTGGATGCCCTTGGACTGTCTCGAACCCCCCTACCCCACCTGATCCAATTCGAACAGATGGATGGGTCCATAATGCGGGGGGAGCCATGCATGGAAGAGACCCAGGGCCTGCCAGTAGGGATAGAAGAACACTGGGAGGTAGAAGTTTTTGTCATTGCCCCTTCCTCCTCCTTCAATGTGATGCTAGGGGTGGGCTGGCTAGCCAAACACCAGCCGGACATAAAGTGGGGAGCTCAAACCATAGACTTCACCGACAAACGGTGCGAGCACCACCACTGGCTAGGAAAATGGGGGTCGAACCCACCTCCAAAGAATGAAAAAATTGCATATCGGTAGAAGAAATCCGATCGATCCCAAGGGAGTACCGGGACTTATGCAAAGTATTTAGCGAGAAGGAAGCCAATGAACTGCCCCCCCACTGCAGTACCGACTGCGCCATCGAACTGATCCCAGGCCAACAACTACCAAAGGCCAAACTGTATTCCATGAGGTGGGTGGAAAAGGCGGAATTGCGAAAATTCATTGACATGAACTTAAAAAGAGGTTTCATTAGTCCGGCAACCGCACCCCACGCCACGCCCGTCCTGTTTCGGAAAAAAGAAGGACGGAAGCCTTAGGCTTTGCACTGACTCTCGTGGGATAAATGGGATTTCCATGTCCAACGGCTACCCCATCCTCCTAATCAGAGACTTAGTAAGCACAGTGTCGGAACGGTCCATCTTCACCAAGCTGGACCTAAGGGACGCCTACTTCCAAGTTAGAATCAAAGAGGGGGATGAGTGGAAGACGGCGTTCAACATGCCGATGGGCCAGTTCGAATACCTAGTAATGCCCTTCGGACTCCAGGGGCCCCCGGGAGTGTTCATGAACTTTATCAATGAAGTGCTAAGAGAGTACCTGTACAAGGGGGTGGTGGTGTACCTGGATGACATCATTATCTATTCGAAAGATCTAACCTCCCACGTACAGCTGGTGAGGAAGGTGCTCTCCACCCTGTAGGAGCACAAGTTATACGTAAAGTTGTCCAAGTGCGAATTCCACCAAACGGAACTTGACTACCTGGGATTCCGGGTCTCTAGGAAAGGGTTGGCAATGGAGCCAGCCAAAATACAAGCAGTGCTAGACTGGGAACCCCCGAGGACACGTAGACAGTTACAATCCTTCCTCGGATTCCTGAATTTTTACAGGGGGTTCATTCAGGGGTTTGCCCAGGTGATGCTGCCCCTAACAGACCTACTTAAGACTAAGGGCAAGGGGCCAGAAGCTAACGACCCGGGGCCAAACTACCCTGGTTGCCAAGATGCCAAGAGGCTTTCGATAAACTTAAGCGCTTGTTCACAAGTGAGCCGATCCTCGCTTACCCATACGAACTCAAGCCCTTTGTGGTCCAATGCGACGCCTCCGACATGGCTGTAGGAGCCATATTAATGCAGAAGGATGAGGAGGGGAAGTTGAGACCCTGTGCTTATATCTCTAAAAAATTTTCGCAAGAGCAGCATAACTGGTCAGTCTGGGACAAAGAGGCGTTTGCAGTAACTTTCGCTCCCAAAACCTGGCGGTCTTGGTTAAAAGGAGCGAGAGTCCTGTTCGAGATCTGGACCGACCATAAAAACCTAGAAACGCTCATAGGCCACCGAAAGCTAACCACAAAACAAATTCGGTGGGCCGGGTTCTTTGCCAAATACGACTTCACCCTTAAACACATCCCAGGGTCGAAGAACTTTTTAGCCAACGCCCTCTTCCGATTGCCCCAGCATGAGAGCCAGAGGGAGGAGATAATAGACTCCATTATTTCCCCCTCAGCAGTGGCAGGAGCAGTGACAACACGATCAGGGAAAAGAACGAATGCTCCAGAGCCGTGGGAGGCAGTAGGCTGATCGCAGAAACCGAGGGAGAAGGAGCAGAGAGTCCGGAAGGGATTGTGAAAGGAGAAGGGGGGGTTTGGTACTACGAGGGGAGGCTGTACGTTCCCAAAACCCTCCACCAGGAAGTTTTACAGCACTGCCATTGCAACAAGCTGGCGGGCCACTTTGGCTATGTAAAAACGTTGCATCTGATCAATAGACAGTTTTGGTGGCCCCACATGAAAAAGGACATCTTGGAGTTTGTGGCCACCTGCCCTATTTGCATCATGGCGAAAAAACAGTTGGGGGGGGGGAGCCGGAGCTTTTCCAGCCCACCCCCACAGCGGATCGGCTCTGGTCAGTGGTGTCGATGGACTTTATTGTAGAATTACCGGTGCCCCAGGGAAAAACAGTGATTTTAGTGGTAGTGGACACCTTTTCAAAGCAAGCCCACTTCATTCCATGCAAGCAACTCCCTACAGCCAAGAAGTTGGCGTATTTATTTTTCCAGCATATTGTTAAATTACACTCATTCCCTGACAAGGTCATTAGTGACCACGGACCACAGTTCGTTGCCAACTTCTGGCGGGAGTTTGCAGCCTGACAGGCAAAGAGCAGGGGCTGAGTTCTGCCTACCACCCACAGACGGACGGAAAGACGGAACGTGTGAACGCCCTTCTGGAGCAGTACCTTAGGTGCTATGTAAATTACCAACAATCGAACTGGGTGGAACTACTTCCCTTTGCCGAGTATGGATACAATAACAGCTTGCATAGTTCGTGAATGGTTATGAGGGGAAACCTTTTCCTATGCTTCCCAGCACCAAAAAAGCCTCTCCTCCCATCTCTTGCCAGCAATGGTGGGAAACACTAAAAAAGGGATGGGTTGTTATTCAGGAGAACTTAGAAAAGGCCAAAATAGACTATAAAGCCCATTTTGATAAAAAGCACTCACCCAAATGGGATTTCGAAGTGGGAGAGACAGTTTTTCTATCCACCAAGAACTTACCACTGCCACAGACTTGCAGGAAGCTGGCCTACAAATATCTGGGGCCGTTCAAAATAAAACGAGTAATAAACAAAGTGACAGTGGAACTGGAACTGCCTAAACTGTTTAGTAAAATTCACCCTGTTTTCCATTGCAGCCTTCTTCGAAAAGATCCTGGAATTACGTCTTGGCACCCGCGCCCTCCAGAGCCCAAACCTATTCAAGTGAAGGGTCAGAGTCATCATGAGGTGCAGGAGGTGCTGGATGCCAAATTGAAGAGGGGGGTTCTGTACTATTTAGTGCAGTGGAAATACTTCCCACCTAGCTGTGACGAATGGGTGAAATCATCAGATCTACGAGCCCCCCTTCTGCTCAAAAGATTTTACTTACTGCACCCAGAAAAACCCCGAGCAGGAGCTTGGGGGGGGGGGGGGCAGTATGTCAGGCAATCTAACTCTTCCTCAAATAAAATGCTTAGCTTAAGCGCTGCCATATTGAACCACTGTTACTAACCATGAGAAAGACCTTGCATATCAAAGTAGAATGTTGTAGATTGTTGGCAGTGCTTGATGTGAACCTCTCTCTCCCTAATACTAACAAAAGCAAGAATTCCCCTTTGAAGATAAAGTGCCTCCAGGGACGAGCCTCTTGGCCATCTCCGAAAGACAAACCGTAGGAATAAGATAAAAGAGAGGGACCATGTGAACCTTCACACCTCAGCTCAGCAATGCTTAGAATTGTGGCTTTTGTTTAGAAATCTTTGATGTAGCCTTTCAATGTCTGGTTGAAACCTTATTGCCTGACAAGAATAAGTACACAATATTTCTTCTCTTCTTGGCTTGGCTTCACGAACGAAGATTTAAGAAGGGTGCAATAGTCCACGTCTGCTGCAGGCTCGCTGGTGGCTGACAAGACCAATGTGGGACAGGCAGGTCCGGCCACAGTGGCTGCAGTGAAAAGTCTGATTTAGGATTGGTGCTGTAGCAGTGCGATTCTTCCTCAATCTCCTTTTGTCCTCAAGACCAGCTATGCGTGCGTTCTCAAAAGAAGAGACAGCCTGGTGGATGGTGTGCCTCCATGCTTTGCGATCTGAGGCTAGGTCAGACCACTGGTGATGGTTGATGCGACAGGTGCCAAGGGATTTCTTCAAGGAGTCCTTGTACCTCTTCTTTGGTGCCCCTCTATTTCGATGGCCGGTGGAGAGTTCGCCATACAGGGCAATCTTGGGAAGGCGGTGGTTTTCCATCCTAGAAATATGCCCTGCCCAGCGCAGCTGCGTCTTCAACAGCAGTGCCTCGATGCTGGTAACCTCCGCCCGCTTGAGAACTTCAGTGTTGGTCACAAAGTCACTCCAGTGGATGTTGAGGATGGTGCGAAGGCAGCGCTGATGAAAGCGCTCAAGGAGTCGCAGGTGATGACGGTATAAAACCCACGATTCGGAGCCGTAGATGAGGGTTGTCATCACAACCGCTTTGTAAACATTGATCTTTGTGCCTTTTTTCAGATGCTTGTTGCTCCACACTCTTTTGTGCAGTCGGCCAAAGGCACGGTTTGCCTTTGCCAGCCTGTTGTCGATCTCCTTGTCGATCTTAGCATCTGAGGAGATGATGCACCCCAGGTAGCTGAACTGCTGGACTGTCTTCAGAACTGATTCACCTACAGTGAATCTTCCTGGGGTGCAGGCTGGTGGAGAACTTCTGTCTTCTTCAGACTAACTTCTAGGCCGAATACCTTGGCAGCCTCTGCAAAGCAGGACGTCATATGCTGCAGAGCTGATACCGAGTGGGAGACGAGTGCAGCATCATCAGCAAACAGTAGCTCTCGGATGAGTTTTTCCATCGTCTTGGAGTGGGCCTTTAGTCGCCTCAGGTTGAACAGGCTGCCATCGGTGCGATAGCGGATGTAGACACCATCGTCATCATCTAGATCTACTGCGGCTCTTTGAAGCATCATGCTAAAGAAGATCGTAAAGAGAGTTGGCGCGAGAACGCAGCCTTGCTTTACACCTGTGCCTATTGGGAAGGTCTCCGAGAGGTCGTTGCAGTGTCTGACTTGGCCTCGTTGGTCTTCGTGTAGCTGGATGATCATGCTGAGGAACCTTGGGGGACATCCTAAACGTTCCAAGGTTTGCCACAGGCCTTTCCTGCTAACGGTATCGAAAGCTTTGGTAAGGTCGACAAAAGTCACATACAGAGCCTTGTTTTGTTCCCTGCATTTCTCTTGGAGCTGCCTGAGAACAAATACCATGCTGGTGGTGCTCCTGTTAGCTCTGAAGCCGCACTGGCTCTCTGGGAGGAGTACTTCTGCAATGGCGGGCACCAGTCTGTTCAGGAGTATTCTGGCAAGGATTTTGCCTGCGATGGAGAGCAGGGTTATCCCCCGGTAGTTGGAGCAGTCTGACTTTTCCCCTTTGTTCTTGTATAGGGTGATGATGATTGCATCGCGAAAGTCCTGTGGTAATTTGCCTTGTTCCCAGCAGGTGACAAGTACACAATATATGGTCAGTTTTACTAACAAAAATACTGAGTACATTTCTTAGTCAATGTACATAGATGTAAGAACTAGGATTAAGGCCTGTTGTGAAGAAAAATACAACAGGCTCTAGAAGGAGACTCTGGGCAAGTGCCCCCCCCCCCCCACTTTGCTGTCTTCTCACCCACCCAAGTGAAGGCATTCACTCTCCACCCACCTAAGGGGCGCTGATCCCTGCCATCCGGAGAGCAGTTGTAATTCTGAGTGATCTCCAGCCCTCATCTGGATATTGGAAACAGTGGTTCCCCAGGAGGAAATGTATGTATTTCTGTCGGTTTTTTAATTTTTCTGCAGTACCACCACATATGGTAAAAAGTACCATCTATCTGTTTACACCTCCAACATAGTCCTTTGTAGTTTTTGTCCTTTTTCTGAATGTCTTTAGTTATAATGTATAATTAAAATAACTTTTTGTACCAATTTTCTCAGGAATATATTTTAGTAACAGAATGCATGTAGAATTCGGCGTGAAATTTTAGGTATAGATTCTAAATTTTAGAGCTATATAATAGATCCAGATTTTAAGATCTTATGTATGGATTTTAAATGTTAAATTTTAGAGATATTCCTGTTATATCAATTTTAAATGTTAAATCTCAGATATATTCCTGTTATATTTATATCAATTTTTATTCTTAAATGTTTTATTGAATAGTTTTTGCTTTTTATTTGTACTGGTCATTAACGGAATAAACTGACAATCAATTGACTTCACTAGTAACAGAATGCATGCACACTAAAATTTTTGTTACAACTGCTCCTCAGTTTGCTCATCAGTATGCAAATGAAATGTGATCACTAAATTATGTAGTTATTTTATGGAAGTGCTTCCATTAAACCACAGAGAAAGAAAGAGAGAGAGAGAGTGAGTCCTAAATGAACCAACCAAAGATTTTGGTCTTATGCTGACATGAAAAAAAAAACTGGTTCAGATTGGGTAGCTAGAACTTTTCTGAGGGGATAAAATTAGCACCCCAACATTAAATTATATTTCAAATGGCAGCAAAAGATTCCACAAGCAAAACAGTATTCTTTCTTAACAAAAAATTTTCTTGACAGCTACAATACACTTACCATTTACTGAAGTCACTTTTGTTGATCATTGAATACAGAACTCTTATTACACTTGATGCCAATTATTTCCACTTAATTTTAAAATCCTCTACATACGATGTCTCACATCAAAGAAACTCATGAGCTTCCCACCACCACCAATAGTAAGATGATAATATAACCTTAGGATGGAGTTGAGATTTTAGGGTTGATTAAAATTTCAGAAGTTTCCTGTGCTGACTTGGATAGCTCAGGCAAGTCCGATCTCACCAGGTCTCAAAAGCTAAGCAGAGTTTATTCTGGCAAGTACTTGGAGACCTCATTGAAATACTAGCAGTTGGGAGGGCAGGGGCAGGCTTTATTCAGCCACATATCTTTTTTTCTTATTCTTTTTAAAAATTAAACTTTAATTAAAAAAACAATGATATACAACAAGTGTAGTCAAATATTCACAAAATCTTAACCCTTTAAATCCCCCTCCTCCCAGACAAAAACCTGTAATAACACATCTATACCATTATCCTAGGATCAGATTCAGACAGGCAAAGTTCAAGAAGTAGATACAATATGATCAAAATTAAAAGCTGCAAAATAAACTTCCTACATAGAGAATACAGCCACATATCTGAATATCCTCCAGGTCCCAAGTAGGGGTCAGTCACCAGAGGCTTCCATGACCTCCCGGTGCAGACACACACACAGTTAACAAAAAAATTCAATCCCCCCCAAAACTTAGGATCACCCTGCTAATCTCTCACCTGAACCCACCTAAACTCTAGCTCCTCTAAACCAACAAGGAATTAGGAAAACAAAATGCTTTTTCTCATACAGATAAATTTGTTCACATGCCTCTTTGGTGCAATGAATGATAGCTATTCATGACAGGGGAATCACTACTGTATTGGCTTGGATTATACTTTATAATCAGATGGTAGATCTTCAGGGAAGAACATTAAGACTCAGTGTGGTGTAGCGGTTAGAGTGCTAGACTAGGATCTGAGATTGCTAAATTTGAATCCCCATTCTGCCATGTAAGTTTGCTGTGTAACCTTGGGACAGATATTCTCACTCAGACTAACCTCTCTTGTATGGTCGCCGTTGCAAAGATAAAGTAAAAGACAGCGAGGACTCCGATGCAGCTGCCGAGCCCGAGCGCTTGCAGGGGCGATCGGCGTCGGAGGGACCCTTTTTGGCGTCGACCGATTTCGGTGTCAACAGTTCAGCCGAAGGTTGCCCTTGATCGGTGGAGAGCGCACGTGGTGAAAGTGCTTTCTCCATAAGCGCTGCTGCCAGCCGCGCAGCCCTGTTCTTTTTCGTCTGCCTTGAGAACTTGGCGCAATGGACGCAAGAGTCCGGCTTGTGCTGCTCTCCCAGACACAGCAAGCACAAAGAGTGGCCATCCGGTGGCGCAATTTTGCTTCCGCACCTCGAGCAGCGACGGAAGAAACCCCACTGCTTTTCCATGCGAGGGTTAGGAAAAATGGGTGGAAGGCCCGGAAGAACGGGGGGAGACGCCCCGAAGGGCGGGAAACTCACCCCACGCTCCGGATGAACAGTACTATGCTAACTAAACTAAACTACACTAACAACTAACACTAACTATTCTAACAATTTTAGACAAAGTCCAACAAAGTTCACCGACCGTGGCGAAAAGATCAACCGATCAGCGCGGTGGTCAGAAGAGAACTGGCGGGATGTCCGCTCCCGTCCTGGCGAGCATGCGCAGTGGGGGAGGTCTGCGCATGCGCGCTGGGACGGAGGCGCGGAAATCCGCAGCTTTGAAGTTTACCGATCAGGGTTGGCGCCAGCGCCTCTCCCATTGGTGTGATGCACAGAGACCACGAAGAAGATCTTGCTGGTTACTCAGAAGGTTGATATTCGGTTCACCCTTATGCCTTTTGAAAACCTTATGTCTATGGATTTGCAGCCTATAAAAGGGTTAATATCCAGGTTGTATCGATTGGTTTACTCAAAATGCATACCTCTAGTTTGTATCGATTGGTCTTATCAGGCAGCATGGGGGAAAGACCTGGGTGCAGCACTTATGTATGATCACAGTGGGGGGAAATTTGGTCTCTTTTACTTTTTAGAGTAAATCTCTGAATATCCAGGCACAAGCATATAAGACTATTTTTAGATGTTATCTAACCCTGGCTAAATTGTATCACATTTCCTGTGGTAATCACAATTCGCTATGTTGGAAAAGATGTGAACAATGAGGTGATTATTTCCACGTTTGGTGGTCTTGTCTGGTTACTTCTCGTTTTTGGGTGCAAGTTCTTGCTGAAATAACTCAGCTAACAGGCATACAAATTCCATGTTCCCCTATAATCTGTCTATTAAACCTCTGGGAGGAAAGCAGGCTTACCACTTTACAAAAGGATCTGGCTTTAATCTTATTGAGGGTGGCTAGGCATGCAATTGCGTCTAAGTGGAATCTGGCAGAACCCCCATCTGTTACAAGCTGGCTGAGTAAATGTTTGGAGTATTTTGTACTTGACAAAGTAGCAGACAAAATTTCCTGTAAGGAGCAGCTATCTTCAAGGTCAAAACTGTTAGCTAAGTGGTCTCCTTTCTTACCCTATTTTGCATCTGATACACGTAAACTGGGAGGTGTTACACGTTGTGTCTTTTCTGAATTTTTGGTTTTACACTGATTGGATGATGTAGGCTATAAGTTTCTTATTTTACATACAACAGTTACGTTTTGTTATAATATGTCTTGATTTGTATGTTTCCAATACAGGTATAGCTTATAGACCAAGGGCGTCAAACTAATTTGTTAGGAGGGCCAGATCTGACTTAAGTGGGACTTTGTGGGGCCAAGAAAAGCGTATCCTAAAATGTAATGCCAGATAGCAGAGATATAGACTTTATAGAGGACACAGGCCAACACAATTAAAAATATATATTTTTTAACTTAAAATACAAACATGCTTAAAACTTGCAATATTTTGTTTAAAATGGAAAGGTGGGGGAATAGTGGGATTCTGCAATGTAATTTTAAAAATAAAACATCAACAAAAAGCACAAAGATCACAGCAGAAACTAAAATATAAAATGCTCTCAGCCTGAGAAAACATGAAATGGCAGGGCATTGCAACTTTCTCCTCCCCCCCAGTCTACTCAGATTAGCAATGGCTCTCCAGTGTAATATCCCTCTTTGGCTATGGGTTCCCAAGTTAGAGTACTCACCAGTCACTAAGTTCTCATATCCATTGAGCAGAGACAAAGCTGGCTCAAAGCATCAATGCTTGATTTGCAAGGACCCACCTCCAGGAAGCTTCAGCTGGCCATAGGAATGCTGGGAAGTTAAACTGAGCTCCATTTCATTGAAATACATAGACAAAGTTGCAAGGAAAACATGAAGTGGATTTTCCATTCAGGTCTGCTGTGCCCAGAGGCCTGAATGAAAATCCACTCTCCATTTTCTTTGCTTCCTGCTTTAGCCTCTGACCAATTTCACACTAGGCTTGTTCTGGGTAGAGAGCCCTTTTGCTCCCAGCGCTTCTGTCCATTTTCGCACAAGCTGCCCCAGAGCTGTGAGTTGGCCTTCTGCTTTTCCACAGCAAGTGAGATCCTCTTACAAGCGGTTTCTGCTTGCCATGGAAAAGCAGCACGCCAACTCACAGCTCTGGGGCAGAAACTGAGAAAAGTGCTAGGGAAAAAGGGCTGTCCACCCGGAACAAGCCCAAGTGCGAAATCAGTTTCTGTAAAGAGAAGGAAGAAGGAGCTGGGAACACTGGCAGCCTTGGAGCTTCAAAGGGTGAGGACAGGAGGGGGGGAGGGAAGAAGAGAGCCCCTTGGGACTGACTGAAGCCTTGGGCAGGCCAGTTTGGCCCACAGAACAGACATTTGACACCCCTGATACAGACTTTGTATTTTTTTTTCTTTAGACATTTAATTTCGATATAGTTTTTTGCAGTTGTATTTGAGCAAATGCATAATACTTTATCACTGATAAACCTGAAAAGAAATTTAAAGAATTAAAAAAAAATCAAAGAATGCACTGGAATGTTTCTTGAATAACACTTTCTGCAACATCACGGAGACAAAGGAAGAGAAGTTGGAAAAAACACGTCTTTGCTCAATGGAAAATAACTGAAGGAGGGAAGTGGGACTCTTCCAGGAGCACATGATATTTTGGGTGGAAAAACACGCCTCCAGCCCCAGGAAGGGGCTCCTCCTTCCCGCTTTAGACAAGTAGGAAGGTTAAAAAATGGGAAGGAATCCTTTGGTGTTGGCCTGTGCAAGTGCAGTCCCAATGTGAGAATGCACAGAAGACAGAAGATAAACACAAGCTATGCCATTATGAAAATGCTAACTGTCTAGTCAATGCAATAGCTTCTTCATAAGTGCTCTTAAAATAAAACCAAATCGAAGACATTGTTCTATATGCAAATAAGCCTGAATATTGTAATAGATCAACTTGTAACTGAAATGAGAGAAATCATTGTGTATGTGTTATGATAGTCAAGTCTATTCACACCAGAATTGACATGGGGTGAGTTTTATGAGGATTACTCATATGCATCACATAACAAGAGGATTATAATAAGCCTCCCTTGACTGCTTTCATGACAAAAAATATTAATAGGCAAACACTTTTCCCCCCTGTCTCTTCTGCTGGGATCAGTTCATATAGAACCTGCTGCTCATGAAGCAATTTTGGGTATGCTGTATATGGTAAAAGCATTGATTTAAAGCAGCTCTGGTAATTCCAGCAATCTGAATTTCCTCATGGAGCTATACAAGAACGACTATGGCTTCATCTCAGCAATCTTTTTAATGTAGCAGTCCTTATCCAAAGAATCTTACTTAAGGAAGAAGAAGAGATTGGATGTTTACCCCAATCTTCACTGGGAGTCTCAGAGCAGTTTAAAATTTCCTTTCCCTTCCCCTCCTCACAACAGACACCCGGTGAGATAGCTGGGCTGAGAGAGCTGCTCTTGAAAAAAAAATGTTTTGAGAGAACTTGTGACTGACCCAAGGTCACACCAGCAGCTGCATGCGGAACAGTGGAGAATCAAACCCAGTTCTCCCAGACTAGTATCCACACTCTTAACCACTACATTGAACTGGCACTTTTAAGTATACTACCCTTATGGTCTTCAGAAAGGAATGTTCCTTAATGATCCTTCTTGGATACTGAAGGGGCTGCATAGAAAAAATAGATGAGGAAACAGCCCTGAATGTAATCATTACATTATGAATTTGTATTGCCTTTTCTTAAAAAACAAAAACAGCAACATCTTTAGCAGTTGTTTAGAAAGGCTTATAGGGGTTGACAAGTCACTTAACTGGAAATCCACAGATAAAATAAACTCACTTCTAATCTGACATCAGAAATCACAAGGGCAGGGAGTGGCAGTGACCTAAGGGTCAGCAAGAATATTTTGGAACCCTTGGTGGACTGGGTTGGACCATCCCAGGAGGGAGTGCCTGATGGACTCTAGATCATTTTGGTTTCCTACAATCGACCTAAGGGTTGAGGTATTAGCTCGCTTTGAAGCTTTTGTTATTTTTAATTACATTGTGTTGGGGGATTACCTGCACAGTTAAAACAAAACTTTGCTTAAACCTTTTGTTGTGTTAGTGGCTTGCAAGGTACCAGTGCCTATTAGGCTTCCCAAATCCCCCACCCTGGCGGGGGACCCTCGCTTTTGCAGCCTCCTCTCCCGCTCTCCAAAAATCTGGAAGTGGGGGGAGGGACGGCGCTTCCCCCTCACAGGGCCGCCGCAGCAACACCAGCACCGCCGCCGCTACCGCCGCCAGCCCGTGCCCGGGCACAGACACACGCAGCAGCAGCCGCCGCCGCCAGTGCCGCCGCCGCTGCCCCAGGCACAGACACAGGCAGCAGCCGCCACCACCGCCACCAGTGCCGCCGCCGCCGGCCCGGGCACAGACACAGGCAGCAGCCGCTGCCGCCGCCAGTGCCACCGCCGCCAGTGCCGCCACGACCGCTGGCCCGGGCCGGGGCACAGACACAGACACAGGCAGCAGCCACCGCCATTGCTGCCGCCGCTGCGGCCCAAGCTACAGGCTCCGAGGAGAGCGGCAGAGGGTCTCCTCTGGGCAAGTTGTGATGGAAGCCAGGAATGAGACCTGCTGGCCAGCCTGGCCCCACCCCCTGTTGTTGCTTCTCCCCCACTCAAGGAGTTGCTACTTGTCTTTCCTTTTGGTCAAGGGAGGACAATTACCGTAAGTTGGCATTGATGAGTGTTTTGCCTACACTCTTCTGGAAGTGGCACCCTGGGGGTACAAAAAAAGACACTATTTATCTTGCCTCAGGTTGTAGCTTGGAAAAGGCATCAGAGCATCAGATGTTCTTGATAGCAAAACGTAAGCAAATACCTGCCACTCCAGTTAAACCCCTGCAGGGCTGCAGTCTGGACAGATTCTCTCCCCCCCCCACCCCGCCAGGTGAAAATGCAGCGCAGAAATATGCTAAACAAATCAACTGCAGATTCCCTTTGGTCTGTGTCTTGAAAAATGGCGGCTAATGATGTTTTCAGGATTTTGGTGGGTTTCTTCATCCCCTTCCCATCTTCAAATGCTTCTTTATTCCGTAATTACATAGTTTATGGCACTGGTGTTATCTTCTGGGACTTTGGTATTGCTGTTTTAATCTGCTGTTTGCGCCAGCTGGTTTTATGGCTGTGTTCTCTTTTGATCCTTCTGGTTTTGTTTTTTTTAAATACAGGTTTTATGTCTTACTAGAAGTTGTTGTTGCTAGTTGCTATTTTGAGGCCTTGGAGAGCATGTGCCCCCCCCCCCCCAGTTTTTGGAAATATCCCAGTGGGGTCTTAAGTGCCATGAGCAGCCCCAAGGCTTGCTTCTTTACTGGCTCCTTGGTATGGTTCCTGTGGGAACCTTCTTTTTCCACCAGCACAACCATTCTCCCCACAGCTGAAGGGAACAGCAGAGAAGCCAGTAGACCTTATTTCTTGTTTTCCTTATGATCAAAATGACTCAGGTCAATTTGGGTGAAATCTCCAAGTTCCTTCTTATCTCTGCCAAAGTGATTTGAGTCATTCTGGTTTTGAGGGAAACAGACTTGTAAAAGCCTTCTTTGGTCAAAACAGAACAGAGCTGGGATCCTTTGGTCTGTACCAGTGTTCTCTCTAAGTTGAGTTAGTGTGAGCTAGCTCACAGTTTTTTAACCTCCAGCTCACACATTTTTGTCTTAGCTCAAGAAAAATGGCTCCAGAGAAAACTAATTTATGCAGTAATTCACAACTTTAATGCCAGTAGCTCACAAAGTAGAATTTTTGCTCACAAGACCCCACAGTATTGGTCTATACCCTCAGTTTGAGCGAAGTTGCCCTCAGCTTTGCTGGGCAGCCAAAGCTTCCATTTCCAAGTAGGTGAGTTTCCATTGTAGCATGTTTCCAAGTCAACGTGGCTCTGTATACCGGTGTGTGTGTGTGTGTGTGTGTGTGTGTGTGTGTGTGAAGGTTTGCAAGGCATGTTGGTAGGGATTGGTGGCTTGGCCCCAAGTGCCCTTGTATATCTGCTGGACACCTCTAATTCCCTCTTCTTCTTTCCCATGTCTTCTCCTTTTATTGCTGTCATTTGTCTTTCCCGAGCAGAATGTCTACTTTCAGAGAAACTGACTTGAGACTCCCACTGCATTACTGTGAGGAAAACACAAGTTAATTGAATCCCAGAATTTCTTACAGTGCAGCAAGGCAAGAGAGTAGGCTTCCCAATCCCCAGGTCCCAGAGGGGGATCCCCCGGTTTTACAGGCTTCCCCCCTCCCCCAGCCAGCTGGCCAGCGGGGAAAGCCCCGCCCCCAGAGCCATCATGCACCTCTATGAACAATTCCCATAGGGAATGATGGGGAATTGATCCACGGGTATCGGGGGCTCCGGGGGGGCTGTTTTTTGAGATAGAGGCACCAAATTTTCAGTATAGCATCTAGTGCCTCTCCCCAAAATACCTCCCAAGTTTCAAAAAGATTGGACCAGGGGGTCCAATTCTATGAGCCCCAAAAGAAGGTGCCCCCATCCTTCATTATTTCCTATGGAAGGAAGGCATTTAAAAATTTGTGCAGTCCCTTTAAATGTGATGGCCAGAACTCCCTTGAAGTTCAATTATGCTTGTCACACCCTTGCTCTCGGCTCTGCCCCCAGTCTCCTGGCTCCACCCCCAAAGACTCCTGGCTCCACCCCCAAAGTCCCCAGATATTTCTTAAATTGGACTTGGCAACCCTAGTGCCTATCAGCCCTACATAAGAGAAGGTGAATGTGCTAACCATCTTGGGTTAGTTGGAGACTGCTGATCCCTTAGGGGAAACTAGGGTGGATTGGGCCCTATAAAACAAACCAGTCTGGTAGCAGCAACCCGGGGAAGGTGAGAGAGCTTGGCCTCCCTCCTGTTACTAGACATATGTGCCCTGGCAGTAAGCGGAGAGGTGGCAAGTGGGACCCCTGGGCACCACAAAGCAGAAAGAAGCCAGTGGTGGCATGTACATTCATCACAAGAAAATTCACTTTTCAAATATCAATTATGTGTTCAAATTACAATATGTAATATGTTTTCACAATCACTGGCCAAACAGTCAAAATTAATATAACAGTTTCCTAAAGAGCAGTTACCAGCTACTAACACAAATAGGTTATTGCAAGTCTTCAAATTTCTGTTCTGAACTCTGGGATCAATTCAAAAGAATTTGTATAAACACAGCAACTGACCTTCCAGAAGTTATCAACTTTGCCATAAACAAGTGACTGGTTCTGCCTTTTGATGACATTGAAGTGCTTTATGTCACTGGAGTTCAAATACTGTTCCACCACAAACCCAAGGAAACTGTTGTCTGGGGTGTGAGCTGTAAGCAACAACAAAATCTGAAATGATATAACTGAATTATCTTAACTCTAAAATAAAGCAAAATATTGTTTTACAGCCATTTAAGTGCATATAGTCTCTGGGTTTGATAACATATTCAAATCACTTTACTGCCAGCATTGAGAGAGAATTTATTGTCACAATATGACAATCCATTTGCAATAAATCATAAAATGTATAAAAACAATATAAAGCATACAGATTTAAAAAATTATACATCCCTAAAATCTAACACTTTCAATAGATCAATTGGTTATATGTTTTAGCTACCAGAATTGATCTGATCTTTTTTGCTGCCAGAGCAAAAAGTGCCATTTTATTAGATATAAAGGTCAGTGTCTGATACCTGAAAGTTAACTTGCTGGAATCAGACATGGAATAAGCACTAAATACAATGTTGGCACGAATTTTTTCCTAGGCTCCAGATACAGAGGACAATTTAAAAACATAATGGGGAAGGGTCCTCTACCAAACATCTGCAGATGCATATACGCTGATCCAGAGCCACTGTCACTAATTTACTGCCAGGGCACATATGTCTAATAACAGGGGGGAGGCCAAGCATTTCACTGGACATAGTCTGAAAGCATAGTGTTTTAACAATTTATTAATAACATATGGTTACAATATTTAATTATCTGTTTTCTATACTAACCCATATGATATTTCAACCCCCCCTCCCTCCAGTATTTGACTTCCCCGAAGTTATAAATTTAAATTCAATTATAAAGGTACCACTAACCAATCAAAGTTCAATATTTTTTTTCTCTCATTAATACTAAAAAATTGTCCAATGTCTTTTTATATTCCACTCTTTCTCCATATATCCTTTAAATTTCTTCCACTCCTTTTTGAATATATCTAAATCATAGTCTCTTAAAATTTTAGTTAATTTGTCCATCTCACTCCACGATAAAACTTTCACAATCCAGTCCCATTTCGCTGGTATTTTTCCCTGTTTCCACAGCTGCGCATATAATGTCCTAGCAGCTGAGAGCAAGTACCAAATTAAAGCCCTGTCTTCCTTTGGAAATTTTTCTAATTGTAATCCAAGCAAAAAAGTCTCTGCAGTTTTCTTTCTTTCTTTCTTTATTTGTAATTTATATCCCACCCTTCCCACCAAGTGGCTCAGGGCGGCTTACAGCATATAAAATCTAACATGAGACATAAAAGTTTAAACATTTCATACAATTTACATAATTAAAATTAAACAATTTAAACAATTTACATAATAAAAATATTAAAACATTCTACAGTCTTATAAAACTACACTCAAATTCAAATTTCAGTGCCGGTTAGTTGTAAGCCTGCCAGAAGAGGGTTGTCTTACAGGCCCTGCGGAATTGAGCAAGATCCCGCAGGGCCTTTACCTCTTCCGGCAGCTGGTTCCACCAGAAAGGGGCCATTACGGAGAAGGCCCTATCCCTCGTAGATTTCAAACCTTTGGCCCGGGGACAACAAGGAGGTTTTGAGTTCCCGATCTCAGTACTCTCTGGGGAACATGTGGGGAGAGACGGTCCCTCAGGTAGGCAGGTCCTAGGGCTTTAAAGGTAATGACCAGCACCTTGTACCGAACTCGATAAAGTATTGGCAGCCAGTGCAGAGCCCGAAGTCCTGGCTGAATGTGCTCCCGTCTTGGCAGCCCCAATAACAACCGGGCGGCGGCGTTCTGCACCAACTGCAACTTCCGGGTTCAGCACAGGGGCAGCCCCATGTAGAGGGCATTGCAGTAGTCCAACCTCGAGGTGACCGTTGCATGGATCACTGTTGCTAGGTCATCACGCTCCAGGAAGGGAGCCAACTGCCTTGCCTGCCTAAGATGAAAAAATGCGGACTTGGCAGTGGCTGCTATCTGGGCCTCCATCGTTAAGGAAGGCTCCAGTAGTACACCCAACCTCTTGACCCTATGTGTCGCAGTCAGCGGCGCACTGTCAAAAGCTGACAGGGGGATTTCCCCTCCCGGACCCCGACGGCCCAAGCAAAGGACCTCTGTCTTCGCAGGATTTAGCCTTAGCCCGCTCCGCCTGAGCCACCCAGCCACGGCCTGTAATGCCCGGTCCAAATTTTCTGGGTCGCAGACTGGCCGGTCATCCATAAGCAGATAGAGCTGGGTGTCATCAGCATACTGATGACAACCCAGCCCATACCTTCGGACAATCTGGGCGAGGGGACGCATATAGATGTTAAATAACATTGGAGACAGAACCGCTCCCTGAGGCACCCCGCAGTCAAGCGTGTGCCTCCGGGACAGCTCATCCCCAATAGCGACCCTCTGTCCCCGACCTTCGAGGAAAGAGGAAAGCCATTGCAAGGCCAACCCCTGAATCCCCGTGTCGACGAGGCGGCGAGCCAGTAGCCGATGGTCGACCATATCGAACGCTGCCGATAGGTCCAACAACGTCAGCACCGCCGAGCCGCCCCGATCCAGATGCCGTTGCAGGTCATCTACCAGGGCAACCAACACCGTCTCCGTCCCATGGCCCGGGCGAAAGCCGGACTGAAGGGGATCGAGGACGGAAGCATCAAAGTCTTAAAGTCATAACCCAAAATTTTGGAGATTTCTTGTTGTATCATCTTCCAAAATTCTTTCGCTTTTTCACAAGTCCACCACATATGAAAAAAGGAACCTTCGTGTTTTCTACATTTCCAACATCTATCCGACATCTTCTTACTCATCCTAGCCAGCTTTTTCGGAGTCATATACCACCTATACATCATCTTAAAACAGTTCTCTTTAATACTCTGACAAGTTGAGATCTTCGAGTTCTTCCAAAGGTGCTCCCATGTATCCATTTGTATTTCTCGATTCACATTAATTACCCATTTGACCATTTGAGACTTTACTACTTCTTCTTCTGTAGACCATTTCAATAATAATTTATATACTTTCGATATTAATTTTTCATTATCTCCAAGCAGGACCCTTTCCAGTTCTGTTTGCTCACGTCTAATTCCATCCAATTTAATATCGTTTTCCATCAAGCTTTTGATTTGTTGCATTTGAAACCAGTCGTACGTATTGTTTAACTCTTCTGCAGATTTTAATTCAATTTTGCCTCCTTGAATCTTGAGCAGTTGATTATATGACATCGCTCTTTCTTCATCAGATTCAGCTGTTATTTTTATTACTTCTGCTGGCACTATCCAGAGCGGTTTTCTCTCGTCACCATATTTCTTATATTTTATCCAAGTGTTTAATAAACTATTTTTGATATAATGGTGAGAGAAGAAACCGTCCATCTTATTCTTCCCATAACACAAATATGCGTGCCAGCCGAATTTATTCCCATGAGCTTCTAACCATAGAGGTTTTTTATCTAACAGCATTATCCAATCTTTGATCCATGTCAAACAAACCGCATCAAGATACAATCTTAAATCCGGGAGCTGAAAACCACCTCTCTCTTTGGCATCTATTAAAATCTTCATCTTAATCCTTGGTTTCTTTCCGGCCCATACAAAATCAGAAATCTTCCTTTGCCATTTATTAAATTGTTTGGTATCCTTCACAATCGGGATAGTTTGGAACAAATACATTATTCTTGGCAAAATATTCATCTTAATTGCAGCTATCCTGCCCAATAAGGATAAGTTAAGTCTATTCCATTTCATCAAATCTTTGTCCATCTTACACCATAATTTTCCATAATTATTTTTGAACAAGTCAATATTCTTCATGGTTATCTCTAATCCAAGATATTTAACTTTAGTGGTGACTTCACAACCCGTCACAATTTGCAATTCTTTAATTCTGTTTGGTTGCATATTTTTGCATAAAAATTTCGATTTCTCTTTATATATAGTCCTCTCCATATTCTTTTATCTTAGCTAACAACAATGGTGACACTTGGATCGGATTCTCTATTATGAACACAATATCATCTGCGAAGGCTTTATATTTATAAGAGAATCCTCTAATTTTTAATCCTTCTATTTCTTTATCATTTTGTATTTGTTGTAATAAAATTTCAAGAGTCATTATAACAACAATGGTGATAATGGACATCCTTGTCTTGTACCTTTGCTTACCTTCAATTCTTTTGTAAAATCTGCATTTATACACAATTTTGCTTGTTGTTCCGTATATATTGCTTTCGTCGTTTTTATAAAATGTTCCCCTAAATTTATTTTTTCCATTACTGCAAACATAAAGTCCCAACTCAAATTATCAAAGGCTTTTTCTGCGTCTTCAAAAAATAAGACCGCTTCCTTTTCTGGATGCTTCTCATAGTATTCCACAACATTAATAACAGCTCTTACATTGTCTCTTATTTGTCTTTTAGGAAGAAATCCGGCTTGGTCTTTTTTTATAAAGTTAATCAAATATTGCTTCAATCGTTCTGCCAAAATTCTTTTATAGATCTTATAGTCATTGTTCAGCAGTGAAATTGGTCTGTAGTTCTTTACATTTGTGGCATCTTTGTCTTCTTTAGGGATCAAAGAAATTACAGCTTCCCTCCAAGTATTTGGAATTTTTCCTTTTTCTCTTATCGTATTTAACAATTTCATCAGTTTGGGTATTATCTCATCTTTAAGGGTTTTGTTATATTTAGATGTAAATCCATCTGGCCCAGGAGCCTTACCTTCTTTCATTGCTTTTATTGCCGCTTCAATTTCAATTTTCTCTATTGGGTCATTTAAAATCTTTTTCATGTACTCAGTCAAAGGTGCCACTTGAATATTCCATAGATACTCTTCCATTTTTCCTTTCCTAATTTTCACACCTTTAAATAAATTTGCATAATATTTAAAAAATTCTCTTTTGATGCCTTCTTGATCTACTATTGCTTTTCCATTTGCCATAATTTTATTAATAGTTTTATTTTCTTTCTTTTTCTTCATTTGCCAGGCCACATATTTTCCAGGTTTATTCGCACTTTCGAACGATTTCTGTTTCAGACTTTTTAAATTCCATTCTTTATTCAGCAAATGTTTGACTTGAGATTGTAATATTGTAATTTCTTTTATTAACTTCTTTTTTCCTGGCCTTTTTTTCAGATCCCTTTCTTTTTTATTTATTTCATTTTGTAATGTTACCAACCATTCTTCTTTGGCCCTCTTATCTTTATTGTTCGATGTGATTAATAGTCCTCTCATTACTGCTTTGTAAGTGTCCCATAGTGTTTGAAATTCCATATCCTCAGTTTCATTTATCTGGAAGAAAGCTGCGGTCTCCTTTTCTAAAAATGTCACAATGTCTTTATCTTGTAGCAAGTCTTCATTAATTCTCCATCTTCTTGTTTTCTTTTGCAATTTTGTAGACCAGCATATTGGATTATGGTCTGCACAAACCTTTGGTAGAATCTCTATTTTTTTTTTTTTTTTTGTTATGAGGCCCAAACTCTTGGAACCCCATAACATATCTATTCTAGAGAAAGAGTTATGTCTCGCTGAAAAGAAGGTATAGTCTCTTACTTCAGGGTTGAATTTTCTCCAGATATCTTCCAGATTTTCTTGTGTCAGCTTGTATGCACTGAAGCTTTGTGTTATGACTTGACCTGTTTATTTACTGTGAACTAACATTAGGCCATTTGCTACACTAACCCTAGAATTGTAGAAGGCTCGTCGGGAGGGGGGGAGGCCAGTACTCCAACAGGCCTTTGAAATGTAAAACATCTAGCCGTTCCCAGGCGCCTGGAAGAGACAAGCAAGGCCATCGAGGTGGAGGAGCGGCAGCTATGTAGGTGGGAGATAACAGATAACTGCCCCGGCTCTTCTCAGCCAAGAAGTCCCAGGTTTATGGTGGGAAATGATTTAAACCCCCTAGCCTTTGATGTGTATCCTTATATACTCATGCTTGCACCCTTTTCGTTATTAGTATCAACAACCCTGCGTTGTGGTATGCATTGCTGTAATCAATAAACAGAAACTTTGTTTTCAACAAAGCTAGCCTGTTTTATATTGAAATCTTCAATGTCCCTACGCTGACATCCTGTTTGATCAATTCAAAGAAAGGATTTGGTAATTTTCCTTCTTTATCATTCTTCTTTTGGCTTGATCTATCAATATTATTTTGTATTGTCCCATTGAAATCGCCCATCATCAAAATCTGATCATACGTCTTCTCATCTAATTGCCGATTCATATCTTTGAAAAACCTATCTTTCGCTCCATTGGGCGCATATAATCCTAGTAACAACGGTTTTTTCGCCTCAGTTGTCACTTCTACTGCAATATATCTTTCTTCTTTATCTTTAAATATTAGTTTAGGTTCTAGTTGTTCTTTAATATAAAAGACTACCCCTCTTTTCTTTTGTTCCGCTAGTGAGAAAAATTCCAGCCCCAAATTTCTATTCCACAAAAATTTACAATCTTTTTGTTGTATATGAACTTACTGTAGACAAATTATGCTACATTTTTGTTTTTTAATCCAATGAAATGTTGTTCTTCTTTTTTGTGGTGAATTAAGTCCATTTATATTCCAAGATAGTAACTTGTACTCCATTATGATGCAGACTCTTTATTCTCTTCAAAAAAGCTATGCATCTCTTGTTCACTCTTTATTGTAATCCTTTTTCCATGTTGTTCAAAGCCAAGACCTTCCGGTAATATCCATCTATATCTTGTGCCCTCTGCACGCAACTTGTCTGTTAACTTCTTGTATTTCTTCCTGTCATTGATCACTTGTCTTGGTAACTCTTTCATTATTTTGACTTTGCTCCCTTCTATAGTCCAAGATTTTTGAAAACCTTTGTTTAAGATTTTACCTGCCATATCTTTAGTTTTATGACAATGTCTCTTGGCAGGCCTTTGTCCTTTGCATATGCTGAGTTGACTCTATAAGCACCATCCAACATACTTCTAAAGTTTTCAGGATCTTCTTCTAAGTATTCAGTAATAATATTCACCATATAGTCCATTAAATCCGCCACTCCCTTTCAGGTATTCCTCTCAAACAAACATGTGTTTCCATCAACTTGCAATCACGTATTGTAACCTTCTCTTGGAGTTTTAACAGAATAGAAGCATGTGTATCCACTTTTTCCTCTACCTCTTTAACTCTGACCTCATCTTTAAAACCCTCAATGTCTTTTCTAAGATCTCCAACTTCCTTTTAAAATTCTTTTTTCATTGCCATTTGCATTTTGTCGATTGCTTTTAACATTCTCGATTCCAGAGCATCAAATTAGGATTGCATTTTGTCAAATGAGTGGGCCCTTGCACGGGTTACCCTCCCTTCTGACATAAAAAAAGTCACCAAAACTTTAAAAGTTTTCCAATTAAAATTCAACACCAAGTCCAATAGCTTAGAACATGCTGTTTCAAACAAGACTAATTTTGTTTTTCTCCAAGCTTCCTAGGCTGAGATATTGATTTTTAACAAATTTGACAGTTTTTCTTCCTTTTAAAATGGCAATCGTTCTTCTCTATGGTTAAACACAGTTCCTAGAGAGGTCCTTCTTGATCTTGGTCTTAATTCCTTCCTAGTTCAGATGTCACAGCTTTTGTAATCCTTATAGACTTTGTTTGATTGGTCAGTCACTTTTACTTCCTGGTTCAAGTTGCTCCGTTCTCGTGTCTAGTATCGCAGCCTTTGAAACTTGTGGGAATGTATAGAAATAGCCTTCGTCACCAGCCACAGCCACAAATATTCAAAACATCTTTCTCTGTGTTCTTTTGAAGCTATTAAATTAGCAAAGTTCAGTTTTGGCAGGCTGTATCTTCTTTCAATTATGCCTTAGTTCAGTCTATTTATAAATTCCAGCAACTTTTAAAACTTGTAGGAGTGTAGGACATCAACAAAGAGAAATCTGCGTCACCCACCACAGACCGCAGAAAGTCAAAATATCTCCCTCTTTTCCCCAATTCTGCTAAAGCCTTTATATTTACAAAGTTTAAACTTGGCAGGCGTCCTCTTGTTCAAGAGTCTCGAAGTAGAAATAGAAATAGATCAAAGTACCTTAAACAGATATTCTTTGGCACTCCGGCTTTCGTTATCTTGCAATTATAAATCAGTCTTTAAGTGTCTGGATTCCGACAGGCTTAAGTCAAATTAATGACCTTTTTGTCCTCTTCAGACGAATATTAGACTTCCCTTTCTGGCCAGATCTCAAGGTTTAAAAAAAAGGCAGCTACCCACCTTTCTAAAACCGAAATCAACAGCTAAAGGTGCTTGACGTCATCTTGGATTAATCTTTTACTAAGATTGATAGGCATAGACCCCCCTCCCCCGAGGGGTCTTTCATACCCTGAACAGAGGGGAAAAATCCCCCTTACTAGAGGGCAGCAGCACTGTCTTCCAGCCAAACAGAAAGTCCATAGTCTGAAAGCATAGTGATGAGAGTGGCACGCCTGAGACAGTGGGCTGAAATTTCTGCTAAATAAGATGCTCTAAAATGATCTTTTTAATGATTTAATGCCATGGGGCAAACTTGGATTGACTGATTAAAGAGTAATCAATTTGGGCATCTTTTCTACATAACCATTCCCATAAATCAACAGTATTTTTGGAGGGCGGAATCATATATAATATCATTAAATGTCAAGCATAGGAATTTCAAATAATCAGGCACTTGTTTGAAACAAAGACTTGCTTTATTGATAATCCATTGTTGCTCAAGGTGCAGATCCTTGAGAGTGATACAGAGTGGCTCAGAGCATAATGTTTTAAGGAATACATCAAAGGACACAGGAACGATAGCATCAAGACATAACAAGCATGTGTGAATTGCTACAACTACTATCCTGCGGTTTGAAACTTCCCTTGTTCCCATACATTCTTGCTTGTTCTGATAAGCACTGAATGGGAACTGTTCGGGGGAGGCACCTCCTTTCTCTCTATCATCAAAGTTACTGCATTCCTACATTTGCTACCCAGACGTGGGAAAGAGGAAAGGGAGGTGAGAAAGTAAGAGGGGGTTTGAGCTTTGAAATGCAGCCATGAGAAAGAACAGTCATCGTGGTCCAAAGAAAAGGGAATCAGTTTCCAATAATTGTATTGATTTAATGAATAGAAATAACATGCTTGACATTAAAGAAAACTAAGCGGGCCTTATCCTTGCTTTGCAGCAACTCAAAACTAAGTTTATTAAAAGAACCAAGATTTACCCATTGTCTTTTCCCCATATTTCGAAGATTCCCAGGTCAGCACACACCCTGACTGAAGGAAGGCTGAGTTATGCTTTTAACAAGGTCACTGATGTCACTTTTGGTAGGGCTAAAATACATCTTGCAAAAAGATTTTTGATTAGGTCCAAATTGCTGACAGTTGATTCCATCCCCATATCTCAATCCATTACAATAAATAGGCAGGCAATAATTTCATTGACAAAGTTTTATAATCCCGGTTCAATAACAAAACCACCTCTAGTATAGTGGAATACTATTACTGCTCCACTTATCTTCAAGGCTGAATCTTTTGTAAGTTTTAAATGAGTGTTTGAAATAAATTTTGAAATAAATTCACAAATAAGAAACAGTAGTCTCTTGTCAATATTGGTCTTAGCTAATTTCTCCCAGAGTTGATCTCTCTATATAGAATCAAAAGCTGTGGCCAGATCAACAAACAACACATACAGTGCTTTGGTTGGGCTGTTCACACCTGAGTAGGCTAGCTGGAAGAGCATTTGACAGTGATCTATTGTACTTTGACCTCTTCTAAAGTCAGCTTGGTGAGGGTGAATAATGTTATTATCATTGACTCAGTCCTCTAATTTTTAAGGAGGTATTTGCCATAAAACTCGGATGTTGCATCAAGGAGACTTACAGGGCAATAATTGTTTGGGTCGAATTTATCTCGTTTCTTATGAACGGGAACCACTATGCCAGTTTTTTAACCTTCTGGAAAAATCCCTATATTGTTAAACTGGGGAAAATATTTTGCTAGAATCTAAGACCACTAGCTAGAACACATTTTTATCAGAACTGTAGGGATCTAATCTTTATAAGGGGATTTATTGGAAGTTAAAAAAGTAATGAGATTTCCAGTTTTGGTTGCCATTGCTACAGGCCCTTCCAATATCTTTTGTAGATCTATAGCAGTGGTCCAATTGCTCTCTAAACTCTTAGTTGAAGGTGATAACAATTCATATATTTTCATAAAGTGCTCATACCAAACATTTCCAGGTATTTGGGCCTCTAGTTGATAAATGTCCGCCCATGCCAAATGAGACTAATTCCCAAAAACCAGAATTCTTTCTTCTCAGAGATAACACGAGCCAGTTCACTTCATAGTTAGCATGAGGAGCCTTTATTTTTAAGTAAACTCTTGTATTGTGATCTTAATCTGATAAGGCAGTCATTTGTTATGAGAGCTAGATCTGACATACATGAGACCTTGTTGGGCTGGGTCATGTCAGGCTGGGCTATGTGTGTAACTATTTAACATTAGGCAGCAGAGATATAAACTTTATAAAGGACACAAACACAATTAAAGATTTAAAAAAAAACTTACAATAAAACATGCTTAAAACATTAGCACTCATTCTTTGTATCTCTCCCATGAGATCCAGGGAACTGGGCAAAAGAAGCTCTGTTTCTTTCCTTCCTTCCCCAGGGGGCCAGCAGGGGGGGAGCCTCAGCCAATAGAAGGAAGAGAGCTTGGCTCAGTAAGCTCTGCGGTGCAATTGAGAGAGTCTGGCAAAGAAAGCTCTGCTTCCCTCCCTTCCTCCCCAAGGGAGGAACCTTAACCAATGAAGAAAATAGAGACTTTGCTCTGTAGCTCCTGTGCAATTGAGCAAGCCTGGCAAAGCAAGCTATTCTGCAGATGGAAGCAAAAGAGAGGGAGAAGGAAGCAGATGGCAGCCAGTTACTCAGGGGCCTGATAGGAGCCCTCTGAGGGCCTGATTTGGCCCCTGGGCCACATGTATGACACCCCTGTGGTAAAGTGTTGTACACTGGAGGGATTTTTACTGTTCCAAGTCAATCTCACATATATGGACATATATATTTTTGTTGGTCTTACATTCTTGATCAACCCAAGAATTGTTGGAGTAAGATTGTTGGGCCACATGTATGACACCCCTGTGGTAAAGTGTTGTACACTGGAGGGATTTTTACTGTTCCAAGTCAATCTCACATATATGGACATATATATTTTTGTTGGTCTTACATTCTTGATCAACCCAAGAATTGTTGGAGTAAGATTGTTGGTTTGGGGTCTATTATTAATGAGTAAGGGCTTAAAAGGCTGTATAATCTCTTCATAATGTTGGATTCTGTTCTAGTCCAAGAAGAGTAGAGCTTTTGCTTCTCTATCTGGGCTCCTAAGAACTAAAGCTAATACATTTTAACCACCTACACCTCCTAAAACCAGGAGATAATTTTCTGTGTTTTCTGTTGTTTGTGCAAGTTTTAGTGGGCGATGATAGCTTGCAGAATTCTCACCCACTTCAAAATAACTCACCTGATCTAATAAGGTTGAAGAAAGAGCTATATAATCAATTGTGCTGGCGTAAGATTATGTAAGATATGTATAGGTGCTACCTGATTTATCTAGTTTTGTCCATGCAAAATATGCAGGTTAAATATAGCTAGTAACTAAAAAAACTTCTGACTAGGTTTGTTAATTACAAATCCAGAGAATGACGTGCCAAAAGAGAGGCATGTTTAGCAATTTGTGCATAAGATCCTGATCATGGTTTAAAACTACCTGGCCCAATCTTGGCATTAAAGTATCCACAAAGAACCAATTTTGTGTGGGGATATCCTGATGCTGGGAAAGACAGAAGGCAAAAGAAAAAGGGGACGACAAAAGATGACATGGCTGGACTGCGTTACTTATGTAACAAACATGAATTTGAGCAGACTTCGGAGGATGGTGGAAGACAGGAGAGCCTGGTGTGACTTTGTCCATGGGGTTGCAAAGAGTCGGACTCAACTGTGTGACTGAACAACAACAAATATCGAAACACTAGCTCCTACATAATTGTCATTAACTGAGCCCATAGTTTCCTTTTATCCTGAGACACATAACATTTGGGGGATAAATAGACGATACACAGGAGAATTCGAAAGTGTTGAGCCTTAACTAGTAAGCTTGGAAAATAACTGTGTGTTACCTTAACTCTAAAATAAAGCAAAATATTGCCTTACAACCATTTAAGTGTCTATTATTTCTAAGTTTGATAACGTATTAATATAACTTTACTGCTAATATGTTTGCTGCTGCTGTTGTTTATTGCTATTATTATTAATTAAATTTACTGAATTACTCCATCCCTGCCTAAGCCATGCTCTGGATGATGTACAACAAATAAAAACAGTATATGGATTAAAAAGTGCAATAATACAAATTAAAACAGTAGATTTCTAACAGTAAATCTCTAAAACTCCGATGGCGTCCTGGTGATTTTGTTCTACATCCAAATTGTTGGAGCATATGGGGAGGGGGGGAGGGAGGAAGAAATTCCGGGTGGAAAGGTGTCAGCCATCCCTGTCCTCAAGCAAAAGCCTGGCAGAACACCTCTGCCTTACAGGCCCTGTGAAATAGCATAAGATCCCACAGGGCCTGGATGCCATCAGAACTGAGAAAGCTCTGGCCCTTGTTGAGGACAGCTGGACCTCTTTAGGGCCAGGGATCACCAGAAAATTGCTGCCACTGGAGCACAGCTCTCTACCAGAGAGATAATGGAGGAGACGGTCCCACAGATATGTTGCTCTCAGACTGCTCAAGGCCTTAAGTGTCAAAATCAATATCTTGAATCTGATTCAGAACTCAACCAGAAACCAGTGGAGCTGGTGCAGCACTGGCTGTATATGTGCGGGGCAATCCCACCAGGACTTGTGCCACCGCATTCTGGACCTGTTTGAGTTTCAGATCAGTCTTAAGGGCAGGTCAGTGTAGAGTGAGTTACAATAGTCTAATCTGGAGGTGACTGTTGCATGGATCACTGTGTCCAAATGGGACAGGAGGGGGGCCTATTGCCAAGCTTGGTGAAGATGAAAAAATGCCACCTTGGCAATGTGCACGACCTGGGCCACCATAGAAAGGGAGACATCCAATATCATGCCCAGGCTCTTGACAGACAGCACCAGTATTAAAGGTGCCCTATCAAGCGCTAGTAATTTATGCTCCAGCTCCAATCCCATACCCCCCAGCCACAGGACCATATTTAGTGGGTTCAGCGCCAGCCTGCTCTTTCTTAGCCAACCTACCAAAGCCTGTAGGCCCTTGGCCAGATCTTGCAGGACATTGCCTAATTGGTCATCCAAGGGCAGATACAACTGGGTGTCATCTGCATATTAGTGACACCCAAGCCCAACATTCCATGTCAAATACAAAAACTGGAAGCACACTGTACAGCACTGAAACCACAAACAACAATGTGCAAAAGTAGTTATATAGCAATAGCATTTACAACAGACAACAAGGTGTCTATTAAAATGTTTATACAAATTCAACCATATATTACAAAATTACAAAATGATACACCAGTTGAACATCTGCCTGCAGGTATACAAAACAGTTTCAAACAAAGTCCACTGAGAATCCTCAAAGTATATGTCTATATATCTTGCAATCCTGAACTGATATACAAATCAATGAAGTGGGTAACTCGTCTCTACCAGGACACAGTGCATAGGTCCATGAACAACAGAAGGTCTCAATGGATAACAATGAAAACAGTCTGGATATTCTAGGTGTTTCACTTTCGTTTCTTCAGAGGCTGTTTTCACAACAAACAATTTTCTATATTTGGAACCACTAATGCAAACAGTTCTTTTTCAACAAGAAGCATGTACTTCAAACTTGTCAAAGGAACCAGGTTCCTTCAAGTACAGCATACTTGAAATGTGCTACTGAGAAACTGAGGATTATTACACAGTCCAGTTACTGTTGTCTTCCCCAAATAAAATAGGAAGACTGTTTTGGATATCAAAAAAATATTCATTCTCAACACAGACTTCTCATGTAATCTTCAATTTCTACCATCCTATGTTGAAGAACTGCTTTTCCTTCATTAGATCATTAAGGTGTTACAGCATTAAAACAAATTGTATTAAAACAAAACACTCCAATACTGTGGTAATCACAGCCAGATTCCTGCTGAGATATTTCCTCTTTCAGAACTTTACAATACTTATAAGAGAAAGCCACCAAACACACCAGATAGTTACTGGGGAATGACCACTTCTATGTGGGCACAGCAGCAACCCCCACACAGGCATCGTAATGCAAAAAGGAAGCCAAAGGTGTTTAAACTGGGTGCCTGGAAGTGAGAGTGTGTGTGTGTGCATGCACACATGCATGTACATAACAATTCTCTGAGTGGCTAACATTCTCCCTCCCTTTCTGCTTGCAGAGGATGGTGGAATAAAAGTCCAATGACTTATTCCTGTGGCCATCACTACATCCTTTGACAGCAAATTCCACATTTTAATTACTTTAATCATTTTAATCATGTTCTATGTCTCAGCTAGTGTGGGATGAGCAGAAACACAAATATTAGTTTGTGTTTAGGTAGGAATACAGAACTGTGGATTTGAACTAGCTGCTGCTGGGCAGTTGCCTTTTTGCTTTCAGGGAATCAGATACAGGATCAGCAATGTTGGTGCTCTTTTAAGAATCTGTTTTTAGGACTACCCACTCTGGAATTTTTTGTATGTTGAAGATGATGTTTTAAAAAATGGGTGTGGGTGTAAAAAAAAAGCAATACTGAAGAAAAGGGCCACGTTAAATAGCTGACAATGCAGGCCACTGGATTCAAGTAGGCTGACTCCCATGGAGCATTTCTGCATAACGATGTGCACCTGGAGTTCTCCCTGGGGCAAGCACCTTACGGATGACCCCTGTCCCTGCTGTTTCAAAAGTGAAACAGGTGTTGAGAGAGGAGTGAAGCCAAGGGGCGAGCTTTGCAGAAAAGGGCAACTAGAATGATTAAAGGGTTGGAACACTTTCCCTATGAAGAAAGGATAAAATACTTGGGGCTCTTAAGCTTGGAGAAACATCGACTGCGGGGTGACATGATAGAGGTTTACAAGATTATGCATGAGACAGAGAAGGTGGAGAAAGAAGTATTTTTCTCCCTTTCTCACAATACAAGAACTCAGGGACATTCAATGAAATTGCTGAGCAGTCAGGCTAGAACTAATAAAAGGAAGTACTTCTTCACCCAAAGGGTGATTAACACATGGAATTCACTGCCACAGGAGGTGGTGACGGCTACAAGCATAGCCATCTTCAAGAGGGGATTGGATAAGCATATTGAGCAGAGGTCCATCAGTGGCTATTAGCCACAGCTTATCGTTGGAACTCTCTGTCTGGGGCAGTGATGCTCTGTATTCTCGGTGCTTGGGGGGGGGGGGCACAGTGGGAGGACTTCTAGTGTCCTGGCCCCACTGATGGACCTTCTGATGGCACTTGGGGTTTTTTGGCCACTGTGTCCTTTCGGGCATGGGGACTGGATAGGCCACTGGCCTGATCCAACATGGCTTCTCTTATGTTCTTATGTTCTGGAGCAAAAGAAGCAATGCTGGATGAGGTAGAAGAGCTCTCCTCCTCTGTTTCCTCCTGGGACACTTCTTTATCCCACGTCAAAAAGGTCAGGCAGCAGCAGGATTTCTGTTGAAGAAAGGCTTTGCTTGAGGCTGGGGCACGACCACAGCTGCCTGACTGTCAAGTGAAAATGAAGAAGGGGACTGGCTTTTTTTCTGGTCTGAGTGGAGGGAAGTTTAAAGTGATTGAAAAACGGCTATTCTTTGAGACATAGAAAGGAAAACAATTCCCAGAACTGTGGTAAAGCCTCAAACAAAGCCTTTGAAGTTGAATCCAGTGAAGACAGAGGTCCTGTGCCTGGGCCGTGGCAGCCTAGGAAAGGAAATTCCCCTACCTGTCTTTGATGGTGCGCCACTGGAAACAGTGCGCAGGGTCAAGAGCCTAGGGGTGCTACTGGAGCCTTCCTTGTCAATGGAGGCCCAGATAGCAGCCACTGCTAAATCTGCCTTTTTTCATCTGAGACGGGTGAGACAGCTGGCTCCCTTCCTGGAGCACGATGACCTGGCAACAGTGATCCTTGCAATGGTCATCTCGAGGCTAGACTACTGTAATGCCCTCTACATGGGGCTGCCCTTGTGCCGAACCCGGAAACTGCAGCTAGAGCAGAATGCGGCGACCAGACTGTTAATGGGACTCCCTAAGTGGGAGCACATACAGCCTAGGCTGCAGGAACTGCACTAGCTGCCAATTGTGTACCGGATTCGTTACAAGGTGCTGGTTACTACCTTTAAAGCCCTATACGGCCAAGGACCTGCCTACCTCAGGGACCGTCTCTCCCCATATGTTCCCCAGAGAGTGCTGCAATCTAGCTCGCAAAATCTGCTGACAATCCCTGGGCCAAAGGAGGCCAAATTGAAAATGACAAGAGAGAGGGCCTTCTCGGTTACAGCTCCCCGCTAGTGGAACCAGCTATCAGAAGAGGTACGGGCCTTGCGGGGCCTTAACCAGTTCCACTGGGCCTGCAAGACCGTCCTCTTCCAGCTGGCTTTTTAATGCGGAATTATTACACCATCGTTATGCAAAGCTATGTTATATTTGTAGCACCAAACTAATCTGTGGTTTTAAATTCTGGTTTTATTGATGTTTTAATGTTTAACTGATGAATAATTGTAAATTGGGGTATTTTATTTTGTTTTATTATTGTACTACTGTATACTGTATTTTATATTATGTGAGCAACCCTGAGCCTGCTCTGGTGGGGAGGGCGAGATATAAATTAAAAAATATTATTATTATTATTATTATTATTATTATTATTATTAAACTCCTGTCCACAGAGGCTGCAGTTGTACTTTCCAGAAAGCCCCCAATCACGTGTTGGCTTGAGGAAAGCTTAAAAAATTCACATCAGCTCTCCATCCCAGCTGCAAGTGCAAGGGACAGAGGGGGTTCATTCTTTCCCCTTCCCTTTTGTTGTGTGTGATCTGGGGCTCTCTCCTCCCTTCCCCATGCCCGAAAGGACTCCTGGCACTTGAACCTCACTGGGTCAGAGCGGCTGTGCTCTGTGCAGCCTGCTCAGAACAACAGGGAAAACCTCCCACACTGTATCCTCTTAACATAAACTCAGACAACGCTTATCAGTAACCCTGAACACTTTTGTAACTGATGAGTGAAACTGTCTGCATTACAATTTGAACTATATAACTGTTGCTTTACTTTGCTTTCACTCTGCTTAGAGACGCATCCGCAAATGGTTATCTTAGAAACTTGTTAACATGGCAACCAAGGTCACGCTGGAGGAGATGGAGGAGCTAGTAGATAGACACCTGGACTTAAGGGGGGAAGGGGGAGTAGAGAGCCCGCCAAATGTACCCGCTTTTATTTGCTGCGCTTTGCTTGAATTGGTAACGGCCCACCGAGGGTATATAGGTGGTGCCTAGTGGCTGGAACCCCAGTTTCAGCAACTTCTTGTACTGCCTTAAGAGGATGCTTGGACTAAACATCTGAAGTTAACCTCTGCGTGTTCCTTGACTCTGCGGTCTGACATATTGCTGAAACTCCATTATCCCAGCTGCCTGATCATGGCTGATCAGCAGGACCAAGCCATGGGAACGACTATAATCATGACCACCCAAACGAGGGACGAGGAGCCTAAGCCGGAGGGGCCGAAGGTGACTCTATCCACGGTCACAGTCAGAAGGAAGGAATGGGGAGCCATAGATTTCCAGGAGTGTATTATCTGCACAGTGAGATCTGCACAGCGAGGCACCCTTCCGATTCCGTACCTCAGGCCTACAATGATCCTCTTGTCCATGGGGATTTCAAGGCAAGGATGATAGCCTGGACCATTATTATTATTAAACTCCTGTCCACAGAGGCTGCAGTTGTACTTTCCAGAAAGCCCCCAATCACGTGTTGGCTTGAGGACAGCTCGACTAAATAGGTACAAGAAGCACTCACCACTCAAAGCTGACAGCCGCGAGATGAAATTCTGGCCATGAATGCCTATATGGTACAAGAGATGCAAGGTCTTAGTCGCCAGCTACGGGATGTCACCACGCAAGTAGCCGGGGGTCCGCCCCGCCAGCTACCACCCGCGGACTTACCGAGAGAGGCCCCAGCCGGGCCCCCAGGACAACCGGCGGGGCCGCCCACAGGAGGGGAGCTGCCAGCGGAGGGAGAACCACCAGCGGGGGGAAGCAACCTGCCTGCCCCCCCTCCTGTCAGACAATGTAACTTTTCCTGAAATAAAATGCTTAGCTGAACTGCTGCCATCTTGAAATGCTGTTACTAACCATGAGAAAGACCTTGCATATTAAAGTAGAGAGTTGTAGATTGTTGCTAGTGCTTGGTGTGAACATTTCTTTCCCTTGATACTAACAAAGGCAAGAATTCCCCTTTGAAGATAAAGCGCCTCCAGGGACAGCCGCTTGGCCATCCCCGAAAGACTAACCGTAACAATAAGATAAGGGAAAAGGACCATGTGAATCTTCGCACCTCAGTCCAGCAATGTTTAGAATTGTGGCTTTGTGTGATACCCTTTGATGTTTTCCCCTTAAAGTATGCTCTGCACTGCTACATAGTATCAGTCTCAATTTTCTTCGTTCTGATGCCTATGGATTATCAAATAAAGCCTAACTTTGCAACAATTCAAGGTCTGGCTGATTTGTGGTCCCATCGTCTGACACCTCCCCAACCAGAAGAACCGGCGCCAGTTCCAGGGGGACCCCAGGTAAGTGAGGCCAAATTCGACGGAGACCCAGCGAAGCTAGCATACCTCATAGTGCTAGTGAGGGGGCACCTGAATGTGTGGGCCTACAACTTTCTGAAAGAACAGTTGAGGGTGGTCTATATAGGCGGATGCCTGGAAGGAGCCGCTGCGGACTGGTTTGTCACCCTGCTCAAGAGTCGATCACTCACCCTTAATTCCGCGCAGGAACTGCTGAGGGCCTTGCACCACCACTTCGAGGACCCCCTCCAGGAGACTAATGCAATCTCAGCACTCTAGGACTTACGGCAGGGGGCGAAGATGGTTCCAGAGAACACAAGTGAGTTCCGGGCCCTCAATTCCAAGATCCACCATTGGGACAATGGAGCAAGAGTGGAACAATTCAAGAGGGGGCTAAACTCCAATATCTTCGGGGAGGCCCTCAAGGTGGGGGAACCCCACATGCTCATAGACTGGATCCAATGGCCTGTGAGATCGAGGACAGCCACAAGATCATCACCCTTCACTGCAAACAACATGGGGGGGTCCGCATGATGAGAGGGAGAAACCCTCTAAACCCAAGCCCCGGGGCCCCAAGCGAGGGACAGAGGTGACCGTAACTCAGGCCGAGAGAGACTGGAGGGCTAGAGCCAAGCGGTGCTTCAAGTGTGAAGGTGAGAATCATATCGCCAGTGAGTGCCCCAGCAAACCACGGGGCACAGTTACCTTGACCCTCATCAAAGCAAGCTCCAAGAAGAAGTCGGGTGAACCCAGCCTGGGGGGCACGAAGGGGAGAGCTGCAGTCCTGCAGTATCACGATCCAACTCCCAAGGCATCCGGGGAGGAAGACAACGATGGCCAGCCAGCAGGAAATGACAATGACCTGCTGTGAGGTGCGCGCAACAGCAGGTCCGCTTGACAGCCGCGCCAGTTCGGGTGAGACTTTCGGGCACTTTATATTATGTCCTCAGCACTTTGGAGAACCCAGTAACTAAGCGATTCTCCTGTGTCAAGGCCTTATTGGACTCGGGGTGCTCTAAGGACTTAATCTCCCCCAGCCTCATGGAAGACTGCCCCACTACCCAACCCCCTACTATTCGAACAGAGGGGGAAGCTCTGTACAGATGGTATAGAGCCTTGCGCCTTTGGGATAGTTGAACACTAGGAACAACGGTCATTCGTGGTCGCCCCGGCCGCCATATTCCAGGCAGTACTTAGCCTGGAGTGGCTGGCAGATCATGACCCATTCGTGCAGTGGAGCAGAAGAACAATCCATTTCCAAGCCAGGGAGTGCGACCACCACTGATGGGACAAAGCCTGGGGCCCCAGCCCTCCCCCACAGCTAGAGAGACTGTGTCTAACGGTGTCAGCTGATGTAACTTTGCTGGATGAAATGCTTAGCTGAACTGTAGCCATCTTTAAACTATGTTACTAACCATGAGAAAAGACCTTGCATATCAAAGTAGAAAATGCAGATGTTACCAATGTTCAGTGTGAACCTTTCTTTCCCTTGATACTAACAAAGGCAGAAATTCCCTTCTTTGAAGATAAGGGGCCTCCAGGGACAGCCGCTTGGCTATCCCCGGAAGACTAGAAGCAACAATAAGAGGAAGAGACCGTGTGAATCTTTGCACCTCACCTCGACAATGTTTAGAGTTGTGGCTCTGTATAGTTCCCTTTGATGTATCCCAATATAGCCAGCCTCCAAATGCTACAATGTATCAGTCCTTCATTCAGATACTTATGGATTATCAAATAAAGCCTAACTTTGCAATAATTCAAAGACTGGTTGATTTGAGATCCCATCGTCTGACAAACGGCAGTGGAGGCTTCCACCATTCCCTCCAAGTATATGGACCTACACGGGGTTTTTGACGTCCAAGAAGCAGATGAGCTGCCCCAGCCATCGAACTATGCCATCAAACTAGTAGAGGGGGAGCCCCTCCCCAAAGCCAAACTGTACTCGATGAGCAGGGCCAAGAGAGAGGAGCTGCAGAAGTTCTTAGAACTGAACTTGAAGTGGGAGTTCATTAGACTCGCCAAGTCCCTCCATGCCACCCCCGTTTTGTTTCGAAAGAAAAAGGACAGCAGTTTGAGAGTTTGCACAGACTTTAAGGGTTTGAATGCAATAGCTATGAGTAATGCCTACCTTCTCCTGCTTATAAGAGATCTATTAAGCGAAGTGTCCCTGGGGAAGATCTTCACTAAGCTGGACCTCCAAGATGCTTACCTTCGTGTCCAGATAAAAGAGGGGGATGAGTGGAAGATGGCTTTCAACACGCCATTGGGACAGTACTTGGTGATGCCATTGGGTGAGCCATTGGGTGAGTACTTGGTGATGCCCTTCGGACTAAAAGGGGTGCCAGGCGTGTTTATGAATCTGATCAATGAAGTACTACAACGATTCTTGTACAAGGGGGTGGTCTGTTATCTAGACCCTTGCCAGTCCGGCTTTCGCCCGGGTCATGGGACGGAGACAGTACTGGTCGCCCTGGTAGATGATCTCCAACGGCATCTGGATCGGGGCGGTGTGACGGTGCTGATGCTGTTAGATCTGTCGGCCGCGTTCGACACGGTCGACCATCGGCTACTGACCCGCCGCCTCGCCGATATAGGGGTGAGGGGTCTGCCTTACAATGGCTCTCCTCCTTCCTCGAGGATCGGGGACAAAGGGTGGCAATTGGTGGCGAGCGGTCCCGGAGGCGCACACTGGATTGTGGAGTGCCTCAAGGGGCAGTCCTCTCACCAATGTTATTCAATATCTATATGCGCCCTCTTGCCCAGATTGCCAGGAGATATGGACTTGGGTGCCACCAATATGCAGATGACACCCAACTCTATCTGCTGATGGACGGCCGGCCTGGCTGCGTCCCTGAAAATTTAGACCGGGCCTTGCAGGATATGGCAATGTGGTTGAGGGGGAGCGGGCTGAAATTGAATCCAGCGAAGACAGAAGTCCTTTGTCTGGGTCGGGGCGCTCGGGAAGGGGAAATACCTCTTCCGGTCTTCGACGGGGCGCCGCTGAAAGCGGCGCACCGGGTTAGGAGTCTGGGAGTCTTACTGGAGCCTTCTTTATCAATGGAGGCCCAGATTGCAGCCACTTCCAAGTCAGCCTTTTTTCACCTGAGGCGGGCAAGGCAGTTGGCTCCCTTCCTAGAGCGCCAAGACCTGGCAATGGTACTTCACGCAACGGTCACCTTGAGACTGGACTACTGTAATGCCCTCTACATGGGGCTGCCTCTGTACCGAACCCGGAAGCTGCAGCTGGTGCAGAACGCAGCGGCCAGACTGTTGTTGGGGCTCCCTAGAAGAAGAAGAAGATATTGGATTTCTATCCCGCCCTCCACTCCGAAGAGTCTCAGAGCGGCTCACAATCTCCTTTACCTTCCTCCCCCACAACAGACACCCTGTGAGGTGGGTGGGGCTGGAGAGGGCTCTCACAGCAGCTGCCCTTTCAAGGACAACCTCTGCCAGAGCTATGGCTGACCCAAGGCCATGCTAGCAGGTGCAAGTGGAGGAGTGGGGAATCAAACCCGGTTCTCCCAGATAAGAGTCCGCACACTTAACCACTACACCAAACTGGCTCTCTAAATGGGAGCACATACAGCCTGGGCTGCGCGAGCTGCACTGGCTGCCAGTTACATACCGGATTCGTTACAAAGTGCTGGTCATCACCTTTAAAGCCCTATATGGTCGAGGACCTGTCTACCTTAGGGACCGTCTCTCCCCATACGAACCCCAGAGAGCACTGAGGTCAGCTGGAAAAAACTTGTTGACCACCCCCGGACCGAAAGAGGTGAAGCTGCAATGCACCCGCACCCGTAACCGGGCCTTCTCCTCTGTAGCCCCGAGCCTATGGAACCAACTTCCAGAGGAAATGCGGGCCCTGCGGGACCTTGAACAATTCCGCAGGGCCTGCAAAACCTTCCTCTTCCGACTGGCTTTCGCTGACGAAGAAAGAAATTGCTAATGATTACCGCCACTATAAAAGCACAATTAGCATTAGCACTTTTATCAATTTAATTAAGTGATTTTAAACTTATCAGAATTTTTTAATGTTTAATGTTAATGTAACCTTGTCTTTTGTATAAGGGAAATTGAATGATGTTGTTAGCCGCCCTGAGCCTGCTCCGGCGGGGAGGGCGGGATATAAATAAAATTATCTATCTATCTATCTATCTGCATGACGTGTTAATTTATTCGCAAGACCTCCCCTCAAATGTTAGTTTAGTGTGGCAGATGCTGCAGACTTTCTATGAGCACAAACTATTTGCCAAACTATCGAAGTGTGAGTTCCATCAAACAGAGCTCGACTTTCTGAGATACAGAATCTCGGCCGAGGGGCTGGAGATGGACCCCGCCAAAATAAAAGTTGTGGTGGATTGGGAGGCCCCCCGAACCCGCAAAAAACTCCAAAATTTCCTCAGGTTCGCACATTTTTATAGGGGGTTCATACAGAACTTCGCCGAGGCAACCCTTCCCCTGATAGACTTGTTAAAGACCAAGGGGAAGGGGCCCCAAGCTTTGAAAGGTAATGCCAGTCTAAACTGGACACCTCAGTGTCAGGGGGCCTTTGACGACCTGAAGGCTAAATTTGTATCTGAGCCATGCCTGATCCACCCCGATGAGAATAAGAAGTTTGTGGTTCAATGTGACGCTAGCGACGTGGCCCGCGCCACCGTGTTGCTCCAGGAGGGGGAGGACGGGAAGCTGCACCCTTGTGCCTACCTGTCCCAAAAGTTCACGTCCACGGAACGAACATAAGAACATAAGAGAAGCCATGTTAGATCAGGCCAATGGCCCATCCAGTCCAACAATCTGTGTCATACAGTGCTCCATATTTTTATCTAACCCCCTCTTGAAGGTGGCTATGCATGTGGCCGCCGCCACCTCCTGTGGCAGTGCATTCCACATGTTAATCACCCTTTGGGTGAAGAAGTACTTCCTTTTCTCCATTTTAACCTGTCTGCTCAGCAATTTCATCAAATGCCCACAAGTTCTTGTATTGTGAGAAAGGGAGAAAAGTACTTCTTTCTCTACTTTCTCCATCCCATGCATTAGCTTGTAAACCTCTATCATGTCAACCCGCAGTCGACGTTTCTCCAAGTTAAAGAGCCCCAAGCGTTTCAACCTTTCCTCATTGGGAAAGTGTTCCAGCCCTTTAATCATTCTAGTTGCCCTTTTCTGAACTTTCTCCAATGCTATAATATCCTTTTTGAGGTGTGGCGACCAGAACTGCACACAGTACTCCAAATGAGACCACACCATCGATTTATACAGGGGCATTATGATACTGGCTGATTTGTTTTCAATTCCCTTCCTAATAATTCCCAGCATGGCGTTGGCCTTTTTTATTGCAAACACACACTGTCTTGACATTTTCAGTGAGTTATCTACCACGACCCCAAGATCTCTCTCTTGGTCATTCTCTGCCAGTTCACACCCCATCAACTTGTATTTGTAGTTGGGATTCTTGGCCCCAATGTGCATTACTTTGCACTTGGCCACATTGAACCGCATCTGCCACGTTGACGCCCACTCATCCAGCCTCAACAGATCCCTTTGGAGTTCCTCACAATCCTCACTGGTTCTCACCACCCTGAACAATTTAGTGTCATCCGCAAACTTGGCCACTTCACTGCTCACTCCCAACTCTAAATCATTTATGAACAAGAGCATGGGACCCAGTACCGAGCCCTGCGGCACCCCACTGCTTACCGTCCTCCACTGCGAAGACTGCCCATTTATACTCACTCTCTGCTTCCTGTTACTCAGCCAGTTTTTCATCCACAAGAGGACCTGTCTTTTACTCCATGACTCTCAAGCTTTCTAAGGAGCCTTTGATGAGGAACTTTATCAAAAGCTTTCTGGAAGTCAAGGTAAACAACATTTATCGGGTCTCCTTTGTCCACATGTTTGTTCACCCCCTCAAAGAAATGTAAGGTTAGTGAGGCAAGATCTTCCCTTACAGAACCAATGCTGAGTCTTCCTCAATAACCCGTGTCCATCAATGTGCCTACTCATTCTGTCCTTGATAATGCTTTCTACCAACTTTCCCGGTATTGAAGTCAAACTGACTGGCCTGTAATTTCCCGGATCTCCTCTGGAACCCTATTTAAAGATGGGGTTGACATTCGCTATCTTCCAGTCCTCAGGAATGGAGGCAGATTTCAATGAAAGATTACAGATTTTTGTTAGAAGATCCACAAGTTCAACTTTGAATTCTTTCAGAACTCTTGGATGTATGCCATCCAGACCCAGTGACTTATTAGATTTTAATTCGTCTAACAGTTGTAGGACCTCCTCTTTTGTCACCTCAATCTGACTCAGGTCTTTCAACACCCCTTCCAAAATTAGTGGTTCTGGGGCGGGCAAAAAGTTCTCATCTTCCACAGTGAAGACGGAGGCAAAAAATGCATTCAGCTTCTCAGCCATTTCCCTATCCTCCTTCAGTAATCCTTTTACCCCATGGTCATCCAGGGGCCCCACTGCCTCCCTGGCTGGTTTTCTTCTAATATATTTGAAGAAATTTTTATTGTTGGTCTTTATGTTTTTTGCAATATGCTCCTCGTAGTCCTTTTTGCCTGCCTGATCACAGTCTTGCATTTGATTTGCCACAGCCTGTGTTGCCTTTTATTAATCTCACTTGGACTGGTTTTCCACTGCTTAAAGGAGTCTTTCTTACCTTTTACAGCTTCCATTACTTTGTTTGTTAACCATGCAGGCCTTTTCTTATGCCTGTTTGTGCCTTTCCTAACTTGTGGTATGTATTTTATCTGAGCTAGGATTATAGTTTTAAATAGTCTCCAAACTTCCCCAAGGGTTTTGACTGTATTTACCTTTCCTTTCAGTTTCCTCCTCACATGCCTCCTCATCTCAGAGAATTTACCCCTTTTAAAGTTAAACATGGTTGTGGCGGTCTTTTTGGGCAACTCCCTATTTATACAATGGTGAAATCAATAACATTATGGTCACTGCTCCCAAGTGGCACAATCACTTTTACATCTCTCACCAAGTCTTGGGCATTACTTAGGACCAAATCCAGGATCGCCCCACCCCTGGTAGGTTCTGAGACCATCTGCTCCATAGCACAGTCATTGAGAGCATCAAGAAACTCAATCGCTTTCTCTCGACCAGAACACATATTGACCCAATCAATTTGCGGGTAGTTAAAATCACCTATTACAACACAATTTTTACGTTTAGCCGCTATCTTTAAGCCTTCCATCATATTATAATCGTCCTCTCTCTTTTGATTTGGTGGGCGATAACAAACTCCCATAGTTATATTTCCTTTTGGGCCCTCTATTTCAACCCAAAGCATTTCTAAAAGGGAATTTAATTCTCTGACCTCATTCTTACTGGACCGTATATCCTCTCTGACATACAGAGCCACCGCACCTCCAACCCTTCCCTCCCTATCCTTCCGATATAACTTATATCCAGGAATCACCGTGTCCCACTGATTCTCCTCATTCCACCAAGTTTCTGAAATTCCCACAATGTCTATGTTTTCTCCCAACACTAAACATTCCAATTCACCAATTTTACTTCGAACACTTCTAGCATTTGCATACAAAGATCTATAATTTCCCAGGCAAGCTAAGCCCGTCACCTTCCTCCCGGAATTGGTCCGTCTGGGACAAGGAAGCCTCAGCTATCAAATTGGCTCTGGAAAAGTGGAGGCACTATCTAGAAGGGGCGAGGGAACTGTTTGAATTGTGGACTGATCACAATAATCTAGCAGCTCTGATTGCCACCCAAAAACTCAACAATAAGCAGATCATATGGGCGGGGTTCTTCCATCGATTTAAATTCACACTGGGGTACATCCCCGGGAGACTGAACTTCCTAGCGGACGCGCTCCCCCACCTCCCCCTACACGATAGTAAATGGGAGGAAGTGGTAGACTCTCTCTTCACTCCCACCCAACTGAGCGCACTAGTCACTACGCGCTCACAAACCCATGAGGAGGTGAGGCCACCCGACACTTTTCTTAAGACTCTAAAAGAATCCCTTGCGTGCGAGCTGCCAGATGACGGATTACAGTTACAACGCTCAGAGGAGGGCTTATGGAAAAGGAGAGACAAGATATTCATGCCCAAAGAGCTGCAAGGCAAAGTGATCCGCCAGGCACACGACTCAAAACTGGGGGGCCACTTTGGCTTTGTAAAAACGGTCCACTTAGTCCAGAGACAGTTTTGGTGGCCAGGCTTATGGAAGGATGTGTCCCAGTACATAGGTGGCTGTTCTATTTGCGTGATGGCCAAGAAGTGTGGGGGGGGGGCCTCCTGGGAAACTGCAATCCCTCCCCCCCACGTCGAGGCTGTGGGAGTGCATTTCCATGGACTTTATTACAGACTTACCGCCCTCACAAGGGAAGACCATGGTGCGGGTGGTGGTAGACACCTTCTCCAAACAAGCCCACTTTATACCATGCAAACAATTGCCCACAGCTAAGAAACTAGCCAAGTTGTTTATATAATTCGTCTTCCGCCTCCATGCTTTCCCAAATAAGGTCATATCCGATTGCAGAGCCCAGTTTGTTGCCAAATTTTGGGAGCATCTGTGCGGCCTAGCGGGGGTTGAAAGGGGGCTCAGTTCAGCATACCATCCCCAGACTGACGGCCAGACGCAACGGACGAATGCGGTGCTCGAACAATTTCTAAGGTGTTACACGCCCTTTCAGTAGGACAATTGGGTGGAGTTATTGCCATTTGCAGAGTATGCGTATAATAACAGTGTGCACAGCGCCACCAAAAGTCCCCTTTCCAAGTGGTGAATGGGTATGAGGGGAAGCCATTCCCTCTGCCCCAATGGAATTTAAGGATTGGTGATCGAAAATATCACAAGGGTGGGGGGAGATCCAGAAACAGTTGGTACGAGCCCAAGAGGCATACAAAGAACAGTATGATAAAAAACATTGTGAACTCTGGGACTTGAAAGTGGGAGATACTGTGTACATCTCCACAAAACACCTATTGGTTACACAAAACTGTAATAAACTGGGCATGAAGTATTTGGGACTGTTCCCTATTAGGAGGATTATAAATAAAGTGACTGTTGACGTGGAATTGTCTAAAAACTTAAAACATGTGCACCCCTGTTTCCATTCCAGCTACCTCAAACGCAGCCCCCGTTACTCGCCCTGGCACCCGCAGCAGTCACCACCAGCTCCAACTCTGATATGTGGTCAAATTCATCATGAAGTGCAAGAAATATTGGATTCAAAGATAAAGCGGGGGAAACTGTTTTATTTAATCAAGTGGCTCACTTTCCCATCAGCCAAGCCGAATGGGTCCCAGCTTCCAAAACTAATTATAAGAAATTGATTTAAGACTTTCACAACAAGTATTCCGCCAAACCTGGGGGAAAGGGGTCTTAAGGGGGGCAGAATGTCAAGAGTCTACCTCCACACTGTATCCTCTGAACATAAACTTCTCAGACAATGCTTATCAGTAACCCTGAACACTTTTGTAACTTTTGTAACTGATGAGTGAAACTGTCTGCATTCCAATCTGAACTATATAATTGCTTCTTCACTTTGCTTAGAGAACGTATCCCCAAATGGTTATCTTAGAAACTTGTTAACATGGCAACCAAGGTCATGCTGGAGGAGATGGAGAAGCTCATAGATAGACACCTGGACTTAAGGGGGGGAAGGGGGAGTAGAAAGCCCGCCAAATGTACCGGCTTTTATTTGCCACACTTTGCTTGAATTGGTAATGGCCCACCGAGGGTATATAGGTGGTGCCTACTGGCTGGAACCCCAGTTTCAGCAACTTCTTGTACTGCCCTAAGGATGCTTGGAATAAACGTCTGAAGTTAACCTCTATGTGTACCAGTAGTAACTCTGCACAGAATTGCACTGTAAGACAGGCTAGCATGTAAGTAACTGAAAAGCAAGGTTATTAAATGAGCTCATAGTTAAAACTAATGCACACTCAAGAAATGAACACTGCCTAATACAGTCTTCACAAAGAACATTGGGTGATACCTCCCAAGACTTATGTATATAATATTTAGAAAAAGCCATCATGAGGCTAAAAAATAATAATTTGATGTTGTACAGCTAATTCCTCACCAGTACAGAAATTTTAATATTACTTTATTACCTTCTTTGCACCTCTGATTTGTATTGAGGGTGCTTAAAATCAACTTCGGGGTTTAATTCCTGAACTAAATGGGATGGTAGCACTATATTTCCTTCTAGAAGAAACATTATTTCCAACCCCTGTTCTGGAAGACAACTGTTTTTTATTATCAAAGTTAACTTACGAAACATCGTGTAGAACTGTTGTGGATTAAGGTTCCATTTTCCCCAAGGTGTTTTGTGGCCTTTAGACTGGGCATAATGAGCATGGTTAAACTCTGGTTCAGTCCCAAATGAATCTAGCACTCGTAACATGCACCTGTATGAAAATAACACAAAGCAATTACAAAATTAACCATTATCTACTCCCATCTTTTGAAACTGAAACTATAATTGTTTCTGGCATATTTATTTACTTATTTATTTATTTAACATACCTTGCCCTACCCTACAAGCGGGCTCAAGGCAGCTCACAACATATAACGATCATATAAAAATAATTAAACAATCAAACAAGATAGCACTAAAAACACTACCAGTTCGATGTCTCCTATAGCATTTTAAACAGACAGAATAGATAGCCTGCTAATAGCAGTTTTTAAACAGTTGGTGGTATACAACTTGATATACAACAGTATCCCATAGGTAATAACAGTATCTGGAAGGTACTGAGAGGGAAAGGCAGGGAAGGCCAAGATGGTTTAATGAACGTTGCCTCCGCCAAAGGCTTGGCAGAACAGCTCCATTTTACAGGCTCTGCAGAACTGTAATAGGTCCTACAGGGCTCTGATCTCAGGTGGGAGCATGTTCCATGAGATGGGGCCATGGACAAAAAAGCACTGGCCCTGGTTGAGGCTAAGAGGACATCTCTGGGGCTGAGGATTACCAGGAAGTGTTGTCCTGTGGAGCCAAAGGTTCTCTGGGGCACATAAGGGGAGAGGTGGTCCCATAGATATGGGCTTTAAAGCTCAATATCATAATCTTCAACTGGGTTCGGCATTCAGTTGGCAGCCAGTGTTGGTGAAACACAGGCTGGATTTACACCCGCAGGGGCATTGCCATCAGCAGGTGAGCTACTGAAGTCTGCACTAGCTGCAGTTTCTGGGCAGGTTCAAGGGATCCCTTAGAGCAGGGGTGTCAAACATGTGGCCCGGGGCTGAATAAGGCCCTAGAGGGCTCCTATCAGGCCCCTGAGCAACTGGCTGTCGTCTGCTTCCTTCTCCCATTCTCTTGATTCCTTCTCCATCATAGCTTGCTTTACCAGGCTTGCTCAATCGCACAGAGCAAAGCCTCCCTTGGGAAGGATGGGGGTGGGTGGGTAGGGATAGCTTGCTTTGCCAGGCTCCCTTGATCACACAGCAGTTACTAAGCCAAGCCTCTCTTCCTTCTATTAGATGAGACTCCTCCCCATCCTGGTCCCCTGGGGAAAGAAGGAAAGAGCCAGAGCTTCCTTTGCCCAATTCCCTGGATCCCATGGGAGAGATACAAAGAAAGCACCTTTAAGACCAACGAGTGCTAATGTTTTAATCATGTTTTACTTTAAGTTTTTAAAAAACCTTTTATTGCGTTGGTCTGTGTCCTTTATAAAGTTTATATATTTACTACCTGGTATTACATTTTATGACACACATGGCCCAGCCCAATAAGGCCTCGTTTATGTCAGATTTGGCCCTCATAATAAATGAGTTCAACACCCCTGCCGTAGAGCGAGTTACAGTAATCTAGCCTGGAAGTGACCATTGTGTGGATCGGTGAGGCAGGAACCAGCTGCCTGATCACCAAAAATGATAAAAAGCCAATCTGGTAATTGTGATGATCTGGGCCTCCATAGAAAGGGAGGGATTCCAGATCACCCCAAAATCCTCGCCCTCAGCAGTGACACCAGTGATGCCTCGCTGAGCCCTGGGAGCTGGATCCCCAATCCCAAGTCCTCATGGCTCTGGTATAGGACCTCTGTCTCCAGTTAGTTATAGCATTTTATTGCTTTTTTTTTTTTTTAAGGGGAAAGGGGGGGGGTTCCATTTCACAATACAGTGTTCCATTCTGTCTTTATTGGATTTAATTTTAGCTGGCTCTGCTGCAGCCAGCCAGGTATAAATGTGCAAATACTTCCTTTGGATAGCTACCATTAACTATAACAAAAAGTATTATTCTCAAAATCTTCTTGATACATAATATCCACTAGTTCTGTCCCCACCATGGAGAAAGGAATTTTGTCAGTCTGTCATTTGCATTTAAGGAGACACTTTGACAATTAAATGACTATCAACACAGCACTTTATATAAATCTACACTGTTCAGCTGGTTTATATAACTCCTGTTAAGTGCATTAATCTTGCATCCTCATGCAGCCTAATATGTTTTTGTTAGGATAAGGATATTACGTATCAAAAAGATTTTTGAGCATAATGCTTTTTGTTATCGTTGACGGTAGCTGTCCAAAGGAAGTGTTTACACATTTATACCTGAAGGTCCAGTTGAGTGCTGGATTAGTGCGAGCTGATTTATGCTCTCCTGGGGAGACCAATGGACCCTGCTGTTGCTTTTGGATCTGACATCAGCGTTTGACATGGTCGACCGATCCAATGACCCACCACCTCACCTAAGTAAGGATATGGAGGACTGCTTTACAGTGGCTTTCCTCCTTATTACTATTTGCTAAAAGCAGCAAATAAGTTCCACTGAGAATATAGAGTGAAGAATTTTGGATGGTCATGAGCTGCTTCGGAGGAGATGAGATGAGACAAGAGTGCGGAACAACCTTCTGGGATGGGGAGAAATAAATTCCCTGTTGTCCTTTTACAGGCATCCAGCCTTATATAGGGAAGATAACAGCAAGTGGGAGTGGCATTCAAATAACAAAAGTCCAATTAATAGGCAATCTGCAGCTCCAAACAACTGTAGATAGTGCTAAAAAGGTGTGGATGATGATGCAAAGGAGGAACAGCACTTCAGGCCCCATCATCTTAAAAGGAACCTGAAGTTCTGGGAGTGGGAGACCTGAACACACCCGAGGCTGTCTAAACTCTGTGTAGCCTGCTAGACTCCCTGGAAAGCTTAGAAGGCAATGCAAGCCAGGAGTTGCTTTTACCTAACATCAAACAACTAGAAGGAACCATGTAAATTCTAGCCAATGTAACAGGGCTCGTAACATTCTAGTTCCCCTGGCGACTCATTAGATGATCTAGTGCAGGAATGGCACAACCAGCGCTTTGAGGCCACTGAAGAAACCACCCCCAGCATTCTCTTCTTTCTTGTATCTAATTAGCCCCATAGTACACCCTGGAGCTGTGGAGGATGAACTGAGACAGCTAGAGTTAGAGTGGCTGCGTGCTCGTGATGAAGCCATGAGAACATCTTTTAGGTCATTTATGAAAACTCCCTGGCATCTCATTGGATGAGCCAGTGGAGGACTGGCACAAACAGCTCTCCAAGGCTCTTGATGAAATTGCCCCAAATGCCCTCTTTGTTCTTGTACCAAATTAGCCCCATGGGAAACTTTGGAGCTACGAAGGATGAAGTGAGAACTGAGACAGCTAGAGTGTGGGTGGCAGTGTGCTCATGACAAAGCCACAAGAACATCTTATAGGTAGTTTATGAATGCTTACGAAGTGGCAGCGAAGGTCACTAGAATTCTATGCTGCCTTCACTGAGTCTGCAAGCTCTCACCTGGCCCAATTATTTAGATTCTAGAACAATTCAGTCTCTAGCTAATTTGCCACAAAGAAGCAAAATGACAAGGAATTGGCCATCAGCTGTGAGGTGTTTGCGAGCTATTTTGTAGACAAAGTCTCATCGCTCCACCAGGACTTCCTGGCCACAGTTAATACAGTAAGAGAGCCAATATGGTGTAGTGGTTAAGTGTGCATACTCTTATCTGAAGAAGATGAAGAAGATGATATTGGATTTATATCCCGCACTCCACTCCGAAGAGTCTCAGAGCAGCTCACAATCTCCTTTACCTTCCTCCCCCACAACAGACACCCTGTGAGGTGGGTGGGGCTGAGAGGGCTCTCACAGCAGCTGCCCTTTCAAGGACAACCTCTGCCAGAGCTATGGCTGACCCAAGGCCATGCTAGCAGGTGCAAGTGGAGGAGTGGGGAATCAAACCCGGTTCTCCCAGATAAGAGTCCGCACACTTAACCACTACACCAAACCGGCTCTCCTGGGAGAACTGGGTTTGATTCCCCACTCCTCCACTTGCAGCTGCTGGAATGGCCTTGGGTCAGCCATAGCTCTCACAGAGGTTGTTCTTGATACCCACCTCACAGGGTACCTCTTGCGGGGGAAGAAGATAAAGGAGATTGTAAGCCACTCTGAGACTCTGATGCAGAGAGAAGGGTGGGATATAAATCTATGGTCTTCTTCTTCTAAGGGAAGTGGAAGCCCCTTGTCTATCTTCAGGTCTGGTTTTGGACTATTTCAGGGATGAAGTGGACAAAGATCCTGGTAGCTGTGAGCCCCCCCAGGTACCCCCTTGACCCCCATGACCGGTCAAAACTTGCGGAGATGGTGTTCAGACTCTCCTGGGAGATATTATCAACTTATCCCTGTCTTCTGGGATATTCTCAGGGGGAAAATCCATCATTGGACGCTGCAGTCCTTGCCAAGTACCACTCGGTTTTGAATCTCTCATTTCTGCCTAAGGTAATGGTGATAGAGTAGTTCCAGGTCTTCTTGGATGATGCCTCCACCCTGGATCCATTCCAGTTTGGCTTCCACCCTGGCCATGGGAGGAGACCACATTGTAGGGATATCAAACTCATTTGTTATGAAGGCTGGATCTGACATAAACGTCACTCTGTCGGGCCAGGTCCAAATTTTGAGTAGTGGTCAATGAGGGGAGCTTCAGATACAGAATTCTTCAGTCTAGATTTATGCTCCAGCACACATGCCTTTACCATTCACATGGTACTCCTGACATACATATGGGTCGGTGAACATGGGCAGATCACGGCATAAATAGACCTTTCGGTAGAACATGTAGTATGACGTTGTAAAACAATTTTAGTGCCTGTTTGGGGATGAGTAAAAGTTGTAATTTGTAAACAAAACTGAAAGGCTAGGCAGGATCCACATTTGTAATTTCCTGGCAACACATCAATGTTCCTATTGTTTCTGATTAGGTCCGAGTGTACCAGAACATCCCTGAGGTTTTTAGTCCACTTGTAACCTATTACAGGTGGTTCTTTACAACCCAGAACGTCTTCCATCAAGTACCAATGTCTCTTGATGATTTGACATACCTCATTGGCTATTGGAGAAAAAAAAAAGCCCATGTAATGCTTTTAGAACTTTCCCATTTGGCCTTATACTGTAAAAGTTCTTCCCTTTGTATGTTATCAGCCCTGGATTTGGCTGCATGAATTATGCGTCCAGGGTGCCCCCTCCGTCTAAAGTGTTGCATTAAAGTGGCACTGTCTCTTTTAAAGTCCTCCCCACGAGTAGAGTTTCGCTGAAGTCTGAGAAAGTGACTAAATGGTAAATTGTTCTGGAGATGAACTGGATGATGGGATTGAAAATGAGGGAAAGTATTTTTGTCAGTAGGTTTTTTAAAATTTCTGACTGCTAACCTACTGTCAGTGGTTCTGAACACAATAGTGTCAAGAAAAGTGATGGAATTCCTGTACCATTCATGGGAGAACATAATAGAATGATGCATCTGGTTAAGCCACAATGTCCATTCCTCTATGGTTTCCTCTTTTTCATATATAGTTATCACATCATCAATGAAACATTTACAAAAAGATACCCTGTTAAAGAACGGATTAACAATCCGATTGCAGTTTACTCATTTTCTAATGATGCCATGAATAGGCATGCCACGTTGGGAGCAAATGCACTCTCCATCGAGACCCCTCTGATTTGCTGGTAGAATTCCTCCCCAAACAGAAAATAAGTTTTTTTCAAATCAAAGGGGTCTCGATGAGGAGTACATTTGCTCCCAGTGTGGCATGCCCCACTGGAATGGACATTGTGACTAGTGGACTGCAGCAGGAGCTGGGGACACAGAAAAGTTCCGTTCTCCTGATGGAATTTTAGCAGACTTCTGTTAGTAGATTTAACCTGGATCCAACTCTGTATATCTGGAACTACAATTCCTTTTATTAAAAAGAAAATGCTTTTATAGAGAGTTATACTTACTGATAATGAACCCAGGATGGTCCAAGGGTTTTCTTAAATTGAGTGAGTCCAACAATGTCAATATAAATAAGTTCTACAACTTTATCACCTTGTGTTGGGCAGCCCGATCGGTTACCAACAACCTTCTTCATAATCCTAGGCAAAAGAAAAAGAAGGAAAAATTAAAACTCCTACACTGACATGTAAGATTTTAAAATTTGGGCTTGTCATTGTATTTGTGGGGAAAAGAAGCTAGAGAAGATCAGGATTTTTTTCCTGCAGAAAATGCAAAATTCTTAAAGGACAGCCTCTTTTCTTTGGATAGCTGCCAAAATTAGCATTATATTTAGCATTATATAGCAAACTAGTTTATTTAGTTTAAGGTATTAGCTAGAGAGCCTTCTTCACATTCATAAAGACTCTTATTTGTTTCTTACATTCTTGATTATTTGTTGGTAGCTAGCTGTTTTTATTTCCTAGACTCTGCTGTCATTACCTTGGAGTACCCTTTTTGGCGGTATTAGACTACATAATTACTTACTCATTGTATCACACATTTAAATTTATGGTTTTAGATTACACTGTTTATATAAAACCATCATTGTTTAAATCTATTATCATTAACTGGCATACACTGCCTCAGAAGCAGCACTGATGAAATATGGCTCTTATTATTCATTCATACATATTTCTCAGATTGATTATATGTACTTCTTGTACCTTGCCTATACACTAAATTGTTGTCTAAATATCCAATATAGCAAGAAAAATCCTTACAATAGATATTTCTAGCCCATGAGTTGTATACCTCAGACCTAAATTACCTTACCATCTCCATGCTTGGATGATACCATAAGATGATACCATACCCAAGTGTATGGAGGAAGAGGGAGGGAGGGAGAATGCCTATAATATATATCAAGCTTTTCTGCTGCATTTCACTAAGTTGGAAAAACTGGCGAAAATCAGTCCAGGAAATCTGAATCGTTAGCTCCTTCCCCAAATTAAACTGGTGAGAACAATTGATATGAGAACCATAATTAATAGCACTCTAGAAAAAAGAAGGTACTGTTTTATATACACACTAAAACTTCTCCTTTTCACCATAATTTACAGCTGAAGGACAGTATGATACTTCCAATGACTGGATTTATTTATTTAAAAGTAAATAACAAAGGTAATGTACAGGCAGAAAAATCAGTACATGCAATATTGCCATGTAAAACCTAGTTAGGATTCACAGCAGGCTAAAAAGAGGTAGAGATACAGTCTTACACTAAACCCACAAACATTCTTTCCACAGGCCGATCAAATATTTTAGGACTGATACCTATGCTTAATTCTTCCAACACATGTCCTTCAAAAATTTCCATTGAGGGCTTTATGCAGGGCTTTTTTTTTAGCAGGAACGCAGTTTCGGCTGGCTTGGTGTCAGAAGGTGTGGCCTAATGCGCAAATGAGCATGCTGGGCTTTTTCTACAAAAAAGCCCTGTGTGAAACAATGGTGATGAACATATGAAGCTGCCTTATACTGAATCAGACCTTTGGTCCATCAAAGTCAGTATTGTCTTCTCAGACTGGCAGCGGCTCTCCAGGGACTCAAGCTGAGGGTTTTTCACACCTATTTTGCCTGGACCCTTTTTTGGAGATGCCAGGGATTGAACCTGGGACCTTCTGCTTCCCAAGCAGATGCTCTACCACTGAGCCACTGTCCCTCCCCTGATGTCAGGGGGTGTGGCCTAATATGCAAATGAGTTTCTGCTAGGCTTTTTCTACATAAAAAGCCCTGGCTGTATGCATCTCCCCCACCCCATCTAGCTGTTACACACTGTATTTAACAGTCTCTTCAATCTGCAGTAAGGCACAATAGAATAAAGTTTGTCATGCTCATTGAGTTAAGATGCCATTCAGTTTAATGATTCTTTGAAGCTTTGTAGTTTTCATCTTTCCTCAGCTTCCATATACCCACTATGGAATATCTTTTCTATTAAAAAAGAACACAAAACATACTGCAGCTAAAGCTGTCATTCTCAACACGATTGAAATGCCAATGTAAAAACCTCAAATGATTTCTTTAGGATATGGTTGGGAAGAACAAGATTCTCAAATAATGGATCAAAATCCAAAGCACATCTAAAGGAATTAATATCAAATACAAATTAGTTGCAGCCAATTAAAAGTTATTCATCGTGTCTTCTTATTGGAAAATAAAGTGGGAATGAATAACATTTATCTTGTCACAGATGTTTAACACACTTGTAAAGGCAGAGAATAAGATGCTTAGTTTGAATTCTCCAGTGTTCATTTATCAAGCCTCAGGAGAAAGAAGTCACAATAAAATATATATTATCCTTTTTATGGTGCATATATTTAGCTCATGAGAATAATCTCCTTATCATCCATTTAATGAATTATCACTTTCATTTTCTTCTTCACAAAATTATAGACTGTACAATAGGGACTTCAAGACTTTATGGTTAGAGGAGGATTTTTTTTTTGTTTGCTTGTTTTAAAATGGAAAATAATCTCCTTACTCCTTGAGCTCTGCCAGTGAAGCTGAAATCCTAATGTCATGGCCCAGTAAATAGAGAGATGTAATTAAATCACTCCACTGGACTAATTCACCAAGTGGGCCCCCACTAAAGGCATTCTCTGCTATCTTGAATCCAGATTCTTTTGTCAGAAGTCCCAGATGAACAAGGACCTGAAAAAGAAACCCCAGTACAGTTAGTGTTTGTATTACACACACACACACACATACATTGGATGCCTGTTGGGACACACTGTGTATCCACATCAGATTTTCCTACAAAACTAGCCAGAAAAGTACTTTTACATAACTATTTCTGCTAGGGCTTTAATACTGACAAACAACAACAAAATCAGCATTTGTTCCTAAGTCATAACTTCTATTTTCTGTAATAATTTTTGGTAACAAGTCTTTCACTGAATACTTTAAGATCTGACAGGCATCTGAAAATTTCATCAGATTACATCTTTACTATGAAAAAATTGCATTTAGCTCCTAACTACTATACTCCTGAAGGAGATCTTTTATTATCTGAAGACTACTGCTTTTCTGTGTATATTCAAGTAGAACGTTTTCTGATTTTAAGCACAGCTACATTAGTTGCATTTCGATGTGGTGAAGCCTATTGCAGTCAAATTCTCTCTCATTACATCACCACATCACTTTTGGGGCACTATAGTTTCCCCCCAGGGACTGTTAAAACTTTGCTTACACCCTATGTAGAGGTTGTAAAAATGGTTTCACAGACTGGTGCTTCCATTTGGAGTGTTGTAATGTTTGAAATCCACTTACCGTTTAGATACCTGACAATATAGAGACTCTCCAGGCCAGCACATACCCAGGTAACCAAAGCCATTTATGTGCCAGTCTCAATTCTTTCCTCACATTCCTGGTGACTTTCATCCACACCAGTGTTCCCTCTAAGCTGAGTTAGTGTGAGCTAGCTCACAGGGTTTTTTTTTTCCTTGAAATGGGGTCCATACTTTTGTTTTTTTGTTTAAACTTGAAATTTTTATTGTTTTCATAAAATCAAAAGTAACATATAAACGATTCAACATAAAATAATACTTAAATCAGTACAGAAAGAAAAGTCCACAATCCTCTTATAACATTAATATAAAACAAAGTCTAGATTTTTTTGGTATTTTACATTTTTGTGAGATAGTATTGTTGATATAATAAAAAAAAACCCCATTTTTATGAACTTGACGGCCATGTTAGGATTTTCACCGAGCAACAACTGAGAGGCTATTCTATCTTGGATTACAATGTCCCATATTTTGTCTCCAGCTCACGCATTTTCGTCTTAGCCCAGGAAAGATGGTCCCAGAGCAAACTAATTATCAAGCATCTTGTTTCTTTATTGGTATGCCTAAACTGTTATTCTAATGTTATTCTAATGCATTTCAAGAGAAATGCAGGGAACAGAACAAGGCTCTGTATCTGACTTTTGTCGACCTTACCAAAGCTTTTGATACCGTTAGCAGGAAAGGCCTGTGGCAAATCTTGGAACGTTTAGGATGTCCCCCAAGGTTCCTCAGCATGATCATCCAGCTACACGAAGACCAACGAGGCCAAGTCAGACACTGCAACGACCTCTCGGAGCCCTTCCCAATAGGCACAGGTGTAAAGCAAGGCTGCGTTCTCGCGCCAACTCTCTTTACGATCTTCTTTAGCATGATGCTTCAAAGAGCCGCAGTAGATCTAGATGATGACGATGGTGTCTACATCCGCTATCTGATGGCAGCCTGTTCAACCTGAGGCGACTAAAGGCCCACTCCAAGACAATGGAAAAACTCATCCGAGAGCTACTGTTTGCTGATGATGCTGCACTCGTCTCCCACTCGGTATCAGCTCTGCAGCATATGACGTCCTGTTTTGCAGAGGCTGCCAAGGTATTCGGCCTAGAAGTTAGTCTGAAGAAGACAGAAGTTCTCCACCAGCCTGCACCCCAGGAAGATTATCACCCTCCCTGCATCACTGTGGGTGAATCAGTTCTGAAGACAGTCCAGCAGTTCAGCTACCTGGGGTGCATCATCTCCTCAGATGCTAAGATCAACAAGGAGATTGACAACAGGCTGGCAAAGGCAAACCGTGCATTTGGCTGACTGCACAAAAGAGTGTGGAGCAACAAGCATCTGAAAAAGGGCACAAAGATCAATGTTTACAAAGCGGTTGTGATGACAACCCTCATCTACGGCTCAGAATCGTGGGTTTTATACCGTCATCACCTGCAACTCCTCGAGCGCTTCCATCAGCGCTGCCTTCGCACCATCCTCAACATCCACTGGAGTGACTTTGTGACCAACACTGAAGTTCTCAAGCGGGCGGAGGTTACAAGCATCGAGGCACTGCTGTTGAAGACGCAGCTGCGCTGGGCAGGACATATTTCTAGGATGGAAAACCACCGCCTTCCCAAGATTGCCCTGTATGGCGAACTCTCCACCGGCCATCGAAATAGAGGGGCACCAAAGAAGAGGTACAAGGACTCCTTGAAGAAATCCCTTGGCACCTGTCACATCAACCATCACCAGTGGTCTGACCTAGCCTCAGATCGCAAAGCATGGAGGCACACCATCCATCAGGCTGTCTCTTCTTTTGAGAACGCACGCATAGTTGATCTTGAGGACAAAAGGCGATTGAGGAAGAATCGCACTGCTACAGCACCAACCCTAAATCAGACTTTTCCCTGCAGCCACTGTGGCCGGACCTGCCTGTCCCGCATTGGTCTTGTCAGCCACCAGCGAGCCTGCAGCAGAAGTGGACTGTTGCACCCTTCTTAAATCTTCGTTCGCGAAGCCAAGCCGAGAGAGATTCTAATGTGCTGCACATCAAAGCCATGTAACTTCTTCCTTAGTTCTCACTAGTAGCAAATGCAGGAATGTCCTCTTTGAAGATAAGGCCTCTGGGGATACTTTCCCAGGCTCAGACCTGGACCCAGGATGTTGCTAAACTGCAGTAATAGATAAAGTAGTAAGCCTGTAAATTTCACACGCCTGAGTAGGAATTCCTAAGATACCTTTGAAGTGCCCCCTTAAAGTTAGTATTCTAGAGTTACACTATATCACTTCCAATCTGGTGCCTACCCGAGCACAATGGATTATCAATAAACCAACACTTTGTTTCAAAATCAATGACTGGTTATTTTGAGATCTGATGCTTAACATTTTGGAAGTGATCTCTTAAAAGTTCAACTGACCTGGCAACTTTCAAGTCAAATGGCAGAAGGAGCTCCAGCTAACAGTGAATCGATCAATCCGCTGGAGAGAATAGAGATGCGGACTCCCCCCCTTGGCACATCATGGAGGCGAGTCGCGGGGCACGGGTCCCCTCTACACGTGCAGCAACTGTTCATCACTCCACAAAAGTGGGAACCGCGAACCTCCACTACCCTAATGGACGAAGCTCCGGCTTGCCGGGAAGTCATCTTAATGAGACCGTCCCACGGAGAACGTGGTCGTGGAGCACCAGGGGGAGACTGGGAGGGTTGCCCTCTGGAGGAAGGAGATGGACGTAAAGAACCCCAGCCTGAGGACGGCGGCGGAGCACCGCCAGGCTCCGACTCCGAAGGGGAGGGTGGAGGTAAAGGTCCGGGGGAGCCAAACATCCTGGAAACGGTGAGAGAGGAGATGATAACCACGGTGAGAGAGCTGAGGGACGAGATCCAAGCCAACGCCGGGTTCATGGCCCAAGAAATGCGGAGGCAGATCTATTGTCTACTGAGACCAGATCCGAGGGGAATACCAGGGATCCCAGGGGGGCCGCCACCGGTGGCACCACCTGCCCCACTGGTGGTACAGTCAGCTCCTCCCATGGAGCAACCCCAAGCTCCGAGGGCTCCAGTGCCCCCGGTCCCAGCACCCCAGCCGGTGATACAGGGTCCCTGCGACTGTGTGAGGGGGAGGGACCTGGATGCTACCTTTGATGGCGTCCCCAAAGAAGTGGAATACTTCTCAATTCAAGCCAATAGCTACATGCACTATTGGGGGAATATGTTCCCAGACAAATTCAGCCGGGTGGACTACCTGGGGTCCAAGTTAAAAGGAGCGGCCAGAAGGTGGTACGTGAGTCTGTACGAGATGAGAGGCCCTGAGCTGGACACCGTGGCCGGGTTCCTGCGAGCCCTGCTCACTCAATATGAAGACCCCCTGCAAGAAACTAGGGCCCTCACAGCGCTGCGGGAGATGCAGCAGGGGTCGAAGTCGGTGCATGAATATGCGGCTGAGTTCTGAGTCAACTCAGCTAAGGTTCGGGGCTGTAATGAGCTGATGAAGATAGAACAGTTCCAGAGGGGCCTGAATGCAAGCTTGCTGGATCGGGCCCTGCAGCAGGCGCGCCCTACCATGCTGGTAGGGTGGGTGCAGCTGGCAGGGGAAGTAGAAACTAATATGAAAAGAGTGGTCCTACAACGCCAACTGCAGCAAGGGAGTAAGGGGGGACGTAAGTCTCGGTCAGGAGCGAAGCCAGAGGGGAAGAAGGGCCCACAGACGGGGGGAGCTACCAAAACTCCACCCTTTCGCAAGTGCTATCGATGTGGGGACCCAAACCACCTGGTGGCAGACTGTACAGAGAAACCTCGAGGCTCCCCCTTACTCTGAAGCCTCCAGCCGTGACGCCGAGGAGAACATCGACTCGCACCAAAGAATCTGCGAGGGGAAGCACTGCTGCCTCTGCCATTCCCGAGGAGGAGACCATCTTCCTGGACGAGCTAAGCGAAATGTCCTGGGAAATGGAGCCGGCGGGAAACGAGGATGATCTGCACTGAAGGGTGCCAAGCAGCAGATCATGGATCTAACGGCACCACTGAGGGTGAGAATAACTGGGTCTTTATTTTTTGTCCCATTGACTTTACTAAATCCAAGGCTCAAGAGGTTTATACATGCACGAGCCCTAATTGGCTCGGGCTTTATGAGGGAAATAATTACCCCCAAATTGGTGGACACCCTCGGACTCATGCGAAGCACACTGCCCCACCCCATCCAATTTGAGCAGATGGATGGGACCGTGATGAGGGGCGAACCATGCGTGGAGCAAACCCAGATGGTGCCGGTGGGCATAGAGGACCACTGGGACACGGAGCTATTTGTAATTGCCCCATCGGCTTCATTCGATATAGTCTTAGGTGTGGGCTGGTTAGCCAAACACTAACCGGACATTAAGTGAGGGGATCAGACTATTGACTTTACAGACAGTAAGTGCAAATGCCACCAGTGGGTCCAAGCGTGGGGACCCGAACACCCCCCAGAAATGAGAGGATGTGTGCGGCTGTGGATGAGGTCCGGGCTATTCCCAAAGAATACAGAGACTTGAAAAAAGTATTCAGTGAGGAGGAAGCTAATGAATTTCCGCCTCATAGAAGCACGGATTGTGCTATTGAGCTCATTCCTGGGCAAGAACTACCCAAGGCGAAACTATACTCTATGGGGTGGGCAGAAAAGGCGGAACTGAGAAAGTTCATAGAGAAAAACCTCAAAAGGGGTTTCATCCGCCCCGCAACAGCCCCACATGCCGCGCCGGTACTCTTCCGGAAAAAGGAGGACGGGAGTCTTAGATTTTGTATGGACTTTCGAAGGATAAATGGGATTTCAACCTCCAATGCCTATTCCATCCCCCTGATCCGAGATTTATTAAGTATGGTCTCAGAAGGGACAATATTTACTAAACTGGATTTGAGAGACACGTACTTTAGGGTGCGTATTAAGAAGAGGGATGAGTGGAAAACAGCTTTTAACACTCCAATGGGCCAGTTTGAGTACTTGGTGATGCCATTTGGGTTACTAAGAGCGCCTGGGTGTTTATGAACTTCATCAATGGTCTTGAGAGAGTACTTATATCAAGGGGTGGTGGTGTACCTAGATGACATAATTATTTATTCGAATGATATGGAATCACACGTGAACCTAGAAATAAAAGTACTTTCCACTTTGTATGAACATAAACTATATGCCAAGCTGTCTAAATGTGAGTTCCACAAAACAGAGTTGGACTATTTGGGATTTAGAGGGTCCGGGAAGGGGCTAGCCATGGATCCAGCCAAAATACAAGCAGTATTAGACTGGGAACCCCCGAGGACATGTAGACAGTTATAATCATTTATTGGATTCGCTAATTTTTCTCGGACCTTCATTAAGGGGTTCGCCCAAGTCATGCTGCCCCTGACGGATCTCTTAAAGACCAAGGGGAAAGATCCAGAGGGGAAAAAAAATGGGAGCTGAGTTAAAATGGACTCCCACATGTCAGCAAGCATTCGATAAGCTAAAAAGGCTGTTTACGAGTGAACTGGTATTGAGCCACCCCGATAAACTCCGGCCCTTTGTGGTACAATGCGATGCTTCTGACGTGGCCGTAGGAGCAATACTCATGCAGGCGGACGAGGAGGGGAGACTGCGCCCCTGCGCTTACATTTCTAAAAAATTCTCTCAAGAGCAGCACAATTGGTCCGTGTGGGACAAAGAGGCATTTGCAGTGACTTTTGCTTTAAAGACAGGGCGGTCCTGGCTAGAGGGAGAGAGAGTGCCGTTTGAGATTTGGACTGGTCGCAAAAAACTTGGAAGTGTTAACGGGGCGCCAAAAACTAACCGAGAAACAGATTCAGTGGGCGGGATTTTTTGCCAAATTCGACTTCACTCTCAAATGCATTCCTGGCTCGAAAAACTTTTTGGCAGACGCCCTGTCTAGGCTGCCCCAACATGATAGCCAGAGGGAGGAGGTGATACTCTATAATACCCCCCAGCCACATAACTGAAGTAGTTACCACTCGCTCCGGAAAGAAAAGAGAACCGATAGAACCCTGGGGGGGGGGGGGTAATCAATTGATAGAGGCGGTTGAATTGGAAGGGGCAGAAAAACCAGAGGGAATAAGTAAAGGACAGGGTGGTTTCTGGTACCATGAGGGGAAACTCTATGTACCTAAAAGCCTCAGAAGAGAAGTACTACAATATTGCCATAATAGCAAACTTTTGGGTACGTGAAAACCCTGCATTTGGTTAATAGGCAATTCTGGTGGCCACAGATGAAAAAGGACATTTCTGAGTACGTCTCCACCTGCCCGGTATGCATCACGGCCAAAAGAAGGGGGGAGGAAACCTCCCGGACTATTACAACCAACCACAACCGCGGAACGCCCCTGGTCCATTGTGTCCATGGACTTTATTGTGGAATTACCCATATCCCAAGGGAAAACAGTGATCCTAGTGATTGTAGACACTTTTTCAAAATAGGCTCACTTTATCCCCTGTACGCAGAGATTGGCGTATTTATTTTTCCAGCACGTGGTCAAAGTACATTTATTCCCCGATAAGGTCATTAGTGACAGGGGCCCGCAATGCGTTGCCAACTTCTGGCAGAAGTTTTGCAAATTGACCAGGATGGAGCAGGGCTTAAGCTCCGCATACCATCCACAGACAGACAGCCAGACGGAAAGGATTAATGCGCTTCTAGAACAATATTTATGGTGCTACGTAAACCACCAGCAATCGAATGGGGTAGAACTGTTGCCTTTTGCCGAATATGGATACAACAACAGCATTCACAGTTCCACTAAAACTTCTCCCTTCAAGGTGGTGAATGGGTATGAAGGGAAGCCCTTTCCACTCCTGCCGGGGGGTAATACCAATCCAGCCCCTTCTTCATTTGAACAATGGTGGGGTTCGTTGGGAAAAGGGTGGAAAGTAATTCAAGAGAATCTAGAAATTGCCAAAGATGCGTATAAAAAACAGTATGATAAAAAAACATGCACTGGAATGCAATTTCAAAGTGGGAAAGACTGTTTTTCTGTCAACAAAGAACTTGCTGCTACTGCAAACCTTGGGAAAATTGGCATACAAATATTTGGGACCCTTTAAAATAAAAAGGGTAATAAATAAAGTGACTGTGGAATTAGAGTTGCCCAGACTGTTTAGTAAAATACATCGTTTTCCATTGCAGCCTTCTACAGCGAGATCCGGGGACTATAAGCTGGCATCCCAGCCCACCGGCGCCAGTCCGATTCAAGTGGATGGTCAGAGTCACCATGAGGTGCAAGAGATATTGGATGCTAAAATAAAAAGGGGCCTGCTTCATTTCTTAATACGATGGAAGCACTTCTCCTTGAGCTGTGATGAGTGGGTGGAAGCATCCAATGTCCGAGCGCCGATATTGGTGAAGAAATTTTACCTGCTGCACCCAGACAAACCCCGAGCGAAAGCTTAGGGGTGCAGTATGTCAAACATCTTGTTTCTTTATTGGTATGCCTATATTGTTAACTGTTATTCTAATGTGCTGCACATCAAAGCCATGTAACTTCTTCCTTAGTTCTCACTAGTAGCAAATGCAGGAATGTCCTCTTTGAAGATAAGGCCTCTGGGGATACTTTCCCAGGCTCAGACCTGGACCCAGGATGTTGCTAAACTGCAGTAATAGATAAAGTAGTAAGCGTGTGAATTTCACACGCCTGAGTAGGAATTCCTAAAATATCTTTGATGTGCCCCCTTAAAGTTAGTATTCTAGAGTTACACTGTATCACTTCCAATCTGGTGCCTACCCGAGCACAATGGATTATCAATAAACCAATACTTTGTTTCAAAATCAACGGCTGGTTAGCCAAATGGCTCGCTCACAAAGTTGAATGTTTAATCACAGCTTAGGGGGAACATTGGTCCACACAAGATTATAAACTTGCAGGCAGAGCTTGTCATTTGTAAAGCAACTATGGAAGACTTTGCATTTCAGTTTCCCACACACAACAACTGAAATGTGTACTTTCTGTTGCAGAGCAGAACTCACTTTTTTCCGTTTTCTCTTCTCCAGGCTTTGTTTTTCAGCTAGTGATTTGATTGCTTCTATCCAAGTATCAGCCATCCTTCTTATCCTCAGCATCATCCATCTAAATTCTTCATGTCTGGACATCATTTTGTAGAGTAAATCAAAATTGGTTCGAATTTCAGCCTTCAATTAAACAATGATTTAGAAGTCAGTGGAACTGTTCACTTCAGACCTTTCCCCCTCCATTAATAAATGTGTATATCTGTCTGTGTGCAGGTAATCTTATTTTGTTGAAATCAAATTACAAACAGGTTTTTAAAAATTAAAATCCAGGAAGCTGGAAAAGATATAGTAATTCCACAAATATCATTTCTGCGATAACTGTAACAAAGATCCCAAAGGTTTTTCACCACACTGTGATACCGCACTGTATACATCTGAAGTTATGTTTCAAGTGGATTTTAATTGGCAAGCTAACAGGAGATAACCAGACTATGCTTAAAGGCTTTTTAAATGAGTTATATCAGATGAGGAAGGACCAATGATGTATAATGTGCTTGACTTTGAGACAAATTAGATTTAATGGGGGCATCTACAGGGAATCTACATATCCCCCCTGTTCATGTGTAAAACTTGGCATGGACAGGTGGGATGAGCCCCCCCCCTTCAAACAATAACAGCAACATACAGGTAAGGGGAGCTTAACTCTGCCACTTCTTTACCTTGCTGCACTATTTCCAGACTTTTTCTCCCAGTCTGTTTCCAATATTGGAAGTAGTTGGGCTGGAAGAATAATGCTTAAAGTAACACAACAGTTAGGTGAGCTGGGAGCAAAAGCAGGACTCAGTGTCCCTCATCAGTACGCCCCCCCCCAACTACATCTATAAATCCATGGATAATCATAGTAGACAAAACTGCCATACATAAAGTGAAGCACACATCCAAGCCTTTGCTGAAATGGGTTTCAAAATTTCAAAGGCTACTTTGAGTATATATTCCAAATACTTATTCCCAAAAATACCAAAAAAGGGACAGACTGGATATTAAACTCAAATTACCAATAATCAAGGTCCACCATTTAGTGTTTTGAAGTTTCTAAAGTATTTCTGCCCTGACCTGGATCACACAGGCTAGCCTGATCACATCAAATTCTGGAAACTAAACAGGGATGTCCGTGGTTAGTACTTGGATGGAAGACTGTCAAGAAAGTCCAGGGCTGCTAGCTATTTATTTATTTAATAATTTATATCCCGCCCTTCCCACAAGTGGCTCAGGGCGGCTCACAACAAATAATTAGACATAATTTAAACTAGCAAATATTAATATTTAAAACATTCAAAAAATTAAAACCTAAAAACATTAAACAGTATAACAATATGTATAACAGAGCTACATGGTAAGCTACCTATCATTTCCCATATCAGTTAGATGTAGACTAGGTATAAGCTAGCCGGAAGAGGGTTGTCTTACAGGCCCTGCGGAACTGAATAAGGTCCCGCAGGGCCCTCACCTCCTCCGGCAGCTGGTTCAACCATGTAGGGGCCATAACAGAGAAGGCCCTGTGCCTAGTTGATTTTAGGCGGGCTTCTTTTGGCCCGGGGATAGCGAGAAGATTTTGAGTTCCCGACCTCAGTACTCTCTGGGGAACATGTGGGGAGAGACAGTCCTTCAGATAGGCAGGTCCCAGGCCATACAGGGCTTTAAAGGTAATAAACAGCACCTTGTACCGAACTCGGTATATTATTGGAATGCAGAGGTAGGCAATGGCAAACCACCTCTGTTCATCTCTTGCCTTGAAAATCCTACAATGTTGCCATGAATCAGCTGTGACATGACACTTTCCACCAAAGTATTTCTGGTTTTAAAAATCTCACCATTGTCTTTTGATCCATTTCTTCATTAGGATTTTTTGCTCTCCAAGGTAAACGAGGACACCAGTTTTCAACCTGCAAAAATAATGATCTTTTTACAAGGCATCTGGCTCAACTTCAATTGAATCAAGCAAACCAATTGTTAAACCATTTCCTTGATGCAGCTCTTCCCTACAGCAACCCCAACAGAATAGCAGGAGGAAAGCAGGTGACTAAACAAAACACCTTCTTTGTATAGAATGGTAAAACAGCATTAGAAATTCATTCTCAGGCCCTCTTTCAATAATCTTTTAATATCTGATGAGATCATTCCAACACCATAGAGCTCTGAAGCCCCCAAAGAGGGCTGGTATGATTTTTATATAAAGAAAGAATACTGGAATTCTCTGACTCAGTGGGATGACTGAACTACTATAAGCTTTAAAAAGGAAGGTTAATATCATACAGAGAGGACAAGAAATAAAAAATGTGAGATCAATAAATTGAGAAAACATCGCAAGAGTAACAGAATTCTTTCCATTGAAACCAGTGTTGAGCTTAGGGTTGCCAGCCCCAGGTGCCAGTTGGAGTTCCCTCACTTTTGGGGGGCTTTGATCTGCCACCAGTCATCTGGCTGGGAGGAGAAACCCCACCCACAAACAAGGGACATTGACCCTGGCACAATGATGTTACTTCCAGGTGACATCATTGTGTACGGAGACATCATGTGGTGATTATCTGGTATTTGGGCAAACTCTATGGCAAGGGTGTTAAACTCATTTGTTAGGTGGCTGGATCTGACATAAAGGAGACCATGTCGAGCCATGTTTGTCATAAAATGTAATGCCAGGTAGTAGAGAGCTAAACTTTAAAAACAACACAAACACAATAAAAGATTTTTTTAAAAAAAACTTTAAATAAAACATGCTTAAAACATCAGCACTCTTGCAATGTTTTGTTTATTTAACAGTCTCTGGTAACTGACACTTGCTCTGAATTATTGCATCTAAATGTCTATGCTGTAGGAATCTTGAGTGTGCTGTTCAGGTGTGTATCTGTAAGCTGCAAGCCTACTTTTGATTAAGTGTCATTCATTGCCTTACAGAAATCTCTGAGCCTAGGGCACAGAGTAAAACATGAAATGGCTTCTGTACATAAGCTGCTTCATGTGCAGGTCAAGAACATAAGAAGGCATCCTGACACAGACTGAGGGCTATGTGTTTATCTACAAAACTACAGTCTTCCCAGAGAAATAACCAGGCCTCGGATTCAGCGGGAGCTCAGAGGAGCGCAGCTCCTGAACCTTTCTGAGAGTTCCACCTCCTCCTTCCGACCTTATTTATTTATTTCTGTAGATTTATAGGCAGCTCTTTCCCATAATGCGCTCAGGGCAGCTTCCAACATAATAAAACAATCAAAACAGTTTAAGAACGATTAAAACAGTTAAAACAAGTTTAGAGGTAAAATAATTAAGCCACAATTTACATTAGTTAAGGTGGCATAGATGGTATGGACAGATCGATTAGGCATACTTGTCCCAACCTAGATGTTGAAATCTCGGCTATATCGATTTTAAGGAATCAGTGCAATCAGTGCAGGGGGGCCCATTTAAACGATAGGACGTCTGTCTGCCTCAGTTATAGGCCCGGTGGAACAGCTCCGTCTTACAGGCCCTCCGGAACAGCAACAAATCCTGGAGGGCCCGAAACTCCACAGGGAGCTGATTCCACCAGGTTGGGGCCAGGGCCGAAAAAGCCCTGGCCCTGGTTGAGGCAAGCCGGACGTCCTTTGGGCCAGGGATGGTCAGAAGATGTTGGCTGGCTGATCGTAATGACCTCTGGGGCTCATATAGGGAGAGATGGTCCCACAGGTATGCTGGTCCCAGGCCGTGCAAGGCTTTGAATGTCAGTACTAAAACCTTAAAGCAGATCTGGTACTCGATTGGTAGCCAGTGCAAACTGCACAGCATCGGCCGACTGCTCACCTGTACAGGCAATTCAGACAGCAATCATGCTGCCGCATTCTGCACCAGCTGGAGCTTCCGGATCAGCCTCAAGGGCAAGCCTGCGTAGAGCGTGTTACAGTAGTCTAGCCTGGAAGTGACTGTTGCATGGATTACTGTAGCAAAGTCCCAAGGGGCCAGATAGGGTGCTAGTTGTTTGGCCTGCTGAAGATGGTAAAAGGCAGATAATGCAACAGCTGTGACCTGGGCCTCCATAGAAAGGGTGGCATCCAGTATCACACCCAAGCTCCTCACCTTCTGGGTTGGCACAAGAGATGCGCCATCCAGAGAGGGGAGCCGGATGCCTGATCTTAGCGCCCCCCCCCCCCCAATCCAAGTACAGAACCTCCATCTTAGTTGGATTAAGCTTCAGCCGGCTCAGCTGCAGCCAACCAGTCACTGCTTCCAGCACCCTGGATAGATGGTCTGGGGCAGAGTCTGGGTGGCCATCCATCAACAGATAGAGCTGGTGTCATCTGCATACTGGTGACAACCCAGCCCAAAACCTCTGGCAATCTGGGCAAGAGGGCACATATAGGGGTGCGTTGGGTGCCCGGTACACAATCCAGATAGCCAAACTCTCCTCTGTTTCCCGTATCAGACCGACACATTCAATGTTTGGGGCAGGAAGTGCCCTGAAAGAGAAAGACTCATGAATGAGCACAACCTCCCCCCCCCCCCAGCCGGTAGTTCGCGACTGGTGGAGGACTGAGAACTAGGGGTGTGCATTTGGTTCAGTTGAACCGAATCAACCGCCGAATCACCCCTGATTCAGCTGTATACGGAATCAACCGCCGAATCACCCCTGATTCAGCTGTATACGGATGCCTTGCAAATGCATGCTTTGAAGGGCTTTTGTGTAGCTGATCCTCCAGCCATCAGCAACAATGTTGTTCTTTTGTCTGGCCAAAGAGCAGCGCTATTTTTTGAAACTGCTCTCTGTAGGGCCAGAGAACCTTTTTAGGGAGTCTGCCTGACTGGACTCCTCCACTGAGGAGAACCAGAGAGGATTGGTGAGAACCAGAGGGGATTGGTGAGAACCATAGAGGATTGTGAGGAACTCCAAAGGGATCTGTTGAGGCTGGGTGAGTGGGCGTCAACGTGGCAGATGCGGTTCAATGTGGCCAAGTGCAAAGTAATGCACATTGGGGCCAAGAATCCCAGCTACAAATACAAGTTGATGGGGTGTGAACTGGTAGAGACTGACCAAGAGAGAGATCTTGGGGTCGTGGTAGATAACTCACTGAAAATGTCAAGACAGTGTGCATTTGCAATTTAAAAAGGCCAATGCCATGCTGGGAATTATTAGGGAATTGAAAACAAATCAGCCAGTATCATAATGCCTCTGTATAAATCGATGGTGCGGTCTCATTTGGAGTACTGTGTGCAGTTCTGGTGGCCGCACCTCAAAAAGGATATTATAGCATTGGAGAAAGTCCAGAGAAGGGCAACTAGAATGATTAAAGGGCTGGGACACTTTCCCTGTGAAGAAAGGTTGAAACACTTGGGACTCTTTAGCTTGGAGAAACGTCGACTGCGGGGTGACATGATAGAAGTTACAAGATAATGCATGGGATGGAGAAAGTAGAGAAAGAAGTACTTTTCTCCTTTTCTCACAATACAAGAACTTGTGGGCATTCGATGAAATTGCTGAGCAGACAAGTTAAAATGGATAAAAGGAAGTACTTCTTCACCCAAAGGGTGATTAACATGTGGAATTCACTGCCACAGGAGGTGGTGGCGGCCACAAGTATAGCCACCTTCAAGAGGGGTTTAGATAAAAATATGGAGCAGAGGTCCATCAGTGGCTATTAGCCACAGTGTGTATGTATATGTATATTTTTTTTGGCCACTGTGTGACACAGAGTGGTTGGACTGATGGCCAATTGGCCTGCTCTAACATGGCTTCTCTTATGTTCTTATGTTCTTATTGCTGCTGTTTTGGTGTGTGTTGGTGTGTGAGAAAGATTGTGCTGTGCTGGCCCTTGGCCTCAGGCAGCTGCTGCTGCTCAGCCTTACCAGACTTGCCTGGAGTAGAGAAGACGTCTAAAAGGTAAGACAGTCTCGGGGTTCTTCTTTTTATTTTAGTTGGTAAAAGGACTTTTTAAGACTCAGTGTCCCTTTACTTGTCCAGATTTGGGTGGTGGGTACTAGCTTATTTGGGGTTAGGGGGTTCTGCAGGGGTGGGTTTTGTTTTTGTTTTTTGCCATTTTGCCCATATCTTACTTTAGTGAGAGGACTTTTAAAAGTGCAGTGTCCTTTTACTTTTCCTGATTTCGGTGGCTTGGATTTCTTGGGGTTAGGGTGAAGGGGTTTTTTTGGGGGGGAGGGGTTGGTAAAGTTCCTGTATTGTAAAAAGTTAAGTTTTTTACTGTTTTAAAAGGATTCTGTGTTTGATTTGTTGCTGCTGTGTTGTGCTGCTGTTGTTCCTTTTCTCTTCTGGTTCTGGTTCTTGGGGGGGGTGCTGTTTGGCCTAATTTTCATTGTTTAAAAGGCCACTTTTTTAACAGTTGAGTTTCTTGGCCTTCTCCTGTTGTCCCTTTTCCAGGTTCTGGTTTTGGGGGGCGGGGGAAGCTGGCACCTAGGTGAGAGACCCAGAACCAGCAGGCTTCTTGTCCTTGGCCAGCTCTTCCCATGTTGTTTGGGGCAGGGCTGGAGAGCTGGCATCTGTAGATTGTGTGTTCTGTAGCAGGGAAGCTGGCACCTGGGTGAGAGACCCAGAACCAGCAGGCTTGTTGTGCTTGGCCAGCTCTCCCCGTGTTGTTTGGGGCAGGGCTGGAGAGCTGGCATCTGTAGATTGTGTGTTCTGTGGCAGGGAAACTGGCACCTGGGTGAGAGACCCAGAACCAGCAGGCTAGTTGTGCTTGGCCAGCTCTCCCCGTGTTGTTTGGGGCAGGGCTGCAGAACTGACATCTGTAGATTGTGTGTTCTGTGGCAGGGAAGCTGGCACCTGGGTGAGAGACCCAGAACCAGCCGGTTTGTTGTGCTTGGCCAGCTCTCCTTGTGTTGTTTGGGGCAGGGCTGGAGAGCTGGCATCTGTAGATTGTGTGTTCTGTGGCAGGGAAGCTGGCACCTGGGTGAGAGACCCAGAATCAGCAGGCTTGCTGTGCTTGGCCAGCTCTCCTTGTGTTGTTTGGGGCAGGGCTGGAGAGCTGGCATCTGGGTTTGCTGCTCTGCAGACCTTGAGCAGATTGTGTTTTGTGTGGCAGTGACGTTGGCAACTGGGTTTATATTGGTTCCAGGCCTGCAGGGTTCATAGAGTAGATAGAGGGATGTAGTGCATTTGGATCCTATAGAGATTATCTGGTGTGAAGTTATGTTTGGCTTTGGGTGCCCCAGGAATTGGACCCCCTGGTCCAATTTTTTTTTGGGGGGGGGCCTTGTGGTTTTTGTGTGGGACAGTGCCCTGAAGCTGCACAGCAGTTTTGGGGGACCTCCTCAAAACCTCCTGCTCCCCAGAGCCACTTTTCCCACGACAATTACAGTGAGGAAGTGGCTCTAATTGGTTTTTTCTCACCATTGGGAGCAGTGTTCCTTTTGGGGTGCCCACTGATGGGTGCAGTCTTTTTGGGCCAGGGGGGTTTCATGCTGGGGAGTCCCCTGAAGCTGCCCTGCAGTTTTGGGGCCTCTCCACTTTCCCCACAGCAATTATAGTGGAGGAAGTGACTAATTGTGTCAGCCGATGTAACTTTGCTGGGTAAAATGCTTAGCTGAACTGTAGCCATCTTTGAACTGTGTTACTAACCCTGAGAAAAGGCCTTGCATATCAAAGTAGAAAATGCAGCTGTTACCAATGCTCATTGTGAACCTTTCTTTCCCTTGATACTAACAAAGGCAGAAATTCCCCTCTTTGAAGATAAGGCGCCTCCAGGGACAGTCGCTTGGCTATCCCCGGAAGACTAGCAACAACAATGAGATAAGAGGGAAAGACCGTCTGAATTGTTGCACTTCACCTCGACAATGTTTAGAATTGTGGCTCTGTATAGTTCCCTTTGATGTATCCCAATATAGCCAGCCTCCCCTCCAGGCGGCTTCAAATATACCCTATTTGCCATTGATTTCAATGGCCCATAGGGTATAATGGGGCCGTATATTCGGAAATAGCCGCGCATCTACCGTATATGCGGCTATTCTGACTACGGAATTCAGAAATATACGGGATTCCGTATTTCTTTCCCCCGTATACTTCCGAATCTGTGTACTTCCGATTTTTTTTTTTGCACATCCCTACTGAGAACCCGGGTGGGGTAAGCTGTTTCAGGGCGACCGACTCGCCCTCCCATACCCAGGTCTCCATCACACATGCTATTGTTTCATGAAATAATCACGTAGGGTGTAGGTCTTATTATTGATAGACCTGGCATTAATCAACACCAATGTTGGAGCCGGATGAGTCTTCCTAGCCCCATAACCTGTATACCTTGGGATGGGACGTAGGAGGGAAGAGGTCCATTGTCCATTGAATAGTAGGTGCAGCTGCATAACAATCCCTGGATGAGTGTCAGAACTTGTAACTTTATTATTGCTAGCTTAATGTAGAACCAGTATAATTGATGGTTGGCAAGTATGCATAGAATGGACCTGAGCGTTGAACCAGACCGACCCCATATTGTAACCTTTCTTAACCTGAAGTGCCTGAGTAGTAGTTAACCCTGCCCCGATGGTATCCAAAGTATTTGGGGGCTGTGGACTGAATAATGTTGTATCTCTGTACTTTCTCACACTGACACCCTTTGAAGCCGAATCGTGTGGCCTTCAGAGTAAGGAGGCAATGTCTTTGCTGATAGCACTGGTGGGAAGACAGATGTGCCTGTAACGGTGTGAATTAAAGCTTTGTGGGTTGTTTGTTTTACTGTATAAAACTGGGCCAGTGCTGGCTCTCGCCATCACTGTTATCTTGTACCTTGTATCTAACAGTTCTTAGTTCTCTCTAATAAAATCCTAGCTTGGAAACTAAGTATGGGATCTGCCTGGAGTTCTTAAGTTCTGACATTATAACAGTGATCCCATTGTTTTGGAGCTTATCTGAACTGGAAACCCGGCCCGATGGCTGCAAAGGTTCCAGACAACGGAGAGCCCACCACTCCAACGGAGGACCCGCCGCTCGACCCGAAGGTGACGGGGGTGAGGCGCAAGATTAAGGTGCCCGCACCTTTCTCGGTGGACGCGTTCGCCGCACCCCGATCCTGGAGCCCGCGGAAGTCCACAGCGGCGATCGACGCGGCGGAGCAGCGGTACAGAAGTATGCTGGGCGACGGGGCAAGCGGAGACGGAGACGACGACCAGGGCGAAGGTCCAGAACCGCGAGGCGGGGACGACCCGGTCCGGAGCCTCCGCAACGACCTGTTCGACTATGTACGGGAAATTCACAACGACGTACACGCCTCCCGAGTTATGATGGCCGAGGAGATGCAACAGAACCTTGGCGCGATCTACGACCAGCTCCGCACCTTGCAAACGGCGGTCCTGGGGATCCCCGTGGGAGGGCTGCCGCTGGGGCAACCGCCCGTGGCTCCACCGGCCCCGCTGGCCCCCGCGCCGCCGGTGGTGCCCGCTCCAGCCCCGCCGGCCCCACAACCAGTGGCGCCTCCGGCCCCGGGGGCCCCCGCGCCGCCGGTCCCAGCGCCCCCGGCGCCGCCAGCTCCGGCGCCCCCGGCGGTCCCCGTGCCCGCACCGCCGGCGCCGCCGGCCCCAGCTGCACCAGCCCTACCGGCCCTGCCGGCCCCGGTGCCCCAACCCGCGGCACCCCCGGCCGCAGGGGGGGGGAGAGAGCTGAAAATTACATTCGACGGGAGCCCAGAAGACGTGGAGTACTTCACCATACAGTGCGACACGTTCTTTACCCACTGGGGTGCGGACTACCCGACCGAAGCCAGCCGGGTGTACCACATTGCGTCCCGACTGAGAGGTCCAGCCCGCAAATGGTACGTCGGGCTGTTCACCGCGAGGAAGCCCGAGCTAGCAACCGTAGCGGGGTTCCTGCACGCAATGCTCCGCCAGTACGGCGACCCGCTCCGCGAGGAGAAAGCCATCGCAGCCCTCCAGCGCATCGAACAAGGCAACCGATCCATTCGCGAGTATGCCACGGAATTCCTGGGCTACTGCGCGGCAGTGAGAGGGTGGAACGAGATTATGAAGTATACTGCTTTTTGTAACGGGCTGAACCCGAACGTCCTCGACCGCTGCTACAGCCACGGGCGACCCGACACCTTGGTCGGGTGGATCCAGCTAGCCGGAGAGGTCGAGACCAACATCCAGCACGTGGGGCTTCGCCGACAGCAACTGGCGAAGAAGGGGTTGAAATCCACACCCACCAAGGCGGAGGGGCGACGGGCCCCGACAACCTCGACCCCTACCACTGCCCGAAAGTGTTACCGGTGCGGCGACCCGGACCACCTCGCCTCCAACTGCCCAGCCACAGCGGGGTCCACCCCGCCGACAGCCAGGCCAACCGCATCGGGGCCCAAGAAGAAAAAGAGTAATCGGCCGAAAGAGCCCGGACGGGGCTCCGTCGCCACCACCCTGGCGACTGACGAGGATTTTACCGCCGAACCAGAAACCGTGGAAGAATCGACCGGGGAGTCGGACGACACCGAGTCGGCGGGAAACGACAACGACCTGCTTTAATGGGTGCCGCGAAGCAGGTCCAGCAACAGCCGGCACTCCTCACGGTGAGAGCCACTGGGGGTTTATTGTTTATGGCCGTAACCCTTCTCAACCCGAACCTAAAACGGTTCATGCATGCCCGAGCACTAATCGACTCAGGGTGCAACCGGGACTTAATCACCCCCCGCCTAGTAGAGGCGCTAGGATTAGCCACGTCCCCCCTCCCACTACCCATGCTTTTCCAGCAGATGGACGGGGGGCCCATGAGGGGAGAGCCATGTAAGCTAGAAACGCAGGCGGTCCCCGTTGGGACCGAAGAGCATTGGGGGATCGAAACTTTTGTAATTGCCCCCTCTTGCTCGTTTGATGTGGTGATGGGCTCGGGTTGGCTCGCCCGCCACCAGCCAGACATAAGGTGGGAGGAGCAGATCGTCCGATTCCCGGACTGGAGGTGCGAACACCACCATTGGCGCCCCGAATGGGGGCCGCATCCGCCTCCCCGGAATGCGCGAGCCTGCCTCACCCTCGAGGAGGTCGCCTCGATCCCCAAGGAATACCGGGACTTAAAACTGGCCTTTAGTGAGAAGGAGGCGGATGAGTTACCACCTCACCGCCCCACGGACTGTGCAATCGAACTGATCCCGGGGCAGCAACTGCCAAAAGCGAAACTGTACTCCATGGGTTGGGCGGAGAAAGCGGAACTCCGCAAATTTTTGGACAAAAACCTGAAGCGTGGGTTCATACGACCGGCAACAGCCCCCCATGCCGCCCCCGTCCTCTTCAGAAAGAAAAAGGATGGGTCGCTTAGACTTTGCACAGATTTTCGCTCGATAAACGGGATTTCGATGTCTAATGCCTACCCGATCCCATTGATTAAGGACCTATTGAATACTGTGGCCACAGGGAAAATATTCACAAAACTCGACCTCCGAGACGCGTACTTCCGAGTCCGCATCAGGGAGGGGGACGAGTGGAAGACCGCGTTCAATACCCCGCTAGGACAATTTGAGTACTTGGTTATGCCTTTCGGGCTACAGGGGGCCCCTGGGGTATTCATGAACTTTATCAACGAGGTTCTGCGAGAGTTCCTGTTTAAGGGGGTGGTGGTGTACCTGGATGACATCATTATCTATTCGCCAGATCTCAAGTCACATGTACCCCTAGTCAGAAAAGTGTTGAGCACCCTGTGCAAGCACAAGTTGTATGCCAAACTATCAAAATGTGAATTTCACAAGACTGAACTTGACTATCTAGGCTTCCGTGTATCGGGGGAAGGGTTGTCAATGGACCCAGCAAAGGTTCAAGCGGTGCTAGACTGGGAGCCCCCACGAACCCGCAAACAGCTCCAAAGTTTTCTCGGGTTCGCAAATTTTTACCGCGACTTCATAAAGGGGTTCGCCACCATCATGTTACCCCTTACGGACCTCCTTAAAACAAAGGGGAAGGGGGCAGAGGCAAAAAAGCCGGGCGCGCGCCTAACGTGGACGCCCGAGTGTCAAAAAGCCTTTACAGAATTGAAACGCCTCTTCACCTCAGAGCCCGTGTTAGCCCACCCTGACGAGTTAAAACCTTTCGTGGTCCAATGTGATGCTTCCGACGCCGCCGTCGGAGCCATATTAATGCAAAGGGGGGACAACGGGGTTCTGCGCCCCTGCGCCTACATCTCACGAAAGTTCTCGAACGAGCAGAAAAATTGGTCAGTGTGGGACAAGGAGGCTTTTGCAGTCATGTTTGCCTTGAAAACCTGGCGCTCCTGGCTTGAGGGGGCCAGAGTCCCGTTTGAAATCTGGACTGACCACAAAAATCTCGAGGCTTTGACCGGGCGCCGCAAAATGACTGCAAAGCAAATCAGGTGGGCTGGGTTTTTCGCCAAATTCGACTTTGTACTGAAACACATCCCAGGTACCAAGAATTTCTTGGCGGACGCCCTCTCCCGCCTGCCACAGCACGAGAGCCTCCGCGAGGAGGTGGTGGACTCCCTTATCCCCCCTTCGGCCATCGCGGGGGGGGTCACCACCCGCTCCGGGAAGAGGATCGGCCCCCCGGAGCCGGACCTCTTGTCTCAGTTAGTTGCAGAGACTGCCCGGGAGGCAGACCAACCACCGAACCTCCGTAAAAGCGAGGACGGCCTCCTGTTGCACAACGAAAAGATCTATGTGCCCTCCTCCCTCCGCAAGCAGATTTTAGAGCATTGTCATTCCAGCCGCCTGGCGGGCCATTTCGGCTATGTCAAAACCCTCAACCTCATTACCCGACAGTTCTGGTGGCCTAGGCTCAAAAGAGATGTCTCCGAATTCGTCCTCTCATGTCCCACCTGTCTCATGGCTAAACGAAGAGGGGGTAAGCCTCCCGGCCACCTAGTCCCCCTCCCAACAGCCACCCGGCCTTGGTCGGTAGTGTCTATGGATTTCATTGTGGAGCTCCCGCCGTCGCAGGGCAAAACTGTTGTTTTGGTAGTGGTCGATACATTCTCCAAACAAGCCCACTTCATCCCCTGCAAGCAGCTCCCCACGGCTAAAAAACTTGCCCAACTTTTCTTTACACACATTGTACGCCTACACTCGTTCCCAGACAAGGTCATTAGCGACCGCGGGACGCAGTTCGTTGCCAACTTCTGGCGGGAGTTTTGCAAGCTTGCGGGTATTGAGCAGGGCCTCAGCTCAGCCTACCACCCCCAGTCGGACGGACAGACGGAGAGGGTTAATAGCCTTCTAGAACAGTACCTCCGCTGTTTCATTAACTTCCAACAGTCCAACTGGGTGGACCTACTCCCATTCGCTGAATACGGCTACAACAACAGCCTTCACAGCTCTACTAAAACCTCTCCTTTTCAAATCATAAATGGCTATGAGGGCAAGCCTTTCCCAACGCTTCCCCTCCCTGCCACCTCCTCAGAACCCACATCGTGCCAACAATGGTGGGAGGGCCTTCGGGAGAGCTGGAAGGGAATTCAGGAGAACCTGGAGGAAGCGAAAAAGGCTTACAAAAAACAATTTGATAAAAAACACTCTCCGGAATGGGAATTGAGAGTGGGAGACACTGTCTTTTTGTCCACAAAAAACCTCCCCCTTCCTCAGCCCTGCCGCAAACTTGCGTTGAAGTTTCTTGGGCCTTTTAAGATCAAACGAGTAATCAATAAAGTGACTGCAGAACTCGAGCTGCCCAAGTCTCTAAGCAAAATCCATCCTGTTTTTCATTGCAGCTTACTCCGGAAAGACCCTGGTGCCACGTCCTTCCATCCCAGGGCTCCGCCGCCCCCTCCGACGACAGTGAGGGGTCAGAGTCACCATGAAGTCCACGAAATCCTGGACTCCAAAGTCAAACGGGGGAAGCTGTATTACTTAGTCAGGTGGAAGCACTTCCCCCCGAGCTGTGATGAATGGGTCGAATCTCAGAACGTAGCTGCGCCGCAACTGTTAAAAAAGTTTCACCTGCTGTACCCGCACAAGCCCAAGCCGCCACCCCCCGGGGGAGGGCGCTTAGGGGGGGCAGTATGTCAGAACTTGTAACTTTATTATTGCTAGCTTAATGTAGAACCAGTATAATTGATGGTTGGCAAGTATGCATAGAATGGACCTGAGCGTTGAACCAGACCGACCCCATATTGTAACCTTTCTTAACCTGAAGTGCCTGAGTAGTAGTTAACCCTGCCCCGATGGTATCCAAAGTATTTGGGGGCTGTGGACTGAATAATGTTGTATCTCTGTACTTTCTCACACTGACACCCTTTGAAGCCGAATCGTGTGGCCTTCAGAGTAAGGAGGCAATGTCTTTGCTGATAGCACTGGTGGGAAGACAGATGTGCCTGTAACGGTGTGAATTAAAGCTTTGTGGGTTGTTTGTTTTACTGTATAAAACTGGGCCAGTGCTGGCTCTCGCCATCACTGTTATCTTGTACCTTGTATCTAACAGTTCTTAGTTCTCTCTAATAAAATCCTAGCTTGGAAACTAAGTATGGGATCTGCCTGGAGTTCTTAAGTTCTGACAATGAGCTCCACCACCTATTTTTCTACAAAACAACCCCTGGAAATAACTATAACTCCTATGAGGCAGTGCAAGAATAGAGAGACAACAATGTATAGTGGTCAGTGTCAGCCTCCTTATATGGAAAGCCCAAGTTAAAAATTCCCATTCTACAAAGGAAATGTGCTGATGAACTTGGTCTGGACACACACTCTCAGCCTAATTAATCACACTGAAGTGTTGCTATTCCTCATTTAAATAGTTCACATTACTTTCCTGCTGATAAAGACTGGATTATGAGGGCATGAATTCAGTGAAAAAGGGGAGGGAACCCAGTTGCACTCAGGAGAGCCCTGGCATAACAAGCCCAAGAAAACACACACTGTAGCAAGACACACAAAAACTCATACCTTGAAAAAAACTTTGTTGGTCTTAAAGGTGCTTTGTATTTCTCCCATGCTACTAAGGCAGCCAAGGAAAGCTAGTTCCTTCCATTTGGGGAGAAGAAAGGCTTGTCTTTGTCTCTTGTGCAATTGAGGGAGCCTGGTCAGGAGGCAACCTCTGGTGGAAGGGGAGGAGGAAGGGGAGGAGCCTCAGCCAGTGCAGAGTATAGAAGCTTGCCTATCTATTTCTCCTGTTATGACATCACCCGCCTCACGGTCCCACTGGATCGCTTCTGTATGCCGCTTATGGCTACCCCCAGTCCCTCCAACTTATGAGCAACTGAAAGTGGTTCTGACCACTGAACCAGTGTTAAGAACGCCAGAGTTTTCCAAGGAGTTTACCCTCTTTACTGACGCATCTAATGTTGGGATAGGTGCAACATTAAGTCAACAGGGAGAGGAAGGACAGTACCATCCTATTCTTTATTTAAGTAGAAAGTTGTTGGACTGAGAGCAACACCTCTCAGTAATTGAAAAAAAATGTTTAGCAATTGTGTGGGCAATAGGTAAGTTAAAACTATACCTATGTACAGATCATTCTCCCCTGAAATGGTTAAACCAGGTGAAGGATACAAATAGCAAACTAATAAGGTGGAGTTTACAGCTCCAGGATTACAACTTTGACATACAGCATATCCCTGGAAAGCAGAATGTAATTGCGGATGCACTGTCAAGACGAATGTAAATTTTGAAAAGTTTGTTTATATTGGAACTTTATTGAATGTATTAGTATGTATACATGGAAAGAATGTATATAGTTATGAATTTGATGTTATAACAAGGCGTGAAGTTATAACAGAGTGTAACCCAAGTAAGTGTGCCCATGTACCCATTGCTCAGCAAAAGGTTCTCCTCAGTTCTTCCTTTTAAAACTTTTACCTCAGGAATATATAACTAAAGGGGTGGGTATGATATGGATTTCCCTCTTCTAGTCTCTTTGGGGTATTTGTTTTCAGATGGATATATAATTCAAATCGTAGGGGACCACAGCAGCTTTGACAGTTTTCCCCAATTATAGGCACCAGAGAACTTTAACGTAAACCACAGGTATTTATTTCAACACAAAGACTTAAACTGGGGATATGGGAGATATTTACATGGGCTATAAAGTATCTCATGCAGTTAACAAGTTGCTCAGTAACTTCAGGCTTTATAGTATCTTAGTTGTTTCAGGCTTTCTAATATAACTTTCTTCTTAGGTTTCTCAGGTTCACAGTTCCTATATAATACACTCTCCACCACTAGTATAGGCTGGCCTCTTGGGTATACTGTGTCAGGTCTCTCAAGTCGACTGGAGCCTCTACTCCCAGCCCTTCAGACTCCTAGACCCACATATATTCCCTCAACCACCTCTCTAGATCTTAAGAGATGTATATAAGTGTCTGTGACCGCTCAGGTCTTCACCGTGACTCTCCTTCTTAGTCACACACAGCCCCTTGCTGTTTTCATAGAGCTAGCAGTCAGCTTTTCTTCTCACGAAGACTCTCCTTAGCTACTGTCTCAGCTCCCTCAAAGACCAACTCTCTCAGACTCTGTCAGGCAACTAACTCTCCGGCTCTGTCAGGCACTAACTGACTCCCTCAGCCGTTAGCTGAGAGTTCCGAGCACTCTGGCCCCCACCCTCAGGTCACCTGACACAGGCTCTGTGCATCTTCAGTTTTCTGTTTAACCCATACCTTACTGTCACACTTGTGCAATTGAAAGTCTGGTAAAGCAAGCTTCAATGTAGCAGCAGCAGAAGAAGGAAACAGGAGATAGCCATATCCTTGCATGATATGAGCCCTCCAGGTACCTGATCTAGTCTGCATGTTTGACATCCTTGCTCTATGGTTTTCAGGGCAAAAAAACTATAGAGTTTCATCAAAATACCAGGGCATCCCTGACGCGATGATATCACTTCTGTATGATATCATTGCATCAGGGATGTCACATGATATCCTGGACCACCCCTGAAACACCCCCCAAAATTCCCCTGCTGGATGGGCAAGGGGACTTGGAAACCCTAGTTGAGCTCCAAGGAAGCAATGCTCCCATTCACATCTCTGGCAGCTAAGTAAGACCTAGACTGAGAGTCTGTTCTTTCCTCTGCTTACAGATATTTGAGATTTGGTAGAGCCAGAAGTGAAAGGCACTTTGTGTGAGACAAAGCATCTTGCCACAGCTGGCTGGAAAACTCACATCAGTCGTCTCAATGCATCCAAGACCCACCCAGAATTCTGGAGTTTCTCTCTCTCTCTGTGTATTTTGTCTATATGAATTATATTTTTGTTTTTCTCAAAACTGCTTGGAGTACTCAGTGGGAGAAAAGCGGCGTAGAAATACTTGAAGAGTCTGAACATATTAATTATAGGCAGGGGTGGAATTCTAGCAGGAGCGCCTTTGTATACCGGGTACTCATTTTACCGACCTTGGAAGGATGGAAGGCTGAGTCAACCTGGAGCCGACTACCTGAACTAGCTTCTGCTGGGATCGAACTCAGGTCGTGAGCAGAGGGCTCTGACTGCAGTACTGCAGCTTTACCACTCAGTATCAGTGTACAAATATGCATGGGTCGTGGGAATTAGCTCCTATACAAACTTTGCTTTGTTCCTTTAACACTGAATACCCATATTTGCTGTTGGCTTCAAAATGGGCAGCAGAGATTTTGAATGGATGGGTTGAAGGAAGAAGGTGGTCTGCTAGAAGGTACCATGATTAAATATAAATGTTGTAAATATAAATGTTGTTAGCCGCCCTGAGTCCACTAACGGAGAGGGCGGGATAGAAATTTAAGGTAAATAAAATAAATATTAGGCCACACACCCCTGGTGCAGCCAATCCTCCAAGAGCCTACAAGGCTCTTTGTTGTAAGCTCTTGGAGGATTGGCTACATCAGTGGTGTGTGGCCTAATACATAAAGGAGCTCCTGCTAGAATTCCACCCGATTATAGGTACAAAAATACTGAAAGCATGGACCTCCCTCGTCTAAAACCATATTTCACAGAAACTACACAAATACATTAAATTACATTTCCTCACACGCTTTAAACTGAACACAATTAATTTTTAAATTACAATAAATTTTTAATTACAAAGTTTCAAAAAAACAAAAGGAGAAAATGTTCTATAACATTATAAGTAAAGCCCATATGTCCATAAACTTATCAGCATTTATATCTACTTGATTTGTACTTTGATACATCAGTTTAAAACATGAGCAATTTTCTGAACTCATAATAATTAATATTGGCAACCACAGAGGATTTCCAACAGAACATTACAGATTGTCTTGCAGACATTAACAAGCTCATTATAAACAACCTGAGGCAGATACATAGCCTTTAACCTAACATAATAAAGCAACCACAGGATCAAAAGGTAAATGGCTGACACGCTCTTCTATTCCTCTCTTCTCTACCTCGCTGTCAACATTTATAATACAAATTACTAGAGGACAAGAACTGGAATTTCCTCACTTACCTTTTCTCTCAGCTGATATACAAACTAATGTATTATTGTGATGATTTCCTTCTGGAAATGTTTTATTTTCATTCAAGAATTATAAGGGAAAATGCAATAGAAAAAAACAGTCGGCCTTAATTATGTTTGTATTTTAATTGTTTTTTGTATACTTCAACTATCTGATTGATTGTAGCTGCTTTGGGAGAAGGATATGGATGCATTAAATAAACTAACTATTCATGCCAGATGGATTTATCAATGGAAAAATCATAGCCACCAAACATCCAATGAAAGTATTATTTCACAATCAGAACTGCCTTGTTTTATGTTTTAGATCAGGGGTGGGGAACCTTTTTTCTGCCAAGGGCCATTTGGTAATTTATAACATCAATCGTGGACCATACAAAATTATCAACTTAAAAAACAGTGCTTCTCCAAAGAAGAATGATTCAGGCTGGCAAAATTAATGCAAATAATTGTTTTTCTATTTGAAGTCATGTGGAGAGAACCTAATTTGGCACACACACACCCCTGGCCCGTCGCCCTAGGCAAATGCCTAGGTCCAGGGCTTTTTTGTAGGAAAAGACCAGCAGGAACTCATTAGCATATTAGACCACATCCCCTAATACTGGCACATTAGCACACTCATTAGCATATTAGGCCACACCATCTGAGATAATCAAGCGCAAATTGAATTGGTGGTTAAGGTTCATGTGGAAACTGCAGCTGCTCCCAGCAGACCTTTAAAGGCACCCACATACCCCAGCAGCAGTCCTTCACAATGCCCACCACTCAGGCTCTAGAGAGAGAGAGAGGGAGGGAGGCAGGGAGGGGAAGAAAGGGAAATGAAATGGAAGGAAGAAAGGGTAATAAAGGAAAATAAAGAAATGGGGGAGGAGAAAGGGGAATAGAAATAAAGAAATGGAGGAAAAGAAAGGGGGGATAAAGGGAAATAAAGACATGAGACGGCCCGGTCCCAGGGAGGCTGTCTCAATTTCTGCTGGCCAGCTGGGCCCTGGGCAGGCCGTTGTACAGTGACCCTATGAATTAATGGCCTCTCAAATGTCCTATAATTAACAACCTTGCTAAAGTCTTGCAAACTGAAGGCCATGACTTCCTTGACTTTGTCAATCCATCTCGTGTTGGGTCTTTTCTTAGTACTATTATATTTTCAAATGAGTTGTCTTCTTGTAATGTGAATAAAGTATGATAGCCCAGTTTACTCATTTCAGATCCCAGGGAGAGTTACATAAGAACATAAGAGAAGCCATGTTGGATCAGGCCAACGGCCCATCCAGTCCAACACTTTGTGTCACACAGTGGCAAAAAATTTTATATATACGCACACACTGTGGCTAATAGCCACTGATGGACCTGTGCTCCATATTTTTATCTAAACCCCTCTTGAAGGTGGCTATGTGTCATGGGTGCTGGGGGCCCTGCAGAAGAAGCCGAGCCTGCAGAAGAAACTGTGCCCCTGCCACCTGCACCAGTGCCCCTGCCTCCTGCTGGAGAAGATCCAAGCCCCCCTGCCTCGCCCTCTCGGGTGGCTCGTGTGCGTGACCGCCTTCGTCAGGACCTCAGGGATCGGAGGAGGAAGGCATGCTCACGAGCAAGACGCTCCCTGAGCCCTGAGTTTTGAAAGGATTCTGGCCCTTCTAGGAGTGAGGGTGCTTGAGTCTCAGCAGGATCCTGGCTGCCCTCTGAGTCAGCAATTAGCCCAAATGGGCAACAGACAGCAGAGGGCTATATAGCTGTGGGCTTTGAGAGAAGGCTTTGTGGAAGCAACTAGTCACTTACCTGACGTTCTAGCATCCACTTTGGCTTCTGACTTCGGCTTCTGAACCCCCTGACTCTGGCATTGACTTCTGGACCCCCTGACTTCGGCTTCTGAACCTCTGACCTATGATACCTGGACTGTGATTCGGTTTTGGCGCTTTGGACCCTCCTTGCTACCCAGCTACAGAACTTGGACTGCCCCTGGACTTCGCCTGGCCTGGCCCCAGCCCATGACAGATTGCTTCCACCACCACAAACACCCATTCCACAGGACGGATGCTGAAGCAAGTGGAACCGCAGGACTACTGGCTGCTCTCCAAGCCCAGGTACAGCAGCTGACACAGGCAGTAGTGCACTTGCAGCAACAACCTGCGGCCAGTGCTCCAGCCAAGTGCCCAGTTCCCGCACCTGACAGATTTGGGGGTGCTGTGGAAGAATTTCCTGCTTTCCTGGCGCAGTGTCGGCTGTACTTCGAGCTAAGAGCACGGGACTTTCCCAATGACAAAACAAAGGTGTGTTTCATCATTAGTCTGTTAAAGGGGCAGGTGGCCAAGTGGGCCACACCCCTACTGGTTGAGTCCTCTCCCCTGCTGACTGATTACCCGGGGTTTGAGGCCCACCTGTCTGCTGCCTTCTCAAACCCAGTCCAAGCAGCTACAGCCAACTGGAAAATCAGGGCCCTGAAACAAGGCAAATCCTCAGTGGCTCAGTACGCCACCGAATTCAAGCTCCTGGCCTAAGACTTGGCGTGGAATAAGGCTGCCCAGATAGACCAGTTTACCGAAGGGTTGGCGGAGGAAGTCCTGGACGAACTGGCCAGGGTGGAGCAGCCACCCACGCTCCCAGGACTTATCACCCTCTGCCTCCGCATCGATGGCCGCCTGGAAAGTTGCCGCCAAGCCAAGACCAGAGGGCGCCAGCTCCCTGCGCCGTGCCACTCGGCTCCTCTTCCATCCCCAGCTAGTACCAGAGACGAGGGTGAGCCTATGCAGCTTGGAGCTGCTCGACCCCGCCTGACTCCAGAAGAAAAGGCCAGACACCGCACGCAGAATCTGTGCCTCTACTGCGGCACGGCAGGCCACTATGCCTCTGGCTGCCCTGCTAAGCGTCGGATACCCAGACCTTCGTTGCCACCGCCGCCAAAAGGGCAGCCCCAGGCGTAAGTGGACCCTCCAGCCTGGGGCGACTAGCTGGGTCCTCTGAACAGCAGGCTGATACCCCGGGCCCGTTCCTGCTACCAGTCAAACTCCGTCTGCCCGATGGACGCTGGCTGTTCGTGTATGCCATGCTGGACTCGGGAGCGGCCCACTGTTTTGTAGATGCCGCCTTTCTAAAGCAGCACCAGATCCCAGTGCAGACAAAAGAGATTCCGACGCTGGTGGAGGCTATTGACGGGCGCCTCCTCCGTTCTGGCCCTGTCACCCAGGAGACCTGTCCCATCACCTTCCACGTCCAGCAGCACCAAGAACAGCTGCAGTTTGATGTCGCCCGCATGCCTCGCTTCCTGCTGATTCTAGGCCTTTCCTGGCTGAAGCTGCACAACCCCATTGTGGACTGGGCCCAGCAGGAACTACGCTTCCGAGACCCATGCCCCCATCTGACTCCTCCCACCACTCTAGCAGCCGGCATCCCGAGTGGTGGTCCTCAGCTCCCTCAGAAGTATGCAGATTTCGCCGATGTCTTTGAAGAGACAGGAGCTGATCAGCTTCCCCCTCACCGGCCCTATGACTGTGCCATTGATTTGGTACCTGGGGCACCACTCCCGGTGGGGCATCTGTACCCAATGTCGGAGCCTGAGCTGGCAGCTCTGCAAGACTTCCTGGACAAGAACCTGAAACGCGGATTCATCCGACCCTCAACCTCTCCCCTGTCTGCCCCAGTCCTCTTCATGAAGAAGAAAAGTGGGGAGCTCCAGCTGTGCAATGACTACGGGGCCCTGAACAAGATCACCATCCGCGACCGGTACCCTCTACCACTGATCCCTGAACTCTTGGATCGCTTAAATCTACACCAAGCTGGACCTCCGTGGAGCGTACAATTTGGTGCGCATACGGCCCGGAGATGAGTGGAAGACCGCGTTTGGGACCCGATACGGGCAGTACGAGTACCTGGTGATGCCCTTCGGACTGACCAACGCCCCCGTGGTCTTCCAGAGGTTCATGAATGATGTATTCCGGGACCTGCTCGACCGCTTCGCGATCATATACCTAGATGACATCCTGATTTACTCCTGCAATCCTGCCCAGCACGCCGAGCACGTTCGCCAGGTCCTGCAGCGCCTACGAGCCCACGGCCTCTACGCCAAGCTGGAGAAGTGCGACTTTGACCTGCGTTCCGTCGAATTCCTTGGTCACATTGTGTCACCGCAGGGAATACTCATGGACCCCAGAAAAGTGGAAGCGGTCCTGACCTGGCAGGCTCCTCAGAATCGCAAGGACCTGCAGCGGTTCCTTGGTTTCGCCAACTACTATCGGCAATTCATTCCGGCCTATGCATCCCTGACTACGCCCCTGACTCAACTACTCCGCCCCAAAGAACCCTTCCACTGGTCCCCAGAGGCCGATAACGCCTTCTCCACCCTGAAGACCCGCTTCGCCACCGGGCCACTCCTGAGATACCCTGACCCCCAGCTTCCCTTTATGGTGGAAGCTGATGCCTCCAACGTGGCCCTAGGAGCAATGCTGTCCCAGTGCGAGGAGCCGTCCCAGCCACTCCAGCCCTGCGCCTATTACTCGCGCCAGCTCACTGCTGCAGAGAGGAATTATACCATCTGGGAGAGGGAGTTGCTCGCAATCAAGGCGGCTTTTGAGGTTTGGAGACATTACCTTGAAGGGGCTCCCCACCCTGTCCAAGTGCTCACCGACCACCGGCTGCCCTCTGAGTCAGCAATTAGCCCAAATGGGCAACAGACAGCAGAGGGCTTTATAGCTGTGGGCTTTGAGAGAAGGCTTTGTGGAAGCAACTAGTCACTTACCTGACGTTCTAGCATCCACTTCGGCTTCTGACTTCGGCTTCTGGACCCCCTGACTCTGGCATTGACTTCTGGACCCCATGACTTTGGCTTCTGAACCTCTGACCTACGATACCTGGACTGTGATTCGGTTTTGGCACTTTGGACCCTCCTTGCTACCCAGCTACAGACCTTGGACTGCCCCTGAACTTCACCTGGCCTGGCCCCAGCCCGTGACACTATGCTTGTGGCCGCCACCACCTCCTGTGGAAGTGAATTCCACATGTTAATCACCCTTTGGGTGAAGAAGTACTTCCTTTTCTCCGTTTTAACCTCTCTGCTCAGCAATTTCATCGAATGCCCACGAGTTCTTGTATTGTGAGAAAGGGAGAAAAGTACTTCTTTCTCTACTTTCTCCATCCCATGCATTATCTTGTAAACTTCTATCATGTCACCCCGCAGTCGACGTTTCTCCAAACTAAAGAGCCCCAAGCGTTTCAACCTTTCTTCATAGGGAAAGTGCTCCAGCCCTTTAATCATTCTAGTTGCCCTTTTCTGCACTTTCTCCAATGCTATAATATCCTTTTTGAGGTGCGGCGACCAGAACTGCACACAGTACTCCAAATGAGACTGCACCATCGATTTATACAGGGGCATTATGATACTGGCTGATTTGTTTTCAATTCCCTTCCTAATAATTCCCAGCATGGCGTTGGCCTTTTTTATTGTAAACGCACACTGTCTTGACGTTTTCAGTGAGTTATCTACCACGACCCCAAGATCTCTCTCTTGGTCAGTCTCTGCCAGTTCACACCCCATCAACTTGCATTTGTAGCTGGGATTCTTGGCCCCAATGTGCATTACTTTGCACTTGGCCACATTGAACTGCATCTGCCACGTTGACGCCCACTCACCCAGCCTCAACAGATCCCTTTGGAGTTCCTCACAATCCTCTCTGGTTCTCACCACCCTGAACAATTTAGTGTCATCCGCAAACTTTGCCACTTCACTCCTCACTCCCAACTCTAAATCATTTATGAACAAGTTAAAGAGCATGGGACCCAGTACCGAGCCCTGCGGCACCCCACTGCTTACCGTCCTCCACTGCGAAGACTGCCCATTTATACTCACTCTCTGCTTCCTATTACTCAGCCAGTTTTTGATCCACAAGAGGACGTCCTTTTACTCCATGACTCTCAAGCTTTCTAAGGAGCCTTTGATGAGGAACTTTATCAAAAGCTTTCTGGAAGTCAAGGTAAACAATATCTATCGGGTCTCCTTTGTCCACATGTTTGTTCACCCCCTCAAAGAAATGTAACAGGTTAGTGAGGCAAGATCTTCCCTTGCAGAACCCATGCTGAGTCTTCCTCAATAACCCGTGTTCATCAATGTGCCTACTCATTCTGTCTTTGATAATGGTTTCTACCAACTTTCCCGGTATTGAAGTCATACTGACTGGCCTGTAATTTCCCGGATCCCCTCTGGAACCCTTTTTAAAGATGGGGGTGACATTTGCTACCTTCCAGTCCTCAGGAACGGAGGCAGATTTCAATGAAAGATTACAGATTTTTCTTACAAGATCCACAAGTTCAACTTTGAGTTCTTTCAGAACTCTTGGATGTATGCCATCCGGACCCGGTGACTTATTAGTTTTTAATTTGTCTATCAGTTGTAGGACCTCCTCTTTTGTCACCTCAATCTGACTCAGGTCTTTCAACACCCCTTCCAAAATTAGTGGTTCTGGGGCGGGCAAAAAGTTCTCATCTTCCACAGTGAAGACGGAGGCAAAAAATTCATTCAGCTTCTCAGCCATTTCCCTATCCTCCTTCAGTAATCCTTTTACCCCTTGGTCATCCAAGGGCCCCACTGCCTCCCTGGCTGGTTTCCTACTTCTAATATATTTGAAGAAATTTTTATTGTTGGTCTTTATGTTTTTTGCAATATGCTCCTCATAGTCCCTTTTTGCCTGCCTGATCACAGTCTTGCATTTGATTTGCCACAGCCTGTGTTCCCTTTTAGTAATCTCACTTGGACTGGTTTTCCACCGCTTAAAGGAGTCCTTTTTACCTTTTACAGCTTCCATTACTTTGTTTGTTAACCACGCAGGCCTTTTCTTATGCCTGTTTGTGCCTTTCCTAACTTGTGGTATGTATTTTATCTGAGCTTCTAGGATTATAGTTTTAAATAGTGTCCAAGCTTCCCCAAGGGTTTTGACTGTATGTACCTTTCCTTTCAGTTTCCTCCTCACATGCCTCCTCATCTCAAGTTCAGGCTTGATTTGAACTAGATCCATGGAATCTGTAAAACCCTCCTCCAAAACCACATTTCACATTAAAATGTGAAATAACAGCACACTGTGTTGCACTATAATAGCAATTATATTATGACCATAGCTTTTCATGACCCACAAATTAAAAGTTTTTATTTAATCTATGAAGCACAAGCCAATTTTCTTTTGAAATTCTTCAGTATGCTTCAGTGACCAATGTAAATTTGCAATCTTTCTTCCTTTTCTAAATCTAGCTTGAACATCTAGCATTTCTTGTTGTATATATGGCAAGATAGTTGTAAGGTTTACAGGATCACTTTACTTGCATGAAAAATTAATGCAATATTCCAGTAGTCCTTGACATCTCCTTTTTTGGAATTCAAATTAATTTCCAATTTGTGGACCACTGTTTTGTTTTCCATATTTATTGACATATTAATGTTAAGATTGTGATAAACTCCACTTCTGTTGCCTGAAATAGCACTATCGATACCAGATCCACTCTTGGCAATTTGTTTCTCTCAATTGCTCTGAGTGAATAACAAAGCCACATTGCCCTCTTTTTAAAAGACAGAATGTCAAGATAAAACTTGGCTGGGGCGGGGGAAGTGTGCCATCATTCTCCTGGTGTGGAAAGATTAGGACACCTAAAGTAATATTGATCCAGAGCATAAAACAAAGACAGGTCAAGAAAAGTGTGCTATAAAAAAAACACAAGATGTTTGAACAATTTTACATATGCGAAGCTGCAAGTCTACATGAATGGAAAGTTAAGCATGTATCTTTCTTAAATAAAGCATTATGTAATAAATAAAGCATTATGTAATAAATAAAGCATTATGTAATAAAGCATGATGTAATTCAAGGATGTCAAACTCATTTGTTACAAGGGCCGAATCGACATGAATGAGACCTTGTTAAGCTGGATCATGTATGTCATAAAATGTAATGCAGAGATATAATTTTCATAAAGGACATAATGTCAAATGAATTTGCCATGAAGGGTTAACTGTTGGTTGTACCGAATATTTCTTCCTCTCATGAATAAGTCTTGCTCTCATGAACTCTTATCTTCCTCCTCCCTTTCTGTATCTTCCCTGTTCTCCCCCCATTCCTCTGAATTCCCATGGTAACACCTGTTGTTTAATCTTGTATAGCTGCAGTAATAAACTACATATCCAAAGTTGCAGCCTTGAATAGAAAGTTCTATTCCATGAATGCTAGGGAAAATAAGTTGATGTATCTCAGTCATGCTGGGGAAAGGTGACTGCTTAGTAGTTTACCCGATATTACTGAGAGAATACCTGGGTCATCTCAGATCTGACTCAAAAAGGATGTCTATACCTATTAACCTGGATCTTATAATAAAAGGAATTTTATAAAGATTAAAAGACTTTTTATTTTGGGGAACCAGGGGGGGATTTGACATATAGACAAACATAATTTTTTAAAAAAAATTAAAACAAAACATGATTAAAACATCAGCACTCTGTCTTAAAGGTGCTTTCGTTGTATTTCTCCCATGGGATCCAGAGTCTGGGCAAAGGAAGTTCTGGCTCTTTCCTTCCTTCCCCATGGGACCAGGAGGGGGAGGAGCCTCAGCCAATAGAACAAAGAGAGGCTTGGCTCAGTAGCTCTGTTGTGTGATTGAGAGGGCCTGGCAAAACAAGCTATCCTTCCCCCCACCCTTCTCAGCAAATGGAGAAAATAGAGGTTTTGCTCTGTAGCTCCTGTGCGATTGAGCAAGCCTGGCAAAGCAAGTTGTGATGCAGAAGAAAGCAAGAAAGAGGGAGAAGGAAGCAGATGAAAGTCTTGGGGTCTGATAGAAGCCCTCCAGGGGCCTGATTAAGCCCCCGGCCCGCATGTTTGACATCCCTGCTTTGGTTCACATTTCCCACTTTTCTTAGTACATTTTTAAAGTATTTGTCTTCAAACATTAAACAAGACAGTTGCATTCAAACATTAAACAAAAGCTTAGTATGCCTTGGGAAATCCTGAAACATAAAACCTGATCTCATGACAGTTGTAAACTATTTATATTCTTTTTAGCTGCTTTTGTTTTACCTATAATTTTGAAACAGTGGAGTAGGATTCCATTAAGGATGTTTGTGGATGTTTTTATTTTTAAGTGGAAGTTGGATAGGATTACCAGGTCTGCGTTATCTTTTTCCTAAAACCTTACAGCACTTTAGAACTACTGTGCTTTTTCTTTCTGACCTCAGTAGGGTACTGTTGTGTCTTGCATTTCAATCCCGAAATTACAACACAGCAGATGCTATGGAGGTGACCAGTGGAAGTCCACTGGTCCCCGGATGTAGCTCCACAAATATGCTCCGCCAATCAAGATCTGTGGCGGGAAGTTTAACTGGCCAGGATTGGACCTGGACAGACTGAGGGCTGTTCCAGGGTATGTATATAATCGGGACCCAGCCCACGTTGTGATGTACTCGCTAATAAAGCATGCTGCCTTCAATACGTCTCGTCACTCAGTACATTACAGTGGCGACGAAGGTGGGATTCTAGCCAGGTAACTCCCAAAGCGGGACTTCGCTGACCTGGCCGGAGACGAGAAAGTCACGCATTCGAGGGAGACGGAAGCGCCCACCACCACCATGGCTAACCCAAGTGGGACGACGGGCCACCTTGCAGAGTTCGACCCCGCCAACCTGGATAGGTGAGAGACCTACACAGAGCGGGTCGACTGCTACCTATGAGCGAACATGATTACAGACGACAGCCGTAAGAGAGACGTGCTCCTGCGGGGAGGCCACATTCGAGATTGCAAGGAGTCTCTCGGCCCCCACGAACATCATGGAGAAACCGTATGAGGAGATAGTCAGACTCCTGACCGGGCACTTCTTGCCCCAGCCTTTCATCAACGCCCGCCGATTCCTCTTCCACAAGAGAGATCAAGGGGCGGGAGAGACAGCTGCCATCGACCTGGCTGCCCTCTGCCAAATCGCGGGGAACTGCAGCTTCGACAAGCTGGATGAAGCCCTGAGGGATCGCCTGGGGCCTCCGAGACGAAAGACTGCAGCAAAAGCTCTTCACAAAGGAAGAGCTCACCCTCCAACTCGCCTTCAATGAAGCCACCACGTTCAAGAGAGCAACCAATGCTTACAACAACCCACGAGCGAAAGCCGTCCACCAGGAGGAGATTGCACCGGGCAACCCAGAGGAGGAGAAGGCAAACCAGCTACGTCGCCAACCAGGAATGGGGCCGAGAGCACCCACTCTGCCATGAGCGACAGAGAGACCAGCCAACACCAAGTGCACCAGCTGTGGGGATCCACACGAGTGCCGGGACTGCCCCTATCGCAACGTGGACTGCAGAAACTGCGGAAGAGTGGGCCGCATAGCGCGGGCTTGCCGGGCCAAGGCCACCCGCAGACGCCAGTCCACCAACCATGACTTGACTGATGCCTACTTGACCGCATCGACTAGCCTGCAAATAATGAACTTGCCCCTCACCAACCCAGATAAGGTCAGGGTGTCGGTCCTAATCGAGGGCGCTCCATGCCTAATGGAGCTGGACTCGGGTTCCTCCATCTCCATAATTTCAGAGGAGTCTCTAAGAAAACTTTGTCCACATGGCCGGCCCTGGCTGCGATCGGTGGACTTCATACTGCAGGACTTCCAAAAAAACCCTGTACAGATTTTGTGTTTTAACAATTTATTAATAACACATGGTTACAATATTTAATTATCTTTTTCTTACACTAAACCATATGATATTTCACCCCCCCTCCAATATTGACTTCCCCGAAGTTACAATTTGAATTCAATTCTAAAGGTACCACTAATCTATCAAAATATAGTACTTTTAGTTAATACTTAAAAAAATTGTCCAATATCTTTTTATGTTCCACTCTTTCTCCATATATCCTTTGAATTTCTTCCACTCCTTTTTGAATAAGTCTTAAGTCATAGTCTTTTAAGGTTTTAGTTAATTTGTCCACTTCACTCCACGATAAAACTTTCACAATCCAATCCCATTTCTCTGGTATTTTTCCTTGTTTCCAAAGCTGCGCATACAATGTCCTCGCAGCTTAGAGCAAGTACCAAATTAAAGTCCTGTCTTCCTTTGGAAATTTTTCTAATTGTAATCCAAGCAAAAAAGTCTCTGCAATTTTCTTAAAGTCATAACCCAAAATTTTGGAGATTTCTTGTTGTATCATGTTTCAATACTCCTTCGCTTTTTCACAAGTCCACCACATATGAAAGAAAGAGCATTCATGTTTTTTACATTTCCAACATCTATCCGACATCTTTTTACTCATCTTAGCCAACTTTTTCGGAGTCATATACAACCTATACATCCTCTTAAAGCAGTTCTCTTTGATACTCTGACAAGTTGAGATCTTCATCGAGTTCTTCCAAAGGTGCTCCCACGTATCCATTTGTATTTCTCTATTCACATTAAATGCCCATTTTACCATTTGAGATTTTACTACTTCTTCTTCTGTAAACCATTCCAATAGTAATTTATATAATTTCGATATTAATTTTTCATTATCTCCAAGCAGGACCCTTTCCAGTTCTGTTTGCTCGCGTCTAATTCCATCCATTTTAATATCATTTTCCATCAAGCTTTTAATTTGTTGCATCTGAAACCAATCATATTTATTATTTAACTCTTCCGCAGATTTTAATTCAATTTTGTCTCCTTGGATCTTAAGCAGTTGATTGTATGACATCGCTCTTTCTTCATCAGATTTAGCTGTTATTTTTATTACTTCCGCTGGCACTATCCAAAGCGGCTTTCTCTCGTCGCCATATTTCTTATATTTTATCCAAGTGTTTAACAAACTGTTTCTGATATAATGGTGAGAGAAAAAGCCGTCCATCTTCTTCTTCCCATAACACAAATATGCGTGCCAGCCGAATTTATTCCCATGAGCTTCTAACCATAAAGGTTTTTTATCTAACAGCATTATCCAATCTTTGATCCATGTCAAACAGACCGCATCATGATACAATCTTAAGTCCGGGAGCTGAAAACCACCTCTCTCTTTGGCATCTATTAAAATCTTCATCTTAATCCTTGGTTTCTTTCCAGCCCATACAAAATCAGAAATTTTCCTTTGCCATTAGTTAAATTGTCTGGTATCTTTCACAATCGGGATAGTTTGGAACAAATACATTATTCTTTGCAAAATATTCATCTTTATTGCAGCTATCCTGCCCAATAAGGACAAGTTAAGTCTATTCCATTTCATCAAATCTTTGTCCATCTTACACCATAATTTTTCATAATTATTTTTAAACAAATCAATATTCTTCATAGTTATTTCCACTCCAAGATATTTAACTTTAGTCAAGACTTCACAACCCATCACCGTTTGCAATTCTTTAAGTCTATTTGGTTGCATATTTTTACATAAAAATTTCGATTTCTCTTTATATATAGTCCTCTCCATATTCTTTTATCTTAGCTAACAACAATGGTGACACTTGGATCAGATTCTCTATTATGAACATAATATCATCTGCAAAAGCTTTATATTTATAAGAGAATCCTCTATTTTTTAATCCTTCTATTTCATTGTCATTTTGTATTTGTTGTAGTAGAATTTCAAGAGTCATTATAAACAACAATGGTGATAGCGGACATCCTTGTCTTGTACCTTTGCTTACCTTCAGCTCTTTTGTGAGATCTGCATTTATACACAATTTTGCATATTGTTCCGTGTATATTGCTTTCGTCATCTTTATAAAATGTTCCCCTAAATTTATTTTTCCATTACTACAAACATAAAGTCCCAATTTAAATTATCAAAGGCTTTTTCTGCGTCCACAAAAAATAAAGCCGCTTCCTTTTCTGGATGTTTCTCATAATATTCCACAACATTGATAACAGCTCTTACATTGTCTCTTATCTGTCTTTTAGGAAGAAATCCGGCTTGGTCTTTTTTTATAAAATTAATCAAATATTGCTTCAATCGTTCTGCCAAAATTCTTGTATAGATGTTATAATCATTATTTAGCAATGAAATTGGTCTGTAGTTCTTTACATTTGTGATATCTTTATCTTCTTTGGGAATCAAAGAAATTACAGCTTCTCTCCAAGTATTTGGAATTTTTCCATTTTCTCTTATCGTGTTTAACAATTTCATCAGTTTGGGTGTTATCTCATCCTTGAGGATTTTATAAAATTTAGATGTGAATCCATCTGGCCCAGGGGCCTTACCTTCTTTCATTGCTTTTATTGCTGCTTCGATTTCAGTTTTTTCTATTGGGTCATTTAAAGTCTTTTTCATGTACTCAGTCAAAGGTGCCACTTGAAAATTCCGTAGATACTCTTCCATTTTTTCTTTCTTTATTTTCACACCCTTGAATAAATTTGCATAATATTTAAAAAATTCTCTTTTAATTCCATCTTGATCTACTATTATTTTTCCACCAACCATAATTTTATTAATAGTTTTTTCTTTCTTTTTCTTCAGTTGCCAAGCCAAATACTTTCCAGGTTTATTCGCACTTTCAAACGATTTCTGTTTCAGACTTTTTAAGTTCCATTCTAGTTTTTTATTCAGCAAATGTTACTTGTGATTGTAATATTGTAATTTCTTTTATTAATTTCTTTTTCCTAGGCCTTTTTTTCAATTCCCTTTCTTTTTCACTTATTTCATTTTGTAATGCTAACAGCTGTTCTTCTTTAGCCCTCTTATCTTTATTGTTCAATGTAATTAATATTCCTCTCATTACTGCTTTATAAGTGTCCCATACTGTTTGAAATTCCATGTCATCAGTTTCATTTATTTGGAAGAAAGCCGCAGTTTCCTTTTCTAAAAATGTCACAATATCTTTATCTTGTAGCAAGTCCTCATTAATTCTCCATCTTCTTGTTTTCGTTTGCAATTTTTTAATCCAACATATTGGGTTGTGGTCTGCACAAACCTTTGGTAGAATCTCTACTTTTTAGTTATAAGGCCCAAGGTCTTGGAACCCCATAACATATCTATTCTAGAAAAAGAATTATGTCTAGCTGAAAAGAAAGTATAGTCTCTTACTTCAGGATTGAATTTTCTCCATACAACTTCCAAATTTTCTTGTTTAACCAACTCAAAGAAAGAGTGTGGTAGTTTCCCCACTTTGTCATTCTTCTTTTGACTTGATCTATCAATATTGTTTTGTATTGTCCCATTGAAATCGCCCATCATCAAAATCTGGTCATATGTCTTTTCATCTAACTGTCGGTTAATTTCTTTAAAAAACTTACCTTTGGCTCCATTGGGCGCATATAATCCTAATAATAACGTTTTTTCGCCTCAATTATCACTTCTACAGCAATATATCTTCCTTCCTTATCTTTAAATATTAGTTTTGGTTGTAATTGTTCTTTAATATAGAAGACTACCCCTCTATTCTTTTGTTCCGCCAATGAAAAAAATTCCAGTCCCAAATTTTTATTCCACAAAAATTTACGGTCTTTTTGTTGTATATGAACTTCCTGTAAATATATTATTTCCTGTAAATATTATTATTAATTAATATTAATATATTATTAATATTAAAATATTAATATATTATTTCCTGTAAATATATTATCCAATGAAATGTTGTTGTTCTTTTTTGTGGTGAATTTAGTCCATTTATGTTCCAAGATAGTAACTTGTACTCCATTATGATGTAGACTTTTTATTCTCTTCAAAAAAGCTATGCATCTCTTGTTCGTTCTTTATTGTAATCCTTGTTCCATGTTGTTCAAAGCCAAGACCCTCAGGTAATATCCATCTGAATCTTGTGCCCTCTGTACGTAGTCTGTCTGTTAACTTCTTGTATTTCTTCCTGTCATTAATCACTTGTTTTGGTAGCTCTTTCATTATTTTGACTTTGCTCCCTTCTATGATCCAATCTTTTTGAAAACCTTTGTTTAAGATTTTTCCTGCTATATCTTTAGATCTTAGTCTTATAACAATATCTCTTGGTAGGCCTTTATTCTTTGCATATGCTGAGTTAACTCTGTAAGCTCCATCCAACATACTTCTGAATTTTTCAGGATCTTCTTCTAAGTATTCAGTAATAATATTCACCATATGATCCATTAAATCTGCCTCCTCCCCTTCAGGTACTCCTCTCAAGCAAACTTGTGTTTCCATCAACTTGCAATCATGTATGGTAACCTTCTCTTGGAGTTTTAACAAGGTAGAAGCATGTATATCCACTTTTTCCTCTACCTCCTTAACTCTATCCTTAATCTCATCCTTAAAGCCCTCAATATCTTTCCTGAGATCTCCAACTTCCTTTTTTACATCTTTTCTCATTGCCAGTTGCATCTTATCCATTGCCTTTAACATTTTCGCTTCAAAGGCATCAAATTGAGATTGCATTTTGTCAAATGAGTGGGCCCTTGCACGGGTTACCCTTCTTTCTGACATAAACCCCCCCCCCCACCAAAACTTAAAAGTTTTTCCAATCAAAGTTCAACACAAAATCCAGTAGCTTAGGGCCTGCGGTATCAAACAAAACTAGTCCTGTTTTTCTCTTAGCTTCCTAAGCTGAGATATTGATTTTTAACCAATTTGACAGTTTTATTTCCCTTTAAAATGGCACTCGTTTTTTATGGTTAGAGGGGTCCTTCTTGATCTTTGTTTTAATTCCTTCCTGGTTCAAATGTCACAGCTTTTATAATCCTCACAGACTTTATTTAATTGGTCAAAACCTTTAACTTCCTGGGTCAAATTGCTCTGTTCACGTGTCAAGTATCGCAGTCTTTGGAATTTGTAGGGATGTAGAATTCGCCTGCATCACCAATCCCAGCTGCAAACGTTCAGAAAATCTTTCTCTTTTTTCTCCTAGCTCTTTCAAAGCTATTAAACTCAGTTCTGGCAGGCTGCCATCTTCATTAATTCAGTTGTATTTCAACTCAGTTCATTTATAAGTTCCAACAATGTTTAAAGCCTGTAGAAGTGTATAATATCCACAGAAGAAAAACACCTGCGTCATCTACCGCAACCATTCAAAACATCCTTCTCTTTTCCCGAGCCTTGCCAAAGCCCCCAAATATACAAAGTTCAAAAAGTTCAAAATTGGCAGGCAACCATCCTCCTCCTCCAGTCACTCCTCGATTCCTTCTGTTTATAAACTCCCGCAACTTTTAGATAAGCTTAGAAAGTCTCAAGAGTAGAAATGTAAATCAAAAGCACCTTAATTAGATATTCCTGGCACTTCGGCTTTTCATCATCTTGCAATTATAAATCCTTTCTTAAGTGTCTGGATTCCGGCAGGCTTAAGTCAAATTAATGACTTTTTAATCCTCTGCAGATATTGTTTTGACGTCCCTCTAATAACGCCGGACATCAAGATTTAAAAAAGGTGGCTCCCCACCTTTTCCAAATCGATATCAACAGCTCAAGGGTCGTGACATCATCTTGGATTAATTTTTAACTAAAATTAATAGGCATAGACCCCCCCGAAGAGGTCTTTAATACCTTGAACAGAGAAATAAAAATCCCCCTTGATAGGGAGCTTCAGTCTGCCTTCCAAGCCAAACAGGAAGTCTTCAACCCTGTACAGATTTTGGATTGGGCCACTGTAAGGGTAGAGTTTAAGAACTTTAAGGGCAAGCTGGACATTCTCATGGTAAAATGCCAGCTTACCACATTACTGGGGCTGGCCTGGTTTCGACCGCTAGGTATTCAAATAGTGGGGGTGCAGCAGATGCAAACGCAAAATTTCGAGCACGTGTGCCAGGAATTCCCGGAAGTGTTTGATGGATCCCTGGGGTGCTACAAGGGGCCTCCCATCACCTTACCCCTCAATCCTCACGTGAGACCGATAAGGCTGAAGGCCAGGCGAGTTCCGTTCGCTCTTCAACCAAAAATAGAAGCAGAGCTGGACCGCCTCACGGCCCAGGGAGTGCTAGAACCGGTATCCTATGCTGCATGGGAAACACCCATAGTCACTTCTGTGAAGCCGAATGGAGATGTGCGCATTTGCGCTGATTATAAGTGCACAATAAATAAGGCACTTCAGGACAACCCATACCCCATTCCGGTGGTCAGCCATGTACTTGCAGCCCCAGCAGGCTCTAAGGTTTTTGGGAAACTGGACTTGGCCCAGGAGTACCAGCAACTCCTGGTGGACGCCGAGACAGCAGAAGCCCAGACCATTGTGACTCACAGGGGAGCTTTTCGGGTGCAGCGATTGCAATTTGGGTTTAGTGTGGCTCCGGGGATTTTTCAGAGCATTATGGATTCTCTTCTCAAAGGGATCCCCAGAGTGCAACCGTTTTTTGATGACGTTTTGATCGCTGCCCCGGACGCTGAGGAGTTCAGCAGCCGTCTGTATGAGGTACTCTACAGTTTACAGGTGGCGGGACTTAAAGTAAAGCGGGAGAAGTGTTCCCTCGGGGTGTCGAGGGTAGAGTTCTTGGGGTTTGCAGTAGACGCCGCGGAAATCCACTTGACGGCCGACAAGACCAGGGCTATTGTCTACGCCCCGGCCCCCACGTGCAAGACGGAGTTACAAAGTTTCTTGGGATTATTAAATTTTTATCATTCATTTTTGCCCCACAAAGCGGCTTTCGCAGAACCCCTTCATAGGCTCCTCAATAAAAACACCCCGTGGGTCTGGGAAAAGAAGCAGGCCGCTGCTTTTCAGGCAGTCAAGGACCTCCTAGTTTCCAATGATATGCTCCACCATTTTGACAAATCCTTACCAGTGATTCTGGCTTGCGATGCTTCCCCGTACGGGGTGGGCGCCGTTCTGGGGCACCAACTCCCGGATGAGAGGGAGGTTCCCGTGGCCTATTATTCGAGGACCCTGACCCCCGTGGAGCGCAACTATGCCCAGATAGACAAGGAGGCCTTGGCAATAGTGGCGGGCGTGCATAAATTCAACTACTACCTATACGGTAGGCGTTTCACTATCGCCACAGACCATAAGCCACTACTGGGCCTCCTTGCCCCAGACTGCTAGACACCGCAAATTCTGTCACAGCGCATCCTGCGGTGGAACAAGTTCCTCAACTCGTATACATATGCCCTGGTTCACTGCCCCGGCAAAGCTATGGAAAACGTGGACGCCCTCAGCCGCTGCCCTCTATGGACCCGGATCCCGCCCCCGCCCACCATGTGATGCTTATAAAGACTCTACCAGAGAGGCCCCTCCACGCCGCTGAGGTAGCTAGGGCCATGGGTAGAGACTGCATCCCCGCAAGCATTTTAGACTGGGTAGGAAGGGGATGGCCCGCGGGCAAACTAGATGCAGAATTCAGGGCATTCACATCACACAGAGAAGAACTGTCCATGCACAAGGGGTGCATTCTCTGGGGTAGCAGGGTGGTGGTTCCCCCCCCCCCCCATTGCTGGAAGCCCTACACAAAACACACCTGGGGATAGTGCGCATGAAGGCCCTGGCACGTAGCTATGTATGGTGGCCGGGTGTCAAGTCTGTCTGTAACTCTGGCTCAGTCAGAGAGCATTCTGGGTAGAACCGAAGTATATTCACTTGCTGCTAGCTCATACCTTCCCTACCCTCCCTTCCTGTAGTAGTGTCCTTGCTTTGAAATGGAAAGATGTGAAAGTCTTATCTGTGCCTTCTCAGGCCTGGCTCTCCAAAGGGAGTCAAGAGCCTGCTACGATCAAGGCCATCGAGCCTGAGAACGAATTGGTAACATCAATGTGTGAATGTGCCCTGCATAATCCTCCCCCTTTAGGAATCCCTTTGAAGTGTCCCATATATGCAATGTATCTACAGGTTATTCTTTAGTCTTTCAATGCTGGCTTAGCCTCAAGTATCAGTATCAATAAACTAGTTTCTTTGTATCAACAATGACTCGTTATTGAATCTGCCGACTTGACACCGGGGATGGACGAGGAGATAGAAGGGTGGGTTCGTAGATGCCAGCCCTGCCAAGAGTCCTGCCCTGATCCGCCCAGTGCCCCTGTCCACTGCTGGGAGTCCAACAGGAGGTCGTGGTCCCGGTTACACCTAAACTTTGCGGGGCTATACCAGGGCCAAATATTCTTTATCTATAGTTGATTGGAAGTGATTCCCGTAGTTTCAACCACCACGGTGGCGGTGGTCAGAGCCTTGCGAAGGATCTTTTGCACTCATGGGATTCCCAAGACCCTCGTCATGCTTTCACCTCCCGGGAATTCCAGGAGTTCTTGAATCGGTACCTCATCCAGCACATTCGGTCCGTCCCTTTCCATCCAGCCACCAATGGCCAAGCAGAGCGCATGGTGCGCACCACTAAAGAGGCCCTGGGTCGCATTTACAGGGAGATTGGGATCACCGCTTGGCAGCCTTTCTATTTGATAACAGAATCACCCCCAACCCCATCACCGGGTTAAGCCCTGCCGAGTTACTAATGGGGAGGAAGTTGATCACAAGGCTAGACAGGTTGAATCCTGACCAGGCTACGGACCTCCGCAGTTCCCCCGAAACCAGGGAAGCCGCTAGGGGATTCTTTCCAGGGGATCCGGTATACGCAAAGAACTTTGCAAGCGGGCCGGAGTAGTTAGCCGCCCGGGTGCTGTGGGTCACCGGGTCCCGCTCCTACGAGGTCTCGTCGGAGGGGGGCCAGATCCTAAGGAGGCATATTGACCAGATGTGCTGGAAGAACCGACAGCAATCGGGGGAGCGGGAAGCGGGGGAGTACTAACAGCAACACCCCCGGAAGCTGCCCAGCCTATGCTGGCCGCACCGACTATGCAGGCAGAAGAGAACCACAGTGGAGGGAGCACTCCCCCCAGAGAGGAGATTCCGAAACAGCAACAGGCGATGGACAGCCCTTTTCCGGCGTCATCCCACCATGAGGAACCAGCCGCCCCGCCAGCCACGGCGGCCGCTCCAATTTCCCAAATAACCCCGAGGAGGTCGACCCGGGAACGCAGGGCACCAGCCTACTTGAAAGACTTTGTGTCTTGAACTAGGGGGGGAGGAGTGTTGCGTCTTGCATTTCAGTCCCAAAATTACAACACAGCGGACGCTACGGAGGTCCCCGGATGTAGCTCCGCAAATACGCTCCGCCAATCAAGAACTGTAGTGGGAAGTTTAACTGGTCAGGATTGGACCTGGCCAGAATGAGGGTTGTTCCGGGGTATGTATATAATCGGGACCCGGCCTGCGTTGCCTCGCCTTGTGATGTACTCGCTAATAAAGCATGTTGCCTTCAACACGTCTCGTCACTCAGTACATTACAGATACTTTATGAACAGGCATCATATTCAGCATTCAGCTTTCACCCATATCACAAAACAGTGGGAAGCAAAGATGCTGTAGGGGGTGCAGTCCACCCCAGAAGCAGATTGAAGAAGTCAGCTGGAGGGCTCATGAAGCCAGTGTTATGCTGTGTCCAGCCGAACCTCTTTCTTTTTATTTTTAAAATGCAGTTCTGGCTGCAGCCTCTAGGGATGCAAGGAATCATAGAATCACAGAGTTGGAAGGGACCTCCAGGATCATCTAGTCCCTGCACAATGCAGTAACTTAACAAATACCTCCCCCACACCCCCTTCCTGCCCTCCTTCTCATATGCCTAATTCACATAATCGATTTCAGCAATAAGGAATCGCAGTTTCACATAGACAGAAAAAAACAGCACACTGTGTTGCACTATAATAGCAATTATATTATAACAACAACAAAGCCCTTAAAGGGAAACGTCCATATCCAATTAGAAACACATTTCATCTTGCTGCATAAAAAGTTTTATTACAAAGGTCGTCTTCTCCCATCATGATGTGAGAAGCAATTACCAACCAGAAAATAACAAAACTTTTGTCCAAAACAGGAAGGACTGGTGCTTCAAATAGCAAGTTATCTTTTCGTTATGTGGCTTGAAGCCATGATGTACTAAACTGCAAAGCCTTGGCTGATGAAGGTTTTTGAAACCAAAACCATTCCCTTGAATTGACTAGATTCTTCTATTGGGTTTATTTACATCGTGATGAGACTCTTTATGCAGCAAGACAAAATGTATTTCTAACTGGATATGGACGTTTCCCTTTAAGGGCTTTGTTGCTGTCATAATGTAATTGCTATTATAGTGCTACACAGTGCTATTTTTTCCTAATTCACAGAATCAGCATTGCTGTCAGATGACCATCTAGCCTCTGCTTTAAAACCACTAAGGAAGGAGATCCCACCACCTCCCAAGGAAGCCTGTTTTACTGAGGAACTGCTCTAATTGCCAGGAAGTTCTTCCTGATGTATAGCCTGAAACTCTTTTGAATTAATTTCAACACGTTGGTTCTGGTCCGAGCTTCCGGGGCAACAGAAAACAATTCCACAACACCCTCTATATGACAGCACTTCAAGTACTTGAAGACAGTGAACTTCTCACCTCACCAGACTAAACATACCCAGTTTATGTCTCCTCACCAGACTAAACATACCTGGTTCCTTTAACCTTTCCTCATAGGACTTGGTCTCCAGACCCTCATCATCTTAGTTGCCCTCCTCTGGACACCTTCCAGCTTGTCTATATCCTTCTTAAATTGTGGTGCCAAAACCTGAACACAATACTCCAGGTGAACTCTAACCAGGGAAGAGTAAAGTGATACCATCATGTCACATGATCTCGACACTACACTTCTGTTGCTACAGCCCAAAATTGCATTTGCCTTTTTAGCTACTGCATCACACAAGAGTAAAGTGCACCATGAGACCCCTCTGAGGCACTGGCACCATCTCCACAACTCCTATATCAATCAAGTGTTGAATGGCCTTTAACATCAGCAGGTGGGATTCCAGCTCATGGTATCCACCACCCATTTGTCACTCACAGATTTTTGCCAGTGTTTTGCAAACTTATCCCCCACTTTAGTCAACTAGTCATTATGATCCTTCTTTCTTTATGTCAGGCTTAGACTCCAGATTGGGTTTCCCTGGGTAGGAAGGTCTGAAGTTGCCGCTTGCTTTTGAATGATCAGAAAGAACCAGATCTTGAGGAATTTTTTGAATCTCAAAAGGGCTGAAAACTTTCCCCCTGCCTGAGTGCCTTATTTTTGGAAGGCAGGACCCTCTTCTTGTCTCTGACGTCAATAAGATATCTATCCAAGCCATCTCAAAAGATGTGTTCCTTTAAAAGGAACCCTTCCTTGCACGGCAGCATCAACATCACAGTTTTGGAGGCAAATATTGTGCTGAGCTGCCACACCGCATGGCATCGCTTGAGTGGACTGCTGTAAGATGTCCAATGAAGTATCTGCCATGAATGCTGTCACCAGGGCAATCTTTTTGCATTCACCCTTAAACACTTTCAGCATACCGCTCTCTGCAGAGGCAAGATCTGAGGCCCAGGTGTATGCTGCACATGCAAACAGCAAACCTCTATCGATGCCCTGATGGACCTGGCCAATGTTTCAAAATCTTTCCTCAATACTTGTTCCACTCGCCTGTCACAGGGGTCCTTAGGCAGATAGTCTGCATCCACAGGGAGCGCTGAGATAGAAATCAAACTGGTAACAGGACTATTCACTACTGGTAACTTAAGTCTCTTGGTAGCCTATAGAATCAGGACATCGAATTTAGAAAACAGTTGCTGATTGGTTTTAGGCTTAGCTAGACATTCCCACTCTGCCTTAATGATGCTAAAGAAGGATGCCAGTAAAAGGACCCTGGTCTAGGGGACCCAAGCTTGGGCATCATCTTTCCCAATCCCACTGGCACTCTGGATCAAGATCCTCCCTTTCCTTGGGTATGGATGAAAACTCCAGTGCCCTGAGCACCTTGGGCAACAACTTGGCATAACATTCCTGAGAGAAAAGTCTAGTTTGCACTGTTGGCACAATTTCCTCCTCCTCTGATAATTCTCCCTTTTGTTTCTCTAATGACGGGTTGAAATGGTCTGAATCATCCTCTGGGGAACTGGGCAGAGATAAATCTAAGCCTACATTGAATTTGCCCCTTTTTTGGTCTGGGAGGAGACCCTGGATTACTCAGCTCTCTCCCTGTCTTCTTAGGCATCTGTCTGCCCCTATCCTGAGGTAGTAGAACCCATGGCTAAAGAAGATCCTTGCCCCAGTTCTTTCAGTAGCTCTACTTTAACCCACTGGAATAAACTGGACTTGGCATCTTCCCCTGCTAAGTCAGGTTCCTGATTCCTGAGTCAGAAAAGGTGGGCAGTTCAAAGTCACTCCCTTGGAATTCCCATCAGCCGTATTGCATCAATCATGCTCAAGGGCTGAAATCAAAAGTAAAAGAAAATAGGCTATGCAAAATGGCTCCTGTCACGTCTCCCTCTTTCCTCAGGATTCCCTTGGGTAACAAAAAAAAATCTGCCATGGCAAGCCAACAGGAACAAACAACACCCCCCCCCCCAGTGGGTACCTGACAAGCACAGTGCAATCACACCCCCAAGGTAGAAGCTGAATGGAACCCAGGACTCTCTCCCTTCCAGGAGCCCAAAAAGCACCCAGTTGGCTGTAGAAGTGGTTTATTGCATCCCAGTGCAAGGTGTCATCCCAGCTTCATCTTGCTGGTTGCTCTGGTCTGCTGTAGTTGCCTTCTGCAGCGCTGGAGTAGACCATGTGCAGGCTCTACCACTACCCATGCCCTGCAGAGTGTAGGTAAGGAGGCCCTACTCCAAATAGGGCTGTCTGTAGGAGTTGCTGGGGCCACCCCCAACACAACAGCTCCTCACTTTACTGACTGCTGATCATGGTCCAACTGTCGGAAGATGGAGCACCACGCCTCCACTGCTTTCTGTGCTCTCCCTGTCTTTCTCTGGATCTCTGTGCTCTCCCAAGTACTGGACATGTCCTGGTCTGTCCACAGGGCTGGAAAGACAGGAGACCACACACCCCAAATTGATTTGGAAGAATCAACATTGTGCTGAGGAGCAGCACCAAGGGCATGTGGCGCCCCAGGCAGCCCCCCCCCGCAGCGCTGTAACCCCCCCGAGGACACCGTGCCAAGGCGCAGCACCTGTCCCCTCCTCCCCTTCCCATCCCGTTGCCTCCCTGCCCCCCGTGCCATCACAGCATACCGCATCTGGGCCTGCCAGCCGCAGCTTGGAGTGCATCTTATCTTCCAAAGGACCACTGGAGAAGGCTTGGCTTCAGGGCCACGCATCCGGCAGGGCCCAGGCGCAGTGTGCTGTGATGCCGCGAGGGGGGGGAGGCAAAGGGAATGGAAGCACAGGTGGCAGCAGTGGCGGGCGGAGGAGGCAGGCAAACTAAGTGCTTGCCTGGGGCACCGGGAGGGGGGGAGCCCAATTCAGCGCCCCCACCCTCCTGGCACCCTAGGCAACCGCATATTCTGCCTAGTGGGAGAGCTGGCCCTGCTGAGGAGAGGAGCCTAACCCATCAGTAATGGACAGCTGCACTCCCTCAGATCCCCAGAGAAAATGACTCCCCCTTCAGTTTCTAATGCAGAGATTTTCCGGTTTGACTTTAGTCCTTTGGAAACAATAGAGGATGGGGGTTACTGTGTTTCTTAACATCCAGTTTGGTGAAGTTGGTGATCAGTGTTTTGTGATGCTTTTTTGGAAAAAGGAATCACAAAGGCAGACTCCTAGCTCTCAAAAATGCCTTATAGATGTTTGGGATAGCCAGCCCTTCAAAATCGAGAACAGAAGCCCTTCCAACTGCCTGCTTTGAACTCAAGTGATGTGATGGATTTTTTTCCCCCCATCAAGTCACAACTGATGTATGGTGGACCTGTAGGGTTTTCAAGGCAAGAAATGTTCAGAGGTGGTTTTCCATTGCTGGACTCCATGTTTGCCCTGCTTAGCTTCTGAGATCTAATGAGATCAGGCTATCCTGGGGCTATCCAGTTCAGGGCTAGGCTGACAGTAATATGACTGGCCAAAGGTCACCCAACAAGCTTCCAAGGCACAAATAGGAATTTGAACCTGGATTTTCCAGATCCTGGTGTGACACTTTAACCACTATACCATGGAATAGCATGTTGGAATATGATTTTTTTTATTTAACCGTGTGTGTGTGTTTATGTATAAAACCAGAAATGGATTCTGGTTTTATACATAAACACACACATACACACAGGGTTAAATAATATAAAATTTTCACTGCCTGCATTTCTTTTCTGGCCATTGTTATTATTTGCTTTATTTCATGATTATGACTGAAAATAATTTTGCCATATTGATGAGGGGCGCTGACCTGGATACCCCCAGCCTAGCTTGATCTCATCAGATCTCAGAAGCTAAGTAGAGGCAGGTAATAGCAAATCACCTCTAAAAGTCTCTTTCCTTGAAAACCATTATGTCAGCTGTGAATTGATGGCAAAATAAAAATAGAGGAGGGGGGTGTTAAAAATTATCTATCCCAGGCACCGAACAGGATAGGTATGCCACTGTATGCCATCACTGCCCATTTGAAAAATTGCTTTGTGTGACACCAGCTCCAAGTTATCTTTAGTAACAAATACAGTTCATATATCCATATCATTGTAATGGTTATTAGAATTTCATGTCATACTTACATTCATAAATATTTAAGCTTTCAGTCTTTGCTGTTTAGCATTAATCACAGCATTTATCACAACATTAAGTATGCTGAATTTAAATGCAACATTAATAGCAAGCCAAAACAATATCAGGTTTTTGTGCTGTCTCAAAAACCTCTTAGAAACACCCCCCCCCCCCCAAAAAAAGACCTGTTATGTTTGCTGTTGACTAAACATAAAACAGATTGATTAGTAAACAGTTCATTTGTTCTCCTGGGAAGCACGATACTTTCTCATCCTGCTTTGCGGGGAGGGCGGGATATAAATAAAAAGTATTATTATTATTATTATTATTATTATTACAACTATGTGTCAGAACTTGTAACTTTCCTATATGCTGAACAATGTGTTATTAGCCTAACTGACTCCATATTGGAAATGTCTACTAACCCGGTAACTTTGCATTTCAAACAAATACTAACTACTGAAGGGTGACCGATAGCCTCTGGGAACCATCTGCAAGTGGCCTTTGAAGCTAGCCTGCCAGAGAAGAACAGCGGGGTTCCTTCCTCCGCGTTTGGGGATAAGGAGGCCTGGGAACAGACAACTGTCTCTCTGGGTGTGAGAAAGGGTTTTATTGTTTCTGTTACCAATGCATAAGAATGTGCCGATAGCCTCGAAGGCTATCAGAGTCAACTTGCTTCTTTCCTGGATACTAGTTCTCAATAAACGTCTTAACTTTTGAAACAAAGTGATGCGTCTCTTTTGAAGTTCCCAGTTCTGACATTTTGACTCTGATCCACTTTTGGAGCTTATCCGAACTGGCAACTTAGCTGGATGGCAGCAAAGGCTCCAGATAACGGAGAGCCCAACACCCCACCCAGAGAGCAGCTGGTCGATCCCGGAGTGACGGTAGTGAGGCACAAGGTGAAGGACCCGACTCACTTCTCCACGCTCCTCTACACCCCGAAGAGTTGGAAACCACACAAATCGACCGCGCTCATGGACGAGGCCGCAGACCGCTATGTGGCATTGATAATGGGCACCGGAGCCGAGGCTGGGGCGACCCCGATGGCGCAAGACTGCGAGGGGGAAGAGACCACGATCCCCAAAGGGGGGGACGATGCCCGCATGCTACGGGATGAGATGTTGCTGTGGGCAAGAGAGATTCACGATGAGGTCCACGCGAGCCATGTACAACTCGCCGGGGAGCTGCATCGGCAGCTGAACGCCATCCGTGAGCAGATCCAGGCGCTGCAGGGGGGCGCGGCACTGGGCGGAGGAGCACCGGCCGGGCCGCCCGGCAGAGTACCGGACCAGCCAGCGGCACCGCCAGGAGGGGGGGAAGGCCCGGCCGGGCCGCCGGAAGGACCCCCCCCGATGGACAACCAGGAGGACAGCCGGTGGGCCCACCGGCGGGGGCGCCGCCGGGGCCGCCGGCGGGACCGGTCCTCCTTCCCGCACCGCCACCCGGGGGCCCCCCAGGACCAGCGGCGCCCCCCGCCCCAGGCCCGTGGGAGGGGGCGAGGAGCCGGGAGCTGCAGATCACCTTCGATGGGGACCCAGAGGAGGTGGAGTACTTCACCATTCAGTGCAACAGCTTCATGACCCACTGGGGCGCAAGCTTCCCCTCCGAAGCGAGCCGGGTGGACTACTTTGTCTCTAAACTGGAAGGGGGAGGAGGCGAAGAAACCCGGGGCCCGCCTAAACTGGACGCCCAAGTGCCAGGAGGCGTTTGACGAACTAAAGAGACTGTTCACCAGCGAGCCCGTGCTAACCCACCCCAATGAACTTAAGCCCTTCGTGGTGCAATGCGACGCCTCCGACGTCGCGGTGGGGGCAATATTAATGCAGAGGGATGACGAGGGGGGGTTGAGACCCTGCGCATACATCTCACGCAAGTTCTCAAACGAACAGAGGAACTGGTCGGTGTAGGACAAAGAGGCGTTCACGGTGACGTACGCACTCAAGACGTGGCGCTCCTGGTTAGAGGGAGCGTGGGTGCCATTTGAAATTTGGACGGATCACAAAAACCTTGAGGCATTGACAGGCCGGCGCAAACTGACGGCCAAGCAGATCCGGTGGGCGGGATTTTTCGCCAAATTTGACTTCGTGCTAAAGCACATACCCGGATCTAAAAACTTTTTAGCAGACGCCCTCTCCCGCATGCCGCAGCACGAGAGCCAGAGGGAGGAGATAATAGACTCACTCATTCCCCCCTCCCAGGTTGCAGGGGGAGTCACCACCCGGTCAGGAAAAAAAACAGGCCTCCCTGAACCAGAGGGGAAAAAGAGACTTGAGGCGGAAACGGAGAAAGAAGGGGAAGGGAGGCCGGAGGGTGTGGAGAAGGGGGAGGGAGGACTGTGGTATTACAATGGGAAAATATACGTGCCTAAGTGTCTGAGGGGGAAATCCTGACGCAATGCCACTCCAGCCGATTGGCGGGACACTTCGGGTACGTAAAGACAGTACACCTAGTAGCACGTCAATTCTGGTGGCCGCAGATGAAACGAGACATCTCAGAGATTGTGAGCTCCTGCCCCACCTGCATCATGGCTAAGAGAAGGGGGGAGAAGCCACCCGGACTATTACAACTGCTACCCACAGCCGCAAGGCCATGGGCGGTGGTCTCAATGGACTTTATAGTGGAACTACCACCCTCCCAAGGGAAAACGGTAGTTCTCGTGGTAGTCGACACATTCTCAAAGCAAGCTCACTTCATCCCATGTAAGAAATTACCCACTGCCAAGAAACTCGCCCATCTGTTTTTCAATCACGTGGTCTGCCTTCACTCATTCCCAGATAAGGTGATTAGCGACCGCGGGCCACAGTTCGTTGCCAACTTCTGGCGGGAGTTTTGTAAGATCACAGGCATGGAACAGGGATTAAGCTCCGCCTACCACCCCCAGACAGACGGACAGACAGAGAGGGTGAACGGGCTGCTAGTGTCAGAACTGGAAGAACTTCAATCGAGGCCCAAGACTCCGTTACAAAAGTATAGATGTTTATTGAGAACTACAGTACTGAAGGCACAGAATAACACTGATAACGAAGTTAGCATTGGTTACATTTTTATGTGCTTGTGGCAACAACAATAAAACGATCTTTCACACGGCCAGAGACAGCTGTCTGTTTCCCAGGGTCTGTTATCAGCAAGGGAGGATGGAGTCCTGCTGAGATGTCCTGGCCGGCCGGCTTCAAAGGGCACCTGCAGATGTTGGCCAGAGGCTATCTGCCACCCTCCAGTGATCACAGTTTGTTTGAAATGCATAGCGGTCTGGTTAGTGGCCTGGCTGAGAGCACATCGAGTTAGTATCTGGTTACAATATGGAGTCAGTTAGGCTAACAGCATACAGGAAAGTTACAAGTTCTGACAGCTAGAGCAATACCTACGCTGTTATGTTAACTACCAACAAACCAATTGGGTGGAGCTACTACCCTTCGCAGAGTATGGGTACAACAACAGCCTGCACAGCTCCACCAAAGCCTCCCCTTTCCAAATTGTTAATGGCTATGAAGGGAAGCCCTTCCCGCTATTACCAAAGCCACCAGAAGGGCCAGCCCCAACCTCATGCCAGCAGTGGTGGGAGGGGATCAAAGAAGGGTGGAAAGTAATACAAGAAAACTTGGAAAGTGCCAAGGAGGACTATAAAAAGCACTTTGACCGAAAACACTCCCCCCAGTGGGCGTTCAAAGAAGGGGAGAGTGTGTTCCTCTCGACCAAGAACCTGCCTCTACCCCAAGCCTGCCGAAAGCTAAGCTACAAATACCTGGGGCCATTCAAAATTAAAAGGGTAATCAACGAGGTCACAGTAGAATTGGAGTTACCCAAGATGTTTAGTAAGATCCACCCTGTTTTTCATTGCAGCCTTCTTCGCAAGGACCCTGGAGCTACATCTTGGCACCCTCGCCCTCCAGAGCCACCACCTATTCAAGTGAAGGGCCAGAGCCACCATGAGGTCCAGGAGATTTTGGACTCTAGGGTCCAAAGGGGGGTGCTGTATTACCTCATCAGGTGGAAGTACTTCCCGAGTAGCTGTGATGAATGGGTCAAGGCCAGCGATGTGCGGGCTCCGCATCTGCTTAAGAAATTCTACCTACTGTACCCGCACAAGCCCAGGGCGAAAGCTTAGGGGGGGCAGTATGTCAGAACTTGTAACTTTCCTATATGCTGAACAATGTGTTATTAGCCTAACTGACTCCATATTGGAAATGTCTACTAACCCGGTAACTTTGCATTTCAAACAAATACTAACTACTGAAGGGTGACCGATAGCCTCTGGGAACCATCTGCAGGTGGCCTTTGAAGCTAGCCTGCCAGAGAAGAACAGCGGGGTTCCTTCCTCCGCGTTTGGAGATAAGGAGGCCTGGGAACAGACAACTGTCTCTCTGAGTGTGAGAAAGGGTTTTATTGTTTCTGTTACCAATGCATAAGAATGTGCCGATAGCCTCGAAGGCTATCAGAGTCAACTTGCTTCTTTCCTGGATACTAGTTCTCAATAAACGTCTTAACTTTTGAAACAAAGTGATGCGTCTCTTTTGAAGTTCCCAGTTCTGACACTATGGGCTATCACAGAATTGCCACATGAACTTAATCTGTAAATATCCTAAATTCTAGATAGTTCAAAAGATTGAAGATTCCATATTATTTTAAGATCAGCAACTTGAACCTGCATCAACTAAAGGACATGACGCCAGAAACACATAAGACTCTTGTCTTAAAATCTTTTCTATCTTCAAATATGAGATGACATGTGCCACTGGTGGAAGGAAGTCAGGCAAGAGGCTCAAGAAGCACAGATATGAACTTGCACCAAAACACTGAGCCTAACTCTAAACACGATGGCACATGAACAAATAGTCTTGGGCATAAATGCCTTTAAAAGAGGGTTGAATTATTGGTTTATTGGAGGCTGGTTTTCACGGGAGCTTTTGCTTTGGATTCCCCTGCCTTTAAAAGAGGGTTAGATAGGACAGATCATGGAAGACAGTCCCATTATTGATTACTAGCCATAGCGGCTAAAGATAATATCCATATCAGAATATCTGTATTAGGAGTCAACCTTGGCCTATGAGCACTGTTTCTTGGACCTCCAAGTCAACTGGCTGACAATGGCATAAAACAGGGGTGGCCAACAGTAGCTTTCCAGATGTTTTTTGCCTACAACTCCCATCAGCCCCAGCCATTGGCCATGCTGACTGGGGCTGATGGGAGTTCTGGCAAAAAACATCTGGAGAGCTACCGTTGGCTACCCCTGGCATAAAACAATATGCTGGACCAGATGCACCACTGGTCTGATCCAGCAAAGTTTTCCTTGCGTTCTTACAGGATTCTAATGAGTTTTTTGTTTTTTCTTTTCTGTTTACGATGTTTTCATATCACATCAATATGGTTTTCTACCCAAAAAGGGTAAATCAAAACTTGAAGTATATTTGGTGGGAAACAAGCAGCACACACAGAAATTATTTATATAGCTATGGTTAACCAATCAAAACAAAAGTTATGTTTATATGCAAATTGGCTCTCTGTATTGTCCATCTTGTCAAGCCCTGTCTTTTCTTAGAGATGGCTGGCCAAATGTCAGGTTAATACTCTGACCCTTCTCCATTATTTACAACCTTGAGAACAAGTAGGCATCACCATCTGGCAGAAGAATGTTTATGGTACTGGAAAAGGCCTGCTGTGTTTCAAGGTGTCAAGCAATGTTTTATCTTACTATGACTGTCTATGTTTATCAGAATATAACTGCCATACTGTAACTGCTACTAACCCTAAAACAAGGCTGAGGCACATCAAAGTAGAGAATTAGCTGGCATCTCTTTCACGCCTCCTTAGCTTTACTAACAAATGCAAGAATGTGCCTTTGAAGATAAAGCCTCTAGGGACAATTTCCCAGGCAGCGCTTGGACCCAGGAAGAGTAACCACAGAGGAGATAAAGAAGGGAACCATGTGAACTTTCACACATGAATATAGAAATGTTTAGTAATTGTAGCAATGTTTAGGGAACCTTTGATGTGCCACATTTAAGTATGCATTCTACTGTTACTCTGTATCAGTTCCAATTCTTGGCTCAATAGAAGCACATGGATTATCAATAAAACCATACTTTGTTGCAACTCAAGGACTGGTTACTTTGCGATCCACTTGCTTGACACAAGGATGTACTCCCTAAATTCACAGGCTTCCTTATCTGTTCGCAATGTAATGTGAGAATGCTTTTGTAGCGAAAATGATAGTTGCTGCTGTAACCTCTGAACCTTAGATTCAAATGAAACGCCTTTTGTAATGGTTTATGATACCCTATATAGCAAGCATGTAACCTCTGGTATCTCAGCATTTCCAAGGAGCATGTTCCTTGTAGCACCTTTGAATTCCTGAATAAACCAGTCTATTTGAAATAAAACAAAGGACTTCATTATTGGGAATCTTGGGGCTTGACATATCTAAGAGCCAAGGTACAGGATCAGAATTGCGTACGTCTGTCATTATACCATTTTAGACCACAAGCTAGGTGATCAAATGCCAAAATTCAAATCAGCACACTGCATTTAAGTTTTGCATCTGGAGGCAGCTTAGTTATTTGCTATCAAGAAAAATGTCATCTGATCCCCAGAAACAATCAACAAAGGTATAGTCCAGCAACAGATACATCAAACAAATAAAAAACATTCCAGTTTCCTTTCATTTGTCACTGTAACAATATTATATATCCCAATTTACCTGTAGCTTTATGTTTAATGCAATACAAGATTACTGACCTCACTGAGGTAAATAAAAAAGGAGCACATGGACCCATCCACACCATAACTTGCGTAACAGGGATCAGATCGCCACATATCTTTCATCCACTAGACAGGGGAAAAAACACAAACAAAGTTAGGTGTTTAAAAACCTGACCACAAGAATAATTATATTTTAATAGGAAGTCTCAGGAAACTGGTGGAAAAGAGTCCTTTAGGTCAACAAGGTCAATATAAGACTTCAGTAAACAGTGGAAGGTTAATTGCTGTACACTGTGAATATTCTGCACTGCCAATCATTAGGGAGTGGACAGATTACCCTAATAGTCACAATGAAGTTACTCCCTCCAGGAGTGGCAATGAATAAGGAGGAAGTGGACAGAGAAGGGTCTGCAAGTCAAGCAGGCCTTTTCTGTCACATTTGGCGATAGTGGTGGGATAAGGACAAACAGAGAACTTGATTGGTCAGGCATTTTGAATTTGGCATGTGCAAGCACACAGAGATAGCAACGGAAGTTTTGTTTTATTTTTGGGTCAATGGGAGTAGGGCCAGATCAGACTAGTTAGGATGACTCTGCAACTTTGGATATTTCCTGTGGCCTGTTTTGGTCAACATCTTTATAAATGATTTGGATGAAGGAATAGAGGGAATACTTATTAAATTTGCCGATGATACTAAATTGGGAAGTGTGGCAAATACAGTAGAAGACAGAAATGGAACATTTTATTTACTGCAAAATAGCTTTTAGTTGTTATTCTACTTCACTGTTATCATATGAGAAAAAATATATAATTCCATGGTACCCAGTTATCAATTTTTTAACACAGAGAAGATTCTACCGAGTAATGCAATGTATTGATCTCTGACCTATTTCTAAGTTTTTTGCTTTTATAATCTATTTTTGCTTAGTTAAATAACGTCTGCTACCGAATGTTAGCTTATGTAATATAGGTATATTAATTTGCTTAGTAATTCCTTATATATATAATCAATTGCTGTTTTACCCACCATATTCTGCAATACTGCTGTATGTAATACAAATCTCAATACAAATTTTTAAAAAATACAGAAATAGGATCCAGGATGATCTTGACAGGCTGGAAAACTGGGCTGAAACCAATAAAATGAATTTTAACAGGGATAAATGTAAAGTTTTACATTTAGGTTAAAAAAAAATCCCATGCATGGTTATAGGATAGAGGAGACTTGTCTGGGCAGTAGTATGTGTGAAAAGGATCTAGGGGTCTTAGATCCTTTTCACGCTGAACATGAGTCAACAGTGTGATGCAGTGGCTAAAAAGGCAAATGCAATATTGAGCTGTATTAACAGAAGTATAGTGTTCAGATCACGTGAAGTGATGGTATCGCTTTGATATGGTAAGACCTCACCTAGAGTACTGTGTTCAGTTGTGGGCACCACATTTTAAGAAGGATATAGACAAGCTGGAACAGATCCGAAGAAAGGCAACAAAGATGGTGAGGGGTCTGGAGACCAAGTCTTATGAGGAAAGGTTGAAGGAGTTGGGTATGTTTAGCCTGGAGAGGAGGCGACTGATAAGTAATATGATCACCATCTTCAAGTACTTGAAGGGCTGTCATATAGAGGATGGTGCAGAATTGTTTTCTGTGGCCCCAGAAGACAGGATCAGAAGCAACGAGTTGAAATTAAATCAAAAGAGTTTCCAGCTCAACATTAGGAACACCTTCCCAACAGTTAGAGCGATTCCTCAGTGGAACAGGCTTCCTCTGGAGGTGGTGGGCTCTCCTTCTTTGGAGGCTGGATGGCCATCTGACAGCAATGCAGATCCTGTTAATTTACGGGGGAGGTGTTTGTGAGTTTCCTGCATTGTGAAGGGGGTTGGACTAGATGACCCTGGAGGTCCCTTCCAAGTCTATGATTCTATGAATCTCTGAGACTCTCTTGGAGCAAGTTGTCTGGAAGCAGGGCAGGTTGCAGAGGTTATGGCTGCTACAGGTTGTCTCTGGTGGGCAGGTCTCACAGAGGTGTCTTCGGGAACAGTGAGACAACTTGAGGTTCCATGGAAGAATAGGAAAAAACTCATGGAATTGGCTCATGACATTCCAAGTGTAGGACATTTGGGAATTAACAAGACTAGACAGAGGTTTTTGTTGAATTTTTACTGGCCCAAGTTGGCACAGGAGGTGAGAAACTACTGTAATTCCTGTTCAACTCGTCAGAAGTAGGCAAGGCTGGGTGCAAGGCAAAGGCATATTTACAACCCCTTCCTATTACAGAAGTGGCATTTTAGAAGGTAAATTGGCCTTTTCCAAAACCTACCCAAAGAGGAAAGAGCTTTATGTTAACTCTGGTGGACCATGCCACAAGGCATTTGGAGGCACTGCCTCCAGCCTCCACTGATTCCCAACTGTAGCAGAGGTCCAAGTCAGTTTTTTGTCAGTTGGGTTTTCCAAGAGAGACTTTGACAGACAAGGGCGCAATTCCTTTTTAGAATTAATGGAAAACTTTTGGAAATGCTGCAGAGTAAAGCACCTTAAGACTTTTTATTTAAATGCAAGATGTAACAACAACAAAGATCTTCTAACTTGCTGTCAGAACTACTGCAAGTGAGCCAGCCAATACTGGAACACTTGGATCTATGAAAGTGTTACATGTGAACTTTGCTAGGCAGAGATTTTGATGCACAGTAATAACAAAAGCCTAATTCATACATTCAGGAGAATGCGGTGGCAAAGCTCTGAGGTAGTAGAATGAGCTGTATCCTTATTTGCCTGCAACTTTGGATATTTCTTTGCATAACAGAACTCTAACTACTACAAGAACAAAACGTCTACTCCTTTTCTTTTGTTTTCAGGGGCATTTTAAACATAAAGGATTTTTCTAAAATGCAATCCTCCACCTGTAATCTAAAGCGGTGCAGTTTTCTCTACCATTTCATGGCTACTTCATTCTGCTATGCAGCTTGGGAAAGCATGTGAAGGGAAATTACACCAAGTTTTCATCACTTGTAATTCATTCGATTTGAGATAACTTAGACTCTTTCAAGAGAAGCAGACCCTGAAAAAAATGAGGCAAAAAAACAGATGCAATTAAACAGACGAGTCTTACTTTAATTTTGCCCTCACAGTGGGGGAAGCCATCCATAGGAGGCAATTCACACTGTTCCTGTGCTCCATTAATAAGATCTAAAGGGGAGAAAAAAATATACAGTATGATCATGTAATGCGGTACACATCATAACAGATTCATGCTCCTCCCTCCCAAAAGGCTGCGCAGATGAGTCATCATTGAAATGCCCAGTGGAGATCTATAACTTAATACTGTCTGTCCCTTCACAGTAGAAAAATTGGAATAGGTTCATGAAACCAAAGAAAAATGCAAGAAAGTATGCTGAGATATAAAAGAGGTTATTAAGAAAAGAAATGGAAATAAATTCTCATCATTTATAATTAAGCTTATCTAAATGCACAACCAAAAATGCAATTAGCCTATTCAACAAAATTAAAGGACAGCAATCATTTGATTAGTTGTTGGAGTCAAATGTTTGAATGACAAATCACAAATAATATAGTTCGAAGTTTAACTGGTTTAGCATTTGCACACTCTATTATCTCTTCAGAGAAGTACATACATTTACAAGAAGCACTTCCATAATTATGGATCTGTTAAAAAAATGGGGGTTGATCAGAAGCCCAACACCTGGACACTGAAATTTTCTCCCCATTTGAGCATACCACACTGCTACCCCCCCCCCCCCCCCCAAAAAAAACCTCAACACACTCTGCTTGGGATTCAGGAAGTACACTTCGGGAAAATATGTTTCACCCTGTTGCGTTGCTTCCAATAACAACCCCTCCCCATCGATAGACACATTCAAAATCCACATGGTACTTCAAGAAACAACACAAAGACCTACAATTGTAGAAACAGAAGACCTGATATACGGCTAGAATATTTGGATATATCAAGAGAGATCTTTGTTTCTTGGACTCAGTAATTTATAGATGATTCCTACCAGCTTCCAGCTAGTTTACCAGAAGATAGCAGCTGGCTTGCCAAAGAACCCTCATAAAGTACCATCTATCTTATTTATTTAAATAATTTACATCCCACCTTTCTCCATACAAACCCAAGGTGGGTTATAGTCAGAACAGATTAAATTCCACATAAAACTTAAATAACAAAGACAAACCTCTATTAAAATCTAATGCACTGTACAAAAGGCCCCTTTAAAAAGTTCAGCCTTGAACAGGTTCCAGAAATGTATCAAAGCGGAAGCTGTCCTCCCCTCACATGTGCAATTTCATGAGCAAGAGGTTTTGGGGAGGGCACTCTGAAGGCATCTGGTTTGGGTGATCACTAAAACCACTCAGAGTCTATATTTCAAGTGGTGACACAGTGATGCATAGAATGGCACAGTTTTACATCACAATATTAATCAAAACAATCATGTGCATACCTTTTGGGTGTCTTACTGAAAGCTCACAAATTGCATCTTATGATGCACATCTTATCCTCTCTATAATAAAAACACTGTGGGGTGGCCAAATGCAGGTGTCCCACTGGCTGAGAGATGACGATGCTGACCTGCATGACTTAACTAGGCCTACTTAAGTCGTGCCAGTCAGATGGCATCAAGCCACCCAGAGAGTGCCACCAGGCCTAGGGTAGGAAACCTACAGGTGTAACAGCTTGAAGCCATGATGCATTTAATTGCAAAGTTAATTCTTGGCTGATGAAGGTTTGGACACCGAAACCGGTCCTGACTTAATCCTTCTGTTTGGCTTAGTCTACAACATGATGGAGGAAGATGACTTTTGTATTTAAGACTTTTTATATTATATACAGCAAGACAACATGTGTTCTTTCTAACAAAATATGGACGTTCCCCTTTAATTGTATTGTTATATTATAAACCACATTTATAGTGCCACACAGTTTGCTATTGTTTACTTATTGTGAAACTGTGGTACTTTATTACTGTAATCCTCAACTGAACTCCAGATAACAGACACGTCTAATGCTGGTTTGAAGGAAATAATGGCAGCAGCATTCAGCTGAAAAATGTTTGAATGAAAGTGCTATATATCCCCAATATTTGGAGTATTTATCATATACAATGTTATGAACATATGAAGCTGCCTTATACTGAATCAGACCCTCGGTCCATCAAAGTCAGCCGTGTCTACTCAGCCTGGCAGCCGCTCTCCAGGATCTCAAGCTGAGGTTTTTCACGCCTATTTGCCTGCAGCCTTTTTAGTTGGGAGATGCCGGGGATTGAACCTGGGATCTTCTGCTTACGAAGCAGATGCTCTGCCACTGAGCCACCATCCCTCCCTTTCAGGCTTAAAGGCATACACAGGAAGTAACATATGCAACGATAACAGCACAGCTTTGTTGGAATTGATACAAAGGACCATTAGTCCATTAAGCCATCTACTGTGCTATTTAGGATACAGGCAATCATCTTTAAAAGCCATTTATTGTGCTATTTGTATGGATCTGTGATGCACTGTTGGATACTGTTAGTAGGAGTATGTAAGAAGGAATATATTTATATGACTGGGATGTAGAGACTGATTGTAAATTACATTGTGGATGGGAAATGCAATGATTTTTTTTGTAAAACTGTATTATTTGTAATTCATAAACACATTTTATATTTGAGTATCTGTCATGGGAAGATTTGTTGGGTATTTGACTGGCAGAACAATGGTGGCTGTACCCAGTGTGCTGTGAAGCTGTGAGTAAGAAAGGGAAACTAGCCTAGTTCCTCCATTGGTTTTATATTCCTTTCAGAAGTTGTTTGCACTGTAAAATAGAGAATAAACAGTAAACTAGAATATTTGGTTTCTCTAAATCAGTCTGAAGAACTTGGTTTATTTATTTATTTATTTATTTATGATTTGTGTCCCGCCCTTCCCACAAAAGTGGCTCAGGGCGGCTCACAACAGAAAAATAAGACATAAGATTATATATTTAAACGTTAGATTAACGTTTAAATATATAAACAATTAAAACAATCAAAACATTTAAAACCTTAAAACATCGAACCTTATAACAATATAAATAGCAAGAGTCTGATAAGCTACATTAGTTCCGGTACCAGTTAAGTGTAAGCTAACCGGAAGAGGGTTGTCTTACAGGCCCTGCGGAACTGAGTAAGGTCCCACAGTGCCCTCACCTTCTCCGGTAGCTGGTTCCACCATATAGGGGCCGTAACCGAGAAGGCCCTGTCCCTAGTAGACTTAAGGCGGGCTTCTTTTGGCCCAGGGATAGCGAAAAGGTTTTGAGTTCCCGACCTCAGTACTCTCTGGGGAACATGTGGGGAGAGACGGTCCTTCAGGTAGGCAGGTCCCAGGGCTTTAAAGGTGATGACCAGCACCTTGTACCGAACTCGGTATATTATTGGAAGCCAGTGCAGAGCCCGAAGACCCGGCCGAATGTGCCCCCATCTTGGAAGGCTCAATAATAGCCGGGCTGCGGCATTCTGCACCAGTTGTAATTTCCGAGTTTGGCACAGGGGCAGCCCCATGTAGAGGGCATTGCAGTAGTCCAACCTCGAGGTGACCATAGCATGGATCACTGTTGCAAGGTCGTCGCGGTCCAGGAAGGGAGCCAACTGCCTTGCCCGCCTAAGATGAAAAAACGCGGACTTGGCAGTGGCTGCTATCTGAGCCTCCATCTTTAAAGAAGGCTCTGATAGTACCCCCAGGCTCTTGACCCTGTCCGCCGCCTTCAGCGGCGCACCGTCAAAAACTGGCAAGGGGATTATCCCCCCGGTCCCCGACGACCCAAGCAAAGGACCTCTGTCTTTGCAGGATTTAGCCTCAGTCCACTCAGTCTGAGCCACTCAGCCACAGCCTGTAATGCCCAATCCAGATTTTCTGGGGCACAGACCGGCCGGCCGGCCATAAGCAGATAGAGCTGGGTGTCATCAGCATACTGGTGACACCCCAGCCCATACCTTCGGGCAATCTGGGCAAGGGGTCGCATATAGATGTTGAATAACATCGGGGAGAGAACCGCCCCTTGGGGCACACCACAGTCAAGAGGGTGCCTCCGGGATAGCTCCCCCCCAATCGCGACCCTTTGTCCCCGACCATCGAAGAAAGAGGAAAGCCACTGTAAGGCTAACCCCTGAATCCCCGCGTCGGCAAGGCGGTCGATTAGTAGCCGATGGTCGACCATATCAAACGCTGCCGATAGGTCCAACAACATCAGCACTGCCGAGCGACCCCGATCCAGATGCCGTTGAAGGTCATCTACCAGGGCAACCAACACCGTCTCCGTCCCATGGCCTGGGCAAAAGCCGGACTGAAGTGGGTCAAGGATGGAAGCGTCATCCAGGAAGGTCTGTAACTGTCTCGCCACTGCCCTCTCAATAAGTTTGCCCAGAAAGGGCAAATTTGAAACCGGCCAATAGTGTGCCAATTGGGCCAGGTCTAAAGATGTTTTTTTAAGAGGGGGCGGACCACTGCCTCTTTAAGCGGCGTTGGAAAATGCCCTTCCATCAGGGATCTATTTATGATATCCCATACAGGATATCTGAGGTCCCTATGGCAGGATTTACCGTATTTTTTGCACCATAAGACTCACTTTCCCCCCCCAAAAAAGTGGAGGGAAAAGTGTGTGCGTCTTAAGGAGCGAATACTGCAAAACATTCACACAAATGCCTCTAAATTCACACAAACAGCTCAAAAAACTAGGTGCGTCTTAGGTAATAAGCCAGGAGGGGCACGGGTCCAATTTACAAGTTGTTGGGTGGGCAGATAAGAGAATCCTGTCAACTTCCTCCAGGCTGAGGGGGCTGAAACCATCCAGAATGTGATCCGAAGACAGGCTCGGGGCCTCAGTTTCGCTAACTGACTCAAAACTGGCAGGGAGGCAGCGAGGCGGAGTGATGCGACCTTATCCGCAAAAAATTTCGCAAAAGCCTCACAGCCTATTTCCAATTCAATAGAGTTTGGTCTGCCTTGTGGCAGCGTTGTAAGTCCTCGAATTATATCGAACAATTGTGCCAGGCGCGAAGTTGCGGACGCAATCTGGGTCGCAAATTATGCTTTCTTTGCGGATTTGATTGCCATCTCATAGGCCTTCAAACTCTCTCTATAAAATGTTCGGGTTACTTCGTCTCGAGTACGCCGCCATTTCCCATTTCAAAGCAAAACTACATAACAAAGGAAAGGAGGGGGGTGAGGAGAGTTCAAGCTAGCAGCATTGGAATATATTGGAATACAGTATGGCTTTACCCAGGATGCTTCTCTCCTGAACCAAAGATTAAGTGCAGGCCTGACCAAAGTTAAAACAGACTTGACATACTGCCCCCCCTTAGCCCCCTCCACAGCCCGAGGCAGTGGGATAGGCTGGTTGGTATTAGAGTCCCGGGCTTCATGGATTGAATGGCTCTGGTTCCCCCTCGGTGTTGGGAAGGATCCTGGTGGTTGAGGATGCCAATTTGAAGAGCCGGGGTCTCGACGGAGCAGGCTGCAATGAAATACAGGGTGTATTTTACCAAGAGCAGGTGGCAGGTCCAACTCTACAGTCACTGGATTAATGACCCTTTTGATTCTGAATAGCCCCAGGAATTTATAAGCCAGCTTCCTGGAAGGCTGGGAGAGAGGTAGCTTCTTGGTTGACAGAAACACAGAATCCCCAACTCTGAAATCCCAAGCGGGGACATGGGATTTATCATAGTATTTTTTGTAAGTCTCTTTGGCAGCCTCTAGGTTTTCTTGGATGGTCGGCTAGCTTCTGCTCGGTCCCTGCCACCATTGTTCAAACGCAGAGGGAGTCCCCTGGTTTTCCCCCCAGGCAGTAAGGGGATGGGATTCCCCTCGTATCCAAACACAGTTGAGAAGGGAGAGGCTTTGGTGGAGCTATGCACACTAGTATTGTAGCCATATTCGGTGAAGGGGAGAAGATCAGCCCAGTCTGACTAGCGCTGGTTGATGAAGCACCTCAAGTACTGCTCTAGAACCCCGTTCACCCTCTCAGTCTGGCTGGCTGTCTGGGGGTGATAGGCTGAGCTGAAGCCCTGTTCCATCCCCTCTCTCTCTCGGCTTGACTTCGTGAACGAAGATTTAAGAAGAGTGCAGTAGTCCACGTCTGCTGCAGGCTCGCTGGTGGCTGACAAGACCAATGCGGGACAGGCAGATCCGGCCACAGTGGCTGCAGGGAAAAGTCTGATTTGGGGTTGGTGCTGTAGCAGTGCGATTCTTCCTCGATCTCCTTTTGTCCTCAAGACCAGCTATGCGTGCGTTCTCAAAGGAAGAGACAGCCTGGTGGATGGTGTGCCTCCATGCTTTGCGATCTGAGGCTAGGTCAGACCACTGGTGATGGTTGATGCGACAGGTGCCAAGGGATTTCTTCAAGGAGTCCTTGTACCTCTTCTTTGGTGCCCCTCTATTTCGACGGCCGGTGGAAAGTTCGCCATACAGAGCAATCTTGGGAAGGCGGTGGTTTTCCATCCTAGAAATATGCCCTGCCCAGCGCAGCTGCCTCTTCAACAGCAGTGCCTCGATGCTTGTAACCTCCGCCCTCTTGAGGACTTCAGTGTTGGTCACAAAGCCACTCCAGTGGATGTTGAGGATGATGCGAAGGCAGCGCTGATGAAAGCGCTCAAAGAGTCGCAGGTGATGACGGTATAAAACCCACGATTCGGAGCCGTAGATGAGGGTTGTCATCACAACCGCTTTGTAAACATTGATCTTTGTGCCTTTTTTCAGATGCTTGTTGCTCCACACTCTTTTGTGCAGTCGGCCAAATGCATGGTTTGCCTTCGCCAGCCTGTTGTCAATCTCCTTGTCGATCTTGGCATCTGAGGAGATGATGCACCCCAGGTAGCTGAACTGCTGGACTGTCTTCAGAACTGATTCACCCACAGTGATGCAGGGAGAGTGATAATCTTCCTGGGGTGCAGGCTGGTGGAGAACTTCTGTCTTCTTCAGACTAACTTCTAGGCCGAATAGCTCGGCAGCCTCTGCAAAGCAGGACGTCATATGCTGCAGAGCTGATACCGAGTGGGAGACGAGTGCAGCATCATCAGCAAACAGTAGCTCTCGTATAAGTTTTTCCATTGTCTTGGAGTGAGCCTTTAGTCGCCTCAGGTTGAACAGGCTGCCATCGGTGCGATAGCGGATGTAGACACCATCGTCATCATCTAGATCTACTGCGGCTCTTTGAAGCATCATGCTAAAGAAGATCGTAAAGAGAGTTGGCGCGAGAACGCAGCCTTGCTTTACACCTGTGCCTATTGGAAAGGGCTCCGAGAGGTCGTTGCAGTGTCTGACTTGGCCTTGCTGGTCTTCATGTAGCTGGATGATCATGCTGAGGAACCTTGGGGGACATCCTAAACGTTCCAAGATTTCCCACAGGCCTTTCCTGCTAACGGTATCAAAAGCTTTGGTAAGGTCGACACAAGTCACATATAGACCCTTGTTCTGTTCCCTGCATTTCTCTTGGAGCTGCCTGAGAACAAATACCATGTCGGTGGTGCTCCTGTTAGCTCTGAAGCCGCACTGGCTCTCTGGGAGGAGTTCTGATGCAATGGTGGGCACCAGTCTGTTCAGGAGTATTCTGGCAAGGATTTTGCCTGCGATGGAGAGCAGGGTTATCCCCCGGTAGTTGGAGCAGTCTGACTTTTCCCCTTTGTTCTTGTGTAGAGTGATGATGATTGCATCACGAAAGTCCTGTGGTAGTTTGCCTTGTTCCCAGCAGGTGACAAGTACTTTGTGAAGTGTGCTATGTAGTACTGTGCCCCCATGCTTCCAGATCTCTGGTGGGATTCCATCAACTCCCGCTGCCTTGCCACTTTTCAGTTGCTTGATGGCTTTAACAGTCTCTTCTAGGGTGGGGATCTCATCCAACTCTGTTTTCACTGGTTGAAGTGGGGTGAGGTGGATTGCTGAATCTTGAACTACGCGGTTGGCACTGAAGAGAACCTGAAAATACTCCGACCACCGGTTCACTATGGATGCCTTGTCTGTGAGGAGCACTTGGCCATCTGCACTACGCAAGGGACTCTGAGCCTGATATGATGGGCCATATACTGCCTTCAGGGCTTCGTAGAACCCTCTTAAATCACCAGTGTCTGCACACAGCTGGGTTCTCTCTGCAAGCTTGGTCCACCACTCGTTCTGAATGTCTCGAAGCTTGCGCTGGAGGTTGCTACATGCAGCGCGAAAGATTGCTTTTTTCCCGGGACAGGAGGGCTGAGCAAGATGTGCTTGGTAGGCAGATCTCTTTTTCACTAGTAATTCTTGGATCTCTTGATTGTTCTCGTCAAACCAGTCCTTGTTCTTCCTTGTGGAGAACGCGAGGACTTCTTCAGAGATCAATAGGATGGTAGTTTTTAGGTGTTCCCAGAGTGCTTCTGGAGAAGGGTCTGTGGGGCAACTGGAGTCCTCAATTCTTGACTGGAGTTTTGCCTGGAAGGCAGCTTTAACTTTGGCTGACTGAAGGCTGCCAACCTGAAGCTTCCTCCGAGGGATACCTCCTCTCCTGGGTGTGGGTTTAAAGTGAAGATGGAGATTGCAGCGTACAAGACGATCCATATGACATTCTGCACTGGGCATTACTCGGGTGTGTAAGACATCTCGAAGGTCTCTCTGGCGCACCAGAATGTAGCCGATAAGGTGCCAGTGCTTGGACCGTGGGTGCATCCAGGTTGTCTTCAGGCTGTTCTTCTGCTGAAAGATAGTGTTGGTGATGGTGAGCTGGTGCTCCGTGCAGAATTCTAGCAGGAGGCGCCCGTTATCATTGCAGTTGCCAATGCCGTGTTTGCCAAGTACTCTTTTCCAGGCTTCCGAGTCTTTACCTACTCTGGCATTGAAGTCGCCAAGGATGATCACCTTGTCCTCTGAAGGGGTCTTCCGTACGAGGTTGCGTAGATCAGCATAGAACTTGTTCTTTTCTGCAGGATCTGCTTGAAGGGTTGGGGCATACACACTGAAGAGTGTTGCGTGCTGCTTGTTTTGAAGTGGGATGCGCATGGACATGATGCGATCTGAGTGACCTGTTGGCAGGTTTTCGAGTTTGGAGGCAATGGAGTTCCTGACCATGAAGCCAACGCCAGAAAGGCGGCTCTCAGCCTTTGATGTACCCGACCAGTAGAGGGTATAGCCAGCACCGTGTTCTTGAAGACTACCTTCCTCAGGGAAACAGACCTCACTGAGAGCTGCTATGTCGATATTCAACCTGAGAAGTTCGTGGGCAACTAGAGCAGAGTGTCGTCCAGGGCGACCACTGTCTACTGTGTCAAGCATGGTTCTGATGTTCCAACACGCAAGCTTTAGTCTTTGCACACTTTGTGAGGCAGGTGCATGCCTTTTCTTTGTTGTTATTTTTTGACCGCAAGTAAGGATGCCCGTTGACCGCGGCTAGCCAACTGGGGGGGGGGGAGACGAGCTTTGTTTAGGCCACCTTTTCTAGGCCCCTTTCCGTGCGGAGCAAGCAGTGCTGTCCCTAGATAAGGCTGCTTGGTCGTTCAGGGTGCTGCCGAAAAATGCTTTCGTCTCCGGGTCAGCATCAGGCGACCAATACCCTGAACCGCCTACATGCAGGATCGGGACTGCGGCTTCCAGTGACATCTTCCACCTGCCGTTTCGCCCCTTGCCCATCGCTGCAGGACTTGGTGTGTTGTGGGTTGTGGATGTGGATATGCCCTTCAGGCCTGCGCAGAGGAATTTTTAGGTGAAGCACAGTGTGCGCGGTACTGGCTCTACCCTTTCACCTTGGGGTCATCTGCCATGGCCCAGTAAGCCGGGACGCCAGCAGTGAGTCCTCCAGGTGGTAGGTGTTACATTAACGAGCTCTATCTGCCCGGGTTTGATGTTAAGAGTTTTCCTTCTCTTGGCTGGCGAGGTTGGTGAGCCCAGCCTGCCCATCCGGTTATACCGCCGGACATTCGGTCACACCATGACGTGGCAAACTCTGTGAGAAACGGTGGGGGGGACCAGCGTGAAGGTGTTGCCACGGATGCAGTAATGCAGGAGAGGCCATTGCAGTGACCATCTGCCAGGCATAGCCGGACAGTGACCACGTGGCGTTCACTACACCGGGAAAGGAGAGGCTATGTATTGCGCATACACTTTCCCTGGAGGGCAGGATACCCAAGAGTGAGCCCACCCCCCCTCCCCCCAGTTTACAAAACTCCCGCTAGAAGGTGGCAACGAACTGCGGCCCGCAGTCGCTAATGACCTTGTCAGGGAATGAGTAGTTTTACCATGTGATCAAAGAACAGGGCCGCTAATTTCTTAGCCGTGGGTAGCTGTGCACACAGGATGAAGTGGGCTTGCTTTGAGAACATGTTGACCACCACGAGGATCACTGTTTTCCCCCGGGAGGGGGGTAGTTCTACTATAAAGTCCATAGACACCACCGACCATGGCCGTTTGGCCGTTTCTAGCGGTTGCAGAAGCCCTGGCAGCTTCCCCCCCCCTCTCTGCTTAGGCATGATGCACACAAGACAGCCAGCCACATATTCCGACATGTCAGTTCCAACCAGAACTGCCGGTTGACTAGGTGCAGGGTTTTTACGTAGCCGAAATGCCCGGCTAGTTTGGAAGAGTGGCAGAGCTGCAAGACTTCCCTTCTTAGCCCTTCAGGGATGTAAAGTTTTTCCCCCTTGGACCAGAGTCCATCTTTTCTTCTTAGCACTCCCTCCGGCCGGGCTCCTCCCTCCTTCTCCGTTTCTACTGCAATTCGTTCGCGGCTAATCCCTTCCAGCTCCCGCCTCTTCTGTGATCGGGTGGTGACCATGGCTGCCACTTGGGAGGGCGGAATTAAGGAGTCCACCACCTCTTCCCTCTGACTCTCGTGTTGCGGGAGCCGGGAGAGGGTGTCGGCCAGAAAATTCCTAGTTCCCGGGATGTGCCGCAAGGTAAAATCAAATCTAGAGAACAACCCCGCCCACCGAATTTGTTTTTTGCTCAGCTTCCTTTTCCCCGTCAGGGCTTCATGGTTCTTGTGGTCCATCCAAATCTCAAACGGCACCTTAGCCCCCTCGAGCCAAGACCTCCAAGTTTTCAGGGCAAACATGACCGCAAAGGCTTCTTTGTCCCACACTGACCAGTTTCTCTGTTCCCCCGAGAATTTCCTGGAGATATAGGCAAAGGGTCGCAATTTCCCCTCCCCGTCTTTTTGCATGAGAATGGCTCCTACGGCCACGTTGGAGGTGTCACATTGCACCACGAAGGCCCGCTGTTCATCGGGGTGGCTCAGGACTGGTTCACTAGTGAACAAGCGTTTTAGGTGGTCAAACGCCTCCTGGCACTTAGGGGTCCAGTGTAGTCTGGCTCCCAGCCGCTTGGCTTCCGGCCCCTTCCCTTTGGTCTTTAGGAGTTTGGTCAGCGGCAGGGCAATCTGGGCGAACCCTTCAATGAAGGCCCTGTAGAAATTTGCGAAGCGGAGGAAGGATTGGAGTTGTCTACGTGTCCTTGGGGGGACCCATTCCAACACCGCCTGCACTTTGGCTGGGTCCATTGCCAACCCCTGCCCTGATACCCGGAACCCCAGATAGTCGAGCTCGGTTCGGTGAAATTCACATTTAGACAGTTTGGAATACAGCTGGTGCTCCAGTAGGGTGCTGAGCACCTCTCTCACCAACTTCACATGTGATTTCTCGTCCTGGGAATAAATAATGATGTCATCCAGGTACACCACCACCCCGTTGTACAAAAATTTTCTAAGCACATTGTTTATAAAGTTCATGAACACTCCCGGAGCCCCTTGCAACCCTAAAGGCATGACCAAATATTCAAACTGTCCCATGGGGGTGTTGAACGCCGTTTTCCACTTATCCCCCTCCTTGATGCGCACTCGGAAGTACGCGTCCCTCAAGTCCAGCTTAGTGAAAATTCTCCCCCAGTAATACATGTAGCTGTTCGCTTGGATAGCAAAGTAGTTCACCTCCTCGGGGTCCCCGTCGAAGGTGGCATCCAGTTCTCGCCCTTTCCTCCGTCGGTGGGGCCAGTGGAATCGTAGGAGCCGCGTCTCTTGTGGGGGCACTGGTTGGCTCGGGCGGCCTCGGGTCGTTGGTTGGACTGGTGGTGGTCTCCGGGACCCGATCACCCCCAGCGCTCTCCCCAGTTAGGCCATCAGGGTCTGCATCTCGTCCTTCAGGCCCGCATTGCCCCGTCGACCTCTCGGCGCACCATCGAGAGGAACATTTGGTAGTCCTCATCGTGCATGTCTTTCGGTCGCGGCTCACTGCCGCCGCCCTCGCTGCACTCCACTCCCTCGCTCTCGTCTTCTGGCACTTGGACGACGATGATGCTGTCCACCTCCCCCGGCTCGATGGTGCCCCGGTTGGTGGCCTCTTGCTCGGCCATTCGGACCCTTCGGGTGTGTCGGGTCATGATGGCCTCCCGACGGATCGGTGCCTCATCCATTGTGGTGGTTGAGGTCCTCGGTTGGTATTGCTGAGGGGTGATCACCAGCTGGACCTGGGGAGGGGATGCCGCGGTTCTCCTAGAGTCGAGGATGTGCCACGAAGTCTCGGTCTCCCCGTCTTCATTGGGAAACTCCCCGTTGTCCGGAATCTTTTCAGCCATCAGGTTTTAAAGTTGCCGGAATGGTCGAGCTTCGAAGGGGAGTCTTTCAAAATGTCAAGTCGGCAGATTCAATAATGAGTCCTTGTTGATAACAAAGTAGCTAGTTTATTGATATCATGATTCTCGACTACAGCGAAATTGAAAGACTAAAGATCATGCAGTAGAATGCAATCATATAAGGTGTACTTCAAAGGGATTCTTGAGGGAGGGGTACTATGCAGGGCACATTCACATTGATATTACAATTTCTTTCTCAGGCCTGCTTTGGCCTTGAGCGTCTCTCGGCTCCAACCTCCCCCGATGCCCAACCTGAGAAGGCCGATAAACTCTTTCACACATTCCCATTTCAAAGCAAAACTACATAACAAAGGAAAGGAGGGGGGTGAGGAGAGTTCAAGCTTGCAGCATTGGAATATATTGGAATACAGTATGGCTTTACCCAGGATGCTTCTCTCCTGAACCAAAGATTAAGTGCAGGCCTGACCAAAGTTAAAGAAGACTTGACACGTTAGTTTGCAGAACTCCCACCAGAAGTTGGCAACGAACTACAAGCCACGGTCGCTAATGACCTTATCGGGGAAAGAGTGGACTCTAACAATGTGTTGGAAAACTAGGTTTGCCAGCTTCTTTGCGGTGGGCAACTTTTTGCACAGAATGAAATACGCTTGCTTTGAAAAGGTGTCCACCACTACCAGTATTACGGTCCTGCCCCGAGAAACCGATAGTTCCACTATAAAGTCCATAGACTCTGCTGTCTGAGTGGGTTGAAGGAGACCGGGGGGTTTCCCACCTCGCTTTTTCGCCATTATACACACTGGGCAAGTAGTTAGAAATTCTGAAATGTCTTTCTTCATTTGAGGCCACCAGAATTGTCTATTGACCAGATGCAATGTCTTTACGTAACCGAAGTGGCCAGACAGTTTATTACAATGATAGTGTTGTAATATCTCCTGCCTCGGTGCTTTTGGAACATATAGTTTCCCATCGTGATACCAAAAGCCCCCAGTCCCTTTAGTTAATCCTTCTGGCTTTCCCTCGCCTTCTCATTCTGCTTCTTCTATTAGTCTATTACCACCACCCCCCATGGCTCTGGCGCTTCCTTTTTCTTCCCTGACTGAATAGTCACGGCGCCGGCCACCGCGCTGGGGGGAATGATGGAGTCCACCACTTCCTCCCTCTGACTCTCGTGTTGGGGCACTCTGGATAGCGCTAAGAAATTTTTTGCCCCGGGAATGTGTTTTAGGGTGAAGTCAAACTTCGTAAAGAATCCCACCCACCGAATCTGTTTTTCAGTTAATTTCCTCCGACCAGTCAGCGCTTCTTATGATCGGTCCAGATCTGAAATGGTACCCTCGCCCCCTCTAGCCAGGACCGCCATGTTTTCAATGCAAAAGTTATTGCAAACGCATCCTTGTCCCACACCGAACAGTTGCGCTGCTCTGGTGAAAATTTTTTAGAGATGTAAGCACATGGTCGCAATCTCCCTTCCAAGTCTCTTTGCATTAGTATGGCTCCTATGGCCACATTGGAGGCGTCGCATTGGACCACGCAATGCTTAGGTTCATCAGGATGGCTTAATACTGGTTCGCTGATAAACAACCATTTAAGTTTCTCGAAGGCTTTTTGACAGGCGGGAGTCCATGCTAGCTTCGCTCCCGGCTTCTTCGCCTCCGGTCCCTTCCCTTTAGTTTTAAGCAAGTCCGTTAGAGGTAACATCACCTGGGCGAACCCCTGAATGAAGGTTCTATAAAAATTTGTGAACCTGAGAAAGGATTGTAGCTGTCTACGTGTCCTCGGGGGAGCCCAATCTGATACTGCCTGTATCTTAGCAGGGTCCATGGCGAGCCCCTTCCCAGAAACTCTGAATCCTAGTATAGTTTGGTTTGATGGAATTCACACTTGGATAGTTTCGCAAACAACTTGTGCTCGTACAAGGTGGAGAGCACCCTCCTCACTAACGGTACATGGGAAGCCAGGTCTTTGGAATAGATAATGATGTCATCAAGGTACACCACTACCCCCTTATTCAAGTATTCTCTCAGAACCTCATTGATAAAGTTCATAAACACTCCTGGAGCCCCCTGTAATCCAAAAGGCATAACAAGATACTCAAACTGCCCCATTGGAGTGTTGAAGGCTGTCTTCCATTCATCCCCCTCTTTGATCCGCACTCTAAAATAAGCATCCCTTGGGTCCAGTTTTGTGAAAATGGATCCCTCGGACACTGTACTCAGTAGATATTTAATCAAGGGGATGGGATACGCATTGGACATCAAGATCCCATTAATCCCATGAAAATCAGTGCAAAGCTTAAGGCTCCCGTCCTTCTTTTTCCGGAAGAGCACCGGTGCAGCGTGCGGGGCAGTCTCTTCCACCGACACGCACATTTTTTCATTCCTGGGGGGAGGGTTAGGCCCCCAACCAGTAGTGGTGTCTGCACCTTCTGTCGGTGAAATCTATCGTTTGGTCCCCCCACTGTATGTCCGGTTGGTGCTTAGCTAGCCATCCGACCCCTAATACCACGTCAAAGGAGGAAGAGGGGGCGATCACGAACATTTCTATGTCCCAATAGTTCTCTATCCCTACTAGTACTCCCTGAGCCTCTTCTACACAAGGCTCCCCCCTCATAACAGACCCGTCCATTTGCTCGAATTGGATTGGGTGGGGTAGGGGCTTCCACACCAGTCCTAAAGCGTCCATTAATTTTGGGATAATAATCTCCCTCGTGCACCCAGAGTCAATTAGGGCTCGGGCATGGATAAAGCGTTTAAGCTTTTGGTTCAGCAATGTCAATGATACAAAAAATAAGGATCCAGTTATTCTCACCTGCAACGGTGCCGTTAGACCCACGACCTGCCTCCCGGCACCTCTCAGTGCAGGTCGCTCTCGTTTTCCACCGGCTCTGTTCCCCAAGACTCCTCACTGGAGGTGTCCACAATTATACTATCCTCATCTAGCACCGCCGACATTGCTGTGCTCCCCCGCACCGACTCTTTGGCTCTGGTCAAAGTCTTCTTTGGTCCCTCCGCCGTTGGCTTCAGAGTAAGGGGGGGCACGTTGTTGCTCCGGGCAGTTGGCCGCCAAGTGATTTGGATCACCACATCAGAAGCACTTGCGCCCCGGGGGAGTTTTTGGCATCCCCCCTGGGCCACGTTCTTCTTCCCGTCTGACTTGGCCCCCAACCGAGCCTCACTTCCCCCCTTTCTCCCTTGCTGCAATTGGCATTGGAGGGCCACCCGCTTCATGTTAGCCTGCCAGTTGTACCCATCCCACCAGGGTGGTGGGGCAGGCTTGCTGCAGAGCTCGATCCAGCAGACTCGTGTTTAGCCCTCTCTGGAACTCCTTGATCTTCATCATCTCACTCCACCCTTGTACTTTGGCCAAGTGGGCCCTGAAATCGGCCGTGTACTCACACACGGATTTCACCCCTTGCTGCATCTCACGCAGGGCCGTGATGGCCCGGGTCTCCTGGAGGGGGTCTTCGTACTGAGTTAACAGTGCCTGCAAAAACACGCCCATGGTGTCGAGCTTGGGGCCCCTCATCTTGTACAGGCTTACATGCCATCTTCTTGCTGCTCCCTTCAGTTTTGACCCGAGGTAATCCAGTCGGCTGAACTCGTCAGGGAACGTGTTCCCCCAATAGTACATGTAACTGTTGGCTTGAATGGTGAAGTACTCTACTTCTTTGGGGTCGCCGTCTAAGGTGGCGTCCAGTTCTCGGCCCCTCCCATAGTCTCTTGAGGCCTGGGGTCCCGGTGGTGGCGTGGGGCCTCCTGGTTCCCCAGGTACCACTGGAGGCACTTGGGGTGCAGGAACGTTTGGTGGTGCCGGTGGTGCTGGTGTTGGCGCAGCTGGTGGAGCCAACAGGGCCCTCCCGAGGTCGCGTCTTAGCATCCGATCGATTTGCCTCTGAATCTCTTGCGCCATGAAGGTGGCGTTGGCTTGGATTTCATCCCATAGCTCCCTCAGCACTCAGAACCAATACTCCCTCTAAGCTGTGGAGCCTTGTGAACAAAAATTCTACTTGGTGAGCTATTGGCATTAAAGTTGTGAGCTACTAGTTTGCTTTGGGGCCATTTTTCCTGAGCAAAGACAAAAAATGTGTGAGCCAGAGGCTAAAAAACTGAGCTAGCTCACACTAGCTCAGCTTAAAGGAAACCCTGCTCAGGAACCTGTCAACATTGGAAGAAGAGAGCAGATTGAAAGAATCATAAAGTGAACTCAAAGATGGCCAAGGGGCTCCCAGTTCACTCACTGTATCAAAGTTGGCAGGTAGATCGTGATGAAGCGACATGACTTTATCCAGAAGAAGAAGAAGAAGAAGAAGAAGAAGAAAGCTCATAAACACCTCTGAATCAATAGCTGAATTAATGTTTCTCTTTGAACCTCTTTGAACCAAGGGTGTGACAAGCATAACTGAACTCCAAAGGGAGTTCTGGTCATCACATTTAAAAGGACCGCACACCTTTTAAAATGCCTTCCTTCCATAGGAAATTATGAAGGATAGGGGCACCTTCTTTTGTGGCTCATAGAATTGGACTCCCTGGTCCAATCATTTTGAAACTTGGGGGGTATTTTGGGGAGAGGTACTGCATGCTATGCTGAAATTTTGGTGCCTCTAACTCAAATTACAGCCCCTCCAGAACCCCCAATACCCATGGATCAATTCTCCATTATTCCCTATGGGAATAAGTCTCCATAGGGAATAATAGAGTTCACAGCAGACATCTCCCTCCCCCCCCCCCTGCTTTCTGATGACTCTGAAGTGGAGGAGGGCTTCCAATCCAGGGGATCCCCTGCCCCCATCTGGGGAGTGGCAACCCTAGTCCGCCCCTGCCTCTCCTGTGTTTCACCCCCTCCCCCGCGAGCAGAGGAGCAAGGAGGTTCGGAGGAGTCAGCCCTGCCCACTTCAGCAGGAAACTAGCTGATTGTAAGTCGTTTGAAGAGAAGGCTGGAGGAGGAGTTTCACCCCCTCCCTCAGCGGTAGAGCCGAGCCTCATCCCACCCCTCCTCCACCGCGTGAGGAGGGGTGGAGCAGAATGCGGTGCTGGGGAAGGGAAGGGATGGGAGGGGGCAGGCCGTGGTGCCACGTTGTGCGTGGGGGAGGGAGCAAAGCGAGTGGCAGCCCGGTTGCTAACAGGCCGCAGCCCAGTAGTGGGCCGGTCCAGGGGTTGGGGACCCCTGCACTAACAGATGATCTCCAAATGCAGCTGGACTGAGGCAGGTCGGCACTGCTTAATAGACCTTGCAGTAGCATTCAACACAGTCAACTATGACCTGTTGACACACCACCTTGCCAATGTGGGAATATGTGGGATGGCCTTACAATGGCTTTCCTCAATCCTCCACAGTTGGGGACAGAGGGTGGCACAAGGGGAGAATGTATCCACTAGATGCCTACTGATGTGTGGGGTCCCTCAAGGAGCACTCCTCTCTCTGATGTTGTTCAACATCTTTATACACCCCTTGCCCAGCTGGTATGGAACTTTGGGCTAGGGCATCATCTGCAAAGCTCAATATGCAGATGACACCCAGCTGTGTTGTTGGGTAACTGGTCAGCCATGGTCCTGTCATCTTTAGCCAAGAGTTTGGAGGCCATTTTGGGCTGGCTAGGTTGAAGAGCAGGTTGAAGCTAAACCCGTCAAATATGGAGGTTCTGTGGCTGGGGGGAGCAGGGCTGGAGTTGGAGCACAGACTGCTGGCTCGACAGGATGCTATTAACACCAGCAACAGCCTTCAAGAATCTGGGAGTGACACTAGATGCCTCTCTTTCAATAGAGATTGAGGTCACACACATTGCCAAGGTGGCATTTTTTCAGCTTGTCCAAGCCTGGCAACTAGCTCCCCCTCCTATCGCACTTGGACCTGGCCACAGTAATCCATGGAACAGTCACCTCTAGATTAGACTACTGTAACTTGCTCTACGCTGGCCTATCCTTGGGTCTGACCTGGAAGCTCCAACAGGTCCAGAACACAGGGGTGCAAGTTTTGATGGGGACGCTACACATTCAACCTGTGCTTTGCCAACTACACTGGCTTCTGGTTGAGTACTGAATCAGATTCAAGGTGTTGGTTATGACATTTAAGGCCTTGAGTGGTCTGGGACCGACGTATCTATCAGATCACCTCCTCCGCTATGTCCCTGGAAGGGCAGTACACTCTACTGGTAGGAATTTGCTCGTGATCCCTGGGCCTAAAGAGATCTGGCTGACCTTCACAAGGGCTAGAACTTTTTCAGTCCTGGCCCCAACCTGGTGGAATGCTCTGCGCCTGGAAGGTGCAGTCACAGGACCCTGTGGGATCTTCTACAGTTTTGCAGGGCCCGTAAAGCAGAGATGTTCCACTAGGCTTTTGCAACGGTTGCTGAACTGGCACCTCTCCCCTCTGTACTATTTTCAAGGGTCCCCCCACCCCCAATCCAGCATCTAAAATGCGGACTGAATTAATTGAATAAGACGCCATCAGGATTTGTGTTTTACTGACTCAATGACTAAATTTTATATATTGTTGTACATCATCTAGAGCCCGGGAGCTGCCACTGCCGCCATAATGCTACTAGGTGGCAAAGCCTGGTCCCGCCAAGATACAGCAATTCAGGAAGTTGAAATAACAATAGCAATGACATAAAGTGTACTATATGCCAACATGTGCCAATGTGTCAAAAAGGCTATATAAAGTACTGACCACCCTGAAAGCGGATGGAGCAGCTTGGTATGGAGGCCTTGGCTTAGCTCTGCTCCACAATCTATTGCAATAAATTCTTTTTCCTCCTCACCCGGTCTTCAGCTGCGTATCTTTTACTGGGCAAAGGCATTCAGATGGCAGATTTGTGCAACACTTCTATGTTTTGATTTTTGTATGATTAATAGAGCATTTTAATGCTTACCTATTTATGTAATTTGGATAATAAGCAACCCCATGGAGCAGAGTGGTAAAGCTGCAGTACTGCAGTCCTAACTTCTGCTTACAACCCGAGTTCGATCCCAGCGGAAGCTGGGTTCAGGTAGCCAGCTCAAGGTTGACTCAGCCTTCCATCCTTCTGAAATCAGTAAAATGAGTACCCAGCTTGCCAGGGGGAAAGCTTAGATGACTGGGAAAGGCAATGGCAAACCACCCCGTAAAAAAAAAAGTCTGCCGTGAAAACATCGTGATGCGACGTCACCCCAGAGTCAGCAATGACTGGTACTTGCACAGTGGACTTTCTTGTTCAGTTGCACAATTGAGTCTGACTCTTTGCGACCCTATGGACAAAGTTACGCCAGGCCCTCCTGTCTTCCACCATCCTCCGAAGTCTGCTCAAATTCGTGTTTGTTACATCAGTAACGCTGTCCAGCCATCTCATCTTTTGCCATCCCCTTCTTCTTTTGCCTTCTGTCTTTCCCAGCATCAGGATCTTCTTCAGTGAGTGCGCCCTTCTCATTTGGTGGCCAAAGTATTTTAGCTTCAGCTTCAGCATCTGACCTTCCAGGGAACAGTCTGGGTTGATTTCCCTTAGGACTGACTGATTTGACCTTCTTGCAGTTCAAGGGACTCTTCTCCAGCACCACATCTCAACAGCATCTATTCTTCTGCGCTCAGCCTTCCTTATGGTCCAGCTCTCACAGCCATACATTACTACTGGGAATACCATCGCTTTGACTATACGGATTTTTGTTGGCAGGGTGATGTCTCTACTTTTTATTATACTGCCCAGGTTCGCCATAGCTGTCCTCCCAAGGAGTAAACATCTTTTAATTTCATGACTACAATCACCATCTGCAGTGATCTTGGATCCCAGAAATGTGAAGTCTGTCACTACTTCCATGTCTTCCCCTTCTATTTGCCAAGGTGTGATGGGGTCGGATGCCATGATCTTAGTTTTTTTGATGTTGAGTTTCAAGCCTACTTTTGCATTCTCCTCTTTCACCCTCAACAAGAGGTTCTTTAGGTCCTCCTCACTTTCTGCCATTAGAGTGGTGTCATCTGCATATCTGAGGTTCTTTATGTTTTTCCTGGCAATCTTCATTCCGGTTTGTGCTTCATCCAGGCCGGCATTCCACATGATGTACTCTGCATCATAAATAAGCAGGGTGACAATATACATCCTTGTCGAACTTTTCCTATTCTAAACCAATCAGTTGTTCCATATCCCGTTCTGACAGTTGCTTCTTGACCCTTATACAGGTTTCTCAGGAGACATGTGGGGTGGTCTGGTACTCCCATCTTTTTAAGGACTTGCCACAGTTTGTTGTGATCCACACAATCAAAGGCTTTAGCATAGTCAATGAAACAGAAATAGACGTTTTTCTGATACTTCTGTGCTTTCTCCAAAATCCAGCGAATGTTGGCAATTTGATCTCTAGTTCCTTTACCTCTCCGAAACCCAGCTTGAACTTCTGGTAGTTCCCGATCGACATACTGTTGAAGCCTAGTTTGTAGGATCTTTAACATGAGCTTGCTGGCATGTGAAATGAGTGCAATGGTGTGATAGTTTGAACATTCTTTGGCATTACCTTTCTTTGGGATTGGAATATAAACTGACCTTTTCCAATCCTGTGGCCACTGCTGTGTTTTCCAGATTTGTTGACATAATGTGTGCATCACTTTAACAGCATCATCTTTTAGGACTCTGAATAGCTCAACTGGGATACTGTCATCTCCGCTCGCTTTGTTGTTAGTAATGCTTTCTAAGGCCCATTTGACTTCACACTCCAGGATGTCTGGCTCGAGGTCAGCTATTTCACCGTCATGGTTGTCAAGGCCATTGAGATCCTTCTTGTATAATTCTTCGGTGTATTCTTGTCACCTCTTCCTGATCTCTTCTGCTTCTGTTAGGTCCCTACCATTTTTGTCCTTTATCATGGCCATCTTTGCATGAATCATTCCCTTAATTTCTCCAATTTTCTTGAAGAGCTCTCTTGTCCTTCCCATTCTGTTATTTTCCTCTGTTGCTTTGCATTGTTCCTTCAGGAAGGCCTCCTTATCTCTCCTTGCTGTTCTCTGAAAATCTGCATTCAGTTGGGTGAATTTTTCCTTTTCCCCTTTGCCTTTCGCTTTCCTTCTTTCCTCAGCTATTTGTAAAGCCTCATCAGACACCCACTTTGCTTTCTTGCATTTCTTTTTCTTTGAGATGGTGCTGGTTGCTGCCTTCTGTTCAGTGTCATAAACCTCCATCCATAGTTCTTCAAGCATTCTATCTAGATCCTTAAACCTATTCTTCACCTCCACTGTATATTCATAAGGGATGTGATCAAGGTCAAACCTGAATGGTCTAATGGCTTCCCCAGTTTTCTTCAGTTTAAGCCTGAATTTTGCAATGAGTAACTCATGATCTGAGCCACAGTCAATTCCAGAATGATATGTGCTGAGTTGGGAACCTTCCCATTAACACTCCCCTGAAATAATGCAACTTTAAAAAATGTTAACATTAACTGCAAAATATTTAATCCTGAATGCTGACCAGCAAATGGAACAGTAATGAACAGAGGTTATTATCACTGAGAACTAGTCAAGCAATTTTTCAGTGTCTGTTCTAGCCAAGAAAATTAAATATGGGTGCTTGTCACAAAGATCGCCCAGCTCAGCCTGGGCCAAGTAACCTTTGGGGTTCAAGTAGGCAGGTTAACAAATGACAAACAGCTGGGGTACACCTGTGTGCACCTCAGCTTCAGTAGCTGCCACCAGTCATCTATTCTTCTCTCCTGTTGGGAGCCAAAGGATGAACTCCTGGCCTTACTGGGGATGACTAAAAATGGTAGACTCGCAGCAGGAATTCACAAAAGTTACATTTTAGTGATAGCTGGTTTGCCAGTCAGAGGCACTAGATTATATTGGCAGCTGTGAGGACAAATAACCAGAGTTATGAATTTTAAAATATATTTTATTAAGATTCAGAGTACTTTAATACTTTAAACACAGTTCAGTGAGGAGAAAGCAATAAAGCTAAATATTTTGATGCTAGCTAAAATACTTCAAAGATAAGAGTTCACAAGTACAAAATATTACCACTTCCAGTTGCAGGTTCCAAGACAACTCTTCTTCAGAGTTCAGCAAGCCAGTGCTGGTTTGGCTTCAGCAAGCTACATCCCAATATGGTCAAAATGAGCCAGGATATGCCAACAGGCCATGGCAGCACATAGGCACTTTTCAGGCTAAAGAATAGGGTTTAGAATGCTTCCTTTATTGCTAATAGTTCTGAGTGTTGCTAGGCCTTTACACCAATCAGTTTCTGTGGTCAAATGTGTTAGCCAATGACTGACCATACTGGTCTCTGACCACACTAGAGGCAGAGGAGTCCATCTGAAGCTGAACAACTTCACTCTCCCCCAGGTGGCTAATTTGATGGAATGTACTGGACAGACAAGGGCAAAGAGAAGATTAGGCACAGCTGGTGTTATTGCTCCTGTACAACATCTGTGCACTCTTCCCAACAGCGCAAGTTGAATCTCTAGAGAAAAACTGAACAAGCAGGCCGCAAAACAGTCTGACCAAAGCACTTTAAAACAGAATCCAGTTTGACTGAACCAAATTTCTTAACAGTGTTATATTTAGGTCTCAGATTCAGTGGGAGCTCACAGGAGCGCAGCTCCTGAACCTTTCTGAGGGTTCCCCCTCCTCCTCCCCACCTTGTCCATTGAATAGTAGGTGCAGCTGCATAATAATCCCTGGATGAGCTCTACCACCTATTTTTCTACAAAACAACCCCTGGCTATATTTAAAATATAGACTTGGTATGCGTGACTGAGACCTACCCCCCTACACAAGGTTTCTCAGTCCTTCATCAATCGTGGACAAAGAGTCAAGGGGAGATGTGACAGTGCTCATCTGGGAGACTTTCTCCTACAAGGTAACCCCACCCTACTCTGGCACTGATAGTGTAAACCTAGTGAGGGATACTGAGGAAAGTCTGGCTATCTTGCTGGTGCACCAACTGCCTAGTGCACTAGAGGATACCCTGCTGAACCTAATTGAGACAGTAGCTGAGTGGGTCTTGAGGTATCCCATACTAATAATTCTGGCTAATTTCAATGTCCATGCAGACACCATTTATTCTTTTCCACAGGCTTTGGATCTTGCAGTATCCATGACAGCACAAGGACTTTCCTAGGTTGTATCGAGACCCACACACAAAACAGGCCACACATTAGATATGATCTTCATGAAGGGTATGAGTATTAGCTGAATTTCTATGGACAGAGTGCCACGGTTGGACCATTTTAAGACCAACCAACTTTTATTCAGAACTTAAGCTTTCATGTGCTCTCTAAGCACACTTCATCAGACGAGGGGATCCACTATACCTGATCCCCTCGTCTGATGAAATGTGCTTAGAGAGCACACGAAAGCTTACATTCTGAATAAAACTTGGTTGATCTTAAAGGTGCAAGTTGACTCCTGCTTTGTTCAATCACTATTAAGAGACATCAAAAATGACATCAAAAATGTTAGCAATCTGACCATTAGCTGAGAGACTTTTTTCACAGAAAAAAAATCTTGTAGCTCCACTGCAACCTCTCTACTAATGTTGATACAGTGCATAAACTAGGGCTCATTGACCTTCTTGGGGTTCAGTGTTAGATCAATTTGGTTGGTTCACCCAGATCAATGCAGACAGAGTCCTGTCAGCTGTTAAACTCATCACTTGTCTCCCTGATCCTAGTCAAGGCCAGCGCAGGGAGGGTAAGAACTTCCCTCGAAGACATTATTTATTTGTCCCAGAGTTCAGGGGTCTTCCTGGGAATGGTGAAGGAGATGGTGGTGAGACTGCTACTATAAAAGCCATTACTAGATCCTGTGGATCTGATTAATTATCACCCAGCTTCAATTGTACTGTTCCTGGGTAGAGTGGTTGAAAGGGTGGTGGTAGAATATCTGCAGGACTTCCTGGAGAATACTTCGGCCTTGGTTCTATTCCAATCTGGCTTCTGTCCAGCGTGCTTATTTCTGTAATATGGTTGCTTCTTAGACATAGAGCAGGTTGCCAGCTCTCTACTGCACCCCTCTTATTTACAACCATTGCGCAAGTAATAAATCCATCTGGCCCAAAGATGTTTATGCTACAGTCTGGCTTCTACCACTTTCAAGTCGCCTCTCCCACAGGTTCACACAGAAAACTCTTATTTTCTGCTAGAGAAGTGTGAGAAAGGGAGATGTTTTTAATAGCCTAAATTCCTTAGTAATAAAAAAAGATAGTGTTTAGTGACTCAAGTATGCATCTGTAATGTAACCTTTGAAGATATCCTATATAGCAACTGTGTAACCCTGTATACGTCATTACTCCCAAGGCTTGTGTCCTTGGTACAGCTTCTGAATTTCTAACAATAAAACAGCTTTGATTTAAAACAAAAGACTGCTTATTGAGAAATATCGATGCTTGACATTTTGGGAGTAATCCTACTTGGGGACATAACCGACTTGGAAACTTTCTACCCAAATGGCGGAGAGAGCTCCAGATAACAGAGAAGCCCCCGAAAACCCAGAATGACCAATTGACGAAGATCAAGGACCCGACAAAGCCCTGAGACAACCTCCGTGGCATGTACTCGATGCCAGGAGGCCGGCAGGGCAAGGGTCTCTGCTGCACATACAGCGACTCTTTATAACCCCAACGGATTGGGGCCCCAGGAGGTCCACCAGTCTAATGGACAAAGCACCCGCTCGGAGAGAGGCGATCTTGGCACTGCCCCCCCTACGCACACGGATGGGAGACGAAAGTGACCAGGGCACCTCGGAGGCGAGATATGTGAGGTCCCACCAATGGAACATGGAGTGGGGTCCGGAACCATACTTCCTAAATGAAAAACTATGCCTCACTATAGAAGAGGTGAAGTCAATTCCCCATGAGTACAGAGACTTAAAACAAGTGTTTAGTGAAGAAGAAGTGAATGAGCTCCCCCCACACACACACAATCGAGATACGGACTGTGCTATAGAATTAATTCCAGGGCAAAGCCTCCCTCGAGCTAAACTATACTCCATGGGGTGGGCTGAAAAAGCAGAACTTCGCAAGTTCCTAGACAAGAACTTAAAACAGGGGTTCATCAGACCGGCTAAGACACCCCACACTGCCCCCGTGCTGTTTCTTAAGAAGAAAGACGGGGGGGGGCTCAGGCTATGTATAGATTTTAGGGGGATCAATGCGATTTCGACCTCAAATGCGTACCCCATACCCCTAATAAAGGATTTATTAAGCACTGTGTCAGAAGGAAAGATTTTCACCAAGCTGGATCTAAGAGACACTTACTTCCGCGTACGCATAAAAGAGGGGGATGAATGGAAGATGGCGTTTAACACGCCAGTGGGACAGTTCGAATACTTAGTCATGCCATTCGGGCTACAAGCGGCCCCAGGAGTTTTCATGAACTTTATAAATGACGTCTTTCGAAAACATTTGTACCAAGGGGTAGTGGTGTATCTGAATGATATAATTATTTATTCAAACAACCTCCCTTCCCATGTGAAATTAGTGAGGGAAGTCTTAGCAACCCTCTATGAAAATCAACTATATGCAAAATTATTCAAGTGTGAATTCCATGAGACCGAATTGGATTACTTAGGTTACAGAGTGTCGGGGAAGGGTTTGGCAATGGACCCTGCCAAAATACAAGCAGTACTAGATTGGAAACCCCAAAGGACATGTAAACAGCTCTAATCCTTCATCGTATTCGCAAATTTTTATCGTAATTTTAGACAAGGGTTCGCACATACCATGCTCCCCTTGACGGACCTTCTCAAAATGAAGGGGAAAGGTCCAGAGGCCAAGCGGCCAGGAGCAGAATTAAACTGGACAGAAAATTGTCAGGAAGCCTTCAACAAATTAAAAAGGTTGTTCACCTGCAAACCTATCCTGATTCACCCCAATGAATTAAAACCCTTTGTGGTCCAATGTGACGCCAGCGATTTCGCTGTGGGGGCAATTCTCATGCAACCAGACAAGGGGGGGGTCCCTAAAACCGTGCGCTTACATCTCTAAAAAATTCTCTCAAGATCAGAGGAATTGGTCAGTGTGGGACAAAGAGGTTTTTGCTGTAACATTCGCACTAAAGACATGGCGATCTTGGCTAGAAGGGGCGAGGGTCCTGTTTGAAATATGAACAGACCATAAGAATCTGGAAGCCCTTACCGATTGCAGGAAACTGACTAAGAAACAGTTCCGGTGGGTGGGATTCTTTGCTAAGTTTGATTTTAAACTGAACCACATCCCGGGATCTAAGAATTTTTTTGCTGATGCATTATCCAGACTCCCCTAGCATAACAGCTAAAGGGAGGAGATGATCGATTCACTCATCTCTCCCAGCCAATTAGGGGGAGTGGTAACTACCCACTCACAAGCAAAGTGCGAAAAACTGGAAGAGAAATGGGGGGTAGAAAGACTGATTGGAAAAGGAAGGAGATGCAATACCCCAGGGGGTAAAGAAAGGGGAGGGGGGTTTCTGGTACAAGGACAGTAAACTTTATGTACCAGAGAGCCTCCGAAAAGAGGTACTCCAATTGTGTCATGACAACAAGCTATCTGGGCACTTCGGATATGTAAAAATTCTGCATCTAGTGAACAGACAATTTTGGTGGCCATTTATGAAAAAAGACATCTCTAATTAGGGTGGCATTTTTTCATCTTCACCAAGCCCTGCAGTTAATCCCTTACCATTGACCTGGCCACAGTGATCCATGCAACAATCACATCTAGACTAGACTACTGTAACTCATTCTATGCAGGACTACCCCCAAATCTGCTCCAGAAACATCAACTGGTCCATAATGTAGCAGCACAGGTCCTTAGTGGGACCCCTCAGAGAGCACATATACAACCTGTGCTCTACTGGCTACACTGGTTACATACCGAATCAGGTTCAAGGTTTTGGTACTTACCTTTAAAGTCTTAAATGGTCAGGGACCATTTTATCTATGGGACTGCCTTTCCCTCAAAGGGTATTACGCTCATTCTAATAACAACCTACTGATAGTACCTGGCCCCAGAAGAGTCCAGCTCCTTAACAAGGGCCTTTTCAATTCTGGCCCCAATCCAGTGGAACTCTCTGTCTAATGAAATATGAGCCCTTACCTTCCCAGAGCTTCCCAGTGCTACCAGTTCTGGCTACCCCTTTGTTATCCATCTTGAAGTTGTTGGGGCATCATCTGATGTGATCCATTAGACTGATTTTTAGTCTTAATAGTAAGGTTTTAAGATGTGATACCAGTTTTATTATATCGAAATGCAATATATTGAATTGGATTGGATTGCAGTGTACTGAATTATATTGAACTGTTGTAAGCTGCCCTGAGCCGTGCTTGGCAGGGAAAGGAGAAGGATGTTGTTGTTGTTGTTGTTGTTGTTACTATTATTATACAATGAGAGTGGCAAATAGGTAGGCGCGGATAAATAGTGTACTAGTAAGTTGCATCTGTCAATTAAATTAGGCACTAGGTAAACTCACAGTTCAGCTTTGATGAGCAAGTGTAGTGCCCTATCTCAACTATAGCCCCTAGAAAGCCACTGCCAGTCAGAACAGACAATACTCACCTTGATAGACCAATGGTATGAGGCAGCTTCATTTGTTCATTTAACCACTGACTTCTACTTGCTTTTTATACTTATGATTTTGCCATTTCTTTTGGTTAAACTCTTTGAGTAACACTCCTCTGATAAAGGCCCTAGCTCTGCATGTATAGAGAATGAATGCCATCTATGTATTTAGCTACTATGTTATTTAATTGTATAGAAATTAGCACCTGAATGTTGTATTAATTAATGCTTTTATTGTTGTTTTACTATGAATTGTTGTTAGATTCCAGTAGGCAGCCATGTTGGTCTGAAGCAATAGAACAAAGCAGTAGACAAGTGCACCTTTAAAACCAACTAAGTTTTATTCAGAATGTCAGCTTTCGTATGCTCTTAAGCAGACTTCATCAGACAAGTGGGAATGGAAGCAGAAATTCTTAATATAAGTGGGCAGTGTGGGATCATGGGAATGTTTTTAGCAGATTAAAAGAATCACAAATAGGGATCATTGTTTTTTAATGTCAGGACAAAACGGCTGAAAAAACACTAGAGGGTGATAAAAAGCAGACTGCTGTCCTAGGTGCAGGTGCCATAAATCTAGGTAACATTCTGGCTTTGTTAGTTTAAGTAGAGGGCATGGTTTCTCAAGAAATTATAACATCCATATAGTTTGCCATAGGATGGGTTGGTATATGCAATAAGACAAACAGCCAATATCCCCCATTTGAGTATGTCAATACAAAAAAATAAAATAAAAAAACCCAAATATTCTGATACACTGTTCTAAAAAAAGAAATAATATAAGTTAGCCCTTAGAAAAACAGAAAAACAAGGTGCATTAAAGTATAGTGGAAGGTGGGTTAATATATGTAATGAGACATCATATACTAATGTATCTTCCACTATACTTTAATGCACCCTGAAAGGGGCCATTGTTTCTACCGCAATGAGCAATAATTCTGATATACTGATGTTGCTCAGTACACATATATTCCTTTTAAATGCCTTTGATTTGTCTGAACATTCCCAGGCCATCATTTTAATCAGTTAACACTTGGATTCAGAAAATTACCAAAGCCTACATCAGAAACTAGTCAATGTTTCAGCTCCAATATTCCTAAAAACATACCAAGTTAGAGAAAATGTTTGAGAACAACTGAAATTACCACTGAATACCAACAACCTGTTGACAACTGACAACCCACCTGGTAGTTGTGGTAGTTGGGGAGTGAGATCCTTTACAGGCAGGCTTCAGCAATGCTATATCACAACACTTTAGAAACTAAGTACTAACCATTCCAAACTCCTTCCCAGCGCTCCCCATTTATCTCTTATACTTTTATTTTAGCAATTTCACAGAGCCCAGTTTTCACCCCACTACTTTCTCAGAACAATCTGAACATTTCTGGAAACAAATGCTGGCCTTTGAAAAATAATGCTGGCCTTTGAAATGCTGGCCTTTGAAATCTCTCTGAACCCTCTGAGTTAAAGCCAGGGCTTTTTTTTTGGGGGGGGGGGGGGAGCAGGAATGCACACAAACGCAGTTCCAGCTGGCTTGGTGTCAGAGGGTGAGACCTAATATGCAAATGAGTTCCTGCTGGGCTTTTTCTACAAAAAAACCCCCTGGTTAAAGCCAGTTACCTCCAGATCATAACTGGTTGTCATCTAGATTCAGATACCTACATATGACAGGATAACAAGAACTGGATCATAAGTTAATAGATGAGAAGATCATTAGCATCAGCAGAAAAAAACAAATTACATCAAGGCCAGGTGAAGCCAAACTTAGTAATGTAAATCAAGAGTTAGGAAACTGAGCAACACTAAAGATAACTAATGGAATGTGATACCAATGGAACAGCTAGACAAGAAGCATGAGTGGGGAAATTCTTAGTTCATACCTTAAGTGTTATACATGACATAAAAATACTTGAGTGAAAGCTTTGTTAACCAGCTCCTGGTAAACTGGAAAACTTGGTTAAGAGGCATGCTAGGAATCTGGTGCCCACTCTGCCCGTCCTGGTGGCAGTATGCAGATAATTTTATCAAGTGGGCAGCACCAATGCCCAGGATCTGGCCAGGATCTGGCCAGCACTTAAGTCTGCTCCATGCTGCTGACCATTAGAACCAGCTGGGCAGTTGTGAGAAGGCAGAAGCAACTATGGCCAGGGTCTGTTCAGGACCTCTCACCCGCTTGACCTACTATCTCCTTGCCACCACTGGACTGACAGCAGCAGTGCTAAATTGGAAGCAGCAGATTAAGCAGTAGATTCCAGCCAGGTTTCAGGCATGGCAACTTCCTATTTACTCCTGCCTGCTCACCACCACTCCAGATAAAAGCTTTGTTAACTGGCATTTTTTGATTAACTGGAAATCCCCATCCTTCATGGATGCTGGTTAAAAAAGCTTTGACAGTATTACTATCAATGAGTTTAATGTAGGTTCATAGATCATTCAAATATTCCAGCCCACTATTACAGGACAAGAAAACCTATTTAGGTATGATCTGTCCCATAGAATTAAGCCCTCTATGGTCCATTACCATTAAAAATGCATAGTTACCATCAGCATCAACTCTAAACTGTATTATAAAGCAATATCAAAGACACCGTAACAATTTTCATATACCTACCAGCCACATTGATTTTTTCAGCAGTTCCTGAACTTGGAATAACAGTGGTGGTACTGTTTGTAGAATTTGTAGCAGTACCATTGATTACAAGGTTCTCCACTTTGGACTCAAGCCTCCCAATACGCTGCAAGATATTATCCAGTAGGACAGCAAGTGTTTTCTTCAGATCTAAGTTAGGAAGGAAATTAAAGACATCGTTTATTTATTTCCTTCATTTACAGATCTCCTTTCTCCAAATGGGGACCCAAGGTGGCTTCCATTGGTTTCCTCTCCTCCATTTTATCCCCACAACAGAAACCCTATGAAGTAGGCTAAGGTGAGAGTGTATAACTGGCCCAAGATCACCTAACAAGCTTCCATGGCAGAGTGGGGACTCAAACCTAGGTCTCCCAGATCCTAGTCCAACACTCTAACCACTACATCACACTGGATCCCAAAAATCATAAAGCCATACACAGGTCAACTAAATAAAACCAATAATGATACCAACTCATCAAACATACTCTTATCAACCCAAATTTGAAAGTTTAAAGATCCCTGTTTACAACCTAAATGCAAGTGCATTTCCAAAACTGAAAACACACCCACATTATATGGGGTGTGTATGGGGTTTGTATACAATTTTCCCCCCTCCCTCACAAAAAAGAGCTGTTTCTGTTTATGAACCAGAGCACTCCAGCAATGTCTTTGCTGTCAAATAATGGGCAGATAGATCCATTGTTTGTAAATCACCTTGAGCCAAGAGGAAAGGCAGGATATAAATATTCTAATAAACTGATTAAATTTAAAATCCCACCCAAAATTTCCAGTGTCAGCAAAGCAATTTCTGCAAGTAGAGTGGAACTTTCTCTCCCTGCTGCCCAGAATGCCCCCCATCCAATTCTTCATGAACAGAGGACCTCCAGGAAAATGATGTGGCAGGGCCGGTTACAGGTTTTTGTAGCCCCTGGGCAAAAAACTATAACAGGTCCCCTTTCCCTTTGGTACAGTCCCTTTCTCCTCTACTACCACTGCTTATCAATCTTTCGCCATGTTTAGATACACAATATCTTAGAGGGATGGTGTGATCTTCCTCTGACATTCTAAAGTATTACAACTGGAGGGGGGCATCTCTACTACCCTTTTTATCTGACATTTCTATACTATTGGACAGACTTCAAAATTACAAAATGCCTGGAAATTGCTAAAAATTACAAAATGCCTGGAAATGCAATTTATTATCTGACAAACAACTAAAAAAAACCAGTATATATTTCCAGCTTGCAGTCCTTCTCACAACACTTTTTTTGAAACATCTACTTGATTCTAATAGCTTTTACAGCTAAAACATTTGAATTGCAGTTAACATACTCACTGATTCTAGAATAAAAATGAATAATTCTATGAAAAGCAATCCATTTTTTTTGTTTAAGACCAGATATCTCCTCCATTCTTTATACACGTGAAGCAAAGTCTTAAAAATGCATGATGATCCCCCTCCAATTATTTGTCCTCACTTCTGCTCGAAAGATCAAAGAGTCCCGTGGCGCAGAGTGTTAAAGCTGCAGTACTGCAGTTAGAGCCCTCTGCTCACAACCTGAGTTCGATTCCAGCAGAAGCTGGTTCAAGTAGCTGGCTTGAGGTTGACTCAGCCTTCCATCCTTCCGAGGTCGGTAAAATGAGTACCCAGCTTGCTGGGGGAAAAGTGTAATGACTGGGGAAGGTGATGGCAAACCACCCTGTAAAAAGGTCTGCCTTGAAAATGTTGTGAAAGCAGCATCATACCAGCGTCGGAAACGACTGGTGCTTGCACAGGGGACCTTTTCTTTTCCTATTTTGCTGGGCTGCAGTTTGTCAAATGGGAATTCTCCTACTGTATCACTATAAAAGAGTTTTTCTTCCTCTGGACATGAAATAGGCTTTGCTCACAGAAGAGTATGCATTTTCTTGGTTGGATTCACCTCTCCCTCCAAAAAGATCCAAAGTTCTGCTCTGCTTTGACTGCATGTAACTTGCTATAGGAGGACTGGAGGATAGTTACAAGCCACAGGCACTCAGGCTGGAATGCTATACGGTTACCAGACTCCAGATTCGGCCTGAAAAATCTCCCAGAATTACCACTTATCTTATGAAAGGAAGAATGCAGGAGCTGCTGCCTCCACCTACCCCACTATTTTCAACCATCTCTGAACACTCCTCCCCCATGGCAAAAATAAAACAAAACAAACCTCCTCCTACTTTATGTGCTGCTTATGAGGAGACTTGATGGTTGGCAAAAGTAGGCAGGGTAAAGCATTAAAAGGACTGGGTGAGAGCAACTGCTTTGTGCACCATCATGGGAGAAACGTTGACTGTGGGGTGACATGATAGAGATTTACAAGATAATGCATGGGATGGAGAAAGTAGAGAAAGAACTGCAGTACTGCAGCTTACCACTCTGCACCACAGGGCTCTTATTTTAAGTAACTATACAACATGCAATTCAGATATGGTTATATGTGCCGTCAGATGTTCTTATAATAAAAAATATATAAGAAAGACCTCTAGAAAATTAAAAATTCATAGAACATAAAAGCCACATGCTTCGCAGAACAGTTGGTGCACCTTTGGAACAGCATTTTATGAGGAAAGAACATGGACTCACTGATTTCATTTTTTTGGGGTAGGGATGTATATAAATCTTACCACCAAAATGTAAAAAATATATTAAAACAGGAGATGGAGTGAGTTTCAAGGTTGCAGATTTTGGCCCCTCATGGGTTATATTCTGATTTTGGTCATCTGACTTTGCTCAGCTAATCTCAGCTAATCTATAAAAAATACTGTATCGTTCTCCATTAGTAAAAGAACTCATATGCTGTGGACAGTTCCAGAACTAGGTAAATCTTCTGGTCAGTATATGCTTCATTTATTGTATGCTTGTATTTACTGTATTGTATATGTTTCATTTATTGCCTTCTTTCATGTATGTATCATTTATTCAACTTATATTGTATATAGACTGGGGGAGGCTCCCTCTTGGGTATCCTGCCCTCCAGGAAAAGTGTATGCGCAATACATAGCCTCTCCTTTCCCGGTGTAGTGAATGCCGCGTGGTCACTGTCCGGCTATGCCTGGCAGATGGTCACTGCAATGACCTCTCCTGCATTACTGCATCCGTGGCAACACCTTCCCGCTGCCCCCCCCCCCGTTTCTCACAGAGTTTGCCACATCATGGTGCGACCGAATGTCCGGCGGTATAACCGGATGGGCAGGCTGGGCTCACCAACCTCACCAGCCAAGAGAAGAAAAACTCTAACATCAAACCCGGGCAGATAGAGCTCGTTAATGTAACACCTACCACCTGGAGGACTCACTGGCGGCGTCCTGGCTTACTGGGCCATGGCAGATGACCTCAAAGTGAAAGGGTAGAGCCAGTACCGCGCACACTGTGCTTCACCTAAAAATTCCTCTGTGCAGGCCTGAAGGGCATATCCACATCCACAACCCACAACACACCAAGTCCTGCAGCGATGGGCAAGGGGCGAAACGGCAGGTGGAAGATGTCACTGGAAGCCGCAGTCCCGATCCTGCATGTAGGCGGTTCAGGGTATTGGTCGCCTGATGCTGACCCGGAGACGAAAGCATTTTTCGGCAGCACCCTGAACGACCAAGCAGCCTTATCTAGGGACAGCACTGCTTGCTCCGCACGGAAAGGGGCCTAGAAAAGGTGGCCTAAACAAAGCTCGTCTCCCCCCCCCCAGTTGGCTAGCCGCGGTCAACGGGCATCCTTACTTGCGGTCAAAAAATAACAACAAAGAAAAGGCATGCACCTGCCTCACAAAGTGTGCAAAGACTAAAGCTTGCGTGTTGGAACATCAGAACCATGCTTGACACAGTAGACAGTGGTCGCCCTGGACGACGCTCTGCTCTAGTTGCCCACGAACTTCTCAGGTTGAATATCGACATAGCAGCTCTCAGTGAGGTCTGTTTCCCTGAGGAAGGTAGTCTTCAAGAACACGGTGCTGGCTATACCCTCTACTGGTCGGGTACATCAAAGGCTGAGAGCCGCCTTTCTGGCGTTGGCTTCATGGTCAGGAACTCCATTGCCTCCAAACTCGAAAACCTGCCAACAGGTCACTCAGATCGCATCATGTCCATGCGCATCCCACTTCAAAACAAGCAGCACGCAACACTCTTCAGTGTGTATGCCCCAACCCTTCAAGCAGATCCTGCAGAAAAAAACAAGTTCTATGCTGATCTACGCAACCTCGTACGGAAGACCCCTTCAGAGGACAAGGTGATCATCCTTGGCGACTTCAATGCCAGAGTAGGTAAAGACTCGGAAGCCTGGAAAAGAGTACTTGGCAAACACGGCATTGGCAACTGCAATGATAACGGGCGCCTCCTGCTAGAATTCTGCACGGAGCACCAGCTCACCATCACCAACACTATCTTTCAGCAGAAGAACAGCCTGAAGACAACCTGGATGCACCCACGGTCCAAGCACTGGCACCTTATCGACTACATTCTGGTGCGCCAGAGAGACCTTCGAGATGTCTTACACACCCGAGTAATGCCCAGTGCAGAATGTCATATGGATCGTCTTGTACGCTGCAATCGCCGTCTTCACTTTAAACCCACACCCAGGAGAGGAGGTATCCCTCGGAGGAAGCTTCAGGTTGGCAGCCTTCAGTCAGCCAAAGTTAAAGCTGCCTTCCAGGCAAAACTCCAGTCAAGAATTGAGGACTCCAGTTGCCCCACAGACCCTTCTCCAGAAGCACTCTGGGAACACCTAAAAACTACCATCCTGTTGATCTCTGAAGAAGTCCTCGGGTTCTCCACAAGGAAGAACAAGGACTGGTTTGACGAGAACAATCAAGAGATCCAAGAATTACTAGCGAAAAAGAGATCTGCCTACCAAGCACATCTTACTCAGCCCTCCTGTCCCGGGAAAAAAGCAACCTCCAGCGCAAGCTTCAAGACATTCAGAACGAGTGGTGGACCAAGCTTGCAGAGAGAACCCAGCTGTGTGCAGACACTGGTGATTTAAGAGGGTTCTACGAAGCCCTGAAGGCAGTATATGGCCCATCATATCAGGCTCAGAGTCCCTTGCGTAGTGCAGATGGCCAAGTGCTCCTCACAGACAAGGCATCCATACTGAACCAGTGGTCGGAGTATTTTCAGGTTCTCTTCAGTGCCAACCGCGTAGTTCAAGATTCAGCAATCCACCTCACCCCACTTCAACCAGTGAAAACAGAGTTGGATGAGATCCCCACCCTAGAAGAGACTGTTAAAGCCATCAAGCAACTGAAAAGTGGCAAGGCAGCGGGAGTTGATGGAATCCCACCAGAGATCTGGAAGCATGGGGGCACAGTACTACATAGCACACTTCACAAAGTACTTGTCACCTGCTGGGAACAAGGCAAACTACCACAGGACTTTCGTGATGCAATCATCATCACTCTACACAAGAACAAAGGGGAAAAGTCAGACTGCTCCAACTACCGGGGGATAACCCTGCTCTCCATCGCAGGCAAAATCCTTGCCAGAATACTCCTGAACAGACTGGTGCCCACCATTGCATCAGAACTCCTCCCAGAGAGCCAGTGCGGCTTCAGAGCTAACAGGAGCACCACCGACATGGTATTTGTTCTCAGGCAGCTCCAAGAGAAATGCAGGGAACAGAACAAGGGTCTATATGTGACTTGTGTCGACCTTACCAAAGCTTTTGATACCGTTAGCAGGAAAGGCCTGTGGGAAATCTTGGAACGTTTAGGATGTCCCCCAAGGTTCCTCAGCATGATCATCCAGCTACATGAAGACCAGCAAGGCCAAGTCAGACACTGCAACGACCTCTCGGAGCCCTTCCCAATAGGCACAGGTGTAAAGCAAGGCTGCGTTCTCGCGCCAACTCTCTTTACGATCTTCTTTAGCATGATGCTTCAAAGAGCCGCAGTAGATCTAGATGATGACGATGGTGTCTACATCCGCTATCGCACCGATGGCAGCCTGTTCAACCTGAGGCGACTAAAGGCTCACTCCAAGACAATGGAAAAACTTATACGAGAGCTACTGTTTGCTGATGATGCTGCACTCGTCTCCCACTCGGTATCAGCTCTGCAGCATATGACGTCCTGCTTTGCAGAGGCTGCCAAGCTATTCGGCCTAGAAGTTAGTCTGAAGAAGACAGAAGTTCTCCACCAGCCTGCACCCCAGGAAGATTATCACCCTCCCTGCATCACTGTGGGTGAATCAGTTCTGAAGACAGTCCAGCAGTTCAGCTACCTGGGGTGCATCATCTCCTCAGATGCCAAGATCGACAAGGAGATTGACAACAGGCTGGCAAAGGCAAACCATGCATTTGGCCGATTGCACAAAAGAGTGTGGAGCAAGAAGCATCTGAAAAAAGGCACAAAGATCAAGGTTTACAAAGCGGTTGTGATGACAACCCTTATCTACGGCTCCGAATCGTGGGTTTTATACCGTCATCACCTGTGACTCCTTGAGCGCTTTCATCAGCGCTGCCTTCGCACCATCCTCAACATCCACTGGAGTGACTTTGTGACCAACACTGAAGTCCTCATGAGGGTGGAGGTTTCAAGCATCGAGGCACTGCTGTTGAAGAGGCAGCTGCGCTGGGCAGGGCATATTTCTAGGATGGAAAACCACCGCCTTCCCAAGATTGCTCTGTATGGCGAACTTTCCACCGGCCGTCGAAATAGAGGGGCACCAAAGAAGAGGTACAAGGACTCCTTGAAGAAATCCCTTGGCACCTGTCGCATCAACCATCACCAGTGGTCTGACCTAGCCTCAGATTGCAAAGCATGGAGGCACACCATCCACCAGGCTGTCTCTTCCTTTGAGAACGCTGGTCTTGAGGACAAAAGGAGATTGAGGAAGAATCGCACTGCTACAGCACCAACCCCAAATCAGACTTTTCCCTGCAGCCACTGTGGCCGGATCTGCCTGTCCCACATTGGTCTTGTCAGCCACCAGCGAGCCTGCAGCAGACGTGGACTACTGCACCCTTCTTAAATCTTTGTTCGCGAAGTCAGGCCGAGAAAGAGAGAGAGAGAGAGAGAGAGAGAGAGATTGTATATCGACTAATACATATCAGTTTTTGGAACTATTTTTGATCCTGTCTTTAATTAATATTATTGTAATACTTTTGTGATAATTTTTATTACGGGGTTCTTATATTATTTGTATTACTTGTATTAAAAGTAAAATTATATTTTTATAGATTTCCCCTTGACGAAAACTGTATGGCAAAAGGCATAGGATTTTGTACAATAATATATTGATCAATTATCACCTGGCTTTTTTTTTTTCTTTTTCATTCTGTTGGCCTAAGGTGAGCCGCAATTTCTCATTTTCAGCCCCCATCATCACTGTTGATAGGAAAACTGAGATAAAGTATGTGAAACACCAAGCAGTCTAGGGAAAACCTCTATATCAGCTTCAATAATACTATGCTTTCAACTCCAAATACATTTCCAAATAAAGTCCCATACTGGAAATGTGATTTAAATTGGCAATTAAGTTATTTGGCATTAACATAAATGATCCTACTTTATCCTTGAATCTGAAACTGTCATAAACCCTGAATCAGATTTCTGAACCCTCAAGTAGACACACTTAACTACTTTCCTCTGTAATCAAGAAGACTACAAAGCTTTTTATCGAGAAAAGCAGTTTTTAGCTATGAGACCAATTCCTTAACACATTGAGCGCAGTTGCACAGTGCACACACAGAGTTTAGGCTGTATTCAGACATAATGAGAAGCAGTGGTTTGTCATTACAGAAACAAGTCTTGATAGGCTAGACTCAGTTATTTCCCCCATCTCTTTTCTCCATACCCATTACACTGACTGAAGACTTCCTGGTTCAAAACCATGGTTTATTTTAACATCTAGATCAGTCAAATTACAAGCTGTGCTTTGTTCTGTCGCCTACAAACTAGCGCTCCCATCCATATAGGGTTGCCAAGTCCAATTCAAGAAATATCTGGGGACTTTGGGGGTGGAGCCAGGAGACTTTGGGGGTGGAGCCAGGAGACTTTGGGGCGGAGCCAGGAACAAGAGTGTGACAAGCATAATTGAACTCCAAGAGAGTTCTGGCCATCACATTTAAAGGGACAGCACACCTTTTTAAATGTCTTCCTTCCATAGGAAATAATGAAGGATAAGGGCACCTTCTTTTGGGGCTCATAGAATTGGACCCCCTGGTCCAATCGTTTTGAAATTTGGGGGATACTTTGGGGAGAGGCACTAGATACTATATTGAAAATTTGGTGCCTCTACCTCAAAAAACAGCTCCCCCAGAGCCCCCGAAACCTCCAGATCAATTCCCCATTATACCCTATGAGAAGACGTTTCCCTCTCCACCCCCCTCCACCCCGCCCCCCCCTTTCTGGGAAATCTGATGCAGGAGACAGAACTCACTCACCTCCGGAGGTGCAAAGGCACATGGTCCTTTGGGGGCGTGGCTGGGCTCCCCTCCCTTCACCGGCCAGCTGACTGGGGGCGGGAAGCAGCCTGAGAAAACGGAAGAGCTCTGGCTGCTGCGATCGGGGCTGGGTGCGAAGGGCTGCCGTTCTCCTCCTCCCCTCCCCCCCCGCTTTCCCTTTTATGGCCAGCGGGGGGAGGAGGCTCCAAATCGGGAGTCTCCAGGCCTACCGGGGGATTTGGGACCCCTACATCCATAATTTAACCCTGGGTTGTACACAAAAGCATATAGTTTGTTGTTCATGTAACTGAGGCAGCACAAAAATCAACACACACACATTCATTGAAAATGTGCAAATCTTCAACTTTTCAGATTTATATGAATATAATACATGAGCCTACTGAGTCTACCAAGGCCATTTTTTAGTAATGTACTTGGGATCCCTTTCTACAAAGGCTGAACAGCCTTCGGAATCCATGTCTTGGGAATTTCTTTTAATAATAAATTGAAGGACAAACAACATCTCTCCTGGTGAAAGAGGATAGAACTACATCACAATTTTCCATATTGGTCAATTCAAGCACTTGCCTACAGCAAACCCTGTACAGCTATCAATACACAGTTGATCTTATTCTCCTCCAAGCTAAAGTTCCCTTCAGGCTGTCACAGACAAACATGAGTTACAGAACAATGGTTACTTGTTACCTGAACCACCAAGTGATGCAATAGTCAGCTGCCTAGGGGATACTGACCTCAACCACCCCAGCAAATGCACTCTCAAAAACACCAGAAATGAGGAAGTGAGACAAAGGAAATGAGACAAAGGTGTAACAAAAGCAGCATGGCGCCCTAGCATCTCTGGCATCTGTTCTAAGAGACACTTTCATGACAAACAGAGAAGAGAAAGAAGATATGAAGTGACAAATGAATGGCTCCAAGTTCTAACCTGTGTTCAGGCCTAATCTGGGCATCATAACCTTTGGCAAGATTAATTGACAAAACAAGTTTAAAAAAAGATTTCTTAATGATAAAAATGGCAATGAAAGAAAGAACTATTGTATATAGGAACAATCTAAACAAGTAATTGGCAGCGAACTTTCCAGACAGTCTGAAAAGAGGCTGCTACTTTCTAACAAAGCAAATAGTAAAGGTTAGTAAGGGAAAAACAGCTATAAAGGGGACACACACACAGGGACTGCTTTTAAAGGGGCCCTGAGCACATTCAAGTAATTGAGAAAATTAATAATTTCCACAGGAAGGATTCTAGAGCCATTAATTTATTTCTTTATTTATTTTAATTCATTTGTATTCCACCTTTCTCTCCAATGTGGACCCAAAGTATCTTCTTACATTATTCTCCTTCTACATTTTATCCTCACAACAACCCTGTAAGGCTAAAAGTGTGACTGGCTCAAGGTCATCCAGCAAGCTTCCACACTGTGTGAGGTTTTGAACTCAGGTCTCCCAGATATTAGTTCAGTACTGTTAACTACTGCATTACACTGTCTTTCTGTTTGTTTTTATCTTTATATAACAAGACCTTTAAAATATAATAGGTAGAAAAAGAAACATGAAAAATAAGATCTGAAAATTCAAAAATAAGCAGGTTTTCATTCTGTCAAGGGAAAAACACACTTAAACCCACATCTGATATTTGAGAAAAATGACTTGATTCAGATCTGAATTAAGTTAAGCTGTCAGCAAAAGAAACTCTCATGGTTGTTAAGTAGCAATTTGTATTGAGTAATATATACTACAATATTGCCCCCCAAGGACGGAATAAAGAGTCAGACACAGAGTATTGGTATAAAACTGGGCCACTTTATTCAATATTCTAATAAACAGCAAGGGTACCCCACCAGCGGCCTGGCCAGGGCTAGGGGTCACCGCGACCGCTCCCCTGCCATTAATCGGCGAGAGACCCAGCCCCCCAGCCGGAGCTGAGTGTTCCTCAGCTCCCTCCAGGTAGGTCCAGCAGGGAGGCACACACCAGAGGGCCCAAACCCAGACGCACGTCTCGCAAGAAAGGAACCCTCTAGCCGAGCCTCCTGGACAGTCTGCATTCTCCAAACCCAGGTCTTCAAACCCCAAGGTTGATCATGCCAGACCCCAAATTCCCCAAAAGGGGGATGCTTCACAGTCCTCCCCTAGCCGCATAGTGCCCTAAACCCCAAAAACCTGCCACTAAAGTGACCACCTATTTAACAGCACCTCCCGATAGCCAAATCCTCAACCACTGCATTGCTATGTAGGGTAGGCAAAAAACGCACCCCAGCCACTGCCAATCAGCCAAGGTGTAAAAAAAATCCTACCTGGCTCCTCCAAGGAAGCAACCAGCAATTGCCTACATAACATGCAGGGTGGGCGGGAGGGCCGATCGTCTGCCAAGATGAAAGAGACGATGAGGAGCGCAGATCTGACATTTAGACTGTCAGATCCCGCCTTTTTCTCTGCGCGCCGAAACGGGCGCCCCTGACTCTTTTCATCGATGGAAGCAAACTCTGCTCATGCAGCCTAGCAGCTACGCTGCAGGCTGCAAGCTTAAGATTGCTCCCCAAAGAGGGAATAAAGAGTCAGGCACAGAGTATTGGTATAAAAGGCACCCTCTAGTTAGAAAGGCACCCTGTAGCCGAGCCTCCGGGACAGTCTGCATTTTCCAAACCTGGGTCTTCAAACCCCAAGGTTGATCATGCCAGACCCCAAGTTCCCCAAAAGGGGGATGCTTCACAGTCCTCCCCTAGCCGCCTAGTGCCCTAAACCCCAAAAACCTGCCACTACTAAGGCCAAGTCTCTACTTAGGGCTTAGAATATTACCCTTTTCCGAGAGTTGGACCCAACCCCTCTGTAGAGGTCAGGAAATTTCAACGAAATGTCCGGATGGGGCAAATAGTGGCCCAACCCCTTTTCCAGCACCTTCCTGATCTCCTTATTAGCCTTATACCGGGCCCTTTCTATAGCTGCAGGGTCCCAAGCACAACGCCACACCAGGCGGGGCAGCATGGCTGACCAAATTATGGTGGTCCCAGGCCATCGCTCCCGAATGTGCTGGAAATCATCCCGGGCCTGCCAAACTAAGACCTTGCCCTTTAAGAGTCCCATATCGTTACCTCTCAGGTGAACAATTAAAACCTGAGGAGGAGGACCCACACAATCTTTAAACAACAAAGGCAGCAAGTCCGGCCACTGAAGTCCCCGGTGCCCCCGCCATTCGATACACACATGCTGGCTGAGTCCCAGCTGAGAGCCAACCGCAGTTCTCTGAGCCTGATGAGCGGCCCAAAACACGTGGCTATGGCCGCATACGAGAACTCAGCTCCTCTGGCCAGGAACAACCGCATCTAAAGAGAAAAAACAGTTAAACAAGAACAGAACCAACAATAAACAGACACCAAGTCACTCATGGCCTAATAAAAGGTCGCACGTATGCCTTATAGGCCGATGAATGCCACCTGCCCAATCTCTAAATGGAAGTGGAAGGATACCCCATGACAGCCGCTGTTGAGGCTGCCCCAATTCTAAAGGAGTGGGTCCCAAATCGCACCCCAGACAACCCCAACTCACCCAAAGCCCGTGACGTTACTGCCCAAAACTGATGCTTCGTCAATGGGCAACCATTCGAATGTATAAACAAAAACCCCTCCATGGGCCCCCTAACTGCCAAATAAGCAGCCAATGCAGTAACTGGACACAGCTCAAGCTCTGAACAACTACCCGAGCACCGTACCCCTCTGCAACTGATCAGTCTCAGAGCGACGGACAGTAATGACTGCCTTACCCGCAAATAGCTGCAGATCCCTTAACAACAGAGCCTTACCAGAAACATCGATTCTAGACTGTGCCACCAGCTCACTTACTCTAAGAGCCCCCCAAAAAGCTAACAAAGACAAAGCGTGAAACAGACATGCTTCAAATGACGAGGCACACACCACGTCCCAAACCCTCTTCAAACCCCGCAGAATCGAAGGAGACACAGGATTCCGCGTATCAACCCTGGGACCCGCCTCTCTGGCCCACCCCTCCAGCATCTTTCGAATACGAAAGTCAGCTGTTTCTTCCCTATAATCCAGCACCTTACTGACAAAAGCCAATGCAGACAGGCGCCCCCTAATGGATCGCACGGCCAACCCCTTACCTCGCAGCGAAACACAGTAATGGAGCAAATGCTCCACCGGGAGGGGCCAAACCCTGCAATACCCTACCTCAGCCCTAAAGTCTTCAAACTGCCGCACAGCCCATTCGTAAGACTTCCTGGTGCTGGGCGCGATGGCTAGACCTATCACTCTGTAGGCTTCGGCTCTCCAATCAGCCATAGCTCCTGGGGCATTGGCACCGGCTCTTTGTCGGCACCTGGGGCTAGCTGATGAAACCTCTCCATCTGTTTATGAGAAAGAGCATCAGCCACCCCGTTACTCACCCCAGGAACATGCTTGGCTAAAAACAAAATGTTAAGCCGCAAACAGCGCAGAGTGAAGGCCCTCACCAATCTCATAACCCGGCCAGATTTGGATGAAAGGGAATTAATGACGTGGACCACCGCCATATTATCACACCAAAAATGAACGGTGTGATTGGCCATAACCTTCCCCCACAGCCAAACCGCAACTAAAATGGGAAAGAACTCGAGAAACGTAAGATCTCGGTTCACTCCTACCCGTGCCCAGGAGTCAGGCCAACTATCCGCGCACCAATGTCCTCGGAAATAGACTCCAAAACCCAAAGATCCAGCAGCATCAGACATGACCTGGAGCTCAGCTTCGAGCCTCATGTCGTCCCTCCAAAAAGAGACTCCATTAAAGGACTCCAAAAATTCCTGCCAAACCCTCAAATCATCCTTCATGCTGCAGGTGACCCTAGTTCTATGCTGAGGCAAGCATAACCCTGCCATAGCATTGCAACAGCCTTCTAAGAAAAGCCCTCCCAGGAGCAACCACTTTGCAAGCAAAGTTGAGGTGCCCAACTAGCTGCTGCAGCTCCAACAAAGTAACCTTCCTTTTAAGAAGAAAGGTAGAAATCCTAGCTCTCAGCTCCACTATTTTCTGAAGAGGCACCCTAGACAACTGCACAATAGTGTCAATCTCAATCCCCAAAAAGGTCAACCTCTGGGTCGGATCTTCAGTTTTCTCAGGTTCTAAAGGAACCCCAAGCTCCGCCGCCAGCTCAACAAAGCCAGACAGCAACTGCCCACAACGCCCAGTCCCCTCGGGACCCACAAAAAGTAGTCATCCAAATAATGAACAATATCCTGCAAACCCACTTTCTCCCACACAGCCCATTCTAAAAATGTGCTGAAACGCTCGAAAGCAGAACATGACACAGAGCAGCCCATTGCCAATGCTCTATCCATGTAAAATTGACCCTCAAAAGAAAACCCTAAAAGCTCAAAATCATCGGGATGGACAAGTAAAAGGCGAAACGCAGACTTAATGTCACATTTCGCCAATTCTGCCCCCACCCCGCAACGCCTCACCACGGCAATAGCCTGGTCAAAGCTGGTGTACCTGACAGAGCATAAGTGCTCTGGGATCCCATCATTCACGGACTTCCCCTTAGGAAAAGACAACTGGTGAATCAAACGAAATTCACTAGGCGCCTTTTTAGGCACCACCCCCAAAGGTGAGACTCTAAGAGTACTCACTGGAGGATGTGAAAAAGGACCCAGTATCCTTCCCTCAGCCAGCTCTTTTGCAATCTTGTCCCTAATGACCTGCTCCAAGCCCTGAACTGACTTTCCTGACATAAACGGAACCCGAGGACCCTAAAAAGGGATCCTAAAATCAACTTTAAAACCCTCTAACAAATACAAACTATCAATCCATCAAGGGTACCTCAACAGACACTGCTCAAGAGGTCCCATCCTTATCGGGCTGGGCCCCTTTCTTAGCTGGAAAGGCTCCTCCGCTCCCGCCAGGCTTCTTCGTATTTTTACGCCCACAGGCTCTAGGGCAGTTGTCAAATGAGTGGGAACCACCACACATGGGGCACTCGTGCTTGAACTGGCACGCCTTCCTATTACATACCCCAAGGGATCCAAATTCCCAGCAGAGCATGCGGGGTTGAACCACCTGCCCCGCTGCACCGCGGGGAGAGCCTGATGAACCAGCAGCGGATGTGGATGACCTACTCACCAAGTGACCACTATCAGAGCGATCACCCAGATTAGGCCTAGCCAGGGACATAACCTGCAGCCAAAGCTGCTGATGGATCTGATCCCACTGAAGGGACAGATACAGGGCAGCCCTTATCCTAAATTCCTGGTCATATTTTAACCAGGCTGGTCCACTAAAGGCCATATAGCCTTTATAAATTATGTCCAAATACTGGAACAGGGATGCTGCCCGCCACGGCTGTGCCCTCTCAATCACCCCGGCATAAATACAGAACCCAGGAAGCCAATTAGCCCAGGTCCTGTCCACCTTCCATTTTTTCAATTTTTCCTTCTCTTTCTCATATAATTCCTCCTTGTCTTTTTTCTCAACCTCCCGAAAAAGAAGAGAAAAAATATCCACATACTCCCCTTTTAATATTTTTTCCCTAGTAGCGGGAAGCAAGTGGTCCCCCAGCGGCAAGGCAACATCCCCGAACAACAAAGCAGCAAAAGGCACCATCCAATATGTTGAGGGTGCCCCCATAAAGAAACCAGCCATGCCAGGATGCCCTGCGCCCTGATAAACACTAGGAACACCTTGCCCACATGGCCAAGCCCAATTCTGAAACACACCCAATGCAGAGGAGGCAGGCACCCCTGCACTAGACAGGGAAGCGCCCCACCCGGCCGCCAAAGCAGGCCCCCATGCTCCCCATGGCCAAACCTGCCCAGGCCCCACCTGTAAATTATGACCCGACCTACCTCCGAATCCAGCAAGAACCAATGGCAAACCAACCCCCAATGCTCCAGCCACCGCCATCAAACCCACATCCGGACCACGAAGGCCAGCGTCCCTGCCAGGCATGACTCCACCAGACCTGCCCTCAAGAATAGACAGCCTGATGAGAATACTCGCCTGCTTACCCTTCTAAGATTGCCTCACACCTTCCTCCCCACCTGGAGAAAGGATGCCCGCTGCCTGTTCCTATGCTCTCAATCTTCATGCAATATTGGAATCAACCACCATATCACTCTCCTTATCAGAAGAGGATAACGGCGGTGGTGGCCTTTTTGCAGGAGCCTTGGGCACCTTAGGTGCTGGCTTTTTCCCTTTGGGCTTGCCCGACCCTTTTCCACCAGCCATCTAAATAGCAAGCACAAGACCACAAAATGGCCTCCTGCAGCTCCACTCTAAAATGGCTTCCTCCTGGAACAAGAAAGGGAACTCAAAATGGCCACAAAAATCCTCTGCTGCACACCAATGTCCCCAGAAGGAGGAAAAAAGGGGGGGTTGAGGCTCTCCAAAATGGCCACCTGCCAACCTCAAAACCTAAAAAACCCAGATTGCCCCACAGGCCCACACCCTAAAAAAAATAAAAAGGGAAAGACCAACCCCCTGGGATCCACAACCCCTGCCCCAGCACACCCCAAACCCTAGGCAGACTCAGCCAACAAGAAGGGCAACGCCATGTCCTCCACCGCCTCCGATGCTGCTGCCAGCCCTCAGCACTGCAGCCGAAGCTCCAGCCAACGCCGACACTCTAGCCAACGCTTCACCCGCTGCTGCCCAGTCGACTGCCACAACAAACTCCGACGTCCAACCAAAAACAAAAGAAAAGCCTCAGCCTCAGCCCGATCGTCTGCCAAGACAAAGGAGCCAACGAGGAGCGCCTTTTTCTCTGTGCGACGAAACGGCCGCCCCCTGACTCTTCCCATCCAGGGAAGCAAACTCTGCTCATGCAGCCTAGCAGCTACGCTACAGGCTGCAAGCACAAGATTCTGCTTTACATGCTGAATAAAGAGTTATACAGATGGGTTATTATGTTTTAATATGTTGCACTGTACAAAAATTATTTAAATTAGAGTATTTATACTTTTGGGCTGGAAATTTTAAAAGGGGGGTAGATTCATGGAGGATAAATCTATCAATAGCTACTAACCATGGTGAATGAGGGGAATCTCCACATTCAGAGGCACTACGTTTCTGAATCCCAGAGCAAGGAGGCAATAACAGGGGAAGACCACCGCCTCTATGCCCTGTTGTTGGCTGTCCAAAGGTACTGATTGCCCACTGTGTCAGATCCAGTAGGGCTCTTATGTATTTTTGGTATTTTGTTTTCATAGAAATAGTGAGTAAAAACATACAAAAACAAAATTAAGTTGCTGAATAATATTAAAATTTATTCACCAAAATAAAATAAACAAGAGCACTAATAGGAAGATAAAGGGGCAGCCTTATACAGGCAGCAATTTTCTGCAGTCTCATGCAGGGATCTTTCCTAATCCTTGTACCAGGGATCATTCAACTAGGGCTAACAGGAATTTGCCCTGGTGTTAGGCCCCCTATGTAGTCCTGCAAAAGACACATTTATAATCTTTCATCCTCCGATTCTTTCACAGTACAAATGCCAGTCTTGTTCGACCCAGGCCAGAATGAGGTCTGGAAATGTACAGTATAAACTAAGATGAAGTAGGACTGAACAAAATGGCTCCTGGCAGCAAGCACAAGTTTGACTTGCTATTTTGGGACATGGGTCTAGGGCTTCTGTCATGCTAACCATGTTTCCCCCATTGAAAACAAAGAGATACATCTATCTATAATGGAGCCCACATGAAAGGAGAAATCTCTCCTTATCACAAAATCCCAACACTTGGCTTCTCCATTTCTAATCCTGTCACCTTAATCAATGGGCCATTCCCACCCAGGGCCGAATGTACCTATTTTTGGAGGGGGGAGTTAAAAAATGGTGCCCCCCACTACTCTCCCACCATGAAGATTGATCTCCCTGTTTTTGGAGGGAAAAGGAATGCTGGTGGTGTCCCCCTTGCTCTGGTGCCCGGGATAGCTGACCCCTCTGCCCCCCCCCCTAGATCTGACCCTGTTTTCACCACTGGGTAGCCTTTTCTCTCCAGCAAGCAAGAATCATCAGTGCATCATTAAGCTCTCACATTCCTAGCCACATTCCAACAGAAACATTAATAATTTCTGCTTACACCCAGAAACCCATTCCTGCCCACAGATGCAAATATGGCAACCTCTTTGACTTTTCCTGGGAGCCCCATTCAGCATTTCCCAGCATATTGTTTTACTCCCAGTAAATCTCATCAGGACATTGTTTTTGTTGGCAAGTATATCAGAATGCCCCCCCCCAAAAAAATGTTTTAGCCCAGCGTTTCCCATTTAGAGGGTCGGGACCCAGTCCGGGCCACAGGACAGTCCGTGCCGGGCCACAAAAAAGCCCTAGATAGCCCTGCCCTCAGCAGTCTCTTCCGGCTGAGCTGCCCTGCTTTTTGCTCTTTTTGTGCTGCAGGGAGGTCCAGTGGGGTGTGGGGTTTGCAGGAAGGGCTCCTCAAGAGGAGGCCTCCATGCAAATGGGGCAATCTGGCCCCGCTGAGCTTCTCCGTGCCGCAGAGAGGTCCAACGGGGTGTGGAGTTTGCAAGGAAGGCTCCTCAAGAGGAGGCCTCCATGCAAACTGGGAGATCTGGCCCTGCTGGGCTTCCCTGCACTGTGGGGAGGTCCAGCAGGGTGTGGGGTTTGCATTCTGTGCAAATCGGCCGCATTGGAGGCCTAGGTAGGTACATAAGCAGGAAGAGGATCCTTCCCCCTCCTCGCTGCTCTGGGAGTCTGTGGGGCCATTCTCCCTGCCTTTGCACCACTGGGTGCAAAAGCAGGGAGAAAATCTTTCCCCTCCCCATGCCTCCAGAGAGTTGCTGGCACTGGAGGCTTTCTCCCTGCCTTTGCACCGCTGGGGGCAAAAGCAGGGAGACTATCTTTTCCCTCCCTGCAACTTTCCAAGGCTCCGGAGAGGTTCTGGGGTAAGGGGGGCTTTCTCCCTGCTATTGTACCACTGGCTACAAAAGCAGGGAGAGGATCCTCCCATTCTATCCTATGAGCCCATAGGATAGAATGGAGGGATCGTGCCACATCCGTGACGTAACAGCAAAGAAGGGGTTTAAAATTTAAATCCCTTCTCTAACGTTGCTCCGCAGAGGCGGCATGATCCCTCCATTCTATCCTATGGGCTCTTCCTCCCTCTTCCTTGCCATTGCTAATCTGAGTAGACCCTGCCATTTCATGTCTGTCTTTCTTTCTTTCTTTCTTTCTTTCTTTCTTTCTTTCTTTCTTTCTTTCTTTCTTTCTTTCTTTCTTTTCTCTCTTTCTGTCAGTCAGTCTTTTTCCTTGTCTGTCTTTTTTTAATATAAATTTTATTTGGGAATTTTATTTTATTTGTCTGTCTTTCTTCCCTCTTTCTTTCTTTGACATTGCTAATCTGAGTAGGCAGGGGGGAGAAGAAGCTTGAAATGCCCTGCCATTTCATGTTTTTCCAGGCTGCCATTTCATTTCATTTCATTTCTTTCTCTCACTGTCAGTCCTTCCTTCCTTCCTTCCTTCCTTCCTTCCTTCCTTCCTTCCTTCCTTCCTTCCTTCCTATTGCTAATCTGAGTAGACCTGGAGGTGGGGGAAAGAAACTTGAAATGCCCTGCCATTTCATGTTTTCCCAGGCTGACAGCATTTTATATTTTTAGTTTTCTGCTATGTGATCCTCGTGCTTTTTTCTTGACGCTTTATTTTTAAGATTGCATTGCAAAATCCCACTATTCTATCTTTTATTAAACAAAATATTGCAAGAGTTTTAAGCATGTTTGTGCTTTCCTGTTTCCACCCCCAAATTTTAATGGGCCACAAAGGAGAAGTGTAGAAATAACCAGGCCATGAGAGGGAAAGTTTGGGAAACCCTGTTTTAGCCTATAATATGCCTAGCACTTTCCATTCTGGGTGTGTCTTGTCTTGCTAGAGACTTGCACTCCCAAAGTCTGTTTGGGCCACTTTCCATATCCACATACTTTGCTTCATGGACTCCTGGACCTCTGAATGGTAACTATATTTCCCCCAAATCCCTGCTATAACCATCTCATCCCTGTATTTTCTGTTAACTTTGTGTGTTTGTCTGTGTGCATTTATTCTCTGTATGTGTGCATTATTTTATTATCTTCTATTAATAAAACAACCTCCCTCGGTTAAGCAACAGTCTGGTTAATTCTGAGGGCTCTCTAAAGGAACAATCTGGTATACAATTTGTGTAAAAGATCCCCTGCTACCAGCTCTTGCTAGCCAAGGTCTCCTAAGAGCTAATATTCCGCCCCCCCCCAAAAAAAAAAATATAAGAGACTCCAATTCTGGCAACACTGGAACTTTCTGTATTCCATACATATGCTGTACAATTAAGCTACAATGAAGTGATTCTCCAAAATATATAATCAAATCTCTGTCAAGCATGTTATTTTTTATACGGTATTGAATTCTGATTGCTTTTCCTTTAGTCATTCTTTCCTTTCTCATAGCTGCATATCAAAGCTAAACCCCCCATTACTTTCTCACCTCCCTTTTTCCTTTCCCACCTTTGAGTAGCAAATGTAGGGATGCTGTAACTGTGATGATAGAAGGAAAGGAGGCACCTCTCCTGAACAGTTCCCATTCATTGCTTATCAACTGTAGCAAGAATGCCTGGGACCGAGGGAAGTTTCAACCGCAAGATATTAGTTTGCATAGTTGTAATAGTTCACACATAATTGTTATGTCTTTAAGCTATCTTTCCTATACTCTTTGATGTAATCCTTAAAACCCCATGCTATGAGCAACTCTGTATCACTTTCAAGGAGCTGCACCTCGAGCAACAATGGATTATCAATAAACTGAGACTTTGTATTCAACAATTGCTTGGTTACTTGAAATTCCCATGCTTGACTATGTCCATGTTATCATATATTGTAAATATATCACTATATTGAGACATCATCAGCTTTCTACAGATTCTAAAATGCTCTCATATGAAGAAGCATAAATTAGACCAAATGATATAGTTTGTGGGCTATCTTTTTCTTAACTCACTTTTCTGAAGCAATAAAATTTTGCATGTTCTACAATGTCTGGGGCTTGATCATTCAGCACGCCTGCTTCATAGGAGCTTGGCTGGGTTCTGACCTTTGTCGAAGCATATCCACTTCTTCACAAACAGGTTTGACTTTACTACCTCCGAACCTGCTTCCCATAGTCAAATGACTTCTGCTCTAGGTCAGTCCAAGTGTTGTATGAAACTAGATTGCAACAGTGCCACAAAGAGTCAACTAGAAGGTTTTTAAGGATTAATATCTTTTCTCCGTAAACAAAATGCCTACAAATTTATTTTTCATAACATACAGCTGGATGTTCTCAGTTCTCCAGTTCTCAGAGCTGGATCCAAGCATGTTTCAGCGGAGCTTGTTTGTTTCCTACCCTTCTTCTTTTGGCCTCAAGGATGAGAGCTTGTAGTTGGCTGGAGGAGTTGCTGCAGGTTCTCCATTCCAATTGCCTCAGTACTATACAAGTGTAAAATTCCAAAGGAGTAACTAATTTGCTTACTGTAGATAAATAAAATCACCTGAGAAGGATAAGCACTGTACTGTACCATGCGTAGATTCGCATCACTAATCTGAACAGTGCAAATTCCTAGCTTATATAGAAAATAAAGTTATGGAAGTTCTGTGTTTAGATATTGGCAATGCTGACACTGCTGTTTAATTTTGCTAACAATAAAACTTGTATAATCCCAAGGAAGTCATTATTTCTCTTGACAGACCTCCCTTGTCTACTGATTGCTTCTTTTTTCAAGTGAAAACATGAAGCAGAGTGTAACAAGATCACTGGAGAACATCAACCTTACCCAACAACTCCTATTTTAATGAATTCATTCACAACAGCAACAACAACAGCCTTTACTGACTTAGCAACCATATTAATAACAGAAAAAAGGGACAATTCAAACAAATTCATTCATATGTACAAATTTATTCATTTCTCCTCAATGGTGCCCAAAGCAGCTTACAGTGCTCTCCTCTGCTCCATTTTATCCTCACAGGAACCCAAAGAAGAAGAAGAAGAAGAAGATGATATTAGATTTATAACCCGCCCTATACTCTGAATCTCAAAGTCTCAGAGCAGTCACAATCTCCTTTATCTTCCCCCCGCCCTCCCACAACAGACGTCCTGTGAGGTGGGTGGGACTGAGATGGCTCTCACAACAGCTGCCTCTCAAGGACAATTCCTATGAGAACTATGGCTGACCCAACACCATTCCAGCAGCTGCAAGTGGAGGAGTGGGGGACGGAATATAGTGTCACTTACTGTGAAGCTTCCTTCTCGGTGGTCTGGCAGTGGGTCGGTCTGTACTGCTGGGAGATAGGCTCCTCCTCCTCTGTGCAGGGTCGATTCTTCCAATCTATCCGGGAGGGGAGTGGCCTATCCCCAGAGAGTTCTCCAGTTGTCGCCAAGCCATGACTCCCCCTTGAAGAAGGCAAAAACCCCTTTCCCTCCCACTGAACACCACTCTGACACAGAGAGTACAAAGGGGGAAGAACTTTAATATTCTTAACTTGGCAATAGAACCAACAGAATACATTCAACATTGCAAATTTACTGTGCACTTCAGACATAGTCGAAAGAAATACAAACACATATAGTCATGCTCTGGCTCCAGGATACCGTCTCTAAAACCCAGGAAGCCGCTCAACCTCCAAAGGGTGGGTCAGACCGACCCACTGCCAGACCACCGAGAAGGAAGCTTCACGGTAAGTGATACAATCTTCCATTCTCTGGTGGCCTGGACAGTGGGTCGGTTCATATTGCTAGGACATACTAAAGCAATATGACCAGGATGGGATCGGCTTCCCCATTTAGAGAGTATGCTGGAGCACTTGGCACCCAAAGGCTGCATCAGATGATGCCCACTTATCCATCTTATAGTGTTTCGTGAACATATGAACCGACTTCGAAGTTGCAGCTTTACAGGTATTTTCCACAGATGGAAAGGTCCTAAACACTGCAGAAGTTGCAGCACCCCTCAATGAGTGAGCAGTAACTCCCCTTGGGGGTTCCAACCCTTGCGCTCTGTACACCATTGCAATACAATCCCATAGCCACCTACTCAATGTGGATGTAGATATCTGCTGCCCCATAGAGGCCCTACTGAAGGATACAAAAAGGGAATCTGACTGTCTCCAAGTCTTAGTGTGATCAATATAGAAACTGATGCCGCTTTTGATGTCTAGGCAATGCAGCTCTCACTCTTTCTGAGTTTTAGGATTGGTGCAAAATTTGGCAACACCAGTTCCTGTGATCGGTAAAAAATTGAGTTAACTTTAGGAATGAATGTTGGATCTGATCTAAGGACAACGTTATCACTGTGAAAAATACAAAGTTCCTTGTCAACTGAAAAGGCTTTCAATTCTGATACTCTGCATGCTGTGGTAATACCAATCAAAAACAGAGTCTTTAAGGTTAACTCCTTAAACCCACACATGCCCAATGGTTCAAATGGACACAGGCATAAGGCCTTCAACACAAGATTTAGTTTCCATGTAGGAAACCTGTATACCTGGCGAGGTTTCAACAAAGTAGTATCCCTGAGGAATCTCCTGATGTGCGGGTGTAAGGCTAAGGACTTACGCTTCCTGGCACTTTGTATCGCTGAAATGGCCGCTACCTGGCGTTTTAAGGTGCTGGTGGCCAGACCCTTGTCTAAACCTTCTTGCAGGAAATTTAGAATGTGTTTAACAGGAGCTTTCAATGCATCACATCCCCTCTGAGAACACCAAGAAGAAAACACTTTCCACATACATCCCGCTAGTGTAACCTTTATGGGATGCCAACACTGTATCAATAACCTTCTTAGAATATCCTAGCCCCTGATGTTGAGACTGCTCAATCTCCAGGCTGCTATCTTTAATAAGCTTGGCTGTGGATGGTATGTCGAGCCTTGACTCAACATGTCCTCCGCCCCTGAAAGACTTCACGGAGGTATTGGTGACAGGCTTAGTAGGTCCAGAAACCAGGCTCGCCTGGGCCAAAATGGGGCAATCAGCACTACTTCCACGTTTTGCTCCACCACCTTTTGAATTGCCCTTGGAAGTAATTGCATTGGAGGGAATGCATACAGTAGTTCCGGAGGCCAGTCGCAACTGAACACATCAGTCCCCTCTGCCTCTTTTTCCTTGTGTTTTGAAAAGGAGAGTGGAACTTGTTGATTCTCCATCATGGCAAATAAGTCCAGTGTTATTTTGCTGTACCTGACTACTAGTTGGCGGAAAATCTTTCTGTCCAGTCTCCACTCCATTTGATCCAAGGTCCTCCTGCTTAGTCAGTCGGTTAAAGTATTGTCCTTGCCTGGCAAATGTACAGCTTTCAGAGAGAGGAGATTGAGCTTTGCTTCAACAAGCAGTGACTTGAATCTGGTCCCTCCTTGGCGGTTCACATACACTTTGGCCATCATGTTGTCCATCTTGATCAAGACATGGCAACCTGAGAGAGTGTTCTGTAACCCCAACAGCCTCAGTTGAATTGCCCCGAGTGTCAGAAAATTTATGCTGCGGTGAGATTCGACCAAACTCCATGACCCTGTGAGTGAGCCCCCCATCGCAACAGGCTGGCATCCGTGGTCATGCAAACTCTGAGAGAATCTTGTAGGGGATGACCCTGACAAAAGCGGGAAGGTGCTAGCCACCAATGCAGCTGCTAACGCAGGGTTTCTGGAAGACTCACCCATTTGGATAACTTGTTCGCAATGACAAACTGGAACAGCCTGAGAAAAAGCTGTAGAGGACAGGTATGAAACCTGGCCCAGTACATCATGTCCTGACATGATCCTAACATTCCTAATAGTTTCGCAAGGTGCATTATCTGAACCTTGCGGGTCTTTAGAACCTCCTTCAGCAGATAAAAAATGTTTAACTGTCTCTCTGGAGTTAGGAAAACTCTGTCTACAGTGGTATCTATCAGAACTCTGAGATGCACTAACTTCTACATTGGTGTAAGGTTGCTCTTCTGTATATTTACTACAAACCCGTGTCTCTGCAAGACTGCTATGGTGAGATGGGTAGTATCCTGACACCTCTGATATGATGATCCTTTCACTAGTTTATCGTCCAAATAGAGATAAAGAGCTACCCCTTTGCATTCTCAACAGAGTCACCAGAGTCACTCTTGGGAATACCCTTGGCAAGAATTTCAGGTCGAAGGGCAAGGCTCGATACTGGATGTGTTTCCCACTGTAGGAGAAATGAAGAAATTTCCTTTGACATTCTAAGACTGGTATATGTAGATAAGCCTCTGAAAAGTCCACTGAAGCAAAGAACTCTTGTGATCGTATTGCCAACAGAACTGAACACAGAGTCTCCATTTTGAAGCGTTTTGTCAGAATGAATCTGTTGAGCCACTTTAGGTCCAAAATGGCTCTGACATCCCCATTTTCTTTGGCACCAAGAAGAGTACTGAGTACACTCCAAGGCCCCATTGAGCTGGAACAGGATCCACTGCTCCTATGTCCAATAGATGTTGAATATCTGCCAGCATTAAAATGTGAGACTCCTCATGTATCTTTTGAAGAACTTGCCAAAACTGACTGGGGGGAGAAGAATTTGAGTGCACAGTCGTTCCTGACCATGTTCAGCACCCATTTGTCATGCACCAACTGTTGCCAGATGTCTGCGAATAGTAGGAGTTGCCCCCTGATCTTGCCTGGTGTCGTCTGACTGGCATAGTCATTGTGAACCTCCCTTCTTGAAGGAGGACTTGGAACTCTGCTCAGATTTTCCTGAATAGGAAAGGTTTCGGGTCTCAGTGTTTTTGCTGCCATTTTCCTTTAAAGGAGTGAAAGGATCCAGGCCTAGATGGCTTTTTAAAGTCCCAAAATGAGGAAAAGGATTTCTTGAATTTTCCCTTTTTCTTTTTGGAAGGTAAAACTTCCTTCTTCTCTCTGTCCTCGACAAGATACCTGTCCAGGCCATCCCCAAACAACAAAGTCCCTTTAAAGGGAACTGAAGCCACTCGAGCCTGAGCAGCAGCATCAACATCCCAGTTGTGTAACCAGATGTTGCATCTAGCTGCCACCCTGCAGGCCATAGCTCGTGCCGATTGCTGAATTGCGTCAATGAAGGCTGTAGTCAGCGCAATCTTTTTTAGCTCATCCTTGAACTCCTTTGGCATCCCACCCTCTGTAAGAAGTCCTGTATGAAGTCCTAGTCCACACAAGGATTCTAGATAATCCCTCATTCCAATGTCCTCTTTCTCAGTGAACTATACAAGTAATAACAATGTCTATGCACTATGTAAAGTCACAAGGAATTTGACAAAAACCAAATAAAATGCATCTTACCCCCAGATGACAGCATGTGCCAAACTATTCCATCATATGTGGTTTTTATGTCTACCCTGTGTTTTTGTAGGTCCAATTAATTAGTTGTATAATTAAGTATGTAAAACACAAAACAATTATTCTAGTATCTTTTTAGTATTTTCTTTAAAAGGATGGAAGATATCCAGCAATATTTTGTTACTTCCATCAACCCCATATTATTTTAACTAAAAATGTAATTTACCCAAGTTTTAAATTAATTATTTTAGACAAAGCACTCAAGCCACTTAAGGTAAATGTCTTCTATGACAAAGTAGCCTTGCAAAGAACATCTTCACAATCTAGTGGCTTATATAGGTCATAGCAGCTTAAAGCTACAGAAAACTGAGGAGCATTATTTAAAGTTACAGGGAACATAAGGCATCATTTACAGTTACATAGACTTGATGGATTCCATTTGAGAACTGATGAGTGTGAATTTATAATGGACTTTGTGAATTAATTTCTTTTTCCTTTGGACTTTCATGTACTCTGCCTGTTGTTTTAATGCTCCATGTTAACTGGTAATAATATTGTGTACAAATATAGTAACATTAAGACATTATAGACATTAATGAAAATTGTTCTTTATTTATATCCTTCTTGTGTGCTATTACAGCTAACAGTGTGTTGGTTAATTTTGGTCTTTCATGCTGTAATCCTTAAATATTTCCATCTGAATAATGACTGTATCCATTGGCACTGGGTGATATATCAACAGTTCCATGTTGCAGCAGTCTCTCTCTGGGCAGACACAGCTGAGACTTACCTGAAAGGGTCAGGCTGCTGTGTAGGTTTTAGGAGCCCCCCCCCTCCCCGGTGTAAATGACTGGCAAACTCAGGAACCTTGGGCAATCACACTGGCTGGCTTGCATCATCTGGGTGGGGGCCAGCCATGTTGACCAGTTCGAATTTTGGTGGGCTCGACACAATGGTGATGTAGGGCCCACCCAGAGTGATTTAATCCACACTGATGGTGGACATGGCAGTGTGATTTTCGTGGGATCTCCACCAACCCTTCCTGTTTCAGGAGTTTTGGTGGGTCTATACTTTCTGTCACAGCTAGTGGGTTTGCACATCTAGGCAGATCCTTTTGTCCACCTCCCCCCTTGTGAGGACTCCCTTAAGGGGTCTGCGGTTTGAGCCACCATGAGGGATGCTCAGCTCAGGGTGGTGCCCAGGCTCACCCCAAGTGGAAAATTGGTACCACTTAGTGGTAGTCATCCTTGTGATACCAATGATATTTGTCACTCCTGGGTTTTTACCTAGCAGGCGGTTTGTGGGATGTTGTGATTGAGTGGCAGGTAGGTCGCTCAATTTCTTAGGCTCTGTCCCCATACTTTGCCAATCCTTTTTGGTTTGTAATAAATAAAAGTTGTGGCCTGGTTTTATTCCAAAAGATTATGTGGTGCTTTTGTGGATCTTCTCTGTTCACTAAGCCCTGCATCTGCAAACATCTATGTCAGTATTCTAGCTGTTCCTTTGTCATCAAACTGCACCAATCTGCTGGCAGTAATCTCATCAGTGCTTAGGTCTACAATTCTGTATCCCTTGCTTCCTGCAGCATAACCTACATATTGCATTCTTCAGCTCTGGGTTTAAGTTTGGACCTCTTTTCTTTTGGTATAGGAGCACAGGCCTTGGATCCAAATACTTAAAAGTACCCTATGCCTGGCTTTTTGTTATACTGTAACACATAAGGATCTTTTTCTGTCACCTTGATTGGTAGCCTGTTCTTCTTCAGTCACTGCAGCTCCTCCTCACTCTCTGTAAATTCAATTAGAACACATAACTCAGGAAAGAAGAGGGGAGTCAACACAGTGGCTAAAATAAGATTATGATCAGTGGGGCAACAAGGTACGGACCACTCTTTTAGGGAATGAGCTTGTGGTACAAATCAGAAGTGGGGGAGAAAGGATACAAGTGTTCTAGCACCAGAATATAAGGCCTTAAGATGCAATTTCTGGCATAACATTTTTATCTGTGCCCAGATTTTGGGTTGGCTTTTGGTCTGAGCTACTTGATTCATTAACATTTTTCTTCCTGAAGCACAGCAGGAACACAGGCTCCTGCTTGCATCAGCTCAATCTGCACCTCAGTTGAAACATAAACAGTGGAAGCTGAAAGAACGGCTGTCTTCTCTCTAGACAAGATGCCCAATGAATGCTGCTATAGTCATGAGGAAATTCTCACTCTAATGCCACCAGAGAGATCTGAATTTGTTTTTTCTTTGCTGAACAAAGGGAAGAAAGAGAAAATATTAACCTCAGCAACAGGATAAGGTACAGGGCCAATCACAATATTGGTCTTCAAGGTATCATTAATCCAGAGCCTGAAGCCTTGTAATCATTAATACATTTAACTTTGATTTACTGTTTTGAAAATTTTGAGTCCTTTTTTACTTTAAAACGAAGTGATATAGTAGTATTTAAATAACTATGAACTTTTGATACAGAATTTCTAAAATATTATAATATTATTGTAGCAATACCTAAAACACAATATCTTCTTTTACTTGGTGTGAATAGAATGCTACCCCAAAAGTGTAACTTAACTTTGTAAAAGAGAGACATTTGTCTAAGTATAGGTAAGCCAAGGACAAAAACAAAGGAGAGGAAAAACACAAATCTTTGTCCATTATAAAATGCAATCTGGAGGCTCATACAGTCTCAATTTGCATCACAGTCCAGAAGGAAGAAGAAGAAGAAGAAGATATTGGATTTATATCCCGCCCTCCACTCCGAAGAGTCTCAGAGCGGCTTACAATCTCCTTTACCTTCCTCCCCCACAACAGACACCCTGTGAGGTGGGTGGGGCTGGAGAGGGCTCTCACAGCAGCTGCCCTTTCAAGGACAACCTCTGCCAGAGCTATGGCTGACCCAAGGCCATTCCAGCAGGTGCAAGTGGAGGAGTGGGGAATCAAACCCGGTTCTCCCAGATAAGAGTCCGCACACTTAACCACTACACCAAACTGGAAAGGGTAACCTACCAAACTCAGCTTCCCTTAAAATACATATATTAAAGGATATGTGTTTTTTTCTCACAAAGTGCTAATAGCAGAGTTCAGGAAACTACTTCCAGTTTTCTGAAACCAAGTAGAAACTGAAAGTTAAAGTGTCCCTTCTCTGCAGAATGCAAATTCAGGCTGCATGGATCTGTAAATTGGGTTTTCAAGATGCACAGAGATGAATGATGTTTGTGCTACAGGGTTGCCAGGTCCGACTCAGGACATATCTGGAGACATTGGGGGTGGAGCCAGGAACAAGACTGTGACAAGCACAACTGAACTCTGAAGGGAGTTCTGACCATCACATTTTGTTATGTGTACAATTTCTATGTATTGATTTATACAAAAATAACTAAATAATTTAAGTTCTAAAGAGACTGTACTCCTTTTAAATGCTTCTCCTCCATTGGAAATAATGGAGGATGAAGGCACCTTTTTGAAACTAGGGAGGGGGGGTTATTATTATATTATTATTATTATTATTACTTTACAGTTATATCCCGCCCTCTCCTCAAGCGGACTCAGGGTGGCTAACTATCAATTATATAAAACCATTTAAAAACAATAAAATACATTTAAAACATTCTGTGGTGCTATACACTTGATATGGTGGGATCTTCTTTTTTTCTGTTAATAATCCCATGATATTCGCAGCTCCTCAGTGGTGAGAGGTGGTGGCTCTCTCCCGGATTGAGAAGAGGCACTGGATGCTATTCTGAAAATTTGGTTACTCTACTTCAAAAAACAGCCCCCCAAGCCCCAGATAACCATGGACTGATTCTCCATTATACCCTATAGGAACTGGTCTCCATAAAGTATGGAGGGCCCAGTGGACATCCCCTCCACTTTCTGATAACCCTTAAGCAGGAGGAAGGCCTCCAACCAAGGGGATCCCTTGCCCCCAGTTGGGAATTGGCAACCCTAAATTGTGCCATCATTTTTTGGGCCTCAAGACAAAAGATCTACATGAAGACTGACCAGAGTTTGGAGCACCGTCTGGCCAAAGGACGCATCATGATGAGCATGAACATCTGAAGGATAATGGGAGACAAAAGTCAGTGGAGTTGACCAGATTGCTGCATTACAAATGCCTTGCAGTGATGCACCCAAGGAATGCTACAGATGTTGAAATGGCTCTAGTTGAGTAAGCCCACAGGCGAGTGCAGAACTTGGTGTACAAGTTATAAAAAAGGGACATCTGAGTGTACTAATTTATGTACTACATCCACCAACTTCAGTGTTTCAGAAATCATTTGGACTTGCAAGGCTGCAACCATACGATAGATGAGCTCGAAATAGGCTTTAGAACCATCTGATGGTGATAACAATTCCTGAGGAGCAACTTCTGAGTTCAGTGTCATTTGCAGTATATCTTCCTGTTCAGAACTTGCATTTTCTGAGGCAGCCTCTGAGGTCAACTTATGATCCCTGGTGCTTCTCAATCTCCAACATCTCGAATGACTCCAACACCAAACCAGGATGTCCATAGATCATACAAGCAACTCAGTACCCACCTGCAATGATCTCCTTCAGACCATCGCTGACATACCTCCCACAATGGGTGGGAGTCTCTGAGGCTCCAATGACATATCGATGACACTGGGTAGCACAGGAATCTGTGCAGTGGGCTATGGTAGATTGGTTGAACCTGTCTCTTGAGGTTGATGTGGAACCTGACTACAGTCTTGTACTGTGTCAGGATAATGGTTTGGTCATCGGGTTGGGTGATAAGATGATTGAGGATGGTGATGGCGATCATGATTAAAGAAGTACTGGTCCCTGGAAGTAGAACAAATGTGCCAATTGTTGGAATATTGACCTAGAATGATGGTAATAATCAAGTCTAGGATAGTACTGGTCATGAGAATGTCAGTAACAGCATCGATTGTAGGATTGATAGTAGTGATTTGGTGGTAGAGTCAATCAAGGTGTTGGAGATCAAGAAGCATCAGAGATCACCAGTTGACTAGGCAGAAGAGTTTCTGTGAGTGGCAGAGTTGGAATCACAAGAATAGGAAGCAGTGGTGCCCTTTTTAGAGTCGAAGGGGTAGATGATCCCACATCAAGGAGTTGAACAGCTAGTGCAGAAGCGGAAAGTCCTGGAATGACCAGAGGCATGATGGCTGCGGCTGTGAATGCCTGGGTCTGTTTGAGCTTTTTCTTTTTATGCTCTTGGTCCAAAGCAACAGATGACCATTTGGTTTGAGGTCTTCTTGGAGATCAAGGATGTTAATGATTATCCTGAAGGGCCCAGTATCCTGGATTATATCAGTGACATGGATAGTGCTGAGGATGGCATTGTAGGCACTATTGAAGACTCAAAGAAATGGCTCCAAATTCTAACATTACAATTTTAATAGGCCTGCAGACTAAATGGCCTTCACCAAGGCACTAAATGGCCTTCACCAAGGCAAAACAGACAGAGTTGGTGTCCATCAGAGGAAGGGAGCTTAATGCCACAAGAACAGCACTTTTTGGAAAAAAAAGTCTGTGCCTCCCATATGCTACTACCTGAGCCTCACACAAAGGAGGGGAGAGGAAGGGGGAGGAAATTATGAGATAAGGACAAAAAGACAAATGACTAAAGAACAGTTTGTTTTTTGTCGTTTAATGGGACAACATGGACAAAAAGAAAGGAGAAGAAACGAAGCAGAGCAGAGAAAGTAAATGGTGAAGAAAGAAATGAACAAGACAATAAACAAAGGTCAGGCTCAGAGATTTGAGTGGCTGCACCCTCCCCTCACGGCTGAGAAAAACTGGTTGCTTACCTGTAACTGATGATCTTCGAGTGGTCATCTGTGCAGTCCCACACATGGGTTTTCCATCTGAAATCGAACCCAACCTCAGAGAATTCAAAGCTAGCCTAAGCATTAATTTCGGCGCACATTCCCTCTCGATCTAGGGAGCAGGCATCCACTGCGCATGCGAGGGGGAGGCGTTCCACCCACCCAGTGGAGCGAGGGGGAGGCATTCCACCCACCCAGTTTCTTCTAGCCGCTGTGTATAGATATTTGTTAGCAGAGAGAAGAATAAACCAGCAGCAGGGAAGGCTGGGCGGGCGTGTGTGACTGCACAGATGACCACTCGAAGATCATCAATATAGGAAGCGAGGGCCCTGCATATGTCAAGATTGTGTAAGGCCCGTTGCCCCGCACCACTAGGTTTTTGGAAAAATGAGGGCAAGGTGGTCGACTTACCCAGATGGTAAGGTGAGACAACTTTCGGTAGAAACGCAGGGTCAGGGCGTAGAACCACTCTGTCATGGTGGAAGACAGTGTAAGGGGGGTCTGACCGAAAGGCACAGACATCGCTGACTCTCCTGCCAGATGTGAGTGCCACCAGCAATGCCGTCTTCCAGGACAAAAGATGCAGTGGAATGGATGCCATTGGTTCAAAAGGGGGCCTCATCAGTTGGCTCAGGACAAGCGATAAGCTCCATGTAGGTTGTAGTTGCCGAATTGGAGGTTGAAGATGTAGAATGCCCTTTACGAAGGCTCTTGTAGCGGGATGAGAAAAAACAGTGCGTCCTCCAATATGTGGATGAAGGGCTGAAATAGCAGCCAGGTGAACCTTTAAAGATGAGTAAGACAACCCTGAGTCTGAAAGAGACAAGGTGTAGGACAGAATCTAAGCTATAAAAGATGATGCAGGAGGGAAGTTGTGTTGAGCAGCATACTGTGCAAAGCGCTTCCATTTTTGAGAGTAAGATTTTCTAGTAGACGGCTTTCTGGCATTTAAAAGAACATGCCGGACTTCTGCGGGAAATTCTAGAAACTGATTCTCTAGGCAGTCAGTTGCAGAATTCCCGAGTTGTGATGTAGAACTTTGCTGTTTTGCTGAGAAATGAGGTTCCGAGTTCGGGGAAAGCGATGGAACACACTGTTCAATAGGAGGAGGAGTGTGGTGAACCATGGCCAACGAGGATCACCAGGGAGTGATAAGGATACAGTTTGTGTGATCCAATCTGATTTTCTGTAGCGTTCTCGTTATCAGCGGGATAGGTGGAAACAGATAGTGTAGTGGTCCCGACCAGTGATGGAGAAAGGCATCTCCCGCAAATTTCGCTGATGGAGGGCCGCAAGCGTAGAAACGGGCATTGGACTTTGCTCGTGGAGGCAAAGACATCTATGGCAGGGACTCCAAATGTCCTGAAGACTGCATGTAGGTAATAGCGGTTGAGGGTCCATTCGTGGTTGTTCACAAGGTGACAACTTAGCGCATCCGCTTGAGTATTCTGGATTCCTGGCAGGTGTACGGCTGTTAGGTGTATGACAGGTGTACAATTGATATAAAACATGGTTGCCACGTTGTCTGAGGTGACCTGGATGTGAAGACTGTGCAGGGATGGCAGAAATGACTTGAGTGCTCTGTGGACCGCCAATAGTTCTAGACAGTTGATATGGAGGTATTTTTCATAAGCCATCCACTGTCCTTGTACCGTTAGTGTGCCAAAGTGGGCTCCCCAACCCCACCTTGAGGCATCTGTCATGACAATGGCAGACGGGGGCGATTTTATGAATGACATTCCTGCCAGAAGATGACTTTTCCGTGTCCACCATTCCAGCGCTGGAAGAATGTGGTGTGGGACAGTAAGTAAAGTCATTTGGTGCTGCACAGGACAGAGGTTGTGGCAGCCATAAGTCCCAGCATGCGTTGAAAAATGAAGGCTGTCTTGGTAGGGTTGGATATAATGGTAGTGGCCAAAGACTGAATGTGGTGAACCCTGTCCGCAGGGAGGCAGGGCTTGTGGATACCGTTGACAGGCGTGTGCCTATGAATTGAATGTCCTGTGTCGGGACAAGACTGGACTTCGTCAGGTTGACTTGAAGGCCCAACGAGGACAGAGGGGATAGAGTGGTGGAGATGTCCCATTGAAGGTGCTCTTGGGATTGACCCACAATGATCGAAGTCGTTGATGGAATGGCTGTTTAGCTGGTGGAGCTTTGCGCTTCCAGTAGTCCGTTTGTCTAGGTGAACGGGGACGTTTATAGAATGATGGTTTCCAGACTCTTTGTCTATTGGGTTGAGGCTGTTGCTGACTGACTCCTAATCTCCTAGCTCTTTTCCTAATATCATTGACAGTAGTCAGGATGTCCTCAGTCGTCGCATTAAAGAGGCCCTGGCCGTCAAAGGGTAGATCTTCAATTTTAAATTTGATGTCTGGTTGTAGTGATGAAGAGCAGAGCCAGGAGTGCCTACGCAAGGCGATGGAAGTGGCCATGGTTCTGGAGGAACAGGCAACAGCATGACAAACCGAGTTGATCTGTTGTTTGCTTACTCGGGAAAGCTCTTGCAAAATTTGTGATGCTTGATTTTGTGCAGAATCAGGCAGAGATGGGACCAAAGTATTGAGTTGGGACATTAAATTAAAGGTATAAGTATGCCAGATAAGTATGGATCTTAAGAGGTGGCAGTCGAGAGGGAGAAAATTTTTCTCCCTAAGGTGTCAAGCTTCTTTCCTTCCTTCTCAGGTGGGACTGGGTGACGGGTCTGTTTAGATTTAGATGAGGAGTGTACAATCATGGAGTTGGGTGCAGGATGACTAAATAAAAATTTCAAATCCGGTGCATGTATCTTATACAGGGATTCGATCCTCTTCGACGTAGGTGGTACCGATGCAGGCTTATCCCAAGCCTCTTTTAATCCTTCAAGGTGAATAGGAAGCATTGGAAGGAAGGATCCCGCAGGTAAGTCTGCATGGACCACATCGGATACCCTCGGTAGATCAGTGGTTAGCTTTATGTTGAGAGTATTTGCCATGTTGGTAAGTAAATCTAGGTATGCCTTAGATCCTTCAGATGGTGAGAGATCGGCTGGTTTGGTAATGTCAGATGCAGATGATGTTGGTGAAGATGCTGCAGATTGCGAAGAGTCCAAGTATTCAGCCTCCGATTCCTCGGGGGCATCGACAGGCGTCGTAGGACGGTCGTGTAAGGGCCTGGTAGGTAGTGATAAAGCCTTGCTCGGGAGAGTAGGCTGGACAGATTGTAGTTGCTGTTTCAATGGAGCCAAAAAGGCAGATGTTGAAGGAGACGGTGATGTTTGTTTCGGTTCCTGACTATAATGTCAAGGTCGATGATAAAGTTCCTCATAATACTGAGGTTGATATGTATCTTCATGGTACCAAGGTTCATGGTATCTGTATTGGTGAACTTCCTCACGGTACCGAGGCTGGAGGAATTCTTCATGGTACCGGGGTCAATGGAGTTCCAGGGATGGTGACCTGGACGGTCTTTAATATTGGTGGTGCCGATGTGAGGATGGCGATTTGGATCTAGATGGGCTGAAATAATAACGATCCCTGTGTTGAGTTGGGGATTGTTTAGTGTAGCGTTGAGTTGGAGACTCCCAACGAAGTGGGGAGACAGCCAAATCCTTGAAGGATCGCGCTACCGACACTTCACGGAACAAGTGTACTCCCAGGAGATTGGCCCGTTGAGCTCGGAGTCAAGGTGACAGATCCAAGGACTCAGTTGCGATGTCTCCTGGTAAGGATTTGTGGGCAGACGGAGACCTAGATTGGATGTGGATGACCTCGTCGGGAATAACATCGGTGGGGGGCAAGAGTTCCGCAGGAACAGTCAGTGCTGTTGACATCAAAACCAAGGTGGATTCCGCCGGGTGCAAGGTCGATGTCATGGTGTGGTCGGAGGGTCGAGTCTGAGTGATGATCCGTCTTCGATGCAGATTTCAAAGGTACCGACTCAGAGTGTCGTTTTGACGAAGCTTCCAAGCGGTGTTTCTTCTTGGATTCCTCTGATTTCTTGGTGTGCTTGAGTCTAGCAGCACGATTTTTCCTGGCCTGCTTCTCGAACCGGCCGCAATGGATACAGGTATCGATTCTGTGGGCCTCCCCCAAGCAAAATAGGCACAAAGAGTGTCCGTCTGTGGAGGGAATTTTGGTCCCACACCAGGTACACTTTTTAAAAGTGATTTTGGAGTCCTTCCCTTCCATACGCCCGAGGGCGGGGAGAGGGAGGGAAGGAGTGAAAGTCAAAGAAGATAAAAGTCTTTTTTTTTTTTTAGGATACCAGTCGAAGAGTAGAAAAAGAAGAAATCGCAGAGTTGAAGAAGGTAAGATGATGAGAAGGCCAGATGAAGTTGAGGAGACGCAACGAGGTAGGTCTATTCCAAGCAGCAGTTAGAAAGAAACTGGGTGGGTGGAGCACCTCCCCCTCGCTCCAGGCATGCGCAGTGGATGCCTGCTCCCCAGATCGAGAGGGAATGCGCGCCAAAATTAATGTTTAGGCTAGCTTTGAATTCTCCAAGGTTGGGTTCAATTCCAGACGGAAAACCCATGTGTGGGACTGCACAGAGACCACGATGAAGATTATGCAGTGTACTTGCTGCCAAGCCCTGAAGAGAAATTGCTCCAAAACGGTTGGAGATACCGCTAGAGGATTCCAACATTGGGTTCAATGCAGGCACAGTACCCATGTTGGGACCTAACAGAAGCCATGAAGAAAAGCAGGTTTCTTGCCTGTAACTGATGATAGTCAAGTGATCATCGGTGAATTCATACCCATGGGATTAGGGTGCCGGCACCAACCCTAATCAGTAAACTTCAAAGTCAAAGGGATTTTTACACCTTTCCCCAGTGGCATGTGCCTAAGCCCCACTGCGCATGCTTCCAGGATGGGCATGGATATCCCACCAGTTCCTTCTGACCACTGTATGATCTCAAGAAATAGTTTGGGGACAGACAGTAATGGGGAAAGAGGGTGGGCAGTGTGAATGCAAAGATGACCATTCGAAGATGATCAGTTTCAGGTAAAAAAACCCTGCTTATCTTCTTTATAGTCTCTGTGCATCACAGCCATGGGAGAATAGGAAGCTCACGTCTACCTGCAGGAGGGTGCTGATGGGAACTCAAGGAACAGTAGACTGCAACACAGCATGGCCCACCACAGCGCAGTGATGAAGGCAAACTTCCAAAGTATAGTGCCCCACAAAAGTATGTGGTGAGGACCAGGTGGTGGCCTTGCAGATCTCATGGAGCAGCGTGCCTTTGAGAAAGGCAGTGGACGTGGCCATCTCTCATCAAGTGAGCCCAGAAGGGTCCAGGAAAAGTCATTTGGCTAGCAAATAACACAGTTTAATTGTCTAGGGTCATTGCAGTACAGCTGAGAGTGATGCAGAACAAGGAGCAAGGCCCGTTTGATGTCCAAGGAGTGCAGTCTCCACTCAGTGCCATCATTAGGATCAGGAAACAAAACTGGTAGTGACAAGTTCAGAGTTCAAATGGAAGTCAAAGACTACCTTTGAAAAGAAAGACATGTCTAGAACCAAGACAATGGCACTGGGATGAAACTGGAGGTAAGGAGAATTGTAACATAGCGCCATAAGGTCTTAAACCCATCTTGTAGGTATTATAGCCACAAGTATGGCTGTCTTCCAAGACAAGTGCTGGAGAGCACAAGTAGCCATGGGTTCAAAGGGCTTCCCTGTTACCTTGTGTAGAACTAGTGGGGGATCCCATGGAGATGTAGGTAGTCTTACAGGGGATACAGCCAAAGCAACCCCTTCAGGAAGCTCTTAGAGTTAGGGTAAGTGAATACAGAGTAACAAATGGAATCATTATATGCAGAGATGACTGCTAGATAAACTCTATGGGAGGAGAGATAATCTGCTAAGGATAGTAAGACGTCAAATATCAGGGGAAGATCCAGCTGAGTTGGGGAAACTGAACTAATCTAGTCCATTTGTATGAATATGATTTGCATATGGAGAATTTCCAACTATTCAGAATGTATTACTCTGTCAGAAAAGGAGTAGAGGCTATCTTCCAAGACATAAGCTTGAGATGGGGCACAGCATGGCATAGAACCCTGCCCCCATGAGTCAGCAGGAGGTCCATGGCTGGAGGGGAGAAAATGATGAAAGATGCCCTGTGACAGCTGAAGGACTAACAGGAACCAGTGTTGGTATGGCCACCAGGGAATCCTGTTGCCAAACGAATGCTCCTGTAATATCTTGTGCCCTGCCCTGGTTATGAGCAGCAGCAAAGGGAAGATGCATATGTGTTGATGATGCGAGGGGTACAGGAGGCTGTCCTCTAGAGACATTGGGTCCTAACCAACAGACGCTGGCCATTTCTTGTTCAGATGTGTGGCGAATATGTCTTAGGAAATCCCCACGAGTGGAAAACTGGGTGGAGATACTTCCAGTTGAGTTCCCATTCCTGTAGGGATTGCCCCCTCCCCCCAACTGAGGTTGGCTTGTGTCAAGCATGGCTAATTCTGATCAATAACTAATTGTTTTAGGGCCTTGCTAGAGGCAGATCTGGGAAATGTCCCCGAGAACCAAATGTTGTTAGTTTATTATTCCTTCCTGGCTTTCATCCCGCTTTATGGCTGTTAAATTAGAAGTAGTGTGAAGGGAACGAAATAATCAGCACTTTCCCATGAATTCTCCTCCGGGAGGATGAGCCACCTGGGCATAGCAAGGACGAATGTCTGATAACGCCCTGGGAATGTAGGTAGTTTTGATATTTTATGTGTGAACGCTCTCTTGCGTCCCCCCTCCTTTGGAATCCCTTTGAAGTAAGCCATAAGAGTTTTCTATCAATGTATCAGTTTCATTCTTCTCAAGGAACGGCTTCGGCCAAAGTATCGGTCTATCAATAAATGTAGTCTTTGTATCAACTTCGACTCGTCACTGAACCCGCATGCTTGACATGCTCCCCTGGGAGATGTTCAGCTCCCCTGGGAGATGAGTGTCCACCAGAAAGCAGCTGAGGAAACTGCAATCCATCCATATGTCCATATCAAGAGCACACAGTTTCCAAGAGCAGAGTGCCGCCTTGGTGGTTGATGTAGCTGAGTGCTGTAGTGTTGTCTGTAAGAACAGGTATTGTCTTGGACAGTAGAAGAGGGCAGAATGAGTGAAGAGCATGTCATATTGCCAGGAGATCCAGGAAGTTTATGTGATGGTAAGTCTGGTGAGGCAACCACAAGCCTCCCACACAAGACTGTTCATGTGAGCCCCTCACTCCCATTGTTGGGTTGCCTTGTTGGGCTATTTCAGATCATGAGGCAGTGTATGAGAGGAAGGACCCGATGGCTGACTGTCTTCTGTGACAGATCGCTGTGCTAAGACTATCTCTCAATCTGACTCAGAGGAGAGAATGAGCTGCGTCGGTACCGAGGAAAGCATCAGGGGGCTTGGTCAATGAACTTGTGAAGCCGGAAACTGCAGCAGTGGCATATGCCAGTGTGTTTGGAGAAGCAGTGGTAGCCCAGTGGTCTTGTTTCCTTGTTTGTTGGAGTTGTGTTTGTGCTTCTTTTTCTTTTCTGCTTTTGATCCCTTATCCTCTCTGCTTTTCTTAGCAAGTGTCGAGGATTCTGACTTCGATGCTGAAACTGCTCTCTTCAGGGGGCTATCAGCATTGGACTGGGAATGGCTCTGAGTGCCCATGTCTACTGACACTGATCTGGTCATCGATGTCAACAGAAATTGCAATGTTTTGATATTTCAAATAGTTTTACGTCAAAGTCTTCATATTGCATATTTTTTAGAAATAATATTGGAGGATTAAATATACAAACACCTTGTAATAAACATGTAATTTATCATTCTAAAAGAAAATATTACATAATCAATCCCCCCATTTTTTTGGGGGGGGGGAGAATGCCTTAGTAAAAAAAGCCCCCCCCCCCCAATGTTTTAGTTTTCCCAGGCTTCGCATCTCTAGCCCAGACTAGCTGGAGCTCATAAGAACTTGGAAGCTAAGCAGGATTGGGTATGTATGGGTAGTACTTGTATGGGATACCGTCAAAGAAGACCAGTGCCACTACAGAGGAAGACAATGGCAAACCACCTAGAAAACCCCATGAGGAGTCTCCATAAGTCAGTTGTGACTTGATGGCACTTGATGATTATGATGCCATAGTTATCTCAATAACACTAGATGAGCTTGTTAGCAAGGATCAAAACAAGATCACACTTCAAGATCTATCCTAGGCATCAGACATTCAGGCTTTTTGAGCATACTGAATTTTCCCCAAAACAACTGGTAACACAGTAAAACTCCTTCATGCAGCCAACTAGCCCATCAGACAGCCATGCTTTAGACCAGTTTCTAAACAGTCTACAGGATGCCCTTTAGTAACAAGCCAGAAACACTGAAAGCATCACTGATCTGAAGCTGCTGGCCTGTCAATGTATGTTATCCCATACTTGCTATTCATCCAAATTTGCCATGAAAGAGGCAGCTGTGAACAGAGAAACGGGAACATTTTGAGAAAAAGAATCTCCCTAGCAAGAAAGAAAAGCTAGTATTTGGTTGCCAGCCAGTGGAAAGACTGAGCTCACTGTGGTCACTTGCCAGCTATTAATATACCTCTTTTTAACTTTGGAATTCTCTCTTTAAAAACAGAGAAACTGAAGAATTGAGAAATATTTCTTTGCTCTTAGGAACAACTACTTAAATTAGAGAATTCTATGATCCAGATGTGTATATATTGTGCCTTTGTTTCCTACAGGTATCATTTTGGGATTTTTCAACACTGCTTATTTTTTTTAAGAACAAAGTAAATGGAAAGAACACAAAGACATCCCGCCTCACAGTGATTTAATCTTCTCATTATAGCAAGCAATATTTCTTTTTCTCACTGTAGAAGCCTATGGCTTTTGATTCCCAAAGAATACATTTTTTTTTTATTTTGGAAAAGACTCACAATCCTGTCAGAATGGAGGTTAGGGGTGTACAAAAAAAATAGTTGTTTTTGGATTCGGGTCCATGGGACTCAAAAAAATTCCCAAATATTCCTGAATCCCAGTATTTATATTGTATTGGGATTTGGGTAAATATTTGGGAAACAAAAATGTATTCAGCTACCTTATACCTTATGGGAACCATCCCCATTCTACCCACTCCCATTCCATTCAAGACTCCCAGAATTGTATTGCAGTACTGGAGAGATAAATGCCCACCTCCTGTAACTCAATGGATTGAGGAACTTGTACATTAATCACTATTGGAGCACATGGCTTATAGATGACAACTGCTATTGACTTATATTTAGGTATTTGGAAATCTTTTATAGAAACTTATGTGTAGACTTGCCTCCACTGTTGTTGTATTTTGTTTCTGCTCTCTATAAATGCTTTTCCCCCCTTTTTTTGTTACTGAATTTTGAGCTTTTTTCCTTCCTTGTTCTTTTGTTTCCTGCATTTTTGAAATAAAAAGGGGAAAGGCCCTTTGGATTTTATTTCCAGATTCAAGAAGCTCCCACAGTACCTCCCAAGCACCATGCTGGGGAATCACTCTTCCGTGCTATCCCATAAGAATTATGCTAACTAGTTTAATTGTATACCCAGAATTAAAACATATCCTCTCTTTCTACTATGTGTTTTATATGTGTTTTAAAGCTATGTCTATCATTAGGTAGTAGAATCATCCCAGGAACATGACAACTATCCCTTCCCTTCTTACAACCCCAGTCAACAGAGCACTTACAGCAGTACGTACTAAAACTTCACAGTATTATTCCACATGCTCATTCGCTAATTGCATAGATTATCTTTTGCACAGACATTGCTGAAAACAAGATCCACAAATGCACTGACCATGGTTGCTATGGTGACTGCCCCCCCCACAATCAAGAGAGCAACACTTTCCTCATCTCTAAAGTCTGACTGAGTTCAGAATCAAATTTTATTATCTGAATGGTTAGCTGAATTCAAAAGTTGCAGAGACATAGGAGATGAGCAAGGCACTCTGCAAGAAAACATTTGTTCAGTTATCTTTGTCACTCAGAGCTAGAGGGGTTTCCAGATTTAAAAAAACAAAGAAGATCAGGAAATTCATGAGATGGTGATTAATCTTTCTCCCTCCCCATCAATAAACTGTTCCAGTCACAATTCAAATCAAACAGCTTCAATTGTAGCATTTATACTTAGTAGCCTCAACTGCAAGGGACTGAACATCATGTCAGCTAAATATAAAACAGTAGGATTGGACCTTACCACTTTCTAAAAATGATGGTCGATTGGCTACTAAAGCAAATCACAATTTGTGAATACCCAGCTCAACATAAGCACATATAGCTGAGTTGTATCCTTGAAGAGGTGATTGAAGACACCTTCAAATAACTCTGTAGGAAGGGAGCCTAACTATAATAAGATATATATACTTACCATAAGCAGTCATAGTCCCAACATATGGTCCATCCACTACATCTCTATTCTCTTCTGCTAGTGCTTTTATATACCTTTTGCTGAGGTCCAGTATTTGTTCTCGAAGCACTGAACTACTTTCATGCTGAGTCTTCTGTTGGATAGTAAAATGCAATAGCATCATTCCCCAAATGAATCCAAAACTCACTAGAAAAAAGCCAAGTTTCTGAGAGGACAATTTCCATGGACTAAAGTATGCCATGGCTGTTCAACCAGCTCTGAAGTCACTCTAAATCAGTCTTGCAGCTCCAAACCAAGGACTAACTTCATTGTTCAGGTGTGTAACAGTCACAGTTCAGGAGCCACTCTGGCTCATTAGTCAGCAAGTTGTCTTCATTCAGCTGGTCCATCCTGTTGCTGCAATGAGAAAGGAAATACATGGTTATTCAAAGTAGCAAGCATGCCTTCTTTTAGTTTTTTTCCACAGTAGGAACAATATACTTCTCTGAACATTTGTAATCCTTATGAATCAATATTTTATCATATGAGTCACTGTACAGAAGAGCTGAAGAAATATCTGGACAAAGAACAAGAAATGTGTCTGAAAAGGTATAGAATATACCTTGCAAAGGGGAAAGGAAAAAAACCCTTGAAACCACTGTGTAAAGTTCCCAACTGAATTTCTAGTAAAAATCTTTTCATACACCAGAGAGTAATTATGCAAAACAGACTGAAACCCTGGATGTACCAATACAGGGACACTTTTGTTCTTTACCAGTTTTACAATGTAAGCCTGTGACGATACTGAAGTTTCCGCAACTGCAATGGCATATGGCCAGACTTCTATTTCCTAATCCTCTGATGAGGAAAGTAAAGTCTCGCATGGGAAGAAACAAAAGAGGGCTGTACATTATTTAAACAAGTGCACACTCTAAAACAGGAATGACCAAACTTACTTAACATAAGAGCCAAACAGAATAAACATCAAATGTTTAAGAGCCGCAAGAATGAACAAATATTTTTATTAAAACTTTTAAAACTTTATTCGCAAAGAAAGATAAAATACATATATATGCATTTTACAACATGACCATGCTAGAAGGAGACTTTTTAAAAAACAAGAACTGGAAATAACAGTCCCCAGAAGACCAGCACAGAGAAGGAAGTATTTTTGGCACTAGTGGGCAAAGGAAACACACATGTACCATATAAATCACTGACAGATGTTTGCATCATTATGCATCTCTCTTTGCCTTGACACCAAGGTTAGTAAATACTGCTCCTACAAAAACTGTGGAAACTAAGGGGGAACCCTGCACCACTATCTTTAATTCCATCCCTCCTTCCATTGGGACAGCCTAATGGGGAAGGCACGTGAGAAAAGGAAACCAAGGGACACAATTTCACTGCTGCTTCTACACCTGCCTGAAACCTGGCAGGAGACTAGTTAACCCAATTATTTCTAAAGTGCAGAGCAAGAGAGGGTTGCATCAATTACCCCCTGCTCAGCAGGCCTGCAAACCTGTCAACAGTGCTCAGCTGGCCACAGCTCCCAGCTACCAGGCCTGCATCAGCCAGCCAAAGACGAGAGGCAAGTCTCTCCTATCAGCTCACAGCTCACACAGCTCACACAGCTAGGCCACAGGGCCTGCCATGGGCCATCCCAGTGCATCCCAGTTCTGCCACCCTCCCCCAGTCCCACTGCTCTCATTGCTCAGCAAGCCAAGGGCTACCACTGGTGCTCATCCTCTCATATTCTTTCCCTCACTCACCACTCTTGATCTCATCACCCTTCTTGGTAGTGGCTGGTTTGGGTCATTGTCCGTCCAGCAAGGAAGGGCAGGAATCCCAAGTGTGTGTCCAGCTGGACTTGGTGGCACAGCCAGCGGTTCCCTCCCCATGCACCTGTTTTTCTCCCTTGGCTCTTGCACTCTCTTTCCATGCTCTAGGTCTCCAAGCCACCTATGTGGTAGAGAAGAGTTTGCAAGCCTATTTCCCCCTTCTTCTCTACTTCACACATGGCAGAAATAGTCATCTACCTATGGGCCAGCGCTCAGAGACTGACTGAGGTCCTTAATGCAAGCTTACTTGAGAATAAGCCTGCATTAAGTTCCTCCTCAGCCCTCGGGAACCACATAATATTTGTGAAAGAGCCACATGTGGCTCCCAAGCCACAGTTTGGCCACCCCTGCTCTAAAAGATGTTACCAGTTATTCAGATACAAAGAAGAATTGCGTATTGATTCTGTATGACCACTACCCTTTTGAAATTGCACATAATTGTAGTATCGTCACTGTCACATAATCACAGACCACTGTGATAGCTAAAAAGTACTACCTCGACCAGGAAGAGCTCACATTGCACTTTAGTGACGTTCTACCTCCCTCACGGACTACTAGTTTAAAAAAAATGATTTGGGAATTAGCTCATTTGTTTAATTTATTAGATATTTATTATATGTATTGGATCTGAATTTATGAATTTTACTGGCTAATTAAATTGAGGATAATTTTATGGGGTGGGATTTATAATTAATTTTAGCCATCAGACTTAAATTATGTATCTGACCAATCATATATAAAGGAACTGGGGGGTAGGTTTATTGGGTTAATTCGGAAATTGGGATCTAGTAGGACGGTGTGATTTGGAGAGCGTTGTGACTACTGTACATCAGTGTTGGCTAGGACAGCAGGAACCACCAGGGAGGAATGGCTGGTCTAGGGATCCCAGTGCTCCTGGGGAGGGGGCGATATGGTGGTGGGAGCAGACAATATAAGGGAGGGAGACCGAGACAGGCCAGTGATCGCTCACCCTCCAATCTGTGTCCCATCCCAATGGTGACAGGGAGTAGGGCCAGGAAAAATAACCCGCCTCCGTCATTGGTGTTATGCAACGCCAGGTCCATTAACAACAAGACTTCCATCCTTCGAGAGTTCCTAATCGAACAGGACATGGACCTGGCATGCGTGACCGAAACCTGGGTCCGAGAGGGAGATACAATAGCCCTCTCGCAAACAGCTCCACCGGGTTATTTGGTCTTTCACCAATCGCGGACTAGCGGGCAGGGGGGAGGAGTGGCATTATTTATACGTGAGGCTTACTCCTTCAGGGTGCTCCCGGCCCCAAAGATCGAAGGCACTGAATGTGCTGGCTTGGCACTGGAGGCTGGAGAGGGATTGGCGATCTGGCTGGTATACCATACGCCTAACGCACCAGCCGGCACCTTACCGTCCCTACTCGAGGAGGCAACAGGCTGGGCGCAGGAGCATCCAAGGCTGGTGATCCTGGGTGACTTCAACGTCCATGCTGATGACCCGGCCTCTAGTCAGACGGTCCTGGTGTCATCCATGGCAACACTAGGACTCTCTCGGTTTGTTGCAGCCCCCACTCACCAGGCCAGTCACATGTTAGACCTGGTCTTTGCGGCCGGGGTTACAGTGGAAGATATAACCACCGAAGTGGTGCCATGGTCGGACCACTTCGCCCTTAGGGCTCATATAGATATGCCACCCCAAACCTGTTTAGGCGATGAGCCCATTATGGCTCGCCCGCAGAGCCAGATGGACCCGGAACGGTTCCAATCGGCCCTGCGGGATCCCTGGCCCTCTGGCGATTCCCTCAATGGCCTGGTTGAGACATGGAACGCTCAACTATCTAGGGCCATTGACAAGATCGCACCTCGACGCCCTCTACGGCCTCTGAGTAGGCTGGCCCGGAGCTACGTCAGCTGAAACAAGGTCTCAGACGGCTAGAGAGGCAATGGTGACGCACCCGTGACGAAGTGACTAGATCAGCTTATAGGGCGTTTATGAGGTCCTATGAGATGGCAATCAAAGCCGCAAAGAAAACTTTCTTTGCGACCAAGATTGCGTCTGCAAATTCGCACCCGGCACAATTGTTTAGGATAATTCGGAATTTCACTACATTGCCACAAGGCAAGTCAAATGTTAAGGAATTGGAAATAGGCTGTGAGGCTTTTGCGAAATTTTTTGCAGACAAGGTCCAATCACTCCGCCATGACTGCCCGGCCATATTAGATACAGTGAGCGAACTCGAGGCTCCGTGCGTGTCTTCTAATTCGACCCTGGACTGTTTTAACCCACTCAGCTTGGAGGAGGTGGACAGAATCCTTGTAACTGCACGCCCTACTACATGCGATCTGGACCCATGCCCCTCCTGGTTAATTAAGGCCTGCCGGGAGGAGTTAAGATGTCCTATACGGGACATCATAAATAGATCTCTTTCAGTGGGCTATTTTCCATCGCCCCTGAAGGAGGCAGTGGTCCACCCCCTCCTGAGAAAGGTTACATCGGACCCGGCCGAATTGGATCATTACCGGCCGGTCTCAAATTTGCCCTTTTGGGGCAAAATTATCGAGAGGGCTGTGGCGTTGCAGTTACAGAGTTTTCTGGATGACACTTCCCGCTTTCACCGGGATCAAACTCAAGTTGTGAGCAGGGAGCACAGACTGCAGTACTGCAGCTTTACCACTCTGCGCCACAGTATGTCACAGAAGTGAGTACATCCCCTCACATTTTGTAAGTATTTATCTTTTCATGTGATAACATTGAAGAAATGACACTTGGCTACAATGTAAAGTAGAGAATCTACAGCTTGTATAACAGTGTAAATGTGCTGTCCCCTCAAAATTACGAAATACACAGCCATTAATGTCTAAACTGCTGGTAACAAAAGTGAGTACACCCCTAAGTGATAAAGTCCAAATGGGGCCCAAAGTGTCAATATTTTGTGTGGCCACCATTATTTTCCAGCATTGCCTTAACCCTCTTGGGCAAAGAGTTCACCAGAGCTCCACAAGTTGCCACTGGAGTCCTCTTCCATTCCTCCATGATGACGTCACGTAGCTGGTGGATGTTAAGAGACCTTGCGCACCTCCACCTTCCATTTCAGCATGCCCCACAGATGCTCAATAGGGTTTAGGTCTGGGGACATGGTTGGCCAGTCCATCACCTTTACCCTCAGCTTCTTTAGCAAGGCAGTGGTTGTTTTGGAGGTGTGTTTGGGGTCGTTATCATGTTGGAATACTGCCCTGCGGCCCAGTCTCCGAAGGGAGGAGATCATGCTCTGCTTCAGTATGTCACAGAACATGCTGGCATTCATGGTTCCCTCAATGAACTGTAGTTCCCACAGATATGTCTTGGAGATGTGTGCCCCATCCCCATAGGGATGCATCTGTTTTGAGGATCTCTGTAGGAACTGGGTTTGAAAGGGAGCTCCTGTTTTCTGCATTGGAAAAGGGAGAAAGGCTCTGGTGACCATGGAGTTGGGGATCACTCTGATGAACTGTACGCCCTGGGTTGGTACCATATTGGATTTCTTGAGGTTGACACAGCAGGGCCAATGTGATTTGTATGTTCTGTATTTGCTGTGGTTCTGCATTTGGCCACCAGAAGCCACTCATCGATGTGCAGAAACAGAACAATGCCCTGATGTCTCAGTTAAGCTGCCACCACTGCCATGGTCTTTGTGAGTACCCTCAGGGTAGTGTTGATACCAAAGGGAAGTGCCATATACCGATAGTGGTCGTTCCCTACTGTGAACCTCAGGTAACATCTGTGATCTGGTTGGATGATGATATGAAAATATGCATCTTGCAAGTCTATGGTTGCCATTCAGACCCCAGTGCTCAGTAGTAGTATTTGTGTGAGTGTCATCACGTGGAACTTCTGGGGTGATATGAATTTGTTCAGAGCTCTCAGGTTCATGATGGGACTGAGTTTCCCATCGTTCTTGGGTGTGGTGAAATATCGGGAGTAAAAGCCCTGTCCTCATTCTTTTCCTGGGACAGTTTCTATTGCACCCTTGCTAACAAGGGACAAGAGATGCGAAGGCCCAGACAAAATCTGGGGAAAAATTGGGGGGGGGGGCAGTTTCCCCCCATTTTTTTCCTGAAGCCTTTCTTGTTTTTTTCCAAAAAATTGAAAAACTGAATAATTTAGCTATATTAGTTTATCTTTATAACCTTTGTATAAATAATAATTTAATTACTACTGATCTGGTTCTTTACTTCCCACCCACAACCATAGATTAGTGTCGTCTTGCAAACTAACCATTAAATTATTTTTCTTTCTTCCTACTCTCAGGAAAATAGTAAGACCAGCATATAGAGGCATTTTCACATTGCAAGTTCTTCTGAGAAGAAAAATGTGATTTGCAAATAAAAAGGTAAACGTGGTCCCCTGTGCAAGCACCAGTCATTTTCAACTCTGGGGTGACGCTGCTTTCACAAAGTTTTCACAGCAGACTTTTTACGGGGTGGTTTGCCATTGCTTTCCCCAGTCATCTACACTTTCCCCCCCAGCAAGCTGGGTACTCATTTTACTGACCTCGGTAGGATGGAAGGCTGAGTCAACCTGGAGCTGGTTACCTGAACCAGATTCTGCTGGGATGGAACTCAGGTCGTGAGCAGATGGCTCTGACTGCAGTACTGCAGCATTACCACTCTGCGCCACGGGGCTCTTCCCGATTTGCAAATATTGTCAGATAAATATGCATTTCCAAATGCTACCAGGATGACAAAACACGTTCTTGTATGTAACAAGTGTCCTGTAGATATTAAAAAATCCTTCATGGATCTAAGTGAAGAGGACCACAATGATGAAAATGCACATAGTTTTTCTCAACATTCTCATTCAAGAAGTCCTCTTTCTACTCAATCTGTAACATCAGCAGCAACACAAAGTGTTGTCACATCAGCAGCATCTTCAAGTGAACAGATACTGAAGACAGCTGCATCCAAAAAATATTCAATTAGTTCATTTGTAGACAAGATGACACCTGAAGATCAGGGGGGGGGAATTGATCAAGCTCTTGCAAGAGCAATTTATTCTATTCTTCTGGAACAATAACTGAAAATACATACTGGCAGAAAGCTTTAAAATTACAAAGACCATCATACCATTTGCCCAGCAGACATTCTTTGAGCAAGCCTCTTTTGAGTCGGAATATGGACATGTAATGGAATCTGTGCAAGGAAAAATTAATGAAGCACTGTGTCTTGCACTACTTACAGATGGATGGACAAATGTGAGAGAAGAAGGAATTATACATTTTGTTATAACAACACCTCAACCAGATTTTTAACAAAAGCATTGAAACAGGAGAGAACAGACATACTATCAGCTGTAAAATATGAAAGTCCTACAGAAAACTGGGAGTGGTAAAGTATTTGCTTTGCTGACTGACAATGCCAGCAATATGAAAGCAGCATGGGAGATCGTAATGGATAAGTATCCACATATTACTGCAATAGGATGTGCATCTCATGGGCTAAACTTGTTTCTTAATGATATTATGAAACTGGACACCCTTCAAATGATCTATAGACAAGCAAAAGAGGTTATAAAACATGTAAAAGGTACTTGTATTGTAGCTGCAGTTTTCAAGAAGAAGCAAGTAGAAAAAATGCAAAGAATTAAGTAGTGACACTGAAGCTCTGTAGTAAAACTCGGTGGGCTGGAGTGGTGATCTCCTCTGAAGGTTTACTAAAAAACAAAGCAGCTCTTCAAGAAACAGTAATAGTTGAAGATCTTAAAGTACACATGAGTGTAAGAAAAACTGTTCTTGATCAAGATGTCTTCAGGATTCAGCTGCAAAATTCCCTGAAGATTCTAAAGCCAATTGCTGCAGCAATCACTGCATATGAATCAGATAGTGCACTTTTGTCAGAAATTCCTTATCTAATGAACAAGATAAAAACAAGTATTTTTGAAAATCTCAGTATATCTCCACTTACAACTATAGAAGAAAGTAAAGTGAAATATTTTATTTTAAAAAGGGAAGAATTTTGTTGCCATCCAATTCATGCTCCTGCAGATCTGCTGGATCCAAGATTCAAAGGTGGAAATATAAGTGATGATAGCACTGTTACTGCATTTGACTGGATTACAAAACAATCATCACATTTAGGACTTGCTGTTGAGAAGGTACTTTCAAATGTTGCAGAATATAGAACATCTTCAGGAATTTGGTCCAGGAACGCAATCTGGGATTCTGCCAAACATATTTCTCCTGCAACATGGTGGCAAGGTCTTTGCACAACACAGTCTCTGACTCCTCTTGCTTCTCGCCTTTTTCAGATTCCTCAATCTTCTGCAGAATGTAAAATAATTTGGTCTATGTTTGGAAACACTCACACTAAATCAAGAAATAAACTGACATGTGAAAGGGTAGAGAAACTTGTTTCAATCCAAGCAAACCTTCAGTTTTTAGAAGTCCATAATAACTGTGATAATGACAGACACAACAGAGTAGCTGCAGAAGCAGAGACTGAAACTGATACTGATAATTACAGCTCAGAAAATGATTTTGATTAAATTTCATGCTCGTTCCATTGAAATTTAGTCCCACACTCCCTTCTAGACACTTCCTCTTCAGTTCTTTTTATGAGAATGTTTTTTTTTAATTTAATACTGAGGAGAGGAAATATGAATAATTGTTATGTCTGGATTTTTAAAAAAATTTTGTGGAGGTTTTTTTGTCTGTTCCACATAAACTAGTAAACAGTTCAGGAGATAGTTGCTTCATTTATCACAATTACAAATAAATATTATTTAAAAAGTAAATTCTGTTTGTAATAATTGGATACACTATATTTTTAATATGCTAGTTGTGGTAATTTCATGCCAAGTAAAATTGTCCATAGTCATTTTTATGTTCCTAAAGTAACAGAATGACTTTCAATCTGGAAAAAAGAAAAAAGTGCTAATGTAGCATTTTTTTCAATTTTCCCAAAATTTTCTGTTTTCCCATGGAAAAAAGGGGAGAAACGGTTTCTGAGCTTCAAAATTTCTGGAAATTTTACGTCTCTAGGTAAAGCGATGGCAGTGGATGTGTCCTTTTGAACTATATCAAAGGCAAGGTCCGTCACTTCTGGCTGAGGATGGATTATGGAAATTCCTAGAGTAGTGGTCATCCACTTGATCTGTTCCCCATATGTTTTTAAGTCCTCTAAATGGGGAGATTGGTAGATCCCTGGTGACTGGTGTCAATGGAAGGGGAATGGTCGGGACTGGATCAGTTGACTCGGTGTCCATTGCGCCATCCAATGAGCTGTATGTATCTCCAGGATTGGAGGGTTCTGAGTCTAATGGACATGGAGGAGCTGGGCATTCCAGTGTCAGTACCAATGGTTTGGTGAGGTTCTTTTCCTTGTGTCGGTGTTTCTTAGGCACATGCTGCTTGGGGTGATCTGGAATGAGGCGTAAAGGTTGATCATTGTTCCCAGTCCAGAGAGGTCCAAAGAGGTACCCAGGGAGGCTAGAAGGGTATGCTCCATATAGATATTAAAGATATTGGAGGGTCAGTGTCAACCAAGTGAGACCTGGTGAGCTGTCCCTCATCAAGTCAATTTCATCAGCTGAGAAGCTGAGGTTGATTGCATCAGTACCAAGAAGTTCACCCAACGAATAAGCAATTCAAAAAGTTGGAGTGGAACTGATTTTGATAACTTTGGGTCTAATAGATGGGACCATGCTGCCGAGGGGAGGATCACTGAGCCATGCAAGGGGCTTGTGGGCTTCTTCTTTTTCCTGAAATGCAAGCTTGTACAATTGTTCAACTTGTGGTGCATCTCTTTCTTACACTTTTTCACTGGGGAGGCTGAAGACAATTGAGACACTGAAGCCAGTTTTGTTGAAGTCAATGCACCGGTGTCGATAACAGTCAATTTCAGAGTCAGTTTTGATGGCATGGTGTGGAGAGGGGAGATACTACCGTTGATGCCACTGTGTTCTCGGTGACAGAGTATTTTGTCACCATTTTAGGGGGTGCAAGACTGATGTTAGGAGGGCCATTTGGAACCTGGCTGAACAGTTCTTCCACATCTGCTTGGAGATCTTTAAACAGTGCAGGGCAAATATCAGCGCAGTGAGCTTCCCCCAGGAATAAAAGGTACCAAGAATGCCCATCCATTGGAGTGAGTTTGCTCCCACAGCAGGAACAGCATTTGAAACATCCCCACATAGGCCAAGGGCCAGATAGGAAAAAAGGGGTTTGTGGGAGAAAAAAAACAGGGAAACTAGAACTTGGAATAAACTAACTGGCTAAACTAGCTACTATATATAATTTTTTAAAGGAGCTAAAGGGAGAAGAGAAAGTTCATCAACTGGAGCCTTGAGGAAGAATGTCCTGATTACATGGTAGTCAGAAAAGAACTGGCCGGATCCTAGCACCCACTTCTAGGTATGCATGGTGGCGTTTCCAAGCCTGCTCAAAGACTGAGCATGAAAATCCTTGCCATGGATCATGAAAGTCACTGTTGGGATTGGCGCAGGCACCTTACGTCCCAAGAGTGTGATAGAGAGACCACAAATATCATTCTTGTTTGTAATTAATAGATAAGAGTGTGCAGTTCTTTTCCTGGACAAGTCTGTGCAGATTTATCAGTTCCGTTCTATTTCATTGATACCTACTGCAAACATCCATTCAATATTAACTAATGCAAAAAGGCACATTCAGTTTAAGCAGTCCACATTACACTAGCTTTTGATTTTTTATATATATTGCAGATTTATTTATTTCCTACATTAATAACCTCGTTTGCTGTTTCCATCAGATATGACAGGAAGCAGACATGAACAACCTCATAGAACCAGGTGGGCAGCCGCGTTGGTCTGAAGCAATATTGGTTTTTTATCTCATTACATATGCTAAACCGATTCTAACTGAGTATAGCTATATATCCACAGTATTCCAATGTATTTCTCTTTTATCAGAATAATGTTTTTTGCATTGACATACTCAAATAAGGGATACTGGCTGTTTATCTCATTGCATACACTAAACCCATTTCCACTATATTTTAATGTATTATTTTTTCTAATGGCAAACTAGAATGGTGTTTATAATGTATAGAATTACCGTATTTTTGGACCATAAGATGCACTTCCCCCCCCCCAAAAAAGGGGGGGAAGTGTGTGCATCTTATGGAGTGAAGGTACGTACCGTACCTTCCTCTGGGAGGGGCGATCCGCTGCCTCCGCCTCCGATCCCGGCGCTTCCCCTGCGCCTACCTGCCTGGCTCCAGCTTCTTCCAGCAAGAGCTGGGATCGCTCCACGTGGCCCCACCGCAAACCCAGCGCTTCGCAAGCGCCGGCTGCGGAGGGGGCAGCGTGCTTCCTCCTTGCCTGCCTGTTGGCTCCAGCTCTGATGCTTACAGCAAGCGCCAGGATCGCTCCCTCCGCCCTCTGATCCCAGCGCTTGCTTTAAGCATCAGAGCTGGAGCCAGGCAGACAGGCAAGGAGGAAGCACGCTGCCCTCTCCACAGCCGGCGCTCGCGAAGCGCTGGGTTTGCGGTGGGGCCACGTGGAGCGATCCCAGCGCTTGCTGGAAGAAGCTGGAGCCAGGCAGGCAGGCGCGGGGGAAGCGCCAGGATCGGAGGCGGAGGCAGTGGAACGCCCCCCAGGAGGAAGGTGCGTCCTATCGTCCGGAGCGCCTTATGGTGCAAAAAATACGGTATGTTTATAATGTATATTACACAGGAACATCACTAGGAAAAACATGTCCTTTGTTTATCCCAGACTTGTAGCAATAGAGTAATTAACAGACAGCTTTTATTACCAATGGTTTCGCACGCAAATGCTATCCAGACCAATGTTCTTTCAATTTGTTAACTGGATTCTCACTTTGTATCACTTTGCATGCTTAACCACTGCCCGCCAGATATAAGTAGCTCTGCTCACTGTACCCCATTCCATACATACGAAAGCTTACATTCTGAATAAAACTTTGTTGGTCTTAAAGCTGCTACTGAATTCCTACTTTGTTCTACAAACAACCTGATGTTATTCCAGTCTGTAACTTCAGTGATATTTGAATGCTGAACTTCTATCACATTCTCAACTAGGGTTGCCAAGTTCAATTCAAGAAATATCTGGGGAGTTTGGGGGTGGAGTCAGGGGACTTTGGGGGTGGAGCCAGGAGACATTGGGGTGGAGCCAAGATCAAGGCTGTGATGACCCTGAAGGGGGGGAGGGCCACCAAACCAGGGGATCCCCTGCCCCCACCTGGGGATTGGCAACCCTACCGGACAGCAGGGAAGGCGAGGAGGGCCTCTCCCTCCGGCTACCAGCGCAGCTCCCCTCCCGCCTTCCGCCAGCCTTTCACATTGCACTAACAGATACAATTTTAATAATGATCTACACCCCCCAAGAAAAACAAGGGGGGGCAAAGACGCTCCAGCAAACAAGGGCCCTTAAAAAGAAAGAAGCCTCCCACCGCCCAAATGCCTATCAAGCAAAATGAACTTGAAGGGACACCAAAATATTTTTTGGAATGCCCCTAAAACAACAGTCGTCTTGTAGCAAACCAACAGATGTCCCACGACGCTCCCAGACACGCCAATCCGCGATCATGCTCCCTGCAGTGCCAGAAACGCCGAGAGGACTGACGACCGGCGAACAGGGCTTGAATAGCAGCGTTGAAGCCCCGCCCCCTCCAGCCGCACTCAAAAGCGCGCTGAAGAGTCCGCTCTCCCTCCGGGCGGGCAAAATCTCCCCTGCAGCCATGCCGTGATGCGACGGGCTGCAGGAGGCTCCGTCTCCTCCGAGGCCAGCCCAGCATGCCCCTTGCCACCCACGCAGCCATAGGCCCAGCAGAGGGGCCGGGCGGAAAAGCGAAGCATGCCCCCTTTGCCCACGCAGGCCGCCTTCGCCCCTGCAGGGAATGGAGGGGCAGGGCGCAAGTCCGGCCTGCTCTCGGTCCTCCAGCGTTGCTGCTCGGGGTCCTAGAAGGACGCAGATTCGGGGCTTGCCACGCTTCTCCGTAGCTGCTCCTCCAAGATGGGCTCAGGCTGAGCCCATCTCAGAGGAGCAGCTACGGAGAAGAGGCGCCGTTTCCCCCCCTTCCGTTTTTTTGGGGGAATGGGGGAAGAAGCTGGAAATCCTGGGGTCCCCCGCCAGGGCGGGAGGGTTGGGAAGCCTATTCTCAACACTTAGCTACTTTCAACCAAAATTTACAAGTAAACAGGGCTCTTTTTGAGCAAGAACACACAGGAATGCAGTTCCGGCTGGCTTGGTGTCAGGGGGTGTGGCCTAATATGCAAATAGGCTCCTGCTGGGCTTTTTCTGCAAAAAAGCCCTTTGCAAAACTATGGTGTCATTAAGGGGTGTGGCCTAATATGCAATTGAGTTCCTGCTGGGCTTTTTCTACCAAAAAAGCCCTGCAAGTAAAAAACTGTCGGCCAGACACAGCTCACTGGCTATTGCCATGTTTCTTGGATTTATGAATTTCACTAAGGTCTCACCTTCCTAGAATCCCATTATTCCTATGGGAAATCTAACACCTTCTCATGCCATTTCCCATGTGCCTTTGGAGTCTGCCCTTAGTTAAAGAAAGGAATAATTCAGATTTCAGAGAGTGTGCTAGGATTTGTCCTGGAATATAGAGAGGATGAAGTTTTATGAATACAGTGAAAGACTTGTTATCCAGCACTCTCCATGCCTTTCTATCTGTTATGAAGGTGTCAACATACACAGCTATGAAAGCCTTGGTTAATTTCACTTCTAGATTCTAGTCTGGCCCTTTGCCAAGGCTATGGGAAATGAAACGAAAGAGACTAAGGTTTGTTCAATTTGATTTTTAATGCAGTGGGGGAGCATGGACAAAAAGGAAAGGTTATGCTCCAGGCTGTAAAGAGGAAAGGAAGCGAGGAGACAAAGTAATGCCTCTGACAGATAAATACTACCAACACCATAAACGTCAGTGAAAAGCAGCATATACAGACTAACTTAGCTGTCCGAGAGCTTCTGAGATCTCACAAGATTGGGCTTGCCTGGGCTATCCAAGTCAGGGCTCAGAATGGTGATTTTTTTAAGAGTCTGAAATGCATTTAATATTTGCCCCCCCCAGTCGAAAGAAGAGACAGACACAAGTGTTGGGTTATAACCGGGCCCTACCTTGGAAATGGAATCAAATTTAGACAGGTTTCTGCCATATAAATTTTTGGAGTAGGAAATCATGTTTTACACTACGACATCAGGACATTAATTCCCTCCATTTTGACAGACACAGATGGAAAGGTATTAGGTAGATTTTGATACAATTAGGTTTAGAGCTACTGGTGTAGGGCAACAATGAACACTGGGCTGATGGCACTTGTCTGCAATATGTTCTTGCACTGACTGAAAGTTTTTTGTTTGGTTGGTTGGTTGGTTGGTTGGTTTTTTAAAAACAGATTATCAGGAGATTTCACTATAATTTAAACTGTTTTAGCAATAAATTATTTAGTTTTCACTTTAGAGTCTTCATTTCACAAGTCAGACATAACAGGAATGAACTTGCTGGGAGCAGAGCAGGCAAAGTCAGTTTAGAGAATTGAAAGCCACTTTGTTACTATTTCCACATTACCCATCCTTGCACATACACTTTCAGCCAATCTATCTCTTCCTTCCTTCAGAACTGGTGCTGGTCATATGCAATTGCAATCCTAAACAGAGATGCACCTTTCTAACATCATAAATGTCCGTGTATTTAAAATAATGTAATTTCTGCTGTATGTAACTCCTGATACTAAGTGCAATAGAAATTGTTTATTAAGGACAAAATGGAGGAGGAATGCATGGTACTCTTGAAAGGAGGACATGCTAAAAATGATCTCCTCCTAAGGTTATGTCTCTTCTACCTCTTTTTTTACAAAACACTTTTACCACAGTTTATATAAAATTGCCTTATCTGTTCCTTGAACAAATTGGTTCAAATGCTCAGAACAGGCATATGCTGGATTGTTATGACTAACCATTAAAATCAGTGTGATGACCTTGCACCCCAAAATATAAAAAGAATCATAAGTTTCTAAGATGTAAAGATTTATATAGTCTGTATTCAAATGAGAGTTTGAAGGTTGCAGAAGTGGGTTCTCTCTCTCTCTGGCTATCTGACACCTGCACCACAGCATATCATGCCAGTCTTGAATAGGCTATGCTAACAGCCACCTTGAGGGACAAGAACTTTTCTGTGATGGTACCCTGCCCTTAAAATGTGAAACTTTCTTCCCACCAAACATCTGATATGGTTTTTGTTAAAGGTTGGTTCACAAGTGTAAATTTTGTAGTTATTCTGGACTTTTAGTGAGTACCTTATGAGGTATTCGCATGTTGGCTAGGACTGGTTTTGCTTCTTCAATTCTGAGGGCAGGGGATCTCCTGGTTTGGAGGCCCTCCCCCACTTCAGGGTTATCAGAAAGCGGGAGGGGGAGTTGAACGTCCACTGGGCACTCCATTATACCCTATGGAGACTGGTCCCCATGGGGTACAATAATATCTGGGGCTCTGGGCATCTGGTGCCTCTTTTTAAAAAACCCTCAAGTTTCAAAACGATTGGACCCTTCTATAAACCCCCAAAGAAGGTGCCCCCATCCTCCATTGTTTCTAGTGAAGGAAAGGCATTTAAAAGGAGTGCAGACCCTTTAAATGTGATGGCCAGAATCCCTTTGGAGTTCAATCACTCTGGTCACAACCTTGCTCCTGGCCCCACCCCAAAGTCTCCTGGTCCCACCCCCAAAGTTCCCAGATATTTCCTGAGTCAAATCTGGCAACCCTATTGTGCTAAAAATACTTGGCATCACAGATACTGCTCTAATCTTTCCTCATGGGTCTCCAATTCTATGTCCACACACCCTTCTTCCCAGGCCCTCCTTGCATTGTCCTACACGCTTGCGCTTGTTGTCTATGCACAATGCCTGACATGCATGACTAATGCCTGACTAAGACATGCATGAGTACTGACAAGAAGAGACATGAGATAATCTGACATGAAATCACTTTTAATCTTGAACAAGCAATGCAATTTCACTTTCAGGAAAGGCGATCTCTCATTTGTGCTTAAGTGCTATTGAGCATGCCTATGGCAACCTATCCAATAGTTCTCTAAAACACATGAGTCCTTGACTGAACTATGCATTTTGAAATCCTTCTGATTTTCTGTTAAACATGCTACCTCATACAGCTTAGTCCCACTGCAATCAATCCATCAGCAGACTGCTTCGCTCATTGTGCTTGCAACCTATTTTTGCTTGTCCTTGAACTATAATTTGTGTGTACACAAAGAACTTTCTTTTTTAGAAGGCAATCACTCTTCCACCGTGTCTTAAAACAGCTAGCTGCTAGGACATTGTATGCGCAGTTGTGGAAGCAAGAAAAAATACCAGAGAAATGGGATTGGATTGTGAAAGTTTTATCGTGGAGTGAGATGGACAAATTAACAAGAACTTTAAGAGATTATGATTTGGATGTGTTTAAAAAGGAGTGGAAGAAATTTAGAGGATATATAGAGAAAGAGTGGAATGTAAAAAAGACATTGGACAATTTTTTAATATGAATATGAGAAAAGAAAGATATTGAACTTTGATTGGTTTAGGGTACCTTTATAACTGAATTTAAGGATATAACCTCGGCGGGAGTCTAGTAACGGAGGGAGGGGGGATTGGAAAATATCATATGGGTTAGAGATAGTAATGATATAATTCGATATTGTTACCATATGCTATCAATAAAATTGTTTAAACACACAGTGTCTTAAAACAGCTTTAAGTTTACTAACTCTATGTCAGGTCTTTGGTGCCCCTCCCGGTCCCCCGGCGTCGCCGTTGCCCCACCCGGGCACTCTGGGGCGTTCCCCGGAGGTCTCAGAAACAGGGGGGTGGGCACTGGGTTACTTCACCGCAGGCCCCCGTTCCCTCCTGGCTGTGCTATGGCTCCTGTCCCTCTCTCTCGCGAGGCAGCCTCTTTGCGCATCAGCCAGCTCTCCTCCGCGACCTCCTCCCTCCCTCCTTTTATGCTTCCCGACCCATCCTCCCCCCTCCCAGGACCTGCCCCTCTCTGGCTCCTCCCCCCTTCAAAGCCCCAGACGCCCAGGAGAGGTGCGCCGGGGCCGGGCTGACTGGGCGTGCCTCGGGCGTCCCAGCCCTCAGCGGCGTGCTGCAAGGGAGCGTCTCGTGCTGCGACGAGCTGAATGGCTCTCCCTCTTGCTCTCCGGCGTCTTGCCCCGGCCAGACCTCACGGACTCGAAGCCGGGCTCGCCGTCTGGGAGGCGTCGCTCGGGTGGCTGCTTTCGCCCCGTCAGTCGAGGTGAGGGGTGGGGCCTCCACAGGGGCTTGGAGAGGTGGGGGGGCTCTTGGGGCGATGCCGGGGGCTTGGAGCGGCTGGCAGGCGCCGGGGGGTCTCCTCCGCGCAGTCCCTGCCCGGGCTGGGCGGGACACACCCCCCCCGTGTCCCTTGCTTCTCCGCTTCCTCCTCGAAGACCCGGGAGAGGTAGTCGGCCACGCGGTGGTCGGCCCCGGCTTGATGGTGCACTGTGAAAGAAAAGGGGAGAAGAGACATATACCAGCGAAGGACTCGGTCATTGGAGTCCTTCATCCTCGACATCCACAGCAGGGGGGCGTGGTCCACCACCAACCGGAAAGGGTTGTTGGTGAGGTAGAATTTCAATGCCCCGACGGCCCACTTGACCGCCAGGGCCTCCTTTTCTACGGTGGAGTACGCCCGCTCGGCGGGCAGGAGCTTGCGGCTGATGAATAGGACCGGGCGTTCGTCCCCAGGGCCCCCCTGGAGCAGGGCTGCCCCGATACCGGTCCCCGAAGCATCTGTGTGCAACACAAAGGGCTGGGAGAAGTCCGGGTTTCTCAGCACGGGGTCTCGGGAGAGGCTCGTACGCAGTGCCTCAAACGCTGCGTCTTGGGCTGGCCCCCACTGGAGGACGTTCGGGCACGCCTTCCGCAGGCAGTCCGTCAACGGGGTGGCCACTGCCGCAAAGTTGGGGATAAATTTGCTGTAATAGCCCGCGAATCCCAAGAAGCGCCGTAGCTGCTTCTTGGTGCGCGGGCGGGGCTGCTGCTCCAGGGTGACGACCTTCTCTGGCAGGGGTCGGAGTTGGCCTTTCCCTACCAGGAACCCTAGATATTTTAGCTCCTGGAAGCCGAGGCGGCTTTTCCGCGGGTTAGCGTGGAGCCCGGCGGCCTGCAGGGCGTGGAGTACCTGGCGGAGGTGGAGCAGGTGGGCCTCCCAGGTGGGACTGCACACCACGATGTCGTCGATATAGGCCCGAGCGAAACCCTCGCATTGGGCTAGGGCCTTGTCCACCAGCCGCTGGAATGTGGCCGCAGCCCCATTCAAGCCAAAGGGCATGCACTTGAATTGGAACAAGCCTTGTGGGGTGGCGAAAGCGGTCTTTTCTCTGTCGGCCGGGTGCATGGGCACCTGCCAATAGCCCTTGGTGAGGTCCAGGGCGGAGAGGTACCGGGCCTCCCCCAGCTGGTCGATTAGGATATCGGCCCGCGGCATCGGGTAGGCATCGAATTTGGCCAGTTTGTTCACTTCCCGATAGTCCACACAGAAGCGCACGCTGCCGTCGGGCTTTGGCACCAGGACCACCGGGCTGCGCCACTCACTCTGTGATGGTTCGATGACGTCGAGGCGCAGCATCTCCCTTACCTCCCGGGCGATCACGTCCCAGCGCTTCTGTGGGACGGGCCTCCACCGGGCGCGTGCCACCTGGCCTGCAGGGGTTACTACCCGGTGCTTGACCAGGGTGGTCAGGCCCGGCTGGTCGGAGAATACCGTCGGGCACTCGGCCAGGACCTTCTGCAGCTCCTGTCGCTGGCTGGGGGTGAGAGCGGCGTCCAACACCGGGCCTCCCCCGGCGCCCCCCGCGGTCGTCCAGGGCAGGGTTCCGTCCGGGAGCTCGCCCGGATCTTCGGCCACGAGCCCCTGCTCCGGCCGCGCCTCCCGCCGCACCCAGGCCTTTAGGCTGTTCACATGGAGGGTCTTCCTTTGGCGAGCACGAGGCCCGCACTGGACCTCGTACGTCAGGGGACCCAGGACTCGGGTGATTTGGAAGGGTCCCCGCCACGGGTCCCCCTGGCTCTGGCCCATCGCTCCCCTGTGGACCAGGACATCGTCCCCCGCCTGGAACCCGCGGGCCCTAACGCCCTTGTCATAACGCCTCTTCTGGACCTCCTGGGCCTGTGCGAGGTTCTCCCGGGCCTCCCGCCGCACGTCTTCTAGGCGTCCCTGCAGCTGCCTGACGTACTCCTCCGGGGCCTCTTCCGGCACTGCTCTGCCTTGCACCCACTGCTCTCCGAGCAGGCCCAGGATGCCCCGGGGTTGCCGCCCGTACAGCAGCTCGAACGGGGAATACCCCAGGGATGCCTGGGGCGTCTCTCGGATGGCAAAGACCAGCGGGTCCACATAGAGGTCCCAGGCAGTGGGGTGGTCATATGCTGTCTTCCTCAGCATGGCCTTCAGGGTCTGGTTCATCCGCTCCACCAGCCCGTCAGTCTGGGGGTGGTGGACGGAGGTGAAGAGCTGCTTGATGTGCAGCGCCTGGCACACCTGCCGCATGAGGCTCGCCGTGAAGGGTGTGCCTCGGTCTGTGAGTATCTCCCGGGGCAACCCCACATGTGCGAAATAGTGCATCAAGGCCCTGGCCACGCCCGCGCTCTTCATGGTGGGCAGGGGGATAGCCTCCGGGTACCGGGTGGCGTAGTCCATGAGGACCAGGATGTAGCGGGCCCCACGAGGGGTGCGGGGTAGGGGCCCGACAAAGTCCATAGCCACTCGTTCGAACGGGACCCCCACTATGGGCAAGGGGGCTAGGGGGGCTTGCGGCTCGGCCCTAGACGCGAGGCGTTGGCAGATACCGCAGGAACGACAGTAGGCCTGGACCTCCCGGGCTACGGAAGGCCAGAAGAAGTTGGCTAGCACCCGGGTCAGAGTACTCTTCACCCCCTGGTGGCCCGCCCATTGGTGGTCGTGGGCGCCCTTCAGGACCTCGGGCCGGTACCTGTGAGGGACCAACAGCTGCTTCCCGGGGCCCAGCCGCCCTTTTACCTCTCTGAACCACACGCCCTCTTCCCGGATGATTCGAGGGAGGCGCCGGCTCCGGCGCTCGTCTACAACCACCCCGTCTCGGACTGCTTCGTGCCGCCGCAGCGCCTCCAATTCTTCGTCTTCGGCCTGAGCCTCCACGAACTGCGGGTCCGCCGGCCACGCCTCTCGGCCACCCGCCACGGGACGTTCTGCGTTGGACGGGCCCTCCCCGGGGTCGCTGTCCTCTGTCTCCCCAGCGGGGGCGGCGTCATCATAACCGGCCCCGGCAGGCTGGCCTGGTCGGCCGGGGTTGGCTGCTTCCACTACGTCGCCAAAACGCGGAGCGTCCCGCCCGAGCAGTATTGGGTAGGGCAGGCTGCTTACTTTGGCGACCGGCACGCTCCAGTAGCGGCCTAAGTATTTCAGTGGGATGGACACCACCGGGCTTCTTTCGATGTGCCCATGGACGCACCGGATGGCGGCGGTGCGGATGACAGGCAGCGGGGCGGGCACCAAGTGGGCTCGTATCATAGACAGCGAGCTGCCGTTGTCGACCATGGCCTGCAGTTGCCGCCCTCCCAAGGACACCGGGATCGTCCAGGGGGGGGGGGCGAGCCCCCGCCTCAGCCGTCTGCCAGGACTCTTCCCAGCTCACGTCGCACTCCATCAGGGGGCACTCGCGTTTGAGATGGCCCCACTGGCCACAGGTGAAGCAGGGCCCTATGTCTCCTGCTGGACGGCGGGCCTCCGGCGGCGGGTGCCCCTCCTTCTCCCCCTCGCGGCCTCCGGGGCGTAGACCAAGTCCGGGTAGCGCCGGGCGTGCTCCGGGCCTCCACCACCCCGGCGTGGCACGGGCCGGCGGCGTCCGCGCCCGGCCCCCCCGGTCTCCGGCCCCGGGCGCCCTCCCGGGTGTCGCTCCTGGGGCGGCCCGTCCGCCGGGTGGGGGCAAGCCCTTCCCTGGCTTGCCGCCCTCTGCGCGGAAGGGCAGGCCGCGGGGGTCGGCGGCCTGAAAGTTCTCCCACAGCTCCTGGACCTCGCTGAGACGGGTTGGCTTCCAGCAGGCCACCCAATGGCGGGTACGCGGCGGCAGCACCTGCAGCAGCTGCTCCACTACCACCAGCTCCACGATGCGCCGCCCGTCGCTGGTGGTGGGGTTGAGCCACCGGGTGGCGGCATCCTTGAGGGTCGCTATTGCTGAGCGTGGTCGCGTCTCCCCCGTAGGCAGCCAGGAACGCAGCTTCTGGCGGTGGGCCTCAGGCGTGATCTCCAGGCGGTCCAGGATGGCTGCCTTGAGCGCTGTATAGTCCGCCGCCTGAGCCCGCTCCAGGGCCTTCATGGCAGCTTGGGCCTCCCCGGTCAGGTAGGGTCCCAAAATAAAGGCCCACTGCTCTCTGGGCCAATGAGCGGCCTCAGCCACTCGCTCAAACGCTTCCAGGTATGCCTCGACATCGTCCTCCGCCCCCAGCTTCGTTAGAGGGGGCCAGGGGCTCCTCCCGGCGCCGAATGGTGTTGGCCCCGCCGGCTCCGGGCGGGAGAGGAGCGCCTGGTGAAGATCCCGCACGAGGGTGGCTTGGGCCGCCGTCTGCTGCTGGGTGACCTCCCGTAGGAGCTGCGCCTGGTGGTCTGCGAGCCACTGCCCAAACTGGGCCAAATCCACGGGGGCGGGGTTAGTGTCCATGGCGGCGGTCCGCCCCACGTGTATCACGGAGTCCTCACTTGACTCGTCCGTCGACGACTCGCTGGACTCCGGCTCAATGGTTGGGGTCGCCACTCGGCTTGAGTGCCACCCGGGCGGGGCCGGAATATGGGGGCGTGGTCGTCCTAGGCTCGGGAGAGTGCCCGCATCCTCCACCACGTTGTCAGGTCTTTGGTGCCCCTCCCGGTCCCCCGGCGTCGCCGTTGCCCCACCCGGGCACTCTGGGGCGTTCCCCGGAGGTCTCAGAAACAGGGGGGTGGGCACTGGGTTACTTCACCGCAGGCCCCCGTTCCCTCCTGGCTGTGCTATGGCTCCTGTCCCTCTCTCTCGCGAGGCAGCCTCTTTGCGCATCAGCCAGCTCTCCTCCGCGACCTCCTCCCTCCCTCCTTTTATGCTTCCCGACCCATCCTCCCCCCTCCCAGGACCTGCCCCTCTCTGGCTCCTCCCCCCTTCAAAGCCCCAGACGCCCAGGAGAGGTGCGCCGGGGCCGGGCTGACTGGGCGTGCCTCGGGCGTCCCAGCCCTCAGCGGCGTGCTGCAAGGGAGCGTCTCGTGCTGCGACGAGCTGAATGGCTCTCCCTCTTGCTCTCCGGCGTCTTGCCGCGGCCAGACCTCACGGACTCGAAGCCGGGCTCGCCGTCTGGGAGGCGTCGCTCGGGTGGCTGCTTTCGCCCCGTCAGTCGAGGTGAGGGGTGGGGCCTCCACAGGGGCTTGGAGAGGTGGGGGGGGGCTGTTGGGGCGATGCCGGGGGCTTGGAGCGGCTGGCAGGCGCCGGGGGGTCTCCTCCGCGCAGTCCCTGCCCGGGCTGGGCGGGACACTCTACTATTACAAAGAAAAGTTTTTCAAATTTATTGTGGCACTCAACAGAATATTCCTTAAGGCCAGCCCTGTATGTAATGTGCTCCTTGTCTAGAATGCCTAACAATACTTTCTCAAGTGCCCAGCCCTACATGCTCTCCCCTACATTTCAAGATCTGAAGGGCTAGCAGTTGTGCTCACTATCAAGATATAAACCACCATTGTCTGAATTAGTACAGTCCAGGTTGACAGAGCCAACTGGATACTGAGAGTGGTCTACACTTTCTGAGTGCTAAGATAGTTTTGTTCTTTCCCATCATGTTGAATAAAAAAGGTTACGGTTAGAAGTTAAAAATTGGATCCATCAAAAAGGATACTATAAGATCTGCGCTATCTCCCGTGTTACTTAATATTTAAGCCCCTCACTGAGACTGACCTAAGCTTTAGAATGGGATGTTGTCAATATGGTGATGACAGTTATACATCACTAAGTAAGACTCCAGCTTTCTTTTTCCCTACTGCTAGCCATCTCTCCTCAGGAAAAGTCAGGCCACATGGTGTGGTGACTGCCTCTTCCTGGGGAAACTGAGCCCAGTGGCACAGGGGCTACCCCACACCTGGGCCAGGCTGGGCTAAGTTACACAGCGGCCTGCTGGGCCATGCCAAGTTGTGTAGATAATGAGTTTCTGGTAGTCAGTGGTAGGCCCATCCCCCATTATGAGGCATGCAAATAGAGGGGTAGGACTTCTCTGGGTCTGTTTCAGCTTCCAAGTCCACTTTCCCCAGCTTTGCTTTACAGAGACCAAGGCTTGGAAAAGCTTGGCAATATTGTTGAAGTTCCCTAGGAACCCCCAGGAGCTACCAGGAGTTCTGTGGGCATTATTTTCTTAAAACTGCAGGCATTATTTGTTACTTCATGGCATTTTAATCTCCCAATGTATTTTTTTATATTTCAGAATTTTTTGCAGATCTGAGACCACCTCTCCCCATATGAGCCCCGAAGACTGTTGTGATCGGCCAACCAATATCTTCTGGCCATCCCCGGCCCAAGGGAGATCCGGCTTGCCTCGACCAGGGTCAGGGCTTTTTCTGCCCTGGCCCAGCCTGGTGGAATCAGCTCCCTGTGGAGATCCGGGCCCTGCCGGATTGACTTTAGTTCTGTAGAGCCTGCAAGATGGAGCTGTTCTGCCAGGCCTTAGGTTGAGGCAAGCAGATGTCCTTTCATTCTACTGCTTATACCATCTATTGCCCTCCCCCACAATGGGCTACTACGAGCCAAAATATTTGTTTTTTCATCTGAAATATGTGCCTGCCTGCCTGTGTATATTCTTTGAGCTATGTTTTATTTGTATATTACTGAGTTATTGCTGTATTTTAACTGTTTTATTATGACTGTGATTCGCCCTGAGCCCATATGGGAAAGGGCGGAATATAAATCAACCAAATAAAACAAAAATATAAATTTTATTTTGGTGCCAAGTAGCAAGGAATAACTTTTTTTGGGGGGGGGGGGACACTCTAGCAAAACAAACAGCAGCAGCTTGTGCATCATCAGTCAGCTATCCGTTCAGCTTGCAGCCTGCTTATTCCAGCCTGCTCACTCTAACTGCACTAGACAAAATGCTTGCTAGTATCTGAACAGGTCAAATTAAATTTATTTAAAAAAAAAAAAATCAGTTGAGCATGTGAAATCTCATAAAGGTTTTCCGCAAGTTTCCATTTGGTGGCCAGTTAAGAATTTGATATACTCAAGTGGGCAGCTGCGTTGGTCTGAAGTAGAACAAAACAGGAGTCAAGTTGAACCTTTAAGACCAACTTAGTTTTATTCAGAACGTAAGCTTTCATGTGCTCTAAGCACACTTCATCAGACGAGGAATCCGGTACAGTGAGCAGAGCCACACATAGCTGGTAGGCAGTGGCTAATTTGTTCTGTTCTAATTTGATATAGCGTTTATGGTAAAATTAGTTCAGTCAGCTCTTAAGTAAGCGGCAACAGTTTATTGAAGAAGAAACAGTCACACACAGCACAGGCAACTTCATTCAATATGTACACTGTGACTAAACACGTCCCATTTAGACATCAGCAATCCCTCCTGTTGGTCTCTCCAGAATCCTTTATTTGCATTTCCTGGAAGAATGCCTCACATTCCGACTGGCCGGTTCTAAGAAAATGGTCAATCAGAATGCAAGTATCAGGATCCTGGAACGTAATGGAAGCATGTTTTGCAAAGCGGGAAGAAAATTCATCTTGCAACCCACTGGAAATAAATACTTTACTATGCAGAAAGGGCAAGATACTAGAGGAGCACAAATAGTTTGGGTCTGGTACAAGATGATTCAATTACATAAATATAGAAGATCTTGTGCAAAAAGCTTCAAATAGGATAAGAATTCAGAGGAAACTATGTGGAACAAGGAAACTCACATAAGACCTGTTACAGAGAACTGCTATATTCAGAGAAATGCCAGTATATCAAGCATTCTTCAGCTAAGTATGACTTGTATGTAAGAAAATAGTGATGCATTTCTGAAATCTCAAAATATTTTGAAACCAGATTTTAGAAGCTGCAGAACCTCAGTATTAAACCTGAATTCTCCAATTAGATCCCACTTGACAAGGGAGTTAAACAGGTTGTATCCTGCCCTCTCTGCTTTTTACTTTTACATCAAATCCTTGGTGCAACATCTAAGAAATCCAAGCTTCCATTCTCCAAAACATACCGATTAAATGATCCCTGCCTTTCTATATGCAGACTATGCTGTTATCTTTTTCCATTCACAAGTGGGCCTTAGGACAGCACTTCAAACCTTCACTGCATACTGTAAAGAGAAGCAGCTTGAGATAAACTCCTCCTCCCCCCCCCCAAAAAAAGCCTTCCTCATCTTTGCCAAAAAAAACATTGGAACTATAGATTTTATTTATCAAATTTATATCCCATTCCCTCTTTCCCAAAAGTAACTCAGGACAGCTAAAAGCATATAAAATACACCAATAAAAACAATTATCCCCATTAAAATCTATCCACTATCAAGCAGAATAGGATGTATGGATGGTGAAGGAACAGCTGAAGTATATCAGCTGACTGGTGGATCACAATCATTCAAAGGCCACCTTAAAAAGAGCAGCCTTACGTTCCCCGTGGAACCTAGGGAAGTCCTGCAAGGCACATACCTCTTTAGGCAGCTGGTCCACAGGATGGGAGCCACTACTGAGAAGGTCCTCGCTCGTATTGACATGACCTGGGCAGTCTGCAGACCAGGGACCTTCAATAAATTCCCAAGATAAATATTGAAGAAAATGGGGAGGAGGATCATACCAGGAAAGGAAGTCCCGAAGATATAAGGGTCCCAGGCAGTTTAGCGTTTTAAAGGAAAATTGAATTGCTTTAAAAAATAAGTTGAATTGGCACCAGAAACTAATTGGCAGCCAGTGCAGTTGCCATAAGTTAGGTGTTATATGTGCTGACCAGGACACTCCTGTCAGCAAATCTGGTAGCTGTGTTCTGGACCACTTGCAGCTTCCAAAGAGTCTTCAAAGGTAGCCCTGCACAGAGCATGTTACATTAGTCCAGTATCAAAGTTACTGTTGAGTGAATTACTGCAGCAAGGTCCTCCCAAGACAGATACAGAGAAAGTTGGCGAGCCCAGCATAAATAGTAAAATAAGAACATAAGAACATAAGAGAAGCCATGTTGGATCAGGCCAACGGCCCATCCAGTCCAACACTCTGTGTCACACAGTGGCAAAAAAATTTATATACACACACACACTGTGGCTAATAGCCACTGATGGACCTGTGCTCCATATTTTTATCTAAACCCCTCTTGAAGGTGGCTATGCTTGTGGCCGCCACCATCTCCTGTGGCAGTGAATTCCACATGTTAATCACCCTTTGGGTGAAGAAGTACTTCCTTTTATCCGTTTTAACCTGTCTGCTCAGCAATTTCATCGAATGCCCATGAGTTCTTGTATTGTGAGAAAGGGAGAAAAGTACTTCTTTCTCCACTTTCTCCATCCCATGCATTATCTTGTAAACCTCTATCATGTCACCCCGCAGTCGACGTTTCTCCAAGCTAAAGAGTCCCAAGCGTTTCAACCTTTCTTCATAGGGAAAGTGCTCCAGCCCTTTAATCATTCTAGTTGCCCTTCTCTGGACTTTCTCCAATGCTATAATATCCTTTTTGAGGTGCAGCGACCAGAACTGCACACAGTACTCCAAATGAGACTGCACCATCGATTTATACAGGGGCATTATGATACTGGCTGATTTGTTTTCAATTCCCTTCCTAATAATTCCCAGCATGGCGTTGGCCTTTTTTATTGCAAACGCACACTGTCTTGACATTTTCAGTGAGTTATCTACCACGACCCCAAGATCTCTCTCTTGGGCAGTCTCTGCCAGTTCACACCCCATCAACTTGTATTTGTAGCTGGGATTCTTGGCCCCAATGTGCATTACTTTGCACTTGGCCACATTGAACTGCATCTGCCACGTTGACGCCCACTCACCCAGCCTCAACAGATCCCTTTGGAGTTCCTCACAATCCTCTCTGGTTCTCACCACCCTGAACAATTTAGTGTCATCCGCAAACTTGGCCACTTCACTGCTCACTCCCAACTCTAAATCATTTATGAACAAGTTAAGGAGCATGGGACCCAGTACCGAGCCCTGCGGCACCCCACTGCTTACCGTCCTCCACTGCGAAGACTGCCCATTTATACTCACTCTCTGCTTCCTATTACTCAGCCAGTTTTTTGATCCACAAGAGGACCTGTCCTTTTACTCCATGACTCTGAAGCTTTCTAAGGATCCTTTGATGAGGAACTTTATCAAAAGCTTTCTGGAAGTCAAGGTAAACAACATCTATCGGATCTCCTTTGTCCACATGTTTGTTCACCCCCTCAAAGAAATGTAACAGGTTAGTGAGGCAAGATCTTCCCTTGCAGAACCCATGCTGAGTCTTCCTCAATAACCCGTGTTCATCAATGTGCCTACTCATTCTGTCCTTGATAATGGTTTCTACCAACTTTCTCGGTATTGAAGTCAGACTGACAGGCCTGTAATTTCCCAGATCTCCTCTGGAACCCTTTTTAAAGATGGGGGTGACATCTGCTACCTTCCAGTCCTCAGGAACGGAGGCAGATTTCAATGAAAGATTACAGATTTTTGTTAGAAGATCCACAAGTTCAACTTTGAGTTCTTTCAGAACTCTCGGATGTATGCCATCCGGACCCGGTGACTTATTAGTTTTTAAATTGTCTATCAGTTGTAGGACCTCCTCTTTTGTCACCTCAATCTGACTCAGGTCTTTCAACACCCCTTCCAAAATTAGTGGTTTTGGGGCGGGCAAAAAGTTCTCGTCTTCCACAGTGAAGACGGAGGCAAAAAATTCATTTAGCTTCTCAGCTATTTCCCTATCCTCCTTCAGTAATCCTTTTACCCCATGGTCATCCAAGGGCCCCACTGCCTCCCTGGCTGGTTTCCTACTTCTAATATATTTGAAGAAATTTTTATTGTTGGTCTTTATGTTTTTTGCAATATGCAAAAAACATAAACTCTTTGTCCCCAAGGATACGTTTGTCATGGTGAGCAAAGAATAGAGCCATACTCCCAAATTCCTGACAGAGTCAATTGTAAAAAGATGGACTCCCATCAAGAGTTGGTAGAGGTGGCCACCCCAGTGGTTTAGGTTTCCCCAGACACATAATCTCTCTTAGATGGATTTAGCATCAACCAATTCTCACCTAGCCATTCCACCACTGCATCCAGGCAGGAGACCAAGACCAGAATTCTGGCTACTGATTACTCCTTAAGTAAGAGGTAGAGCTGGGTGTCAACTGCATATTAATGGCATCCCACTTGAAATCTCCTGACAATCTCCACCAGAGGGCGCATATAGATGTTAAATAACATTGGGGAGAGAACTGACATGTCAGGGTCCACTTTGACAACTTCTCTCCATTCATAATTACTCTTTGAGACCGACCCTGGAGGAATGAGGAGAACCAGCTCAAGGCCATACCCCTCACATATAGGTTGGGTAGGCAGTTAACCAGGGCCAAATGGTCTACTATGTCAAAGGCAGTAGACAGATCCAACAGGATCTGTAGTGCCATTCCATCTGCATCGAAGTGTAACCAGAGATCATCAACCAGACCAACCAGAGTTGGCACAGTCCTGAACCCTGGCTGGAAACCAGATTTGAAGGGCTCTAGGGCAGATGTCTCATCCGGGAATTCCTGGAGCTGTTCAGCCACTGCTTGCTTAATCACCCTTCCCAGAAATGGAAAATTACATACTGTACACTAATTGCCTAAGTCCTTCTCAATTAATGATGACTTTTTCAGGAGCAGTGTCACCACTACCTCCTCAAGTGAACTAGGGAAAGAGCCCTGGGAGAATGGGAGATTTATAATGCTTCCCAAGGCTCCTCCTATCACTTCCATGGAGGCTTTCACCAACCAAGAAGGGCAGGGATTCAAGGAGCAGGTAGTAGGTCAAGGAGCAGGTCAATAGGACTCCATCACCCTTCTGGAAGAGTGGGTTGAAGAAGTCCAAACAATGGATATGATTGTATACACTGGGCCACTTGGTCGGGGAGGGCGGGATACAAATAAAATGTATCTATCTATCTAAGATTCCTAATGACTCCAAATCTGGCAGCCAAGTCTTGGCGAAGGAGTGAGACTTTATCTGAAAAGAATGTCACAAACAGGTCACAGCTAATAGTCAAATTTTCATCCAAAGTAACCAAGATGGTAGTCAGTTCATAATAACTCTAAATAACTGAGCTGGATGTGATGCAGCAGTTGCAATGAAGGCAGAAAATTAAGAGTGCCTTGCTGCCTTCACTGCCACTTCATAGGTCTTCTAGTGGATTCTATAAAGTACACTCATTGCTTTGTCGTGAGTTTGTCACCACACCACTCTAGCTGCCTAAGTCCCCTTTTTACTATCCTTAATTCATCTGTATACTAGGAAGCCAAGGTAGTATGGGGGCGAAGAGGGCACCGGAGAGCAACTCAGTCAATGGCCTCCTGAAACTCCAGATTCATCAAGAGAGCTGCCAGCAGAGCCAGACAAATGCCGCACGGCATTCTGGAATCCAACTGGATCCATGAGTCCCCGTAGGTGAGAATAAATAAGCTCACCGACCCTGTAAAAGGAGGAGGCAAATCTCAAACAGACCATCACAGGGTAATGATCAGTCTATGGTACCAAATGGCAAAGAATTGTTGAATCCAGATCAATTCCTGAACAAAAGGTCCAACCCAGCGTGTGGTCTGCTCTGTGTATGAGGGCCAATACAACCTGGGAGAGTCCTAACAATGCTTTGGCAATCATAAAGTTTATGGAGGCACCAGACAAGGCAGCATTGGCATGGACATTGAAGTCCTAACAGTTTGGGAAAACACAAGGCCCACTCTGCCACTACCTCAGCTGGGAGTCAGCTGGTAAGGTAGAAGGATGTTATAAAAGCAAGACTCCCATCCTCTCTCTGGAACCCCATGCCAGGCTTGCACATTCAGTGCCAGCGATGTTTGGTGCAGGAAGCCATTCAAAGGATAAAGAATCTTGGATGAGAATTGACACTGCCCCCTGTCTTTCTGTTCACAGTTGATGAAGGACTGAGTATCCTGGGGGAGTCAGCTAAGTTAAAGCCACCACTTCATCGTCATCCACCCAGATCTCAGTCAAATATACCAGATCAAAATTGCTTTTCTAATAAATTCTTCATGGGAGGCAGTCTTATTCCTAATCGATCTGACATTGCACAACATCAAGCTTGAAGAGGAAGACAAAGAAGCCTGGGTCTGCCTTTGGAGGGGAAGGAGATTAAAAGGGTCCATATCAAATCAAGTCCATATCAAAATCTCCTTCTAAACCTAACTATAAACCCACAATAGTCCAAGCCAAGTAATGGACCTCCACCCTACCAATCCCTGCAGTCAATAAATACCCCAATAACCAACCAGCTGTGATTTGTAAGAGCAGTTGTTGCTCAGACAGAGGTGCAGCTTCTGGACTCTGGCTGGCATTTTCTTGATGTCCCAGCAAGGCAGTTCCAAGCCCCCCTGGTTTTGGCCTCTGTTACTCAGCTCTGTTACTCAGCTCTAATCACCAGCCAGTCATGGTCTGCAAGAGCTGTTGACTGCTGGGATAGAGCTGCAGTTTCCGGACTCTGCCCGGCATTTTCCTGATATTCAGCAAAGCAGCCCTGATGGCAAATGGAGGGCCACACAGAGATGTAAAATTTCCAGAAATTTTGAAGCTTTGAAAAAAAACCCAGTTTTTTCCCAGGGGAAAACAGAAATTTTCGGAAAAATTGAAAAAAAATGCTACATTAGCACTTCTTTTTTCTTTTCCAGATTGAAAGTCATTCTGTTTCTTTAGGAACATAAAATATGACTATGGACAATTTTACTTGGCATGAAATTACCACAACTAGTATATCAAAAATATAGTGTATCCAAACAATTACTACAAACAGAATTTACTTTTAAAATAATATTTATCTGTAATTGTAATAAATGAAGCAACAATCTCCTGAACTATTTACTAGTTTATGTGGAACAGACAAAAAAACCTCCACAAAACAATTTTTAAAAATCCAGAAGTAGCAATTATTCATATTTCCTTTCCACAGTATTAAATTTAAAAAAACTCATTCTCATAAAAAGAATTGAAGAGGGGGGGAGTATACAGAAGAGAATGTAGAACTAAGTTTCAATGAATGGACATGACCTGGGACTTGCTGGTCCTCAGTGCACAGAAATTAGAATAATCTGATACCATACACATATTTTAGAAATGATCTGGAAAATATTTGAACACCTTGCCCTAAAATATTTTATTCATCATGTTAAAATAAAACATTCCATAATAATTTCTTTTCTTCAATTTTTCAATTTTTTTTTTTTGGGGGGGGGAAACAAAAAAAAGGCTTCAGGGAAAAAAATTAAAAAAAAACAAAACTTTTTTTCCCAAAATTTTTCCGGTTTTTTTCTGGGCCTTCACACCTCTAGGGCCACAACATCAAACGAACAAAAACTGTTAAATAACATCTTTGCCCTTAAGGCTCGTATGGGGGTGTCACCCAAAACCTGTTTAGGCGGAGAGCGTATTTTAGCTCACCCGCGGAGCCTGATGGACCCGGAACGGTTCCTAACGGCTCTTTGGGACACCTGGCCCACTGACGATTCCCTGGATGATCTGGTAGAGTCCTGGAATGATGGGCTCTCCAGGGCCATTGAGGAGGTCGCACCCAAGCGCCCTCTGCGTCCCCGCTCGAAGTCGTTGCCCTGGTTTAACCAGGAGCTGCGGCAACAAAAGCGGGGACTCAGACGACTGGAGAGGCAATGGCGGCGTACTCGAGACGAAGTGACCCGAACATCTTATAGAGAGAGTTTGAAGGCCTATGAGATGGCAATCAAAGCTGCAAAGAAAGCGTTCTTTGCGGCTAAGATTGCGTCCGCAACTTCGCGCCCGGCACAATTGTTTGACATAATTAGAGGATTTACAACGCTGCCGCAAGGCAGACTAAATTCTATTGAATTGGAAATAGGCTGCGAGGCTTTTGCGAAATTTTTTGTGGATAAAATTGCGTCACTCCGCCCCGACCCCCCTGCCAATTTTGAGACAGTTAGCGAAATCGAGGCCCCAAGCCTGTCTTCGGATTATACGCTGGATGGCTTCGGCCCCCTCAGCCTGGAGGAAGTTGACAGGATCCTCTTATCTGCTCGCCCAACAACTTGTAAATTGGACCCATGCCCTTCCTGGTTTATTAAATCCTGCCATGGTGATCTTAGATATCCTATATGGGATATCATAAATAGATCCCTGACAGAAGGGCACTTTCCAACGCCGCTCAAAGAGGCTGTGGTCCGTCCCCTCTTAAAGAAACCATCTTTAGATCCGGCCCAATTGGCACACTATCGGCCGGTCTCAAATTTGCCCTTTTTGGGAAAACTTATTGAGAGGGCAGTGGCGATGCAGCTACAGACTTTCCTGGAGGATGCTTCCGTCCTTGACCCATTTCAGTCCGGCTTTCGCCCGGGACATGGGACGGAGACGGTGCTGGTCGCCCTAGTAGATGACCTTCAATGGCATCTGGATCGGGGCAGCTCGGCGGTGCTGATGCTGTTAGACCTGTCGGCTGCGTTAGACCTGTCGGCTGCTGTTAGACCTGTCGGCTGTTAGACCTGTCGGTCGACCATCGGCTACTGAAGGGCCGCCTCGCCGACGCGGGGATTCAGGGGTTGGCCTTACAGTGGCTTTCCTTTTTCCTGGAAGGTCGGGGACAAAGGGTCGCAGTTGGGGGGGAGCTATCCTGGAGGTGCACACTCGATTGTGGTGTGCCCCAAGGGGCAGTTCTCTCCCCGATGTTATTTAACATCTATATGCGGCCTCTTGCCCAGATTGCCCGAAGGTATGGGCTAGGGTGTCACCAGTACGCTGATGACACCCAGCTCTATCTACTGATGGACGGCCAGCCGACCTGCGCCCCGGAAAACCTAGATCGGGCATTACGTGCTGTGGCTGAGTGGCTCAGACTGAGCGGGCTGAAGCTTAACCCTGCGAAGACAGAGGTCCTTTGCCTGGGTCGCCGCGGCCCAGGAAGGGGAATCCCCCTACCAGCCTTTGACGGTGCACCGCTGATAGCGGCGGACAGGGTCAGGAGCTTGGGGGTGCTATTGGAGCCTTCCCTAACAATGGAGGCTCAGATAGCAGCCGCTGCCAAGTCCGCGTTTTTTCACCTTAGGCGGGCAAGGCAGTTGGCCCCCTTCCTGGAGCGCGACGACCTAGCAACAGTGATCCATGCTACGATCACCTCGAGGTTGGAGTACTGTAATGCCCTCTACATGGGGCTGCCCCTGTCCCGAACTTGGAAATTACAGCTGGTGCAGAATGCCGCGGCCCGGCTGTTACTGGGTCTCCCAAAGTGGGGACACATTCAGCCAGGCCTTCGGACCCTGCACTGGCTTCCAGTGATGTACCGAGTCCAGTACAAGGTGCTGGTTATCACCTTTAAAGCCCTATATGGCTTGGGACCTGTCTACCTGAAGGACCGTCTTTCCCCGCATGTTCCCCAGAGAGTACTGAGGTCGGGAACACAAAATCTCCTTACTGTCCCTGGGCCGAAAGAAGCCCGCTTGAAATCCACCAGAGAAAGGGCTTTCTCTGTTATGGCCCCTACATGGTGGAATCAGCTGCCGGAAGAGGTGAGGGCCCTACGGGACCTTGTCCAGTTCCGCAGGGCCTGTAAGACGACCCTCTTCCGGCTAGCCTATACCTAGCTTGAGAACTTAACGTACTTGCCAGATCTCTTTTATATACATATGGATTATTTATTAATTTTAAGGTTTTATCTGTTTTATCTGTTTTAAATGTTTAACCCTTTACATGCCTAAATATTGTTTAATTTTTATGTTGGATTCATTATTGGAAGCCGCCCTGAGCCATTCGTGGGAAGGGCGGGATATAAATTCTAAATAAATAAATAAAAATCTGGACATTGAAAAGTTCAGGCACTGCACACTACAGCATCTGCCCATACAGCAAGGTCTGCCATTATAAGATTCTGCTTCACAAAAAGGGGCCTCCTTTATCCCTGCAGCAATTAAGGTTTTCTAAGGAAAGGCTGTTACCCAGCTTTTGTATGGTTCCCAGCTCTGTATTTATAAAGAAATAATAATAATAAACTTTTATTTATATCCTGCCCTCCCCGCCAGGGCAGGCTCAGGGCGGCTCACAGAACATGGCGCATACCATGATTACAATAAAACACAATTAATACAATACAGTTAAAAAGCAGTTAGATAAATAATTTAAAACCAATATAAATTGAAGGTGCTACAGTACAATACATATATATCAAGATGGCTAGGTGTCATTTCCAGGATTCCACCTTAAAAGCCAGTTGGAAAGAAAGGTGCCTACTGGAAATGGTACAATCTAGGCTTCCTATAAATGATCTTTTGAGTCCTGCAATGTATTCCAAATAGGGTTGCCAAGTCCAATTCAAGAAATATCTGGGGACTTTGGGGGTGGAGCCAGGAGACTTTGGGGGTGGAGCCAGGAGACATTAGGGGTGGAGCCAAGATCAAGGCTGTGACAAGCATAATTGAACTCCAAAGGGAGTTCTGGCCATCACATTTAAAGGGACGGCACACCTTTTCAATTCCTTCCTTCCATAGGAAATAATGAAGGATAGGGGCACCTTCTTTTGGGGCTCATAGAAGTGGACCCCCTGGTCCAAACTTTTTGAAACTTGGGGGGTATTTTGGGGAGAGTCATTAGATGCTATACTAAAAATTTGGTACCTCTACCCCAAAAAACAGCCCCCCCAGAGCCCCAGATACCTGCGGATCAATTCTCCATGATTTTCTATGGGAATAAATCTCCATAGGGAATAACAGAGTTCCCAGCAGACATTTCCCTCCCCTCCCCCCGCTTTCTGATGACCCTGAAGCGGGGGGAGGGTCTCCAAACCGGGGGATCCCCTGCCCCCACCTGGGGATTGGCAACCCTAATTCCAAATACCCTTCTCCAATTAGAGGTCAGGCCGATCTCCTTGGAGGCACTTATATGGCTGCTAACATCCATCTCCTGGCTAAAACACATCTTCAATCCAGCCTTGATTTTTGCTGACAGCCACTACTCAACCCAGCTAAGAAGAGTTGAGGGGAAACTCCAGGAGCATGACCTCTCAAGTTTTACTGCGTCTTGGGAATCATAAAGCAAAAGAAACAAACAGCAGTTCTCAGATCATGCCCTACAATCAAGACATGGCACAGATACATAAATATCCAGTTATTCTGCAGCATGCTAAATGTTTTCAACCAGCAGATTATCTTAGATCTTTTGAGATTGCCAAATATTGGGGAATTTTTACCCTGGCACACTTTAATGATTTAATGACCTTCATGATTTCACCATTGCAAGGGAAATAGTCTGGCTCACATTTAAATACTTTTAATTTTAGTGTTGCAGAGCAGACCTCTGCAGGGCAGCTTAGAAAAAGATCACTGCCAGGTATACTAATTTCTAAGCGTGAGGGGATCAAAGGAAACCTCCAGGCACTATAACAATATTAAAAGACAGACTGTAAAGGAGAAGAGTTTCAAAGCTGAAGAATTATGGCAATAAGATTAAAAACACAGGGAACCAGTCAGGTCTCTGCAAAAAATAAAACAAAACTATGCAAAAGTTTGAAAACCAGTGAAGGGCTCATTAATGTCATTGTTACAGATAATGCAAAGCTTAATTTGTAAGAAAGCTCCAGTTCTCCAATAGAAATATGTGATTATGACCTTTGTTGCTGATCTTTCATATTAAATTCCCCAATCTTCTGCTGCAAAATTTAAATTGACTCTCATGTTAAGACTCTGAAGTGACCTTCCATAGAGAATATCAGGGCAACAAAAATGGCCCTGCAAAGATGCAGCCATTATCTATCCATCTAACAATACAAATTAGAAAATCTGGGTGTAAATTGGAGGAAAAATTAAATATGTTGCCACTTTCCATCAATTTGAATATGAGCACTATCCACCTTGCAGTGGAAGAGACAGTGTTTTATTTAGCTATCAGAAAATAACTTTCTAAAAAGCACAACGGGTTAAACAGGTTTTTGGCTTTGGAAAACAATTTGAAAAGCCGGATATACAAAAATCTAACCCTAAGCAAAATTGATTTTATTAGTACTGTTTTATAAGATTAAAAAACAAGAATAGAGCTCTACAAAACAAAAAGAAACAAGCTTTATGAGAGGAGGCGCTGGCACTTCAGAATAAATAATGGAATCTTATTTGGGGAGGCTATTTTTTAAAGATAAACAACACATTTGCTAACTACTATAAGCCATTCCACCACCACCTCAAAATTAATGGAATTGTTTACAAAAGAAAATATCATCAGATGATCTAATACACTCTCTTTACTGCTGATGGACAAATCAACTTGCACTGTGTCTTACACTGAGAATCATACTTGAATATGGGAAGTATTGATTAAGCCTAAAGCCTTTTTATTCTGGAGCTTTTTTTCTAATAGAGAAAAACTATAAGCCAAGAGAGGAGACCATGTTCTTAAAAAATGGTCTTTATCTCCTGTGGCAGTGAGTTCCACGTGTTAATCCCACTTTGGATGAAGAAGTACTTCCTTTTATCTGTTCTAAGGCTTCAGGTGCCTCAGGCAGAGGGGAGGGAAGGGGGGGAGCAACTGCTCTGTCCCAGTCCTGCTTGGGACTCTCCACCCCGTAGTCCACCTCCATGCGCTAGAGAGGCAGGGGGGCTCTGCACATGAGAGTGAAATAACCCTCTCCTGGCAACCCTACAGAATCCAAATTCCACGATTGTGGAAGGCATCCTGTCTCCTGGCCGAATTTGTGCTCAGAACTCAAGCCCACCAAGAATTAATTGAACCATACTGTTTTAATATTTCTATTATTTTGTTTTTATGTCTTAATGTATTTTTATATTTCATGTATATACATGACCATGTAAACTGCCCAGAGCCTGCTTTGGCGGGGAGGGCGGGATATAAATGGAAATTAATAAATCAATATCTCAGGGAAAATATTAAACAAAGGGCCTCCCAGCACACACAGCTCCCATCTGTCTCCTGTGGCCTTCCACATCCTCACACAGGGCCCTGCTGTTCCACTGCACCCTCCCAACCAACTTTGGACCAGCCACCAGCAACAGCCCACAAAGCCAACCTCCCAATAGCCGCTGGCCCCATCACTCTCCTGTGGCCATTGCTGCCAATCTCCAGGTGAGGGCTGGAGATGACTCAGAATTACAACTGCTCCAGGGGAGAGGAAAATGATGCAAGCTCCTTTAGTCCACACTGTGGAGAAATACTGTACTTTTCCTAGGCAAAATCTATAGGGATGAGGGAGGAGATGGAAAGCTGAAGTCGGAGGGGTAGATCCAAGTAAGTTGATGGTTGGCTGGGTTGCCAACTCCAGGTTGGGAAATTCCTGGAGATTTCAGAGGTGGAGAGGGTGGGTTTGAGGAGGGGTGGAACCTCAAACAGGTCCCATGGTACCACGGCATAGACTCCACCCTGCAAAGCAGCCATTTCTGTCTGGAGAACCACTGATGCCAATCTCCAAGATCAGTCTCCAAGATCAATCAGAATTACAACTGCTCTCCACATGGAAGATCAGCTCTCCTACAGAAATCAGCTGCCTTAAAGTACATACTCTATGCAGGATTGTTGAACTCATTTGTTATGGGGGCTGAATCTGACATAAATGAGACCTTGTCAGGGCTTCTGGTTTCAGTGCGACGCCTAACAGAGACGTTTAGCAGGGCTCTGTTGTAACGCACTGGACCGCTCAACCCCGGGGGACTTCAGCATCAAGAAGACCCGTCAGAAACCCAGTCGGGGGTTTCTCAAGGCAGGGGGCTCATCAAGGAGGCGAGTACTGCGATGGTGGTGGCAATCAGGACTTTCTTTTTGTTCTTCCCCAAGTCGGGGGCAGAGACAAGCGCCATATTTCTGGCAAGTCAGACGCAACTGCTGGGGGGGGGGGGGAACGGTAAACATAAAACAACCAAAGCGAACCTTTTTGTTTTCGGCAAGCTTATGTTCTTTTTTTTTCTTTCTTTCCCTCTCTGTCCCTCACAATAACAAGTTGGTTCGCCTCCAGAGGCTGTTTCTTGAAGTGCAAGGGTAGAGACGAGGCTGGACGTGGAGGTTGCCTGGGAGAAGAGGAGAGGTGCTGGGGAGAAGTGGAGAGCAAGGCGTGAGTGCAAGGAGACGGGGCAGAGGAATAAGGTAGCGGAGAAGAGATGGCAGAGCTGAAGGCAAGGAAGATTAGAAGATGGTGAAGGAAAAACATATAAGACTCAGAAGAAGTACAGGAGAGAGGTGGAGCAACTATACAATAACTGGAACTTGCAGAGAGACAAACGGACACTTGAGGGGAAAAAAGGACAAGATTCAAGACGGCATTTGACAGTGAAAGAAGGAAGAAATCAGAAAAAATTAGACTGAAGATTAAAGACTAAAAAGTCTAAAAGTAGAATAAGACTGAGACTGCGATTAGAATGTGATTAGATGTGAGGTTGAATCTGAGATTTGCCTGAATATCACGAGGTGACCTTTAAGAATTAAAGGGGGGTGAAGTGTGTGACTTCAGTAAGAGAGAGAACAGTAGTGAAACAGTAGAGAAACAAAAGAAGCCTACATTTATATGATGATATAAGGAGTGATAAATATAAAGATATACTGAAACTGATGTAATTCAAGTGCTACTGAGGTTGTGAAAAGGGAATAAGTGTTATTGAAGGCTGTGAAAAGTGATATTTTTGGGCTGCCAACAGCTGCCAATAATTGTGGGTATTGTGTTGGGATGCTTTAAAAAATATTTGATATTTCGTGCCTTTGATTGAGGGAAGGAAGGTAGGAGGGGAAATAGCTTAGGGAACAGAAAGTATAGAAGCTCTGGTTCAAACTCTCCTCTGAAAATTAATAGCTTTGAGATAGACTAATACAGAGATATTAAATCTAGATACTGCTGAGAATAATCTTTAATAATGAGCAAACAAACCAGTACCCTCCCCTGGGACAACAAAATCGGTAGAGACCTCTTTAGGGGCAGCAATATCTCAAGATACTCTTAAGGAATTGAAAAACAATATGCAAACCTATTTCATGATGGCACTGAATCAAGTGCAGAGCAATATAATTAGTCAGATTGGTGGGTTGAATCAAAAATTAGATGGCCTGCAGAGGCAATTAACAGAAACTAAAGAAGAAATAAATGGACTGGCCCAATCAGTGAAAATGTTTGATACAAAGCTGGAAATAGTTAAGCAAAGACTGGAAGTGATAGAAACATCACAAAAATCAGTACAAGATAGGGTAACGAAGTTAGAACTTGATAGTGCTGCCACTATATTAAGATTTCAAAACATTACTGAACAAAAGTCAGAGGATTTGACATCGAGAATATGTGAAGCATTGGCACCAGCTATAGATGTAGATCCTATAGAGTTAGAAAAGAAGTTACCGTATTTTTCGGACGATTAGACGCACCGGAGGATAAGATGCACCTTCCTCCTGGGGGGGCGATCCGATGCTTTTTCCTCCGATCCGGCGCTTCCCCGACGCCTGCTTGCCTGGCTCCATCTTCTTCAGGCAAGCGTGGGATCGCTCCACATGGCCCCAGCGCTTCGCAAGTGCCGGCCGTGGAGGGGGCAGCGTGCTTCCTACTTCCCTGTGTTCCTGCCTTCAGCTGTGATGTTTAAAGCAAGCGCTGGAATCACTCCCTCCCCCCTCCGATCCCAGCGCTTGCTTTAAACATCACAGCTGAAGGCAGCAACACAGGGAAGTAGGAAGCACGCTGCCCTCTCCACAGCCGGCGCTCGCAAAGCGCTGCGTTTGCGGAGGGGGCAGGTGCTTCCTACTTGCCTGTGTTCCTGCCTTCAGCTGTGATGTTTAAAGCAAGCGCTGGGATCAGAGGGGGGAGGGAATTCAATAGAAGACAGATCAAAGAGTCAGTGTGGAAAGCTTTTAAAAATCAACCTTTGAAAAAAGATTATCAAAATGTGAGAATTCTACGAGAAATACCGTGGCAGCTGCGAAAGAGAAGATATGATTATAAACAGTCAGCAGAGCTTCTACAGAGGAAATCAATCCCCTATAGATGGGCCTTCCCAGAAGAGCTGTTATTCACATATGAAGAATGAAGGTATAAAATTGATTCAATATTTAAGTTAGAAGAATATTAAAAAGACTAAAAATAAAGAGGGGAAGACACATAAAGATAAAAAAAAAGGCCAGGAAAAAGGAGAGGGAATATATTCTTCAGAAGAATCGTCCCAAAAAGATAAAGACTCGGAGGAGGAGAGGGGAGCAAGTGGGTCCATGGAAACAAGACTGCAAAAGAAGAAGGAATATAAAAATGATAGTAAAGAATATCAAACATAATGGAAAGTAAACACTTGAAATTAGCCTTGGTAAACATCAACGGGCTCAACATACCACAGAAGAGAAGGAAAACATATTTACAACTGGCCAAGATGAAAGCAGATATTATATGTCTACAGGAAGTGAACATTAGGGAGAAGGATAAACGACTCCTGGAAAATAAGAAGCTTGGGAAGGTATATACTGCACTGGACTCCAAGAATAAAAAAAAGGGGTGGTAACATACATAAGTGAAAGATTTAAATCAAGATGTATCTATGTGGCAGAGGATGTGAGAATCTTATTGGTGGAAGTGCAAAAAGAAGAGCAAAAAATTCTAATCGCAAATGAAAATCAGGAACCCTTTTACAACACACTACACCAAATTTTGCAGTCATATGACTATGATAATATATGTGTAGTTGGGGATCTTAATGCAGTGTTTGATAATCTACAAGATAGGAAATCTAGCAGACAAAGAAAGACAAAAAGTTTTATAAGACTAATGGAGGAGTATAAGATGTTAGACGCTTGGAGAACTTGCAACCCTTCTGCGAAAGATTTTACCTTCTATTCTGATAGACACAAATCTTGGTCTCAAATTGATATGGCTTGGCTTACTATGGGAATGATGAGAGATCTTTTAGATGTTCAGATTATGGCTAGAACATTTGTAGATCATAGCCCGCTAGTATTGTCATGGAGAGATGAATTAAGAAGTCGAAGTTGGCGGTTAAATACACTATTATTGAATAATGACCAATTTGTCTCCGGAGTAGAGAATGAAATGAAGTTCTTCTTTAAAGTTAATACCACAGAGGAGTCGTCTCCAGATATTATTTGGGACACCAGCAAAGCATATCTTAGGGGTTTGGTGATTAAATTCAACTCATTGCAGAAGAAACTTGAGGAAGAAATATGATAAGTTAGCAGCGAATCTTAAAATAAAAGAGTCCCTTAAGATAAACCCTAGCATTAAGAACTTGAAAAAAGAGATAAAGTACCTTCAACATCAGATGAACCTTTTATATTTGGAAGAAATGGCAAGAAAGATTAAATATGTAAGGCAAAGTTATTTTGAACATGCAAATAAACCTGGACAATGGTTAGCATATAAATTAAGAAAAGAGAAAGGGAAAAACCAAATATTCTCCTTAAGAGACAAAAAAGGTGAAGAGAAATTTAAAAACAATGAGTTGGGTGAACTGATTAAAGAACTGATTTTTATAAGAAACTATATGGGAAAACTGAGATACAGGTGAAGGATCAGATCGAGTATCTACAGGCCCAAAAACTCCCAAGTATAAGTGAAGACCAGAGAAAGATGATAAACAACTCGATAACGGTCTAAGAGATTAAAGAAGCTATATCTACCATGAAGAAAGGGAAATCACCTGGGCCTAATGGTATCCCATTGGAATTTTATATTACTTTTGAAGATTGTGTAAAGGGCAATAGCCCTTTAAAAGACTAACAGAGTATATATGGGCCAAAGCTGAAATACCTGAGACATGGAAGGAAGTGAATATAACTTTAATACCCAAACCAGAGGTAGATCTTAAGGAAGTTAAAAATTATCGTCCAATATTACTACTGAACACTGACTACAAGATCTTTGCAAAATTACTATCAACAAGACTAAAGAGAATTTTGGCTCAAATGGACCAGAGTGGTTTCTTGCCAAAGAGACAGATAAGAAACAATATCAGGATGGTCATGAAAGTATTGGAATATTATTAACAGCATAGTGAAGCTAAGATGGCTTTAGTCTTTCTAGATGCAGAGAAAGCATTCGACGATGTTGACTGGCAGTTTCTCTTGGAGTTGGTTAAGCAGATGACGCTTGGGAGGAAATTTGTAGCAACAATGGAGGCTATATAGTCTAATCAGAAGGCTAAGATAATTGTGAATGGCACATTAACAGATATTAATCTTTGGAAGGGAACTAGACAGGGTTGTCCATTGTCTCCTCTATTATTTATTCCAGGGGTGGCCAACGTTAGCTCTCCAGATGTTTTTTGCCTACAACTCCCATCATCCCCAGCCATTGGCCATTGCTGGCTGGGGCTGATGGGAGTTGTAGGCAAAAAACATCTGGAGAGCTACCGTTGGCCACCCCTGATTTATTCAATAATTAGAAATATTAAATAGGGAAATAAGGAAAAATAAAGACATTGTTGGTTTAAGAATAAAAGGGGAGGAGTACAAATTACAAGCATTCACAGATGATCAGGTATTTATTTTAGAAGACCCTATGAATTCTAGCTCTACTCTGAAAGAGGAACTGGAGAATTTTGGTAAGGTGGCAGGGATGAGAGTCAATGCTGAAAAGACGAAGATCCTAGTTAAAAATAACCCAAAAAATGAACTTACAGAACTGCAACGAATATCTAATTTTCAAGTAGTCAAAAAAGTAAAATATTTGGTGATATATCTCACTAATAGATGTAGTACGATATATGAGGATAACTATTCAAAGTTAATAAAAGAAATAGTGCAAGATATAAGTAAATGGGGTAATCTTCAACTGTCATTTCTTGGTATAATTGCAGCCCTGAAAATGTCTATTTTACCTAAAATAATGTTCCTATTTCAAGTCGCTCCAATATAGTTAAATAAAACCTTCTTTCATGCTTTGAATAAATTAACAAGTAAATTTGTTTGGCAAGGTAAGAAAGCAAGAATTAATTGTAAACTTATGCAGGATTCTAGAGATAGAGAAGGATTATCATTACCTAATTGGGAAATTTATTACCAAGCAAATATACTTATTTGTTTAAAAGAGTGGGTAAAGCTAGAAAATAAAAGGATATTAACGATTGAAGGTCATGATTTAAGAATTGGTTGGCACACATTTCTGTGGTACAAAATAGAGGGCCACAAATATTTTAAGAATCACCTAATGCAAAAGTCATTAATTACAACATGGGAAAAAATAAGGAGATCCTTATATAACAAGACTCCAAACTGGGTGCCCCCACTAGAAGCGTGCTCACAGCCCCATTTATCAATACACAAAACTCCTCTAAAATATGAAGCTTTATTGGATAAGGATGGGATGTTGAAAACAAGTACTCAACTGGCAGAACAGAATATGCCTCTGGATTGGTGGAGAATGGCCCAGATAAAATCTAGACACAACAAAGACAAAGAAATAGGATTCCATTTGAAAGAAGATATATTTGATAAGATATTCCTAAAAATTGATACAAAACAGATTAGCAAACTATATGGCTACCTCCTCCAGTTGAATATGCAGGAAGAGGTAGTCAAAGATATAATGATTAAATGGGCAAGAAATGTGGGTCATACAATCAATTTGGAGCAGTGGTATCAGATTTGGCAAACAAATGTAAAAATTACTAAATCAATATCTTTCAAAGAAAACATCTATAAAATGATATATAGGTGGTATATGACCCCAGCAAAATTAGCAAAAATGTTCAAGGGTCTATCAAATAAATGTTGGAAATGTCAGAATAGTTTAGGAACATTTTTTCACCTTTGGTGGTCTTGTAAAAGGATCAAATAATTTTGGGTGAGAGTACATGAAATGCTTCAAAAATGTTGAAAATTGTAATTCTGTTTAAGCCGGAGCTCTCCCTTCTAAACTTAATGCTAAATAAAACAGGCACAGCTGAAAAACACTTGATAATCCATATTAATACCACAGCAAGGACGTTGTTAGCACAGTATTGGAAAAGAAACGAGTTACCAACAATGGATAAGTTAATTGTTAAAATAATAGATACAGCTGAGATGGACAAGCTTTCAAATATGTTAAGAACTAAACCTAAGAAATATGTCGATAAAAATTGGCATTTATTTTATGAATGGTTAACAAATGGGTGAAAGGTTACTAAAATGAGAGGGATAAATAAATTCCACCAGAGCTAGTAAAATTGATGTACATGCTAAGATAAGAGACAGCAATATTATTTCGATGTTGCAATGGTTTATGCAAGACTATGAGGTTGAATGACACATGATAGAGAATTTTTTTCTGTATTCTCTACCTCCATTTTATGTATGTTGATGTTGTGTTGATGTTGTGTAATGTATGTCTTTGTTGGGTTTTGTAATCAATAAAATTAAATATATAGCCAAAAAAAGAGAGAGAGACCTTGTCAGGCCAGGCCATGTCGGGCTGGGCCATGCCGGGTCAGGTCATGTGTCTACCAATTTAAGATTAGGTAGCGGAGATATAAATTTTATAAAGGACACAGACAAACAAAAAGATCTTTTTAAAAACAAACAAACTTAAAACATGCTTAAAACATTAGCTATTGTTGGTCTTAAGAGTGCTTTCTTTGTATTTTTCCCATGGGATCCAGGGAACTGGGCAAAGGAAGCTCTGGTTCCTTCCTTCCTCAGGGCACCAGGAGGGAGAGAAGCCTCAGCCAATGAAGAAAACAGAAGCTTGGCTCAGTAGCTCCAGTGCAATTGAGCAAGCCTGGCAAACCATGCTGGGATGCAGAAGGATGCAAGAGAGAGGGAGAAGGAAGCAAACAGCAGCCAGTTGCTGGGGGGCCTGATTCGGCCCCAGGCTGCATGTTTGACACCCCTGTATATGGTATACCATAACACAACCATGTCAGGCAAAAAACACAGATCACACACAAGCTTACACTGAAGCTGAATGCCACAAGGCTGAATATGACACGAAAAGGCAGCAACAATGCACAGCAAACAAAAGGAATGCTGCGCTTCAGCATCTGTGTTGTATATGTGATCAAGATTGTGTTCAATATATGGAGTTCCTGCCTGGCTCATTGGGCCTGGAAGACTGAGCTTGGGGACTTGGGAACAATGGGCAGCAGGATTCAAATCCCTGCTGTCCTGCTCTAATCATGGCCCCCTCCCTACTGATTTGAATGGTCCAATAGCATGCTAGTGCAGGAACCTTGTGCGTTTATATAGTTGGCCCTGTTCACAGTCTTTGAGTGCAGCCCTATATTATGCTGTACCAATAAAAGAGCTATGTTCAGTACCACCTCATCTCTTCATTGCACGGAACCCACTATATTATAGTCTGTGCGACTGTCATCATGTCCCCCTGCACCCGCCATAATTATTCTTCCTTCTAACCATTCTGGGCCTGTTTCAGGGCTTTGAGCCACCACAGACACGGGGAAACACACACATGTGCAGGGGAAAATAGAAAGCCAGCATCCATTTCAGCTGCGGGGTGGGTGGGAAGACAGCTGGGGGGGGTGAGTGAATGCCAAGGGTTGGAGGCTGGGGAGGAAGACAGAAAAGGTGGAGGGTGACTAAATGTCATGGGTGGGGGCAGTAGTGGAGTGCCCAGGGAGTGCGGGTAGTTGAGAGGAAAAAGTGGTTGGGGGGTGGTAGTTGGAGGGTGGGTGGGAAGATACAATTGGTGGGGGGGAGTGAATGCCTTCACTTGGATAGGTGGGAAGGCAGCAAGGATGGGGGGCATTCGTCCAGATCCTCTTTCCTGAGCCTGTAGTTTTTCTTCACAACAGACCTTATACCTAGTAACAAATATTTGCATCTAAAAATGCAGGGCAGTGGCAGACACATCTTGGAATTGTGCAGGCATGTTAGCACAGGAGTAGCTTTTCAAAGCACTCACAGAGGTACCATTTGAAGGCAAGTCTACATGTGAAAGTCATGAAAATAGCCCCTGCAATTTATATGATGACACAGACTGTGTTTGATCTGCTACAATCATACAAATAACCAAGGGGGGCCAATTCCAAAACAGTTATATAAATACCTGGACTCTATTTTAGTTTCTTGCCTGCTCTCAGAAGCTAGCAATTTTCTCAAAGTACATAAAAATGAAACTTTTAAAATTGGAAAATTTCCTTTCTCCCTCCCTTCTTGCATCTTTGATTATATTGTTTACAAGATTTACCTACTCTGGCAACATCTTACCACTTTGACAGATTCTCTGATTTTTCTAGCTGATATCATTAGCTGTAAACATGGCTCCCCATTTCCCCTATGCTGGCACTCCCCCCAGACTGCCAGACTGTTTAGGGAACAGCAGAAATCTTTTATTGCCTTAGCAGAAACACCTGAATCAAGTAAGAAAGAAAATTGATTTTAATGACTAGCTGGATGAAATTCTACCCTTCTTTAAAACAGAGCTTTCCCCCAGCACAGAGACCACACACAGTGGAATGAAGCTTTTACTCATCTGAAAATTCCTTAACCCATACTCAGTTGCTTCATGTATTAAACACAGAGATATATTATGAGAAAGCAGGCTTTTGTCTTTTCATAACAAATGAAGACTGGTGCAAATTGTTTTTTGTCAAGTCTAAACTGTGCATTGCAGTATTCTAAAAAAGCAACATTTCTTTCTTTCTAACCTGACAAACTGTGGAGGATGTTCCCTCAACATTTAAACTGATATCTCTTTATTTATTGTTTTTTTTAAATGTTTTGTTAAAAGGTCTTCACCCAGACTTTTAGTTTGGCTTGAGGAGGTTTACAAGTAATTAAAACATCAGAAATTAAAAACCCAAATATCTCCCTTCCCTAGGGTTGCCAAGTCCAATTCAAGAAATATCTGGGGACTTTGGGGGTGGAGCCAGGAGACTTTGGGGGTGGAGCCAGGAGACATTGGGGTGGAGCCAAGATCAAGGCTGTGACAAGCATAACTGAACTCCAAAGGGAGTTCTGGCCATCACATTTAAAGGGACGGCACACCTTTTCAATTCCTTCCATAGGAAATGATGAAGGATAGGGGCACCTTCTTTTGGGGCTCATAGAATTGGACCCCCTGGTCCAATCTTTTTGAAACTTGGGGTGTATTTTGGGGAGAGGAACTAGATGCTATACTGAAAATTTGATGCCTCTATCCCAAAAAACAGGCCCCACCCCAGAGCCCCAGATACCCACGGATCAATTCTCCATGATTTTCTATGGGAATAACTCTCCCTAGGGAATAAGAGTTCTCAGAAGAAATTTCCCTCCCCTTCCCCCGCTTTCTGACGGCCCTGAAGCGGGGAGAAGGCCTCCAAACTGGGGGATCCCCCGCCCCCACCTGGGGATTGGCAACCCTACTCTACAGTCAAGTGTTGATGGTGGCTCAGGTTCCTGCACTCTAAAAGAACCTACAATGTTGTGTTTTGCCAGTGCAAAGAAAAAAGAAAAAAAAAGCATGAAATCTGAGTTTTAAAGAATGGTGCTTTGTTGTTAACCAAAATAAAGATTTGTCATATGGATATTCTAGAAGTAGCTCTTCATCATACCACTGCAAAAGTCAAACAGTCTTTTACTCTTAGAATTTGTTTAAACTCGCTTGCCGTTTCTCTCTTACTGCAATATGAAGCATCATTCCCTCAGCAGTATCAGATTTGAGCTCCGAAGCTTCATTTCCACCTCTTTTCAAGAAAAATCTACTTGTGCCCAAATTCCATGCTGGGAATTATTAGGAAGGGAATTGAAAACAAATCAGCCAGTATCATAATGCCCCTGTATAAATCAATGGTGCAGTCTCATTTGGAATACTGTGTGCAATTCTGGTCACCGCGCCTCAAAAAGGATATTATAGCATTGGGAAAAGTGCAGAAAAGGGCAACTAGAATGATTAAAGGTTTTGAACACTTTCCCTATGAAGAAAGGTTAAAACACTTGGGGCTCTTTATCTTGGAGAAACGTCGACTGTGGGGTGACATGATAGAGGTTTACAAGATTATGCATGGGAAGGAGAAGGTAGAGAAAGAAGTCCTTTTCTCCCTTTCTCACAATACAAGAACTCGTGGGCATTCAATGAAATTGCTGAGCAGTCGGGTTAGAACGGATAAAAGGAGGTACTTCTTCACCCAAAGGGTGATTAACATGTGGAATTCACTGCCACAGGAGGTGGTGGCGGCTACAAGCGCAAAGCCTCCTCCCAAAACAGCATGTTAAAAAAGACAGGCATTCTTAACACACTGTGTTTTATGGATTTTAATTTTTGTACTAGATTTTAATATTTGTAAGTAGCCAATATTTGCTGAAAATAATGGCACTAATATTAGAAAAAATATACTCACTGGTGTTTACCCTTGGTTAAGTAGCTCACTGCCCAGAGACACGGCTGATCATACCACCTTATTCTTCAAATTATATGGTGTTGTTATAACTTATACCTATGCAAATGTTACCATGCCCACACAACAAACACATGAATATTATGTTCAGATCAACAAGGAGAATTAGCTTTGCATGTTTGTACAAAGCAAAGAAAACCAAGATCTTTTACCTCAAGTGGCAACAGTGAGGAGCAAGTTTTCAGTTGGAAAAGGATGGCAGAGATCTGATTTTAAAAGGGATACAAAATTTATTCAGAGAGTTGGTACAGTAGTGTGTGTGTGTGTGTGTGTGTGTGTGTGTGCAGGGGGAAATAACCTTAAGCAAATACTAGAAGTACTAAATCAAAAACACAGACACATTCATTATCTTATTAAATATAGCAACAAACAGCAGAACTGCTCCAAACTGGAACAAGGGATACTCTTTGGGCTAAAGGTGTACATGTGGTTTGGAAAATAAGAGAGGGACAGATCAAGAGGGAAAGTAAAGACTACCTGCCAATTCTGCAAAGAAATCCAATGGAAGAAGGAGGGATCCAATGTATGTGTTGAGAGAGGACTCTTCAGTGCGCTTTCGGCCGCGTCTGGAGGGGGCGGGGCTTCAACGCTTGTTTTGAAGCCTCCGCTCCCCGTCTCGGCAGTCCTCTCAGCGTGTTTGGGCTGCAGGGAGCATGCTTGCACGCTGTTTCTGAACGGGGAGGTGATTAGGCCGGGAGGCTGGTGCGTCGGTGGATCACGGCAGCGGGAAGCAAGGAGCGTCGTGGGACGTCCAGTTCTGTGGCTCACTTTTCCCGTTGCCTCCACCATCCCCTTCTCTCATTTGACTTCAGAGGCAGAGCGGGCGACGCCGCTGCGCTGCAGCCTCTTCTCCACTTCAGTGTAGATGGGCTGAAAAGCAACCGGACTCGCGGATCGCCCCCCTTCCCCCTCCTCCCGCTTCCATTGGGGGGGGCGGGGGAAGGAGCTAGAAATCCAAGAGACGCCCGCCAGGGCGGGAGGATTGGGATGCCTACCCTTCCCCCCTAAAAAATGTGTGCTATTCAAGAAAGGGCTGCAATGGCTGCTGAAGATCTCTAGTGAGGGAACTCCCTTCACCTCTTCAGGGAGCCCATTCCACAGAGTGGAGCCACAATGCAAAAGGCCCAGTCTCTGGCAATGCCAAGCAGGCCAACCTAAGCAGGGGAACAGCCAGAAGGTGGCAACTTGAAGTCTGAAGCTGGCACACAGGAACTTATCAGAAGACATCAGCTTTCAGATATGTGGGCCCTAGAGTACAAAGGGCTTTAAATGTCACTGCCAGCATCTTGGATAGAACTCAGAACAAGTTGAAATGGATGTGCTCAATTGAAATGGATGTGTCATCCCGGAACCCCTGGAGCAGCTTTGCCACCACAAATTCTATCCCTTTCCCAGAATAGATAAACTGGAAAGTGGCCTATAATTTACCACCTCAACTTCAGCCAATGAAGATCTTTGAAGTAAAGGGCAAATAACTACATTAAGCCAAAGTCAAATAACTAGAAGATGAATGCAGAAGAAGCTTTATTTGAGATAAATCAGCAAAGCAAACACTTATGGACAAAGAAAGCCTTTCCTTGCCAGAATGAAGTAAAGTGAAAACTAATATATACACAGATAACCTAATGACTCCAGCCTTACATGCCAGAATTCTGGGAACACAATTTCAGTTCCAGAATATATTTAAAAGAGTTCTCAGGTCCATAATGTTTTGGTAAGTCAAGGGTGCACATTCCAGACCAAGGTTACTCTCCCTTGTCTCCATCTTCTGTTTCCATATTATGGGCCTCATCGACAGAAAAGGCAGAGAAGGTGCTCATTAGAGCAAGTCATTTTTATACCACACTGAGTATATTGAGGGGGAAAAGCCTTCTGTGACATTGTCAAGGCAAAGGGGAAAAGATTTCCACCAAGAATAACACTAGAAAAAAACAAAACAAACCAGGCTAGAACAGCTGTGTCCTCACAATGCAGAAAGAGAGACTGAGGGAGCACCTTCTTGCAGAGCATTTGACTGTTTGGGCAGGAAGAGCAAATGGCCTATATTTGTAAGAAAAGCCTTTCAATTCCAGTCCCTCTATTTCTTTGTCCTCTTTGATTTGCATCAGCAAAATCAAGTCATTATAAATAACAACAGAGATAGAGGGCAACCTTGTCTTGTTCCTTTGCTAACTGTCATTTGCTCCGTCAAGTCTGCATTTACACAAAGTTTAGCTTGTTGTTCTGTATAAATTGCCTTGACCATTCTTATAAAATCATCTCCCAATTTCAATTTCTCCATCACCGCAAATATAAAGTACCAATTCAGATTATCAAAAGCTTTCTCTGCATCGGCAAAGAATAATGCAACCTCTTTTTCCAGATGCTTTTCATAGTATTCTACAATATTTATTACTGTTCTGATATTGTCTCTTATTTGTCTTCTGGGGAGGAAACCTGCTTGCTCCTCTTGTATAAAAATATTCAAATGCTGTTTGAGTCGTTCTGCTAGTATCCTAGCATATATCTTATAGTCATTGTTAAGTAGCAAAATCAGTCTATAATTCTTAACATTCGTGGCATCTCTGTCTTCTTTTGGTATCAATAAAATAACTGCTTCCTTCCGTGTATTTGGCACTTTCCCAACTTGTCTAATACTATTCATCAATTTTTGAAGTTTAGGTACTAATGAATCTACCAGAACTTTATAAAATTTTGCTGAAAAACCATCAGGACCCGGTACTTTGCCTAATTTCATTGAACTTACTGCTGCTTCAATTTCAGTTTTTTCAATTGGTTCGTTTAAAGTTTTTTTCCATGCTTTCTGTTAAGGACTTTACTTTTATTCTCTGCAAATACATTTCTACTTTCTTTTTGTCTACTTGTTGACCTTTAAATAGTTTAGCGTAGTATTTGTAAAATTCCCTTTTAATTCCAGCTTGATCCACAATGTCTTTACCTTCCGATAAAATTCTGTTTATAAATTTATTCTCTCTTTTTTTCTTCATTTGCCATGCCAAATATTTCCCAGGTTTGTTAGCACCCTCAAAATATTTCCGCTGCAGACTTTTTGAGTTCCATTCCTCCTCCTTATTCAATAAATGTCTCAATTGACCCTGTAATATAGTAATTTCCCGCAACATTTTCTTTTTCCCCAGTCTTTTTAAAATTCTTTTTCTTTTTTACCTATTTCTTTTTGTAAGTCCACCATTTGTTTTTCTTTGTCTCTCTTATCTTTATTGTTCAGCCAGGATCCCTACTCTGCAGAGTCACAAGCATTTCAGACTTCATCAATGTAAATATACCATTTTTAATTCTAATATGTATCTCTAACTCTTAACTGTTCACTCACGCAGTCTGAAATCATTTTGTTGGTACTCTTCATCATGCTGCATATTTTGGTATCTATACAAATTTAGCTCCCTCATTTCTCATTCCTGGTCATTTATGAAAAAATTAAATAGCATCACTCCCAATATAGTTCCTTAGGGGCCTATATTGCTCCATTCTAAGGATTGCTCATTTGCTCCTATTTTCTGTTTCTGTTAGTTAAGCAATTAACAGCCCATAAAATGACCATTGGTACTTACCGTGAGGGGTCATTCTCCTCTGAGTACAGGAGGACATCTTGGGTGTTTCCCACCTTCATGTCAGGGAGGCAGGAAATAGAATTATTATTCTTCCTCTTCCTATGACCCTGGAACACCCATCTCCTCAGTTCAGGTACTCCGAGAAACAGTTCCTAGACTATCAACCTTACTCAGAAAAAGCAAACAGCAAACAGCAATAATAACGAATTAAAGTGCACCAAGCATTAACAGATAGAACTGTGAAGCAGCAGGGGAAAAAACAGATAAGAACATAAGAACATAAGAGAAGCCATGTTAGATCAGGCCAATGGCCCATCCAGTCCAACACTCTGTGTCACACAGTGGCAAAAAAATTATACACACACACACACACACACACACACACTGTGGCTAATAGCCACTGATGGACCTCTGTTGCATATTTTTATCTAAACCCCTCTTGAAGGTGGCTATGCTTGTGGCCTCCACCACCTCCTGTGGCAGTGAATTCCACATGTTAATCACCCTTTGGGTGATTAAGACGTACTTCCTTTTATCCGTTTTAACCTGTCTGCTCAGCAATTTCATTGAATGCCCATGAGTTCTTGTATTGTGAGAAAGGGAGAAAAGTACTTCTTTCTCTACTTTCTCCATCCCATGCATTATCTTGTAAACCTCTATCATGTCACCCCGCAGTCGACATTTCTCCAAGCTAAAGAGTCCCAAGCATTTCAACCTTTCTTCATAGGGAAAGTGTTCCAGCCCTTTAATCATTCTAGTTGCCCTTTTCTGGACTTTCTCCAATGCTATAATATCCTTTTTGAAATGCGGTGACAAGAATTGCACACAGTACTCCAAATGAGACCGCACCATCGATTTATACAGGGGCATTATGATACTGGCTGATTTGTTTTCAATTCCCTTCCTAATAATTCCCAGCATGGCGTTGGCCTTTTTTATTGCAAACGCACACTGTCTTGACATTTTCAGTGGGTTATCTACTATGACCCCAAGATCTCCCTCTTGGTCAGTCTCTGCCAGTTCACACCCCATCAACTTGTATTTGTAGCTGGGATTCTTGGCCCCAATGTGCATTACTTTGCACTTGGCCACATTGAACTGCATCTGCCACGTTGACGCCCACTCACCCAGCCTCAACAGATTCCTTTGGAGTTCCTCACAATCCTCTCTGGTTCTCACCACCCTGAACAATTTAGTGTCATCCGCAAACTTGGCCACTTGACTGATATGGCAGAGCAGACTATAAAGGGTAGGAGTGATATAGAGAGGTGGGCAAGATGTCCTCCTGTACTCAGAGGAGAATGACCCCTCATGGTAAGTACCAATGGTCATTCTCCCTCTGAGTCGGAGGCCATCTCGGGTACTCCTATAGCAGTAGACTAATGACTGGGAGGGACATCACTCTATTCCAAGAACACATGTTGTAAGACTTTTCTGCCAAATGCTGCTTCTGCTGAGCCATAAGTGTTCAGTTTGTAGTGACGAACCAAAGCTGAAATAGAGGACCATCTTGCAGCCCTGCATATTTCATCTATTGAAGCGTGTTTGTTGAATGCAGCATTGGTCGCTGCACGTCTGGCCAAATGTGCTGTGATTTCCTTGGGTACTTCCAGCTTCAATGCACTGTAAGCCTCTGTGATACATTGTTTAATAGCGTAGCTGATAGCTGAAGTTGATATTTTCAGACCCAGATAGCATCCATCTTTCGGATTGATTCGGTCCTAAGTACGCTTTAAGACAACGTTGGACATCCAGGGTATGCCATGGGATGTTTAGGATCCGGACAGAATAAAGACAAATGAAGTTCCTGGGACTTGTGAAATCTTGACACCACCTTGGGTTGAAAGGTGGGATCCGTGCATGTCCTTGTGAAAGACACAGAGTTCCCTTTTCACAGAAAGTGCATTAATTTCCGAAACCCTTCTTGCTGAGGTAATCACTATTAGAAAGATGGTTTTCAAATGTAACCACTTTAAAGAAATGTTCTGGATAGGTTCAAAGGGTGGTTTAGTGAGCGCAGATAGAACAATATGTAAGTGCCATGTTGGAAATCTGTGTGTTTGTGGAGGACACTTAAGTGTGGCCCCCCTCAGGAACCTCTGAATGTCTGCATGTTTGGAAATGTCCTTTTCCTGTACCAGACCCTGGACTGAAGCTAATGCTACAACTTGTCTACGTGGTGTGACTGGTTTTAGACCAGACTATAAACCATCAACATGGCAAAAACAGAACATATAATGAGGGTATGAAGTTCCAACCTAGGATTAGCAAAGGGGTAGTACATAAACATCTAGTTTCTTTAAATGAAACAAAGTTCTCAGGGCCAGATGAACTGCATCCAAGGGTTCTAAAAGAGTTTGCGGATGTAATTTCTGAGCCTCTGGCTATTATTTTTGAGAATTTTTGGAGAACAGGAGAGGTGCCGGAAGATTGGAGGCAGGCAAATGTTGTCCGGATAACTACCGACCCATCAGCTTGACGTCTATACCTGAAAAAGTTTTAGAACAAATCAGTCAGTCAGTCAGTCCTGGAACATTTAAAAAGAATGGGTGAATTTTGCAGAATCCTCCCAGACGTCTTGGAAGTGTTGTAGTCTTCCCCCCACTGGAATTGAAAGCCAGTCACGCCTTGTTGGACTTTGACTCCTGATCCTGCTTGTCCATACAGTCTGAGTTCTGTTTGGAGAATCTGGAGTTCTTGAATCCTCTTCTAAAGGACTGTCTTAGCTGATTCCAGGATGATTTTTTGTTGTCTTGTCTAGGTCTGGCCAAGGTGTGTGAAGAACGAAAGGAATGAGAAGAAAAACCTCTTCTATCAAATCTCCGAATGTTCTTTGGCATGGCTTTCTTTTTGTCCTTAGCTTCCACCAGGATCTTGTTTAAGGCGCTACCAAAAAGCTTTTTCCCTTGAAAAGGATAAGAAATTACAATATGTTTGGAGTGACTGTCCCCGCAGACCATGCCCTCAGCCAAATGCCTCTTCTGACTACAGCTCCTGAAGATAAACCTCTGGAGCAAAAAGTGAGTGCGTCCAGAGATGCGTCGGCAGAGAGTTCTGTTTTAAGTATTCTAGTGGTTCCAGTCCAGGAGCTTCTTGTTGGTTTTCAGCAATAACTGGGTGAATCTCCTAGCCCAGACTATGGCTGCTCTAGATGCAATAGTGGATGCTGTGAACACCTTTATTGCCATGGCCACCACTTCTTGATCTCTTTAATGCCAGATCCATTTCCTTGTCCCAGTTGTCCCAAAGGGAACCGTGGTCATCTTCTGACACCAACCCTGGATTCTGAAGCGCTGTCACCGGGGCGTCCACCGTCAGAACCTGCAACATCTCATTTGCAAAGACAGGTAAAGTCATATAGCTTTTTCACAAAACCAGGGAATTGACAGTTGGAGTTAGGGTTTCCCCTTTGAGTTGTCTCTCAAAGAATTGGGGGAAGGGGAAGACTTTAGCTGTTGTGTGTGAACCTGGAAAAAATTCCCTATCCTCAGTAGTCTTATTCCTGTGGTTGGTTTCAGCATTGGTAGCCTCTTCCTCAGAGGAAGAATCCTGGAGTGCCAATGCCACCATGACTCTGGCTAATAAGTATTTATAATCATCAGCTTTAAAGAAAAGAGTGGACTGTTCAGAAACACAGACATCCTCCACCTCCTCATCAGAGATGATGATGATGATGATATTGGATTTATATCCCGCCCTCCACTCCAAAGAGTCTCAGAGCGGCTCACAATCTCCTTTCCCTTCCTCCCCCACAACAGACACCCTGTGAGGTGGGTGGGGCTGGAAAGGGCTCTCACAGCAGCTGCCCTTTCAAGGACAACCTCTGCCAGAGCTATGGCTGACCCAGCAGCTGCAAGGGGAGGAGTGGGGAATCAAACCCGGTTCTCCCAGATAAGAGTCCGCACGCTTAACCACTACACTAAACTGGCTCTCTTGATCTTTGGACTGTGATTCAGCATCAGAATGAACTTCCTCTGATTCTTCCTCTATGAATCTAAGCCCAGTGATCTGCTTTCTGGCTGCCTTAGTTAGCCAACTGCCATCTCTGGACAGGTTTTGTTCCAGGCAACGTGGAGGAGGAGGAGGGGAAGGAGATCTGGACCCGACTGATCCCATGCCTGTGGCCCTGCGCGGCAAGAATTAAATATATCAGTCCTAATAGTTTGCTGAAGCACAGTCATTAATTCCTTAGGAAAGAGCCCCAGAAAGTTGGATACATTACCACACCATTGAATCAGGTCTGGGTCCACATCGGAGGCAATCCAACAGGGGCTGGCCTCCCAGAGTGGCTCCTGACTGGAGATTGGCAACTAGTGAAGCAGACATGGCTTGGAAATCAGGGTGCCAATTGGGTGCAATTCGCGCCAAAAAACTGCCTTCAAAGTGGCTGCTGCCAGTTGTAATCCTCTGGTGAGGAGCCTCGAATACATCCATTGCTGACCCTGGACGCTTCTGCCCATGGTGACTTGAGTCACTAGAGTGGGAAACGTTGCCGGGAACTGCAGCAAGCTGAGAAGACATGCCAGAAAGGATTCCTTTCCGCTGCTTGAGAGCCAGGGAAAGACGCGTCTTCAAGAAATTCATCTCTGAAGCCCTCCATTCGCTGCTTCTTGCAATACGCGGCAAAGCGGTCGCTTTGAAGTAACCACGTCAACGCCGTTCCCTCGCTGATTGCAAGAGAGGGAGGGGAAGTTGAGAGAAGAAAGAAGATGGCAGAGGGAAAATCTAGATCAGGTAAGGTGATGAAATAAAAGTAATAATAAGAGTAAGAATGAGTAAGGTTGGAAGAGGAAAGAAATAAGTAGAAAGTAAAGTAAGGTACTCTAATCCTTTGGAGCTAATCCAAATAGTTGCTCTCCCTCTTGAGGCAGGAAAGAAACTGAGGAGATGGGTGTTCCAGGGTCAGAGGAAGAGGAATCATTCTATTTCCTGCCTCCTTGACACGAAAGTGGGAAACACCCAAAATGGCCTCCGACTCAGAGGGAGAAGGACCATTTACTCAGAAAGCTCTTGCAAATGACTTATCAAAGAGTTTTTGGCAGTCCAAATATATGTTTCTTGGATCCAAATATTTGCTGACACTGTCCAAGAGCTCTTAAAGGTTGAATAAGCATGTCTTCTTCAGTAAGACTGCCTCTTCTATAACCTTTAGCAATACTTTCCACCAGTTCCAGGGCAGACTAATGGACCTGTAATTCTATGGCTCCATCCTGTATCCCATTTTTAAAAGTCAATCATGATGGCTGCCTTGCAATCTTCTAGTAAAGATTGTAAGCCAGTTTGATTCCACACCATGTGTTTAGTGACAAGTTGCCTAGTCAATTTCTTGAAGAACTCTTAGATCCGTACCATCTGGGCTTAACAAAATTAATTTGTAATTTATCAATTAGCCCTAAAATGTTATCTCATTCTCTCTAAATTCTCCAAAGCATTTTGAAAAGTGGGCTATCTGTTTAATATCTCCCACAGCAATGTTACATGATTTTCTTACATACAGAGCAGATATATTATTTGAATATATTTCAGGGTGTGTTCTCATTGAGTTAAGAATACAAATATTACTAAAAAACTTGTTTGTGGAAACACTGCTGATGAACTTTTATGTGCTTGCCTTCATGTTTTCTTAAGAATAGAATGGAAATGTTTGTTGTAGCTTCTCACAGATCATTGGTCAAATGGCGAATATCTGAAATTAGCAGCTATTGTAATCCACTATGCAAAGGAACAATTTATGTACATAAGGGATCAGGTGCACTGGGATCTCAATCTGCTGTTCAACTTTAGCAGTGGCTTGCCTCATCTCATATTTAACTGCAGAGGCAAAACTAAAGAAAACATCCTGGCTCAGTGTACAAATACTGTATAAATGCGCAAACACTTCCTTTGGGCAGCTACCATCAACTATTTCAAAAGGCATTATCTTAAAATCTTCTTGATACATAATATCTTTATCCTAACAACAAACATGCTAGACCGCATGAAAATGCAAAATTAATGCACATAACAGGGGTTATATAAACCAGCTGAACACCGCAGGTTTATATAAAGTGCTGTCTCTAAAGTAATTCCACTTTCAAAGATTGCCTTAAAGGCAAATGACTAGCACTCAGATAACACAAGTCCAATTAATAGGCAATCTGCAGCTCCAAACAACTGTAGATAGTGCTAAAAAGGTGGGGATGATGATGCAAAGGAGGAAAAGCACTTCAGGGCCCATCATTTTAAAAGGAGCCTGAAGTTCTGGGAGTGGGATGACCTGAGCACACCCAACGCTCTCTAAACTCTGTGCAGCCTGCTAGACTCCCTGGAAAGTTTAGAAGGCAATGCAAGCCAGGAGTTGTTTTTACCTAACAGTTGTGAGATCCACCCATCGAACAACTAGAAGGAGCCATGTAAGCTCTAGCCAATGTAACAGGGCTCATAACATTCTAGTCCCCCAACTCTGTATCTTGGGAATTTCATTTGACTTTAAATTTAACTTAAATTTCCATAATTTTCAATTAAACTGAACTAAACATGGACTATAAACTGAAACTAAGCATTTTGCTGAAGTCCTATTGATGTAGTAAAAATGGCTTTTGTGTACAAACACTACTGATGGTAAATCTTATTAGGAGATGACAGGCCACTAAAGAAATCTGCAGTTGACACTGTCCCTAGCAGTCAGCACTGCTATGGGCCATAGGAGAGATCTGTGATCCAAATCCTCAACAGCCACCACCAATCAAAAAGTAATTCAACAGTTCAACAACACTGCATTCATTACCTGGTTTGACAAATGAACTGCACTCATTACCTGTCTGGCAAATGAACAAAGAGAGCATGGGAAGAACACTGACAGCAGAGAAAGACCTGAATTGAGTATCTGCCCCTTCCCCTTTTGCCAGTAACCTGAAGCCAGGGATGTGTCAAAGGCCTGTAAACCCTCTGAAAGCCATGTTGGTAGAACCAGCATCAGCCCAGGATGGTCTTGTGGTTTATCACTTGTTTAAGGTTTGGGCTGGGCACTTACTGGGTTGTTGTTTTTTTCTTTAAATTTACTTTGCTTATACATGTTTTTACTTTGTAAGCCACTTTGATTCCACATCATGGGACAATGATATTTAAATAAATTATCTGTTTCAGTGTTTTCATCCCATCTTTATAGTCTCACTCTATGCATCAGTAATTATGTTTTCCCTCAGTTTAGTAGTCCATAAGTGTTATAGATGTCCAACGATTAAAAAATATAACCAGTGATAAGGATGCACTGGTTACATGTGAACATTCGATGTTCTTACTGAAAGTGCTTGAAAATTAGTAAGACGGACTACATTAAGAAGATCCACAGTAACAGATCTGTTGGGGTTTACAGCACCTTCCCAAAAGCATTATATTGCATGCTAATGCCACCTTATCAAGCATACTGATGAGGTCTCAAAATCCAATTTGTTAATTAATCAATTTCTTTCTGTAGTCTCTGCCCTTGCTTCTCTCTTTTAAAAATAAAATGAAACCACCACTTCTGCATCAGGAAATGTGGCCTTAAAATATATGACAAGGCTGATAAATATTCTGCAGGGGTTGCAACAGCCAGACAACTGCCCTATTTTCCTGACTCATTAATATGGCACAGCTGTCACCACACTCACTAACAATGCTAGCCTCAAGGGATCTGACAAATATAGGTCCATAGCAAAGGTAAGAAGAAAAAGATTAGAAGACAAATCTAAAGGGGGGGAATATATTTCTCTCTCTGCATACTGCAGCAAATTTGTCCACAGCAGCAAACCTAGCCAAGTTCTCCTTCATTGACGAACTCCTTCACCAAAACAAACAGCTTTGTGGAAAGAAAAAACATATTAGGCTGCTTCTCCTCTCCACCCAGCAACTACAGGAATAAAGCAGCAACGATGGAAAAGCAAAAATTTGAAGAGAACAGTACAGGAAATACAGAGACAACTGTAGCCAGGGAGCAAGAAGTGCCCAAATAAAAGTCCTTTGATTTTCTCCCTATTTCAGCCTACAAAAACACAGAGGTTCCTTCCTCCAAGTTACATAATGCAATATGTGAGGTGTTCCCTTGGCTTTACAATTTGTTTTATTCTCATCTATCCAATCCTGTATCACTGGCATTAATATAAATAATAGCAGTATTCCCAGCTTGATAGTAGGAGCTAATGGGATGGGTCTCCCATCTTTTCTTCCCTCTCATTACTCTCCAGCAGGATCGTAATTAGGCAGCCTTGAATCCAGTCCACTTTACTTCTTTTTCCTTTATAAGCACCAGTCCCAGCCTAGTCACCCCTTACTTATGTTTCACCTATCTCAGAAAAGAAATGACTATTCTCTCAGACTGGACTGAGTTTATGTTTATCATCCTAATAGTTACAGGCAAAATTATGTTGTGGGATTAACCTTTTCCACACTGTTTAGGCTATTTTCCTAAAATGATACATTAAACACATACATTTTAAAAGAACATCATCTGCAAGCAAAAGCAAAACAATGGAAAGAAAAAATGGCCTCAAATAGCAACAACAACAAAAGTGAACTCAAAGATTGTATATCGTTTATGTTGGGATCATTTTAGTTAATTTGAATTCAAACTTCAACAATGTTGTTAGCCGCCTGCTTTGGCGGGGAGGGTGGGATATAAATTTGAGAAATAAATAAACAACAACAGTTGCCAAAGCTAAATACTGCCTTCTTCCATCTCAACCTACCAGAGGCTCCCAGGCAGCTGGCTCCTTTGTCCTGTTGTGCAGAACAGTTCAGTAGCTCAGGGTGTTCTGCTGCACAGGACAACTCTGTGGCTCAGGGACCTACCAGGCATGGGGGCTATCACCATGATGATCCCAACAGAGTGGTATTTGGTAACAGCAGATTCTTCTAGGTAGGCAGTAGGACAGAGAAAGAAGCTTGAGTACCTAGCAGTGGCACATCTGATTAACTGTCAACATTCATTCCCCATGACTGCTAAGTAACAAAGCTTTTACTATATCTACTTGATATATACGGAGTACCATCAGGCCTTGAATTCAGCAGGAGCTCACAGGAGCACAGCTCCTGAACCTTTCTGAGGGTTCCCCTCTTCTTCCCCACCTACCTTGTCCGTTGAATAGTAGGTGCAGCTGCATAGCAATCCCTGGATTAAGAAAGCGGGCAGCCAGCCAGCCAGCAGGAGCTTTGCCACAACCTCAACAGCCTTCATTATCCCCTGGAGAAGCCCACACCACCTTTTCTTCACCTCTTATGTGATTTTGGACTGTGGGGAGGGCAGCCAAGGAGCGCCCCAGGTGAGCGATGGCTGCTTGGGCTGGCTGGATCTCAAACAGCCCAAGCAGGCCTCGCTCTCCTGGGGCTCTTCTTTCTTGCATCAGGTTGCTTTTGTCTGGTGTGGGAGAGGCATATGCTAATAAGTTATGCTAATGAGCTCCACCACCTAGTTTTCTACAAAACAACCCCTGAGTACCATTGCTAATTAATCATTAAGAAGTCTGCTGTTTCCATGTGACTGCATGTTGGCAGAGTCAGCACCACTTTCTGACTATCTTAAATGGACATAAAAGCAAAATTAATGCCACTAAATTAATTCAAATCTTGTGTACAACAAGAATTTCAGGATATAGGTTTGGGTATACTTGGGTGTTCCCGCAAATGGAAGGATTTCTGCCAGTGGAATGTGCTTCCATATTTCTACTGCAGGTCCTACTGTTCTACTATGGAAGCACAGGAACAGCATTTAGGGGGGCCGTGTGGGCTGCAATGGGAGAGGTGAGCCAAGATAGCTTCAATCCACCAGTGAAAATACTTCCCACTGTGAAAACTGCTGGATCCACTGCTGGATCCAACCCAGTACAGTATATATTTTGTTTGTCCATCTTCAACAGCAGCAAACCAATAATAATTTTAACTACTGAGACATTGACATAAAATTTTGATCATTCAAACACATGATGCACATATGACACTGTGCTTTGGATACTATAAAACTGCTCCTTCAGAAATTTTGTCTTAATAAAGATGCCGCATTAGAAAAAATACCAATTCAAACTATTTTAAAGTAGTATTTTCAAAACAATGTCATTGCATCATATAATCTCAACACATACTGGAGGAGGAGATTAGATTCATAACCCCAAAGGAGACAGAAAATACTTGTCCAAGCACAATTACATCTTCAGTAGCCAAAAACTGCATTACATATAATAGCAGTGCACAAATTATATTGAATCTTCATTTGCAAAGTTTTCAGGGATAAAAGGGGATTTTCAGGGAACACAAAATACTCCATTAGAGTAGCCACCGAAGGTACTTCTCATTTTTATAACTGATCTTAAACACTTGGCTCCCCCCCTCCCCTTTTCCAGCACCATTTTCTTTTACTGCCACATTTGGCTAATAAGGGATCACATAAGGGAGGTAATATAATGCCACAAAGGAGCCCTGTTCACATGGGAATGGGGTGGAGAGTCCCTACACTGCTGAGGCATCTCGGCAATGCTCTCATCTTTTCCTGCTGCAAGACCAGTTTCATAATATGGTTTTGCAATACAGCAAGACAGGGAGATTCTCAGTGCATGCTTGAATTTCCATTCTGACACCTATTCCAATACACATCTGGGCCAAGGACCCTTATCCTACGCAGCAGTGGTTTTACTGCCACAGAACTGATCATATTTATTTCATTTGTTTACTTCATTTATATCCCACCTTTCACCCAATGGGGATCCAAAAAATCATACATCATTCTCCTCTCTTGAATTTTATCCTCGTTATCAAGCCTGTGAGGTATGTCAGGTTAACAGTGTGTGACTCTCCCAAGGTCATCCACTAAGCTTCCATGACATAAATGGGGATTTGAACCCAGATTGCCCAGATCACAGTCCACTACACCATGCTAGTTCTCAATAACAACAAGAAGAAGAGGATGCAATGCCCTGATTGCCAACGCATTAGAAAAATATTGCATTTTTTTTAAATATAGTAAAATGGCACATCAGGGAGAAATATTTTGCACAATACATTTCAATGAATTGCCATACATGAACTTTTTTTTTACTTTCAGGAGTATTCAAAAATAAGACACGCACCTTCATCTAGATTCTAAGGCTGTTTCCCATGTAAAATTCAATGCCTCATTCTGCATAATGAAAAAGATCCCTAAATAGGGTTGCCAAGTCTGATTTAGAAAATATCTGGGACTTTGAGGCCTCTGGAAATATCTGGGGAGCAGGGCTATGATAAGCATGACTGAATTCCGAATGGAGTTCTGGCCATCATATTTAAAAGGACCGTGCTCCTTTTAAATGCCTTCCTTCCATCAGAAATATTGGGGGATGGGAGCACCTTATGTGGGGCTCAAAGAATTGGACTCCCCTTGCCCAACCTTTTTGAAGCTTGGAGAGGTTTTTGAGGAGAGACATCAGATGCCTATGCTGAAAATTTGGAGCCTCTACCTAAAAAAAAAAAGTCACACCCCCCCCCCAGCCCCAGATACCCATAGATCAATTATCCATTATACCCTATGAGGACCAGTCTCTATAGGGAATAATTGAGTGCTCAGCAGACACTCCCCCCCGTTCTAATAACACTTAACTGGGGGGAGGGTCTCCAAACCAGGGGATCCCCTGCCCCCAACTGGGGACTGGCAACCCTACTACCTGTGCAATCAGAAATGTACTCATCAAGATTCAACATGAATCATGGTCATTTGTAAATGCTGAAGATGTTCCAATCTGAACAAAGTTACTTGCAATATTTGGGAAGGAACAGGTGGAAGCCTTCTGATCTTACAGCAAACCCAGTACTTCTCTCAGATTCTGATTTCCTCGACATAAGTCAGAGGGAAAAGAGTTGACTCAGCACCAGCAGATACACATATGACAGGGATACAGGGAACATGATCTGCCCCACTGTTTTTTTAATGCTCAGCATTTCCTGAAAATTACTGCATCATCTCACTGGCTCTGGGAGGGGCTTTCTGAGTCATAAATGTGAGCCCTGATTGCCCTGCTCTTTCTGTTAACTGCAGCAGCACTAATCATCTAGGAAAAAGGATTTGCTTATATATGCTGAAAGCAGGGAGGGAGAAAGGGGCAATGCCTATGGTTCCTCTTTCTGTTACTGATATTAAGTTCCAGCCTAATTATTCATACACCCTACAAGGGACCAAAGAAGAGAAAAAAAGCAAAGAATCTGTTGATTGCCTTCCTCACAGACAGCAAATGCTAACCCGTCCAATGTGCCATGCAGGGAATGCAGGAGAAAAAATGCCTTTCTTGATTTAACTGGCTGGAGAGGTCAGGTGAAAATAGAAGAGACTAAGATTGCAGCCCTGCAACCACAAACATGTGATGCAAGAGAACCGTTATGAAGAAAGATCAGATCATTTCTCAGAACTGTTAAGGACCTAATCTCTCTCTTAACTTCCATTACTAAATGCAAAAATCACTAATCAGCTTAACCTCATCTGGATAACACTTCATTCCTTCTGCAGTTGCTATTAACCTCTGCAGAGGACAAAAAGGAAGAAAACCCACTTGTTCATGTATTTAAAAAGTGAGGAGCTCTATTTCAAACAAAACTGTAGCGCACACATTAAGATTGTCTAACCCCTCTCCTCTTCTGTGGCTCACTTTGGTAATTTGGATATTGTGTCCAAGTTCGGCTCTAATTATTCAAGTTAGGGGGGGCAATCTCTAAGCATCTAATAGCAGCAACCAGCAAGGTAAACAAGAAGCAATGTAGCTCCTCCTACTTGTACTGGTGTGCCTCTTTCTAAAATAAAAGATATGCCACTCTCCACTTCAATGTGCTGGAGAAGGAGGGGAAAGGCTCATTCACATGCCAATTCAATTAACAATAAAAAGGCGAGGGGGCGGAGCGTCGCTTGAACATGGTGGACGCAGTCTGATCGAGCTCCTGATCATTCCCCCTATATAGCCTATATTAGAGTCACCAGGCACAATTATAAACTCTGCTTTCGATGGGACAACACAACAAAACTAAAAAGAAGACTATCCCAAGAGAAAAAAAATCGGTACTAGACTTCTTCAAAGTGGACGCTGTGGAAGAGGTTAGTAGGCCTGTAACCAGATCTGTACTAAATATGGCGGCTAGCAATGTTAATCCTCCCAGCCCCAGCATAGAAAATGAAGACGCCCCGATAAGTAAAAGAGATCTAAATCTCCTAAAAGCTGACATACACCGCTATTTTAATGAATCATTGGACTCCTTCCTCAAACCTATCCAGTCTAAAGTACAAGAAATAACAGAAGAGCTCTCCGTTACCACCAAGATGGCGGAGCAAACGGCTGAAGCAGCCCTTGTACTGCAAGACGAGGTGAAAGCTCTTAAAAGAAAGGAGTCTATTCTGGAAAACAAAATTCTTATACTAGAAAACCGTTTTAGAGCTTCCAATCTAAAATTTCGAGGCCTGGAGGAGGGAGAGGAGAATTCCACTGACTTGGTTTCTTTTATTTCAAAATGGCTAAAATCTGCACTGAAAATGGAGGCGGGAAGTACTTTATCAATAGCCAAAGCACAAAGGCTGGGAGCAATGGCGTCGGCCAGGAGAGGGAGACCTAGAGATGTACTGGTCCACTTCGCCCTCCCTAAAACACGGGACTTTATTCTAAAGGAAGTGAGATCAAATGGGGTTTTGCTGTATAAAGGGAAAAAAATTCTAACTTTGCTAGACCTACCTCCTGAAGTACTTGATAAACGCAGAAAGCTACGACCTTTTGTTTCTAAGTTGCATGCGGCTAACATTAGATTTAGATGGAGCCCTTCGTCAGACGTATTGGTTTACAAAAACGGCCACTTACACACAGCAGCGGACATTGACTCAGGCAGAGCGTTGCTTAAGGCACTTTCCATAGAAGTAACAGCGGCGGATGAAGAAGAAATACTGAAAGCCAACCCTCCCTCTGAAGACGTCTCTCCTTAACTTATACAAATTTGAAGGAGCTATATTGTTAATTTTGTACGAGTTTCTCTCAAAAGATTAACTACTGTTCTAAGCTGTTGCGTCACTAGGAAAAACTGGTAGCGGACTTCTTCACTCCAATAGATCACAGGATTCCCTCTTCCCTGGAAGATTCACCTTTTATATTTTCCTGAGAGAAGGAAATGATTTATCCATTAACGTTTTTCTGAATATCTGTTTGATTTCCCCTTTTTATATCTCTTTCCCTTTTTTCCCATCGATCGCCGTTGCATCTGATGGAAAACTTTTGGCGGGCTCCTGTTCCTTTAAAAAACGCCACAAGCCTCCTGAACTTTGCGGAGCCCGGCTCTATTGTATATCTTTACTGCACCATTTGCTAATATAAATGACTGGTGGATATGCTAATGAATGGTTGAAAGGTGACTGGTGAATGCTTGATCTCTCTCTTTTTTCCGTCGCTGGGTTTTTTGGGGGAGGGGAGTTATCTGTAGTATGAAGAAATCCGATCTGCCTCTGCAAAGCCGCACAAAGCAGTTCGAGAAGAGATCGAAGCGGGGGAGAAGCCGCATAGTTATTTCTCTGCCTGAACTTTGGGGCTTGCTCAGAACTGTCCTCCCTGATCCCATTGCCTCTCCCTCTTATTTTCGGGGGAAGGGTAATCTCCGCAGCCACCTTTTTACGCTGGGGTTGTTCTTGCCTACCCTTCGTTTATGGATCTCTCCACCCCTGCTGCCAGTCTTTTGGTGTCTTTTCTACTGGATTTTCGGGACGTTTCTAATCTCTAACTTTCCGAATCCCACTGCTAGCGAAGTTCCAGAACTTCGGAAGGAGCTGTTCTTTTTTCTTTTTTCACCCACCTCCCCCCCCCCTCATCAGCAAAGATACCCTAGAGTGTTCTTCGTGAAAACCTTGTTGCTGATCATCGCAGCTTTACACATGCCCCTCGAGGCAATGCACCGGAACACGCCCCCCCCCACCCTCCCTCCCCAACTCCCCTTCCTGGTAGTCAGATCAAAGCACTCTTTTCCCCTCCCCCCCCCGTGTAATGATCTCTTGGTAAGAGAACGTTTGTAATATGCTTTGCTATGTGTCATGACTAAAGACTAGTGAATGACTGAAGGTGAATGGTTGGAGTGTTAATTAAATGAGAGAGTATGAATGATAGGTAGATATGAGTGCAGAATGTGTGTGTTATTGAAATGATCATTTAGGGTTTATTTACTTACAATGAAATCTAAAATTTAAGTGAGTATGCTAAATCATGGTTGCTATAAATTTGGACTAGTGTATTTGAATGAATGTGTATAGTTAGGAATGATTGTAGTGTAGTAAGTGATTGATTTTTTGGTGGATGAGATAGAGTGAATAGGGGAAATGTCTGTATTGGTGAATGCTTTTGCAACATTATATAATGATAAAAGGAGGAGATATGAATGAGTGAGAGGTTGGAATAAATATAAATGGAGTAGTGATGGTATGACTATAGATAGGCATAATTGTATTTAGCCTCATTAACATCTCAATACAGTCATCAAATGGTCTTATAAAATATCTTAATCACCTTAGGTGGATTGTAACTCTTGGTGATTTCTACTTTCTGGGAAATCAAATGTAAATAAGAACTCTTAAGGGTTATAACCCATATAGCATAATGTACATCTTCCTATATACATTTCCATCTTTCTGGATTTTGGTTAACTAAGAGGAGGGAACTAGGTCAAGTTTGATATACCTTAAATTGTTAAATAAGATAATACATTTTATTTCCCAAGTGAGCAGGAGTATTTTTTTTTGTGCAAGGTGCCTGGTTAAGGTTTCATCTTACAAACCTGGGGAATGTTTGGGATGTTTTAAAAAAAAAATTTAATTACATTCAAATATTCTTTAGTTCCCCTAAAGGTGTGAGTAGTTTCACTACTAGGGAGTACCACGGGTATTTCTCCCTTTTCCTCTGAAGGTAAAGAGGACTGGTGAAGCATTTCCCCCAATTGAGGGTAGTTGGGGGTGTTTGAGTTATTTGTGTTGTTTTGTTTGTTTGAAGGTTAAGAACAGCATAAGTTGGGGGGTGGTTTAGGGTTAACTGAAATATCCTTTGGGGAGGAATCTCTGAAAAGCTTCCCAAATTAGGAAATTAAGTTTAAGGTTTTTAAGTTTGGTTATAGTTTGAGAAGTGGTGCTGTATTGTGGCACCACTGAGTTCTTAATTTTTCTTTTCTTTTCTTATTTTAATTGAAAGATGACACGCTCATATAAGCTCCTCAGTTGGAATTGCAGAGGCCTCAATAATATTGTAAAACGTAAAAGACTTCTTAACACTTTGCAAAGGGATAGAGCAAACATTGTATGTCTACAGGAGAAGCATTTAAAGAATATAAATGGAAAACTATTGTCCTCAAATTGGTTTAACCAAAGCTATTTGGCAGCAGGGACATCAAAATCTAGAGGAGTAGCAATTTTACTGTCAAAATCAGTACCTTTCCACTGCCAAAAAATAAAAGCTGACCCTAGAGGTCACTATATCTTCATTAGAGGAGAATTAGACGGCCAGCCATTAACAATAGCATCTCTGTATGCCCCAAATGTAAATCAGAAAGATTTTCTTAAGACAACTCTTCAACTACTATCAGAATTTCAGATAGGGGAAACTATAATTGGTGCTGACTTGAACTATATAATGGCTCCCGAATTGGACAGGACACACAAACCAGGGGAAAAAGCAGTAAAATCAACAGGTTTATTGAATATATTAGATACATTCAATTTGGTGGACATATGGCGTTCATTAAATCCCGGAGTAAAACAATACACTTATTATTCTACTGTACACCAAATTCATACAAGAATTGATTATCTTTTAGTAAGTAAAAGAATAGTTAATCAAATTCAAGAAGCAGACATAGGCCCACGGACAATTTTGGATCACTCCTGGGTCATGGGGACACTTTCTGTTCAAAATGAAGACAAACAAGGCTACCATTGGAATTTAAATAAATTACTGCTACAAGATGAATCGATTTGTAAAAAAATTACAGCAGCAATAAAGGAGTACTTTAAATTTAATACCACTAAAGAGGTATCACAGGGAACGTTGTGGGACGCTTTTAAGGCAGTTATAAGAGGGCAACTAATTGCAATGGCATCCACCTATAAAAAAGAAAGACAGTCACTAATACTAGAAATTACAACTAATATTAAACGGTTGGAACTGCAGTACGCTAAAAAGGATGGGAAAAAACTGCTAAGGACATTAGAGCAGGAACGTAAAAAGTTAGATTTGTTGGAAACATCCCAAATACAAAAAAACCTGTTGATACTTAATCAAAAATATTTTACTAAAACACCAAAATCGATAAAATTACTTAAACAAAGGACCTCTCAAAGAAAGGTATCTCACCTTATTCATAACATGCGAAATCATCAAGGATCTCTAGTCGCTAAATCTAGCGAAATAATCCAAATATTTCATAAATTCTACCAGCAACTTTATAAATCAGAAAGTCCAGAGCCTACCAAAATTAAAGAGTATCTCACTTCTATAAATTATAATACTAAAATATCTCCTGAACATAAGGCGTATTTGGAACAAGATGTAACACCACTTGAACTATCTGAAACCTTAAAACATATCAAAAATAATAAAGCCCCAGGTAGGGATGGTATCCCTATTGAATTTTATAAGACATTTGAGCATGTATTGGTGGACCCCTTGGTGCAGACCTGTAACTCAGTTATGCTCAGAGGAGTTATGCCTGCCACATGGTCAGAAGCCAGAATTACAGTAATTCCCAAACCCGGAAAGGACAAACAAAATCCTGCTTCATTTAGACCTATTTCTGTTTTAAATAATGATTTTAAACTCTTCTCTGCTTTAATGGCCAACAGATTGAATAAAATTATTGCAAACTATATACATAGTGACCAGTCAGGATTTATTCCCACAAGAACTTTAACGGACAATATCCGTAAAACATTGGACTTAATTATTCTGGGAAAGCAAAGAAAGGAAGAATCAATCCTTTTGGCCATTGACGCAGAGAAGGCCTTTGATAAGGTGGAGGTCCCCTATCTACTTTACTTTATTTTACTTTACTCTACTTTACTTTATTTTACTTTACTCTACTTTACTTTATTTTACTTTACTCTGTACTGACTGGCCGACTATTGGCTGTAATCTGCATACCCATCGGTGGCTGCTAATCCATAAGGAACGCCCAAACTGCACGCACGCCGCACTTTAAGAACTGCCAACCCACTCCGGAACTTAGTAGTTAAAATTAATTTATTACTAATTAACTCAGTGATTGATTATTATTATATATTTGAATTAGATTATATAAATATTACTAGCAAATTGATGGGAAATAGGGAGGGGTAAATTAATTGCTATTGGAATTAATTTTTATCAAATACATATAAGGAATTGGAGGGGTTTTTTGGGTTAATTGGAATTAGGGTTTAGTTAGACGGAGTGAGGAGGGTGTGTAATTAGACGCCAGCCTGATAGTAGTTTCATTGCAGCTGCTGCCAGCGAGGAATGGCTGGCTCAGGGATTCCGGTGCTCCTGGGGAGGGGGAGGTATGGCGGTGGGAGCAGATATTATAAGGGAGGCGGACAGAGACAAGTCGGTGCTCGGCCCCCCTCCAGTCTGCGGCCCATCCCAAGGGTGACAGGTAGCAGGACCAGGAGTAACCCGCCTCCGTCATTGGTGTTATGCAACGCCAGGTCCATCAATAATAAGACCTCAACTCTCCGAGAGTTCATGCTCGAGCAGAATATGGACCTGGCTTGCGTGACCGAGACCTGGATCCGGGAGGGTGATACAGTGGCCCTCTCGCAAACAGCTCCCCCAGGTTACTCGGTCTTCCACCAATCGCGGACTAGCGGGCGGGGGGGAGGAGTGGCATTATTTGCACGGGAGGCTTACTCCTTTAGGGCGCTCGCGGCCCCAAAGATTGAGGGCATTGAATGTGCCGGGCTGGCGTGGGGGGATGAAGAGGGGTTGGCGATTTGGCTGGTGTACCGTACGCCTAACGCACCGGCCAACGCCTTACCGTCCCTGCTTGAGGCGGCGACAGGCTGGGCGCTGGAGCACCCAAGGCTGATAATCCTGGGTGACTTCAACGTCCATGCCGATGACCCGTCCTCCAGTCAGGCGACGGACCTAGTGTCTTCCATGGCGACACTGGGACTCTCTCAATTCGTTGCGACCCCCACCCACCAGGCCGGACACATGTTAGACCTGATCTTTGCGGCCGGGATTGTAGTGAGCGATATAACCACAGAGGTTGTGCCATGGTCGGATCACTTCGCCCTCAAGGCCCGTGTGAATATGCCCCCCCGAACCTGTTTAGGCGAGGAGCCGATTATGGCTCGCCCGCGGAGTCAAATGGACCCGGAACGGTTCCAGATGGCTCTGCGGGACTCCTGGCCCTCTGGCGGCTCCCTTGATGGCCTGATTGAGACCTGGAATAGCCGGCTCTCTAGGGCCATCGAGGAGATCGCACCTCGGCGCCCTCTGCGACCTCGGATTAAGCTGGCTCCGTGGTATACCCCGGAATTACGCCAGCTGAAACAAGGCCTTAGACGGCTAGAGAGGCAATGGCGACGCACTCGTGACGAGGCGACTAGAACATCTTATAGGAAGTTTATGAAGTCCTATGAGATGGCAATCAAGGCCGCAAAGAAAACATACTTTGCGGCTAGGATTGCATCCGCAAATTCGCGCCCAGCCCAATTATTTAGAATAATTCGGAATCTGACTACATTGCCTCAGGGCAATTCTAAAGCTAAGGAATTGGAAATTGGCTGCGAGGCCTTCGCGAAATTCTTTGCGGATAAGGTCCAATCGCTCCGCCAGGACTGCCCCGCCAATTTGGAAGCAGTAAGTGGACTCGAAGCCCAATGCGTGTCTTCTGATTCAACTCTGGATTGCTTCGACCCGCTCAGCTTGGAGGAAGTCGACAGAATTCTTGCCACTGCACGTTCCACGACTTGCGATCTGGACCCTTGCCCCTCCTGGCTAATTAAGGCCTGCCAGGAGGAACTAAGATATCCTATACGGGATATTATAAATCGATCCCTTTCAGAAGGTGTTTTTCCAACACCTCTGAAAGAGGCACTGGTCCGCCCTCTCCTGAAAAAACCGTCATCAGACCCGGCCGAATTGGCACATTACCGGCCGGTCTCAAACTTGCCCTTTTTAGGCAAAATTATCGAGAGGGCCGTGGCGGTGCAGTTACAGGAATTTCTGGAGGACGCTTCCGTCCTAGACCCATGCCAGTCCGGCTTTCGCCCGGGCCATGGGACAGAAACAGTCCTGGTCGCCCTCATGGATGACCTCCGACGGCAACTGGATCGAGGCGGCTCGGCAGTACTGCTGTTGCTAGACCTATCGGCGGCGTTCGATATAGTTGACCACCGGCTGCTGACCTGCCGCCTCGCCGACGCAGGAATTCGGGGGCTAGCCTTACAGTGGCTCTCCTCCTTTCTTGAGGGTCGGGGACAAAGGGTGGCAATCGGGGGGGAACTGTCTCAGAGGTATCCACTCCACTGCGGAGTGCCTCAGGGGGCAGTCCTCTCCCCGATGCTGTTTAACATCTTTATGCGCCCCCTTGCCCAGATTGCACGGAGGTATGGGCTGGGTTGCCATCAATATGCAGATGACACCCAGCTCTATCTATTGATGGACGGCCGGGCTGGTGATGTCCCAGCAAATTTGGACCGGGCACTACAAGCTGACTGGCTCAGGCTGAGCGGGCTGAAGTTGAATCCGGCGAAGACTGAGGTCCTTTGCATGGGCCGTGGCGGACCGGGAGGGGAGACTACTTTACCGGCCTTTGACGGTGTGCCACTGGTACCGGTGCACAAAGTCAAGAGCCTGGGGGTGCTACTGGAGTCCTCCCTATCAATGGAGGCCCAAGTAGCTGCCACTGCCAGATCCGCCTTCTCCTATCTCAAGAGGGCGAGGCAGTTGGCCCCCTTCCTGGAACGCGCCGACCTGGCAACTGTGATCCACGCAACGGTCACTTCGAGGTTAGACTACTGCAATGCCCTCTACATGGGGCTGCCCTTGTACCGAACACGGAGACTCCAGGTAGTCCAGAACGCGGCGGCCAGGCTGCTGGAGGGACTACCACGGTGGGAGCCTGCACGGCCTGGGCTGCGCAATCTGCACTGGCTGCCGGTTGTCTACCGTGTTCGCTATAAGGTGCTGGTTATTACCTTTAAAGCCCTATATGGCCGAGGACCTGCCTACCTAAAGGACCGCCTCTCCCCATATGTACCCCGGAGAGCACTGAGGTCTGGTTCTCAGAACTTATTAACAATCCCTGGGCCAAGAGAAGTTAGGTTGAAGGCCACTAGGGAGCAGGCCTTCTCGGTGATAGCCCCTCGCTGGTGGAATGATCTCCCAGAGATGGTGCGAGCCCTGCGGGACCTGAACCAATTCCGCAGGGCTTGCAAAACATTTCCTTTTCAGTTAGCATTTGAGTCACCATGTGGTAACTAAGACAGAACCTGATTAATGAATGAATAGACACTTAGCCATCTTAAATACATCATTTTAGCACCTATTTTTATATCTTATATGTTTATATGTTTTTATGTATTTTAAATAATTTATTGTAATTAATGTTTAAATTGTTATGTTTTATGAATCACGGGACTCCCATGTCTATTATTGTTTAATGTGAATCATGAGACTCCCGTGTCTGTTAGCCGCCCTGAGCCCGCCTAGCGGGGAGGGCGGGATATAAAAATAAAATATTATTATTATTATTATTATTACTTACTTTGTTACAGTATATGGGATTTGGTCAAAAATTTCTAACCTCCATCGAAGCATTATACGCTAAGCCAATAGCACAAATTTACGTGAATAATTATAGATCAGAGGATTTCGATCTACATAGGGGTACGAGGCAGGGATGCCCCCTGTCTCCTATCCTATTTGCCCTGTCTATAGAACCACTGGCCTTTGCCGTACGTAATGAGACATTAATAACTGGTATCTCTGTAGGGAAAGAGGAATATAAATTAAGTTTGTTTGCAGATGATGCCGTATTTTATTTCACTAATCCTGTCCAATCTATTACATCATTACTATATCATATTCAAAAATTCAGTGCGGTATCAGGTTTCACGATTAACTATACAAAATCTGAATTATACCCTATTGTTATGTCCCCGAGTACTAAATTAAACTTACTAAACGCCTTTCCTTTTAAGTGGGTCCAAAAATCTATTCGACATTTAGGTATCCAAATACCATTGAATTTACAGGATCTTTATACTGTCAACTACAAATTAATAGATAGCACTATTAAAACACAATTAGAGCAATGGAACAAACTAAATTTAACTTTGTTAGAAAAAATCGATATGATTAAAACTTTTGTCCTTCCTAAATACTTATTTCTATTTTATAACTTACCCTGCGATATTTCTCCCAAAGAATTCAGAGACAGACAAAAGTTTATTTCTAAATTTTTGTGGTCAAACAAAAAACCAAGATTTCAGTTTAAGTTAATGACGAGGCCAATAAAACAGGGGGGGTTGGGTTTACCCAATCTAGAAGCGTACTATTTAGCTGCAAATTTAAAAAATATATTACTGTATGCAATAAAAGATTGTGATAAACCTTGGGTAAAAATTGAGGCATCTTACTTAGTAGGGGACAATCTATGGGAAGCCATTTGGAACACTCCAAAAGATAGACACTTTACTGTTGACAATAACCCTTATCTATCCTTGACTTTAAAACTTTGGGATAAGCACAAAAAAACTTTAATACCATCCACCTCGCCGATGGCAAGCTTCTTAGGACAAGCATGGTTTAAACCAGGCCGTGCACCCGAAGACTTTAGAGTTTGGAGAGAGGCGGGTATTTTCCAATTTCAAAACATCATTAAGAATAGACAAATGCTGACTAAAACACAATTGGAAACTCAATATAAAATACCAATTCCATGGTTTCAATATCAACAAATATATTTTATTTTACACAATCCCAGAATTGTAGAAGTGATCGATAGGCCGTTAACAACCTTTGAGAATATGTTGAAAAAGAATCTAAAACAAACCAAAACATTGACATCGACTATTTATAATCTACTTAATGCTAAAGATTGGTCCGAAGTTACAAGCCAACAGAAGGCCTGGGAGAAAGATTGTGGTATGTCCTTTACGTTGGAACAATGGCAGACTATCTGGGAATCTCCACTTTACACCACATATTCACTAAATTTGAAACTTCAAAATTACAAACTTTTTTCAAGATGGTATTTGACACCCAAAAAACTATTTTTAGCCCATATAAAGCCTACTTCTGAATGTTGGAAGAAATGTCAGCAGGAAGGGTCATTCTTACATTGTTGGTGGCTGTGCCCAGAAATTAACAAATTTTGGAGGGAAATTAAATACATAATAGATATTATTGCCGATGACGATATCCCTTTTACCCCAGAATCTTTTCTCTTAAATTATTGGCCCAACTTAAAACTTTCTCATTTGAGAAAGGAATTAATAACTCTTTTGTTGATGGCAGGAAAGTTATTGGTAGCCCAACATTGGAAACGAGATGCGTCCCCTAAGATACAACAATGGTTGACTAAAGTATGGGAGGTAGCAGCATTAGATAAACTGGCTATACAAATAAGAGCAATGGATATACAACAGAAGAATAATAACTTTATTGAAAAATGGTTTCCTTTTTTTAACTATATAAATTCGAAAGAAGATCCTCAAAAGCATGTCCCAAAAAAATATATTGATTTTTCATACTATTGAAAAGTATATTTAAAGGTTATATATTGTTTTGTAGTATATTAGAATTTTGCAACTGAGTGTAATGATAATAGGACTAAGAGGAGCTCTAGTTAATTTAACTTAAAAGATAACTAAGACACAAATGTAACGCAGGTATATTATTGTATTTATTCGATTACTAAGCGTGTATCTGAGTTGTTGGTTATTGTTGAAAAATTAATAAAAATTTAAAGTTTAAAAAAAAAAACAATAAAAAGGCAATATGTCAGAAATCACAAGAAATCTCCAGTTCAAAAATGTGAGATTCAAGTCAGCCTTTTGTAAAACTCCTCAGCTTTGTTAAGTGCATTTGTAAAAAAAATATTTTCAAACCAATTGACACTTCCCTCTGTGGTCTAGCTATTTCAGAAAGATTTCCTACCCCTCCAGTGATTTCCCCTGATTTCTTTTCAAATACTTTTTTACAAAACTATTGAAAGAGCCTATGCATCAAAGAAACATCCCCAAAACAGTATCTCCATCACATTGGTGACAAATTTCTCTTGAAATTAAGCTTTTTCCCCCACCTTTACATAAATCAGATTTAGACATCTTTTCAGGTCCTGTACAAAACAAGCATATTTTCTTTAGTTGTTGTTCAGTTCACAGTTGAATCAGACTCTTTGCGACCCCATGGACCAAGTCACGCCAGGCCCTCCTGTCTTCCACCATCCTCCAAAGTCTACTCAAATTCATGTTAGTTACATCAGTAATGCTGTCCAGCCATCTCATCTTTTTGCCGTCCCGTTCTTCTTTTGCCTTCTGCCTTTCCCAGCATCAGGGTCTTCTCCAGTGAGTGCTCCCTTCTCATTTGGTGGCCAAAGTATTTGAGCTTCAGCTTCAGCATCTGACCTTCCAGGGAACAGGGTTGATTTCCAGCAAATGTTGGCAATTTGATCTCTAGTTCTTCTACCTCTTCAAAACCCAGCTTGTACTTCTGGTAGTTCCTGATCCACATACTACTGAAGCCTTGCTGGTGTGTGAAATGAGTGAGAACATTCCTTGGTGTTACCCTTCTTTGGGATTGGAATATAAACTGACCTTTTCCAATCCTGTGGCCACTGTTGCATTTTCCAAATTTGCTGACATAATGTTTGGGAACTTTGCTGTTCATGTTCTGTTTTGTAACGGCCAATGGCTATACACAATAAATTTTTGACTGCTGAGATGATTGCATCACTTTAACAGCATTGTCTTTTAGGACTTTGAATAGCTCAACTGGGATACCATGATTTCCGCTCGCTTTGTTGTTAGTAATGCTTTCTAAGGCCCATTTGACTTCATGCTCCAGGATGTCTGGCTCGAGGTCAGTGATTTCACCGTCGTGGTTGTCAAGGACATTAAGATCCTTCTTATATCATTCTTCTGTATATTCTTGCCACCTCTTCCTGATCCCTTCTGCTTCTGTTAGGTCCCTACCATTTTTGTCCTTTATTGTGGCTGGCTTTACCTGAAATGTTCCCTTGATTTCTCTAATTTTCTTGAAGAGATCTCTTGTCCTTCCCATTCTGTTATTTGCCTCTATTACTTTGCATTGTTCCTTCAAGAAGGCCTCCTTATCTCTCCTTGCTGTTCTCTGGAAATCTGTATTCAGTTGGGTGAATCTTTCCTTTTCACCTTTGCCTTTCGCTTTCCTTCTTTCCTCAGCTATTTGTAAAGCCTCATCAGACAGCCACTTTGCTTTCTTGCATTTCTTTTTCTTTGGGATGCTGCTGATTGCTGCCTTCTGTACAATGTCACGAACCTCCATCCATAGTTCTTCAGGTACTCTGTCTATCAACTCTAGTTCCTTAAACCTATTCTTCACCTCCACTCCACCTCCACTCCATTCATAACGGATGTGATCAAGATCAAACCCGAATGCCCTAATGGTTTTCCCAGTTTTCTTCAGTTTAAACCTGAATTTCGCAATGAGTAGCTCATTATCTGAGCCGCAGTCAGCTCCAGGTCTTGTTTTTGCTGACTGTAAGACTTCACATTTCTGGGATCCAAGATCATTGCAGATGGTGACTGTAGACATGTAATTAAAAGACGTCTGCTCTTTGGGAGGACAGCTATGGCGAACCTGGGCAGTATAATAAAAAGTAGAGACATCACCCTGCCAACAAAAGTCCATATAGTCAAAGCGATGGTATTCCCAGTAGTAATGTATGGCTGTGAGAGCTGGACCATAAGGAAGGCCGAGCACAGAAGAATAGATGCTTTTGAGATGTGGTGCTGGAGAGTCCCTTGGACTGCAAGAAGATCAAATCAGTCAGTCCTAAGGGAAATCAACCCAGACTGTTCCCTGGAAGGTCAGATGCTGAAGCTAAAGTTCAAATACTTTGGCCACCAAATGAGAAGGGAGCACTCCCTAGAGAAGATCCTGATGCTAGGAAAGACAGAAGGCAAAAGAAGAAGGGGACGGCAAAAGATAAAATGGCTGGACAGTGTTACTAATGTAACAAACACGAATTTGAGCAGACTTCGGAGGATGGTGGAAGACAGGAGGGCCTGGTGTGACTTTGTCCATGGGGTCGCAAAGAGTAGGACTCGACTGTGCAACTGAACAACAACAAAAGGAGCTTCTCAAAGATGGTCAGAGTATATAATCAGTCTGATTTCTGTGCTGCCCATCAGGTGATGTCCATTTGTAGAGTCGTCTTTTAGATTGTTGTTAGGGTGTTTGCTATGACCAGCTTGTTCTCTTGACAAAACTCTATTAGCCTTTGCCTGGCTTCATTTTGTTCTCCAAGGCCAAACTTGTCTGTTGTTCCAGTTACCTTTTGTTTTCCTACTTTGGTATTCCAGTCCCCTATGATGAGGAGGACATTTTATTTTGGTGTGTTAGTTCGAGAAGGTGTTGTAGATCTTCATAGAACTGGTCCACTTCAGCCTCTTCTACGTCAGTGGCTGGGGCATAGACTTGGATTACTGTGATAGTGAATGGTTTGCTTTGGATACGGACCAAAATCATTCTGTCATTTTTGAGATTGTATCCCATTACTGCCTTTCTCACTCTCTTGTTACCTATAAAGGCCACACCATTTCTTCTACAGGACTCTTGCCCACAGTAACAGATGTAGTGATCCTCTGAGTTAAATTTACCTATTCCTGTCCATTTTAGTTCACTGATTCCCAAGATGTCAATGTTCAGTCTTGCCATCTCATATTTGACCACATCCAGCTTACCTTGATTCATAGATCTTACATTCCACATTCCAATGCAGTATTGTTCTTTGCAGTATCAGACTTTTCTTTCCCCCATCAAACATATGTCCTTTTGGTTGAGCTGAGTGTCCTTTTGGTTTTGGCCCAGCAACTTCATTCTTTCTGTGATTACTTGTACCTGCCCTTCACTCTTCCCCAGAAGCATACTGGTCACTGTGACGGACTCAGGAACTTAGCCTCAGAAGCTGGGAACAGCCTTATAGTGATTGGCGGAGATGCAGCCATGGTAACTCAGTCACCCTGAGCCTGCTTTGGCAGGGAGGGCGGGATATAAATCCAATAAAATAAATAAATAATGTAGCAAAATGAAGAGGCTGGCAGGGAACACCTCAGGGTTTTAGTTTAGTTGAGGAAAGTCTTCAGTGAGAGTCTGGAGTGTGAATACTGAAACTTAGGCTGGTCAGTTGTGGTGTGAAAGCAACTGGACAAGGAGCTGAGAACAGCTAGTGGGGCTGAGTTCCTTGTGGAGACAGAGCTAGGCTGAGCTTCTGTCTGAGAGAGAGTTTGAAGTCAGAAGGGGGCAAAACCAGGCACGTTCTGTGAGGGAAACTCTCTGTGGGAGATCTGCCAGCACATCTAGACAGACTCCTTGTACAAACTGAGATCATACTAACACTCAGAAAGGAGGACTGAATTCTGGTGGTCAGCAGGGTTTCCCAAGGTTCAGACCAGAAAACTAGCTGGGGCTGAGACACACCAGGAGTGAGGGTCTGGTATTAGCTCTCAGTGGTGTGAGTCCTGGCTGCTAGTGTGTAATGTTGGTGAGGGAGAATTAATCTGGCACCAGTCAGGCGTTCTCTCTGTGTGTGGGAAAAGAGTGACTGTCAGTTTGTTATTTTTTATTATTCGAGTAGCCAGAACATAGGACTATATTATCTGAACTGCAAAGCATTCCTAGTACCCAGTAGGCATTGCCTGCCTATCATAGAGTTCCGTAGAATTCTAAAGCTTGCCTGTTTGGTAGTTTAAAAATCTTCTGCCAAGGTTATATATTTAATTTTTACCTCAGCCTGACAAATCTCTGTGTTGAGTAATTGATTATTTTGCCAACCATCTGCCTGCCAACTGATTCGCTGTTATTGATCAGATCTAATCAATATTATTTTACCCCTCTTCCTTGCCTTTTGTAATCCAATGAATATTTATTTGGTTTTTGAATTTAAAACCATCTGGTGCCTATTTTTTAGAGGTCTGACAGGATTTCTGTATGTGTACCTCAGGGACTGAGGGAAGGTGACTAGGAAAAAATTTATAGTGGTCACCCTCCCAAGCTGACACCATTCCCTCACAGTCACCTTCTTACCCAAGGAGCTCATCTTCCAGTGCCATATCTTTTAGCCTTTTGTTACTGTCCATGGGGTTTTCTTGGCAAGGTTATTGGAGTGTGTGACGGAAAGCTAGGGGTTAACCAGAAACTGAAGACGCACAGGGCCTGCGTCAGGTGACCTGAGGGTGGGGGCCGAGTGCTCGGAGCTCTCAGGGAGGGAAAGTGGTTGAGTGACAGAAACTGCTGAGGCAGTCATTTCATTCAGTCAGTTGGTGTCTGACAGAGTTGGTGCCTGTCAGAAGTCTGTCAGAGTTGGAGCCTGACAGAGACTGAGTGGGTCAGTTCGTGCCTGACCGAGGCTGGGAGGGCAGCTGATTCTGTGAAGGAGCTTGAGACAGTGGCGGGAAAGTCTTCCAGAGACTACAAGCTCGACAAAACCAGCCAAGAGGGCTGTGTGTGTGAGGAACAAGTGTGAGTTAGTCAAGACCTGGACGGTCACAGACACCTATATACATCTCTGAAGAACTAGAAAGGTGGTTGAGGGAGCAGATGTGGGTCTAAGAAGTCTGAAGGGCTGGTAGTGGAGGCTCCAGTCGACTAGTGAGACCTGGGCACATCATACCCAAGAGGCCAGCCTTTGCTAGAGGTGGAGAGAGCAAGATATAGGGAAACTGTGAACTGAAACTGAGAGACTTAAAGCAAGAAAAAGTTTGTGTAAAGCCTGAAACAACTGAACAACATGTTAGCCTGTGTAAATATCTCCCATATCCCCAAGTTAAAGACTTTGTGTTATAATAAAATCTATGGTTTGCGTTAAAGTTTCTCTGGAGCCTATATTTTTGGGAAAAACAAACAAAGCTGCTGTGGTCCCCTATGAAGTGAATTCTATTTCCATCAGAGAACAAAAGTAAAATACCCCGAAGAGACTGATAGTAAGAGATCCAGTGAGGCTGTGAGGCAGGCGCTGCTATAGAGTGGGTTGCCATTTCCTTCTCCAGTGGATCACATTTTGTCTGAGTTCTCCGCTGCAGCTCATCTGTCCTAGGTGGCCCTCCACGATATAGCCCACAGCCTCATTGTTGTTAGTAATGCTTTCTAAGGCCCATTTGACTTCACACTCCAGGATGTCTGCCTAAAGGTCAGTGATTTCACCATTATGGTTGTCAAGGACATTGAGATCCTTCTTGTATAATTCTTCTGTGTATTCTTGCCACCTCTTCCTAATCTCTTCTGCTTCTGTTAACTCCCTATGGATTTTTGTCCTTTATCATGGCCATTACACTCTTATAAACCATTTTTTCTTTCCCTGAGACTTACATAGATGCAGAGGTTTTGGCTTACACCTAGAATCAAGCATATGTACCTAGAAGAAAGCCTTTAATTCACTCTCACATGCATACACACCACTAGAGATGTAAAGTTTCTGGAAATTTTGAAGCTCGGGAAAAAAACCCAGTTTTTCCCAGAAAAAAATGGAAATTTTCAGAAAAATTGGAAAAAAGATGCTACATTATTACTTTTTTCTTTTTCAGATTGAAAGTCATTCTGTTACTTTAGGAATATAAAATATAACTATGGACAATTTTACTTGGCATGAAATTATCACAACTAGCATATTAAAAATATAGTGTATCCAAACAATTATTACAAACAGAATTTACTTTTTAAATTTGTAATTGTAACAAATGGAGCAACAATCTCCTGAACTGTTTACTAGTTTATGTGAAACAGACAAAAAAACCTCCACAAAATAATTTTTAAAAATCCAGAAGTAACAATTATTCATATTTCCTCTCCACAGTATTAAATAAAAATAAAAAACTCATTCTCATAAAAAGAACTGAAGAGGGGGGAAGTGTATAGAAGGGAGTGTAGGACTAAGTTTCAATGAATGGGCATGACCTAGGACTTGCTGGTCCTCAGTGCACAGAAATTTGAATAATCTGATACCATACATATTTTTTAGAAATTATTTGGAAAATATCTGAACACCTTGTCTTAAAATATTTTCTTCATCATGTTAAAATAAAACGGTCCATAATCAATTTTTTTTCTTTTTTTTCAATTTTTCAGGGAAAAAACCAAACAAAGGCTTCAGGAAAAAATGGGGGGAAAAACAGTTTTTTTCCAAATTTTTCCTATTTTTTTCCGGGCCTTCACATCTCTACACACCACAGTTGCAACTGGAAGCTGGCAATCTGAATTGTCAGGGTATTAAACATGTTACGTTACTAACAAATAAACCCTTATGATGTTGTGCAACAACAAGCTCTTTAGCTTGGAGAAACGTCGCCTGGTGACATGATAGAGGTTTACAAGATAATGCATGGGATGGAGAAAGTTGAGAAAGAAGTCCTTTTCTCCCTTTTTTTTTTAACTTTAAACATTTTATTAAGGCATAAAAGTAGCTTACAATCCATAGCGCAAGAAGTTTACCGTCAAGATTAACAGAAATAACATCGTAAGCTTAATAGACAGAATACAGAGCAAAAATAACCTTTAAAAACAAAATACAAACTGAAGGTAATAGTAATTCTAATTATAATAACACAGTATTTGAAAATAAAATAAAATCAGGGAAAGGAAAAAGGAAGATATAATACACTTTAAATAACTTGAAATTAACTTGTTAAGAGAATTTTATAGCAAAAGGAAATCCTTATACATTTTATTTTTAGAATAAGAGTTAGCATAAAATGGATCGGTGTCAAGCTTTTCTAGAATGGGAAGCCAAGTTGCCAGATATTTAGCGTAGGCTTGGTATGGGTCTTTGTGGTCTATGGCTGCCTGAATTTTATCCATTACAATGTGTTCCCAGACTTTAAGTAGCCAGTTGTCAAGTGTCAAATTCAATGAGTTTTTCCAGGACTGCGCAATCGTGGTTTTAGCAGCTGTCAGGAGTTTAACTATCAAGGATTTTTTAGAAGATGAAAGACGGGTATCGGACCAATGATTGAGAAGTATCCTTGTTGGTTCATCTAGGATCAAGACCCCAGTTAGGGAGGAGAGATGGGCACAAATTGAGGTCCAGAATGGTCTGATTTTGGGGCAGTCCCACCAGCAGTGAAAATAAGAGGCTTTGAGCCCACAGTTTCTCCAGCAGTCTGAAGAGCCTAACTGGGTCATATGGGAGAACTGGTTAGGAGTAAGGTACCAACGTGCTATCAATTTAAAGTTTTGTTGAGATATATTTATAATGGTAGATTGTAGGGCATCACTAGCCCATATAGAGTCCCATTGGTCGGGAGAAAGGATGATGCCACAGTCTTTATGCCATTGGGTGGTGTAAGAGGGTAAGGTTGCTTCGAGTTTAGACAATAAGATTCAATACAGCCGTTAAATGAGACTTTTAGGCGTTCTCTCTTCGTGAAAATGAAGAACCAGATGTTCGTAGTCAGATGAAGGGCGAGAAAATGAAGAGATCACTTTAGGGTCCTGAAGAAAGTGCCTGATTTGAAAGTATTCAAACCAAGGTGCTGGCTTAGTCAAAACTTGGTCTAGATCATTTTTAGGTAGAAGTTGTTTAGAAGATGAAAGAAGATTAAAGAAAAAAACTTTTGAGGAGTCTCTCCAGACCTTGAAAGAAAAGGGTAGTTGGGCAGGAAGGAAATATTTTTGTCCTATAAAAGATGAGATAGTAGAGAGTCCTGGAGCCAGAAAATGACGCTCCGAATCCCATACTGACAAGAGCGCCCTGAGGAATGGGTTCATAAATTGCCACGGTGGGCGTTCATTTTTCTTGAGCCATAATAGTTCGTAGTATTTCAGTGGGGTAAAGTAAGCTTCCTCTATGGGCATCCACGGCGGCGGGGGATGTTGGTACAATATTTTGGTCATCTGGGATAAAATAGTAGCTTTATAATACTTTGCAATGTCGGGAACTGCTAGGCCACCTTTTTGTCTTGATCGACATAAAGTTGAAACTTTGATTCTAGGCTTTTTATATTTCCAGATAAAAGAGGTCAGTATTTGTTGCCAGGATTTTAAGGTAGGCTGAGAGATCTCAATAGGAAGAGCCCGAAAAAGATATAAAAACTTGGGAAAAATAAAGGATTTAATTACATGGATTCTTTCCATCCAGGATAGTTGCAACTTATCCCATTGCTTGAGCGTGGTAGTAATCTCAGAAGCCGTGGCCGTGTAGTTAGTTTTTAATAGGCCAGCTATATTTAAGGGGATTTTCAGCCCCAAATAGGACCAGGAATCAGAGACCCAATGAAAGGGGTAGTTTGCAACTATGTCTTTTTTAGAAGTATCGGAAATTTTAATCGGGTAGAGAATTGATTTCGAGTGGTTAACTGAAAGACCTGAAAGTTTACTATAATCAGACAGGAGAGAGGAAACGGCTTTAATAGACTGTAGTGGATTTGTAATATATAAGACTATATCATTGGCAAATAAACTTATTTTAAAAGTAGAATTTTGGACAGAAATACCAGAGATCTCTGAAGAAAGCCATATCAAATTTGCAAAGGGCTCTATGACAATGGCGAATAGCAGTGGTGATAGGGGGCAGCCTTGACGAGTCCCTCTTTCTAGGATAAGTGAAGGGGACTGTTGACCATTGATTTGTATAAACGCGGATGGACAGGAATACAAAGAATCTATAACCGTTCTGAACCTAGGTCCGAAACCCATGTGATGTAAGACTTTTTTAAGGAAGAGAGGTTCTACACTATCGAAGGCCTTCTCTATATCTAAGGCAAGAATGCAGGAGTCGTATGGCTGAAAAGTGCAATACTGAATTAAGTTAATTGTTTGTCTAGTATTGTCCGTGATATCGCGATTCGGAATAAATCCTGATTGGTTGGTGTGAATATAGAGCCCTATGATTGTGTTCAATCTAGCAGTCAAAATGGAAGTAAATATTTTATAATCGTTATTTAGTAAAGAAATGGGGCGGTAAGATTTAACATTTAATGGGTCTTTGTCTTTTTTGGGAATCATAACTATTTTCGCCTGGGACCAGGAGGGAGGCATACAGCCGGAGTCCAGAACAAGATTGCAAACAGTGGTAAGGTGAGGTACCAGGGAAAGATTGAATTTTTTATAAAATTCTGAAGGTTGTCCATCTCTACCTGGGGTTTTATTGATTTTGGAGGCCTTAATGGCGTCAACGACTTCAAGGGAAGAAATCGGAGAATCTAAAAAGGCTTGGTGTTCGTGGGAGAGTTGGGTAAGGATCTTCTGGTTTTGAAAAAAGTGGTCTATTAGGTGAGAAGGAGGATTGGACGAGGTATATAGCTGTTGGAAAAACTGATGGAAGGTGTCCAAGATTTTTTTATTTGATGAGTGTATTTTGCCAGAGTTGCCTCTAAGACATTTAATCTGTCTCTCACCTAGCTCTTTCCTGAGTTTCCACGAGAGTAGCTTCAACGAACGGGGGTGGTTATACCAGTATTTTTGTTTCACGAATAGTAGATTTTTTCGAATATTAGATGTTTCCAATAAGTCTAGTTTCTGTCTTTCGAGAACAAGTTTTTGGTAAATTTTATTAGAGCAGGTTTGCTTGTGTTTTTGTTCCAAGTGTTTAATATTGTCTAAAATAAGTTGTTTCAGTTCTAATTTTCTTTTTTTGTAGGCCGAATGCAGGGAGATACACTTGCCTCGCAGAACAGCTTTCATTGCGTCCCACACAATTTCTTTGGAAACCCCACAATCCAAATTGTTTTTGAAATAAAGATTAATCTCTTGCTCTAATTGTGTACAAAATTCTTGGTTCAGAAGGAGTGATTTATTTAATGTCCAATTAAATGAAGGCCTGTCCTGAGAACCAACATGCAGTGTGCACTCCAACCAGGCGTGGTCGGAAAGTGTCCTGAGGCCAATATTGGTGTAAGAAACCTGGTTCAATAAGGAGGGAGAAATAAGAAAATAATCAATCCTTGTAAAGGTATTGTGTAATGCCGAGAAGTAGGTGTAGTCCTTAACCCCCGGGTTATGCAGTCTCCAAACGTCACATAGGTTAAAATTATGAAGGACAGATTGCATAGGTGCTGGGGAAGAAGTCGGGGGAGAGTGTGGTTTAAAGGATCTGTCCCACCTGGGGTCTATGATTTGGTTAAAGTCCCCCCCTATAATGGCTGCCCCTTCTTGGAAAAGGGCAAGTTTAGAAAGCGTGTCTTTTATAAAGGTAATTTGTGAGGAGTTGGGAGCATATAGAGAAACCAGAGTAAAGGAGAGTCATTAAGTGTACCTTTTATAAAGATATAACGTCCTTGGGGATCGACTTCTTGAGCCGACAAAACAAACCGGGTATTTTTTGAAAGTAGAATGGCGACTCCGCGTGATTTAGAAGAACCAGGAGCTACGTACTGTGTATGGAACCACTTAGATCGAAGTATGGTGGAGCTTGCCGACTTAATGTGGGTTTCTTGTAGGAAAAGAAGATCAGGTTGTAATTTGGTCAAAGCGGAAGAAAGCCGCTTGGCTTTAATAATGTTGTTAAGGCCTCTGCAGTTGAGAGAAATTAACTTTAAGTCAGACATAATTTAGATACATTAAAGTAAAAAAAAACATTGTTAAGATCCATATAACGCCTGTAGAACCCGGACTGGGGCTCTGTATAACAATGATGAGAAGAAGTAGAAAAAACAAGTAGCAATGACCGGATTTCCCTTGTTCTCACAACACAGAATAAACAAAGAGAGAACATTGGGGTGGGAGTACCAGGATTGGTGACCTGACTGCAAAAATCTAGGTTCCCAATGACAACCATATTTGTCCGAACCAAATTGAACAAACACAAACCACTTTTCAGTATAAATGTAAAAATTTCCAAAAACCCAAACACCGCTAAAGGGATCCACTGAGTTCGTGGGTCATGGCCAGAGTATACCAGAACATACCAGTGCTGGTCAAAAAGCACCGTCTGAAAAGGGCCATAAATAAACACCAGTAAAAGGTACCTTTTCCCCTTAAAAAAACAAATCAACAATATTAACAACATAAATCTTACTAAACTGTTCATTGTTTCCAACCAGGAAACAATGCAACTTTACTCAGTATATAAGAAATATACAATCTAATATGGAGGGAGCAAAAAGAAGGAACATCCCGGCTGTTCCCTTAACAATGTGACATAATAAGAGGAAAGAAAGACCCCGCTCCCTTAAACCAGAACAAGATGGCATGGGTAGTGCAAATACAACTGTTCAGAAGCAGGAGATGGAAGTAGCAGGAGGTGAACTGAACGTCCGTGGAGAAGTCAGCGTCGTCTTCTTGGCTTGAAAGAAAACGGTGGGTTGGTTGAACGAGATGAAGTAGCCCTACTTGAGTCAGGAGATGAAGGAGAGTCAATGTTTAGTTGTTTAAGAAGATCACAGCCGGAGGTGAAATCAGAAGCTGTTAACCGAAGGCCCTGGTGAACAACCAGTATCTGGATAGGAGAAGCCCAGCGGAAGCGTATTTTGTGTTCAAATAGTGAGTTTAGAATCGGCTTCATTTCTTTTCTATGCTGCAGGGTTTCCGGTGAAAGATCAGCTAGAACCAGGATCTTTTTTCCCTTGAAGCAAGCCATGAGGCAATGAAGATTTTTACCTCCTGGTTCTCTTCCGCCTGTTCTGGCAGGCCTCTAAATTTCAGGTTAGCAGCCCTTAATCTGTTATCCAGGTAAAGCACCTTCTCATGGAGCCATAGGTCTGAGCTTTGCAGGGCTTGTACAGCCTCGTGGGCCACCGTAGCCATTTCCAGCGCTGAGTCTGCAGTTTGAGTGACTGCTGAAAGCGTTTCATTATTTTTTTTTAGTTCTAATTGTAAGGGGGTAATAGCTTTGCTGATCTTCTCCCCCATTGTGACCCCTATTGAGTCCTCCAAGCGTGAAATCGCCGCTTGAAATGTTTGAGTTGTTAATAAAGAGCCCTCTTCCTGAGCAGGGCCAGGGGAAGGGCTGGACGCCATTTCAGAGAGAGGTAAGGGCCCGGGGCTCGTTGGAAGAAAGTTTAGTACCTGCTGCGTCGGTGTGGCTTTCGCAGGAGTTTTCTTGGCTGCCTTGGTGTTCCCTGCAGTTCGTTTGCCCATGCCAGGTGAAAGAAATAGTTGGGAACGGGAGCAGGAGAAGCGGGAAGGGACTGTGAGCCGGGAGCTGCCGCTTCAAGCGTCCGCCATCTTCCGCGTCGCCCTCTCTCCCTTCTCCCTTTCTCACAATACAAGAACTCGTGGGCATTCGATGAAATTGCTGAGCAGTCAGGTTAAAACGGATAAAAGGAAGTACTTCACCTAAAGGGTGATTAACATGTGGAATTCACTGCCACAGGAGGTGGTGGCAGCTACAAGCATAGCCAGCTTCAAGAGGGGATGGATAAAAATATGGAGGTCCATCAGTGGCTATTAGCCACAGGTGTGTGTGTGTGTGTGTGTGTGTGTGTGTGTATGTATATGTGTACATATATATATATATATATATATATATATATATATATATATATATATATATATATATATATATATATATACACACACACACACACACACACACACACACACTGGCCACTGTGTGACACAGAGTGTTGGACTGGATGAGCCATTGGCCTGATCCAACATGGCTTCTCTTATGTTATGATTTCTTGGTCCTGGGAGTCCCGCCCAGAAGTGCCAACAGGTGGGTTTTGCTCCTTGTGAATGCACAGCAATCAGCCTAAGTAAACTAATCAAATCTTCATACCATTCCATAATCTGGTACTTGTACAGGAGATGGGAAAATCCAAGGTTTTCCAAATGTTCAAGTAAGCTTACATTCTGAATATGAAACTTAGTTGGTCTTAAAGGTGCTACTTGACTCCTGCTTTGTCTTAGTATAGTAACTGATCTCTTAGTGAAGCTTCCAAAGTGCTGACAATTTCTGTCACACAAATATTATATAAATTCAGCTTTACTTTGAATTAAACAGGTATCAGTAGCATGGCTGGATCCGAAATTTATTGTATGCTGGTAGGAGACTACTTCCATTGGCAAAAGAGGTCTCTACTTTCCTCACCTACTGATGACTTCCCACATAAAAGCACGAAAGCCCACAAAAAACCCAGAAAAGAACCCCACCCCCACCCCCAAGATTTTTGTTCAATTTTTCCAATGGAAAAATCTGACCAGTCACCTGTGTTACTAGTCTGCTGCCAGTTCCGGCTGGCTTGGCTTTGGGAGGGGGGTAGCCTAATATGCAAATTCGTTCCTGCTGGGCTTTTTCTATAAAAATCCTGTGTAAAACAATGGTGATGTCAGTGGGTGTGGCCTAATTTGCAAATGAGCTCCTGCTGGGCTTTTTCTACCAAAAAAAGCCCTGGATATATGTATCTGCAGATAAGCCCACTGTGACAAGGCAACCTTTTTTTCACCCCAGTAAAATGATCACCCTGTTGTTGCTTCAATTGTGAAATATTTTCCTTTCAGCAAATGGCACTGCAGGCACAGGTAAAGTTTTAAACAGTTTGTGGTTTATTGGAACAAACCGTCAAGGAATGGAATTGATATTTACTTAGGGTCTTGGATTTGGAATAGGTAGGCAGAAAGTTAAATATAAACACAGAACAGTTTCTTAGATTGCTGAATTCACAAGAGATAGTTTTATACTTAAAATAGTTTGGCTTTCACGAAAGGTATTGCAGATATTATGAGACTTATTCTTAAAGGATACTTGCTATAGAGTTCCTTATAAACGTCTTACTTGATAAACATATAGTCTTGAGAGCATCCCTGTGTTTAAGACCAAAGTCTTCCCACTATACTCCATTTTCTGGTAAGACTGTCAGGGCTTTTTTTGTAGCAGGAACTCATTTGCATATTAGGCCTCATGCTCCTGATGTAAACAATCCTCCAAGAGCTTACAGGGCTCTTATTAAAAGGTGTACTGTAAGCTCTTGGAAGATAGGCTACATCAGGGATGTGTGGCCTAAAACGCAAAGAAGTTCCAGCTACAAAACAGCCCTGAAGATTGTTATTATCTCTTCTTTAAGATAAATAACATGGGCCTGTGGTGTGCTGAGGGTCTTTCAATACCACTTCAAACCCTTTTGCCCCATCTTTATCTTCTGGACTGTCAGTCTTTACACCATGGTCAGTAAGCTTAAAACTGAACTTCTCTTTCAATATGTGTGTGTTTGTTTTACACATGCAGGGAATGTTTAACTTTTGGGAACAGTCTTCCACCAGAGCCTCTTATAGGTTCAAAGCCACACCACACTGGCTCTGAAACAGACTCTGGTTTTGTTTCAGGCTTTTCTCACATTAGAGAGACTCTCAAAGCCACCACTCTCTTATCCATCCACTCTCCAACTGCCTAACTGGCCCCCTTTCTCAACAGTTAGTTGCAGTTCCCCAATCAGAGTGAGTTCCATTAGCTGTCACTCATATGCACTGCCTCTAACCATGCATATGCCTGCTGTCCATTGCACCCACACTTGACTATTAGAAGATAATTCCTTTTGTACATTGCAGGCATATAAAACATTCTCAATAATATTTTTTCTATAAATGTGAATAACTTTGGCAACAATACAGTAATATAATAATGGTAATATATTATTAAAGCATTCAATGTTTTCAACGTTATATCCAAATATGCTGGTACATTCTGACCGTAAGAGTGTTTGTGTGCCAGTGATCCACTTGCTTTGTTTACTACAGAATTTATTTTCTACCTTCAACTTCTATTTTTCCTATCTCTCAGATGGCAGCAATTAAGATCTTTGTCCTACAGTGGCATAGGGTGCAGCAGTTGACAACTGTTTCTCAAATACTGGGTATACTTGCAATTTTCCTTATAGAAAACAGACATTTTAACATTTTGTGACGGACTGCACATAAAACAGCTTTCCTAGTGCAACTATTTCAGATAGCTGGGAGGTAAAGAGTTAATGCCTCACTGCAATGCAGAATTTGATTGACAGGCTGCTTTCTGCCTGCACCTCCCCCCATTGGTCAGCTCCAGTTGAGGAGAATTTTGAGAGCAGCTGAGGGTCTTTGGGGCAGTTTGTCATCTCTAGCAAGTCAGCAGCCAGAGAAGTGAAGTTGGTGCGTTCATGAGAGGAAATCAGACAAAGTCACTTTTAAAATAAGGGGACACAACACCTCGATCTTACAGAATACTACCAGAATCAGAGGAAAAGATCAAAATAGGAACTTTAGTCTAGCCAAACAAAATATTTCCTTCTCAGTTATTCAGCGGGTTCAACTCTGAGAAGTCCGTTGGTTTGTGTAAAATAAAACAGTATTAGATGCCTCCAGAGTTAAAGGGAATGCTATAATCTCTCAGAGAGGGAAATAAGTGCAGGAAGAAAATACTAGTCTGCCTCCAGGAAACTAAGTTAGTTAAATGAATCTTTATGAAGACAGACAAAGAAATCTCACTGTTAAGAACCTAGCATTTGTGAAAATAAGCATCAACAAATATTCTGTAGTCTATCAAAAATATTATAGCTTGTAAATACAATAAAATTTACCTCTGCTTTCTCATCCCCTGATTAACCCTAACCCAGCCATGCCTGTTAAATAAAACTGTTATTTCAGATTGAACTTTATAATGTCTCAAGTGGCATTTTAAATAAAGGGATCATCAAGAGGGTTCCCTTATCAACAAATCTCTGAGCTAGGCAAAATTTCTCTGAACAAAAGGGGTGGGACACAAAATTTAAAATTCTTTTATTAACACACACTACTGGGGGCTGCTCAGTCAAAGCGGTGAACACCTTATTTGCACTTTTGGTGGGAATATATGCCTCACACTAAAGAAGCAGTTTTACCCCAACGGCATACCCAGCACAATTCCTGGGTTATCCATACTTTGTTGGAACATTTGGGGAGATGAGAGGCTTCAGTAGGAAAAAGAAGGCATGGAAATTTGGTTCCATTTGCTGAACTGATTCATAATAATTTGGATTCAAGCCACTATTTCTGAATAGAGAGAGGTATAGATTGATGTCAAAGCTTGTCTCACTTTTATGTTCACCACCACCCATCTCCTACCTCTTTCTATTGAAATCAAAATTATATATCAAACTGCAAAAGTTGAGAGTCCTGACCTCTATAGCAAGTTGTGTAGCACTATGTTTTAGGCAACTAAAACTAACATTTATCGTGATTTGACTTGAAACTCCCAACAAAGTGGAGGAAGACCTCCCTACTAAAAATGTGGATGTTCTGAAAAACTTCTTATGAAATATCTTCTCTTTTGGAATGAGTGAAATGTTTCTGAAGACAAAGTTTTACTCAAATTGTGTGGCATGAAGATTTTAATGTAATTTTTGCATATATTATAGAATGTAGACAAAGACTATATGATTAAATATGATTAATTATGACCACAATTAATATGCTCTGGAACTATATGCTTCTGCTCACACAAGACCAGTGTGTTTCCATAAGTACAAGTACCCAATGCCAGAGGAACATACTCAGTGACCAAGATCCAGCTTAACAAAGAATGAATAGCAGGACAAGCGGAAGTGTAGGAACTAGCCCTCCAAACAAAGAAGTGGTGTGGCCCTAATCTTTGGCATTCTTCTCTCTGTTCCCGGAATTTCACTCCAAGTATCTTCCACTGAATTTTGCAGGACTCTGAGGAGGAGGAGCCAAGGAGTAAAGACAGAATACTTTCCCTGTTTTCCTAGGATTCACAGATTTTTTTAAGAAGTTGCATGAGTACTCATTTCTGTTTCTACAACACCAAGAATCAAGGATCCTAGGAAAGTATGCCCCTGTGTCACAGCAAAAAAACAAACAAACCACAATGTAAACTACTTTTAAAACTAGCTAGACATACGCTTTTTGGCACAAAGATCAATTTTGAAGGGTTTCTATTCAATTTTTTTGCTTCTATGTTCCACCACAGTGGAATTGCAAAGCAAAAATTAAAATGCCTCCTCCAGTACTAACCCTTTGTATGCCAGAGGCATTTGTACATCACACATACACACACAGGGAAAGTTTTGAATAGGTGTTTTATCTATGTTGTTTCTCCTATGACCCCTAAATCCTAGGTTAATAGAAGTACTGATCAGTGGGACTTCAGCATTTACCCCATGTTTGTCATCTCCAGAGGATACCAAGAAAAGCAGAGGGGGCAAGAGAAAAACCAAACCCCCATTTGGGCAATTTATTAGAACTCCCATGAATTAAGTTTCAATCTGAAGAAAGGACTAAGGAATAAAACCAAGATACATGTATCTCTTTCCAAATTCTGACCAGTTCTCAAAAGGAATGGCTCCAGATTCTGCTTTGGGATTTCAACTGCATTTACTGTGGATATGAAGACAAGAACAGCCTTTCCGACATCACTTCATCACTTACAGCAGACAGTAAGACTGTCTTCTCCAAGGGAAAGAATTCTGTTCTTCACCTCCTCATTTAATCTGTTCAATCACGTGATAACAAGATATGAAATCATAAATGAGTTGCAGGAGAAAGACACAAAGAAAACCTTGCTGTACAGCATTCTTTACAAGATTGTCCTTCTGAGGCTTAAACACATAACATTCTTATGATCGCACACCACCTATACAGAGACAAGTGGGAAGTCAATTTAGCTTTCAGAAGAACTGGATGAGTAGAATTTATTTATACTTATTTTGGGGATTTCTATCATGCCGTTCCCACCAAGGCAGGCTCACAATCCTGAAAAACCAGAAGAAAGTTGCTCCATTTAATAACCATAAAGAGAAGCCAATACAAGAAATGAACTCTGGAGACTCCCACTTATTCAGCATGACACATTATTACATAATGTTTATTAGTGGGAAACAAAATTGTTTCCTATGGTTCTTTCTTAACAAATGCCTTATATTGCTCAGTATATGGTAACGCAGGTGGGCACCCATGTTGGTCTGAAGCAGCAGAACAAAATTTAAGTTCAGTGGCAGCTTTAAAATCAACGAAGTTTTATTCAAGCTATAAGCTTTCATGTGCATGCACACTTCTTCAAATACAATGAAACAGTCCATACATATAGGTAGAGGGTGAGCAGTAAATTAACATGCAGCATAATCAAGATGTTTAACTGATTCAAGCACCAAACGGGAATAGCAGGCTTAATTATATGGTGACGTTATCATCCAGCAGAAAAACACAAGATTATGTACGTCCCCTGGGAGGATTAAGTATACATTATGTTAGTAAAAACTGCCTGAAAGCAGGCCACAGAAACACAGCTTTAATATATAAAATCACTGTGAGCCAGGTAGTGGATGCATACCATTTCCCTTCTAAGTTCTCATTCTTACTTAAACAACTGAGATTTGTATTTAGACTTCACCACAATTCTTATTTAGCTCCTATATGATAACCTAACCCTCCCTCAAGTGCAACATTCTCCCTCCATTTTTCTCTCCCTTTCTGACTGAGCAGCCCTATTTATCTATTTTCTTCTCTTCTGAAGAAGTATGGCTGTCATGCCTTGTCACTTTTGCTGCTGGCTAAGCCCAGAAACCTGAAGAAAGGGTCAAGATCCAACTCAAAACACTAAAAAGGCACTCGACACTTTTTAAAGTTCAAAAATAACAAAATATTTTATTCAAAGTAGCAGGAAAAGGTCAGGTGAAATCAGAGGTAAAATTTCTGAGGTAAATCAATATAAGTATAGGTTACAGTTCATATGTTTCAAGCAACTGAGAATTTCTTAAGCTTTTCACAGTGACTCAGTATCTTTAAAATGAGAGAATTTTGTTTCAGTGTCCAGTATACACTCCAGTCTACTTTCTTGAGCATATTTGGCTCTTTTGGTTTCCAGAAGATGATGATGATATTGGATTTATATCCCGCCCTCTACTCCAAAGAGTCTCAGAGCGGCTCACAATCTCCTTTACCTTCCTCCCCCACAACAGACACCCTGTGAGGTGGGTGGGGCTGGAGAGGGCTCTCATAGCAGCTGCCCTTTCAAGGACAACCTCTGCCAGAGCTGTGGCTGACCCAAGGCCATGCTAGCAGGTGCAAGTCGAGGAGTGGGGAAACAAACCCGGTTCTCCCAGATAAGAGTCTGCACACTTAACCACTACACCAAACTGGCAGGGATACATTGTCCTATACCCAAATTTCTTCACTGAACACACCAGTCCATTCTTTGAATTTTAACTGACTTCTCAGGATTTAAAAGGCAGTATTTAAATACAAATCAAAGTTCTAGTTCTTGCTATTAAGGCTTTTAGTGGCTTGGATTTCTCAGGGTGAACAAAGACCTGGAAAAGCTCATGAAAATTTGGATGAGTGGTGCTGAAGGCCTTTTGTGAAACTGCTTGATGTGAACTAAAAATGTTAATGTTCTCTGATTGCCCTTAAATACAGTATGGGAGAGGTTATTGGGTTATATGAATAGCTTGTTAATCAAGGTGAATGGGTAAGGGGAAGCATGACCAGGTGTGATGAGGTCACATCAAGGTGGGCCATTGTCTTTCTGAGAAACCCACTGTTGAGATTAAGTATCTCTTTAGGGTGGAGAGGAGAGTCATTAGCAAGTCAGCTACCCTGGTCCACCTTCCCAAAATATTTTCCCAGGCTTGTCTCTGGCCAGTGTTTATTTTATTTGTGCCAGTTCCATCTTGGTTGCACTTCCAGGCTAGGCTCTGCAGTGCTCCAATGAGTTTGGGGGTGATATTAAAGAGGTGTGTCTTGTATAAAACTGTCCTTCCACTTGAGGGGTCTGCCTGCTAACATGGGGGGCAACAGTGGGAGAACTTCTAGAGTTCTAGAAGGACCTTTTGATGGCACTTGCATTTTGGCCACTGTGTGACATAAGAGTGTTGGAATGGATGGGCCGCTGGTCTGATCCAACATGGTTTCTCATGTTCATTTATGTTTTTATGTTCACTGTGAGTTTTGGAAATATATACACACATACACTTTTTCTTATTTTAGAGACAAGCTCATTTACACCACCACACTTCACCACCCACTATATTCTCTAAATAACTTCCAAACTTGATGTTAGTGTTAAAAATACTTGGCAGTCTATTTAAAGGAAGATCCACCTCTCACAGTTCTTTTCACTAACATGAATAATGAACTACCAAGAGGGTAATGTAGTGCAAGTGAAATGATTTAACAGCTTTGAAATATTAATCAAATTAGAACCAAGCCTTCACATCCCAACTACAAAGAAAACAAAATAATATTTATATATTTGAATAAAATTATAGAAATCAGAAAGTGGCTTATCATTACAGAACAGAATCTAAGTAAAACACAGCAAATATAAATGTGAGAAAACCAATATTTCACTGTGATACGACAGTGTAATAGCACGACAGAAATTGCAAAAAAACCAGAATTTAAATAATAAGATTTAAAACACTGATTTAATTAACATTTCCCATTTTAAAATCCATGTATTTCTTGTAAACAGCTAAACATATTAACCAGTTGCCGTAATAAAGTATATTGACATAACTAAGTAGGCTTCATGCTTAATCCAAAACCTTTCATAATACTGTTTCTCTAAGAATGAGAACATCCACACTCTGTAACTGGGAGAATGATAAAAATCTATGTTTTCAGAACTATAGCCATTACAGATCTCAAATTGCTGAATAATATCAAATAGGAAAGTAAGATCATGGTGAATATTTATTTATTGACTTTATAGTTCACTTTTCTCAACAGGACTCAAGGTTATTGCAATACATATAATCAGAGAATGTATATGAAATCCTTCGTATACTGAAGCTATAGAAATGATATAAAAGGCTACCTTGTAATGCTAAAACTAAATTTGCCTAGAAATGACCAGTATCTTCTCAATATGATTGCCCACAATCTAAAGATCACACTATTATGTTTCCTGATTTAGGGCCTTCCAGAAATGTTTCTTCAAAAGTTGCTCCCAAGCCACATAACTTGCTTCTAGCTGAAGTTTAACAAATCTGAACACATAGAACATGAGACTAAAGTCAACGGAATGAATGTATTAGTATTCAAACAATAACAGTTTCAACACTATTCTGAAGCGGAAGAAATGTTATAGGTAAATAAGAGCTTTGAGAACATGATAGAAAAACACCTCATATCTCAGTTTGGGAGTAAAATTAAGACAGTCCTTCCTTTGAGACTTGGTGTAAAGCTTACCCCTAAAAGTACTGCTTAGTTTGAGAAGCCCCGTGGCGCAGAGTGGTAAGCTGAAGTACTGCAGTCCAAGCTCTGCTCACAACCTGAGTTCGATTCCAGCGGAAGGTGAGTTCAGATAGTCAGCTCAAGGTTGACTCAGTCTTCCATCCTTCCAAGGTCGGAAAAATGAGTACCCAGCTGGCTTGGGGGTAGAGCGTAGATAACTGGAGAATGCAATGGCAAACCACCCTGTAAAAAGTCTGCCAAGAAAAACATGATGTGACATCGCCCCATAGCTCGGTAACGACTTGGTGCTTGCACAGGGGACTACCTTTATCTTTTTACTACCTAGTTTAAAGGAACACAATACTTTCTAAGTTCATTTTAGAAAAAGGCAGTCACCTACCACACGTGTGCCAACTCCTTGATATACAAGAACATACCCTTTGATACTTCCATAGCAGTTCAATCAATCCTAGCATTCACCTGTAATATGACACTACTTCCAACCAGAAAAGAATCTGCAACTTCAGGGAGTCAAATGACACAAACAGCCTTATGCAGTCTGTAGTCACTCAATCTCCTTGGTAACCCATCAGTAAGCCAGATGATGGGAATACAAGCTGCAACAAGATTTGTAACTGTAAAAAACCAGAACCCATTACACTATTTTTCCATTCTGTGGACAGGTTTTTGGTGTAATTAAGATCTTCACCCATGACTATGATTACAAACGTAGTTATTTCATGATTCAACAAGACTTTATTCTCAATCCAGCTCTTACTTGACCTAAGCATGTGTGCATGTCAAAATCCCTAACACAGTAAGAGTTGCTTCAGAAGGGACAAAGAAATAAAGAAGAAACTGGAAATGCCCTGCATTGTTAGTTTACATATCTTCACTGTGATGGGAGAAAGGGCTCTCACTCAGGTAATGGAAGAAATCATGCTCAGAAAACAGGTGAGGGGGGAGGTGGAAATCAGAAAATGCAGCACCTGAAGGCCTTGAGGGGTCAGCAGTGGAAGAGAGAAGAATCACTATGTCCTGAGGAACCCTCCAAAACCCACCAATCCCTGCAATGTCTTAGAAGGATGGAAATGTGTAAGTAGGCTTTCATCAGATACGTGGAAGCCTGATAGATCACAAGGTCTCATGCAGAACTCACCTGTTTACATACTGCAGGTCAAGAATGGCTCTCCAATCCCCATTTCTCTTGGGCACACAGATTCTCTCATTCTGTCATAGAACACTGTGATTCCATCTTGTCAGGGATGATCTAGACGGATCCTGCATTGAGCAGAGGGGTTTACCAGATGGTCTATATGACCCCTTCCAACTCTGTGATTCTATGAAAAATACAGAGTGAACTCCTGAGCAATGCTCACAGGAAACTGGTTTTATAGCCCATATCTTTGAGAGGTGTCTATTTTTGAGAAAGATTTAGAAGACTGAAAGAGGCAATCTGGGAAAATTGCAAAACTTTATCTTATAGCCAGCCTGGACAGCTTGGAGAACCCAGCAGACTAAAGCCACTGGGTTTGAATTCCTGAAACTGGCCATCCACAATGGTTTCCTTGCTTTGCCAGCCGGTCAGGTTTGTTGTACCTGTAGAACTGAAACTGGAATGGGGTCCTCTTGGAAGGGGCTTTAAGTACTTAATCACTGGGCCTTCCTGGGTCTCATCCAGAATATGGTACAATGAGAATGAAAGGAATGAGAGGGAAATGTCTCCTATTGTCCCCCTGCAAACTCTTAGACATGACTCTCTTCTTATTTCTGGTTTCCACCAGGTTCTTGTTGAGACAGTCCCCAAATAGCCTTTCACCCTGGAGTAGGGTAGGATGTTACTATGGACTTTGAATAAGGATCTGCTTGCTGTGCACAAAGCCATGAAGCAGAATGCAAAAATCACTGAATGGAGGGAGGCATCTGCTAGGAAGGCAACTGCCTTGAGAATACAGTTGGTGCCCTCTATTGCCCTTTTGTTGCTGCTGGGAGTGAGTTGGACCAACTTCAGAGCCCATACAATGGGTGTTCTAGAGATTAAGGCAGAGAAAACTCCCTACTCCTAAACTATCATTGCCATGGCCTCATTGGACTCGTGCAGTGCACAGTATGCTTTTTTGTCCAATCCATCCTTTATGGATCCAACACAAGCCTGAAACCAGGCCAGACTGTTGTAGTGCTGCTACTGGAGAGTCCAGTAGGGGAATCTGCAAAAATTCCATAGTATGAGGAACCAAGGAATAAAGCTTTTGGTAACACTTTGTAACTGCTTGCTAGACGCAAGCTTGGCTTACTCTCCCTCCATCAGCCTTTGGGGAAAAAAATCAGGTAGTCAAACTGACTTATCTGAGGAAGAAGCCCTAAAAACAATTCCCTGTTCCCTTAGAGCCTGGATTTACTCCCTGAGGGTTCCTCTCCAGGGCCAGGGATTTTTGTGAGGTCTAGGGCTTTGGATAAAGAGATTGGTAATTGTCTGTATAGAGCAGGCACCACTCTAGTGGTCAGCTACTATGGGCACCTCCTCTGAGGGAAAATTCTCCCACCTCCCTTTGTGGTTCTGATGCTGCCTTGTGGTGGAGGGGCCACTGAGAGCAAGAGTTCCAATAGGATGAATTATGCCGCTCCCTATGCCTAAACCCTTTCTTGTAAGCAAGCAAGGATGATCTCAGGTTAGAGCAAGCATTCCACCTGCCCACAACCTCAGAAGGGCAGACTGCACATTACCCCCTGAAGATCCCCTCTGGCAGTCAGAGTCCCTCTGGTTCAGGGAAGGGTCCAATGGAGGAGCCTGTCATAACATCACAGCTCCCCAGGGCCAAACTGGCAGCTGAAAGAGCTGGAGCAGGTGTCCAACAGAGGAGTCTGCCCCCCCCCGAACTAAACTCCAAGGCCATTCTCATCCAAGCTCCTCTACAAGAATGGAGGGGGCAAGAGGGGAGCAGAGAAAAAATGCGAAGACAAAGAAAGCAGCAGAGCCAAGAGGTGGTGTGAGCGAAGGAGTGAAAAGGAACAGGCTCTGCAAGTGTGTCAAACTCATTTGTTACAAGGGCCAGATCTGACATAAATGCAAGAGCAAAGAGATCTGCTTCAAAGCTGCACTCCCTAGACGAGACATGAAGCAAACTTATCATGGTTGACTCCCATCTAGGAAACAGGAAGTTGAAGAGTTTAGTCCTGCCTCCCTGAACAATTGCTGGGAATCACCCATTCCAAGATGCCCTCCTCCTCAGAGCGAGGAGGTGAAAAAAGGACTGTAGAAAACTTTTATTTGGGTGATAGAGTCATCCATTAATGCATCTGCTAGAGAAGCATTATCTTCTACTGGATGACTGAATTCCCTCGCACCTGGCACACCAGCTGGGCTTCCATGTGACCAAATATGAATATGGATTAATATTCGCAGTGCCAGATTAACATTACAGGCTACCAATGGACTTCCGGATTGAGTCATGGCGGATTGAGTTGCTTCTCAGATGAGGAGCAGACCAGAGCCTCTGTTCTGGGCAGAGAAGGTGATCGCTGTCAAGCATGCAGGTTCAATGATGAGTTGACGTTGATACAAAGACTACGTTTATTGATAGACCAATACTTTGGCTACAGCCATTGCTTGAGAAGAATGAAACTGATACATTGATACACAACTTTTAAGATACACTTCAAAGGGATTCCGAAGGGAGGGGGAAGCAGGGGAGCTTTCACACATAGAATGTCAAAACTACATACATTCCCAGGGCGTTATCAGGCATTCGGCCTTGCAGTGCCCAGATGGCTCATCCTCCTGGAGGAGAATTCATGGGAAGGTGCTGATTGCTTTGTTCCCTGTAATTAAGCAGTAATAAAGCAGGAGGAAGGTCAGGAAAGAATAATAAACTAACAACCTTTTGGTTCTCTGGGATCTTTCCCAGGTCTGCTTTTAGTCAAGCCATAACCCCATTAGTTATTGATCAGAATTAGCCATGCTTGACACCTGCTGCCTACTTCTTCCAGGCAGGGAGAAGGCCAAGACATGCATATTAAGTTCTGAGGAGATTTACTTTGGCTGATGAGGGACTCCAGTGGGGTTCTTTTTTGGCTTTGAAGAGTCCCCGGACAAGGATTGTATTCAATCGTCTACAGAGGATTTCTGAGGTCATTAAGTTGACTTAAATTCATCAAGATTCACGACTTCTTTGGGACTGATTAACATCCATTTTTTAAAAGAGCAGTGGACCGAAGGATATCAGCATTGAAGGTAAAAGATCTATATCTATCACTCTGGGACTAATATAAGACTAATTTAAAGTTAAAACAAAGGTCTGGATCCAATTATACCATCTTAAACTAAGGAAGATAAAGGAGGGGGTAAAATTGGGAATGGTGAATTTGGAGGAATAAGGCTAAAAGAGGAAAAACAAATTTTGTTTTGAATACCTGCAGTCAGGCCAGACAACCCCCTCCGAAGAGATCTGCTGACTTGGTGAGGATGACACAGGAAATGGCGTCATAGAAATAACGTGAGACTTCTAATACCATTGAAAATGAGGCTTTGTGGCAAGAAAGGAAGGAAGAAGCCATTAAGAGAAGGGAAAACAGCAAGCCTCCCAGCCCTCTCTAGGACTTTAAATCATAGAGAAGTACTGGCGGCCATTAAAAGGTCAAAACTTTAAAAATTATTTGAAAGAAAATGGGACTTTAAAAAATAGTGGAGCCAGCAGATATCATTATTAAAAGGTGAAATCTATTAGACTATATGCTTAGAATCAACTTTGGTGCAGTTTAGGAGAAAAAAAGAAAAACTTTTTAAAAGGGACAGAAAAGCTGCGGGTGCCATTTTGAAGGAATAAAAATTTTAAAAAATTAATATCTGGACTTAGGAGCATCAGGGAATGGCGATTTTGGGCTCATATAAAAGGGCATGGTCCAATCTATAAGACTGAGTAACTGAAAACTGAATTTGTGAGATCAACTTTGGAGCCTATTTAAGCAATGGGCAAACAGTGATGTTTGTGCAAAAATCAGCAGCAAAGCAGATTCAAACAAGGGCTGGGTCACTTGAAGAAGCAAAAATGGCTAAATGGCAGGAGTCAATGGATGCTATGGAAGCAAGATTGGTAAAGATAATAAAGGAGTCACAAACAGAAATTAAGAAAGAATTTAAAAAAAGACATTGAATCCAGTGCAAAGGAAGTTAAAAAAAGAAATTAAAAAAGAAATTGAAGACCTCAGAAAAGAAACCCAAGCAGCGTTAAAGAATGTTCAAGAGGTGGAAGAAAAGGTGAAAGACCAAGGTACAAGAATAGACACAGTGGATTCCACTATTCAAAAAATGCAGCATTACTACAAGACTGTAAACTAATGGAAAATCAGATACGGTTAAGAGGAGTGCCTGAATCTGCTGAGACTGATTTAAGGACATATATAATAAAAATGACTGCTGAATTTTTGGATGAAGACCCAGATGAAACCAACCATTTTTATGACTACATTTACAGGGTAAATTCGGAATATGCCAGAAGAAACAAACTACCAAGAGATGTGGTAGCAAGATTTGTGACAAGAGATATGGTGGGAAAGATTCTGAGTAAACAATTTGAGAACACATTGGAGGTGGATGGCAGAAGAAGAAGAAGAAGAAGAAGAAGAAGAAGAAGAAGAAGAAGAAGAAGAAGAAGAAGAAGAAGAAGAAGAAGAAGAAGAAGAAGAAGAAGAAGAAGAAGAAGAAGAAGAAGAAGAAGAAGAAGAAGAAGAAGAAGAAGAAGAAGAAGAAGAAGTATTGGAGGATCCCACCCTCCACTCCGAAGAGTCTCAGAGCGGCTCACAATCTCCTTTACCTTCCTCCCCCACAACAAACACCCTGTGGGGTGGGTGGGGCTGGAGAGGGCTCTCACATCAGCTGCCCTTTCAAGGACAACCTCTGCCAGAGCTATGGCTGACCCAAGGCCATGCCAGCAGGTGCAAGTGGAGGAGTGGGGAATCAAACCCGGTTCTCCCAGGTAAGAGTCCGCACACTTAACCACTACACCAAACTGGCTCTCCAAACTGGCTCTCACCAAACAGTAGTGTAAGAATTATGAAAGAATTGCCAAGGAAAGTCATCAGCGACAGAAGACTCAAAAAAAGTTGACAGAGAGAAAGTTGGCTGAGAGAAAATGAAATGAGATACAGATGGGTACTCCCTGAAGGTTTAAGTTTTGAATACAAAGGACGGAGATTTACCATTACAAATACTCAGGAAATGGCAACGTTTTTGAGGGATCATAAGGAATTTGGGGGAACAGATCAAGAATAAAAATTTTAAAAAAACATTATGGATTACAAATTAATATCTTGGAATATAAATGGACTAAATTCACCACAAAAAAGAAAGACAACTTTTCATTGGATTGGGAAACAAAAATGTAATGTAATTTGTCTGCAAGAAGTACATATCAAACAAACGGACTATAAATTTTTGTGGAACAAACAACCTGGGATGGAATTTTGTTCACTGGCCAAGGAGAAGAAAAGGGGAGTTGTTTTTTATATCAAGCAAGAATTAGACCCAAAATTAATTTTTAAAGACAATGGCAGATATATTTTGGGGTGGAAGTGACATCGAACTTTCAAAAGAACTTTGCTGTTGGGAGTATATGCCCCAAATGGAGCAAAAGACTCTATTATGCAACAATTAGACCAAGTGGTGTATGAACAAATTATGATAATGGGAGATTTTAATGGAACAGTTAAAAATATTTTGGACAGGTCTGGGGAAAAAAATAATGAAACTACCAAAGTCATTTTTTGAGTTGGTAAAACAAGAAAGTTTAGAAGATATCTGGAGGGAACTAAACCCCAAAGAATGTGACTATACGTTTTTTTCAGCAAGGCATAATTCTTTCTCAAGAATTAATATGATATGGGCTACAAAAGATCTTGGACTATTAACAAAGAAAATAGAGATACTTCCTAAAATAAGGGCAGACCACAATCCAATAATGTGGTCTGCAAAATCAGCAAAAAAACTCCAAGATGGTGGATAAATGAGGATTTGCTACAGAAGCAGGAGATAGTGGTGTCTCTGGAAAAGGAAACTAAAGTCTTCTTCCAAATAAATGAAAAGGAGGACACTCCATTCCAAATTGTGTGGGATGCCTATAAAGCAGTAATGAGGGGCATCTTAATTACATTGAATAATACAGACAAAAGAGACAAAAATAAGCAAATGATGGATATTTCGAAAGAAATTGGGGAAAAAAGAGAAGGAGCTTAAAAAGCGACCTGGTAAAAAAAAAATTATAAGGGAGATTACAATATTACAAAGCCAAGTGAGATATTTGTTGAATAAAGAAGTAGAATGGAATTTAAAAAGATTCCAACAGAAATCTTTTGAAGGAGCGAATAAACCTGGAAAATATTTGTCTTGGCAAATGAAAAAAAGAAGGGAGAATAAAGTTATTAACAAAATCGTGTTGGGAGGAAAAAACGTTGTTAATCATGAAGGAATGAAAAGGGAATTTTATAAATACTATGCCAAGCTATTTAAAAGTCAAAGAGTGGACAGGAAAAAAAATTGATGTGTATTTACAGAAAATTAAAATACATCCCTTAACAGAAAATATGGAGAAGGTGTTGAATAAACCCATTGAAAAAAGAAAAATAGAGGAGGCAATTAAGTTGATGAAGTTAGGAAAAGCACCCGGTCCAAATGGCTTTAAGGCAAAATGTTATAAAGTCCTCACGGAGGCGTTATTATAAAAACTTCAGAAACTGATGAATATTATAAGAACAGATGGAAAAAATCCTAATACATGGAAAGAAGCAGTAATTTTGTTGATACCAAAAGAAGACAAAGACGCTAAGAATGTAAAAAATTACAGACCAATTTCATTACTTAACAACGATTTAAAAATATATGCAAGAATTCTGCAAAACGCCTTAAACAGCATTTGAATAGTGTTATTAAAGAAGAGCAAGCAGGATTTCTTTCCGAACGCAAATTAGAGATAATATTAGAACAGTTGTAGACATCATTGAGAAACATCCTGAAAAAGAAGTAGCATTATTTTTTGCAGATGCAGAGAAAGCATTTGATAATGCACATTGGGACTTTATATTTGCAGTGATGGAGAAAATGAGATTGGGAGAAGATTTTATAAGAATGGTGAATATATTCTGAACAACAAGCAAGGCTCTGTATTAATGCAGATTTGACGGAAAAAATAAGTAAAGGAACAAGACAAGGTTGCCCTCTATCTCCACTGATATTCATAATGACTTTAGAAGTCTTGCTAAGGCAAATTCAGGAGGATAAAGAGATAGAGGGTTTGAAAATGAAAGGCTTTTCTTATAAGTACAGAGCGTTTGCAGATGATGTAATGTTTATAAACGAAAATCCCACTCTTGTGACACCATTGTTGCTTTGTAATATACAAGAATATGAAGAACTGGTGGGCTTTTACATAAACAAAGATAGATTGAAAATTTTGTGCAAAAATATGTCAAAGAAAAAACAGGAAGAACTACAGAGTTTAACAAAGTGTGAAGTTACTGCCCAAGTTAAATATTTAGGCGTGGAAATAACAAAAAATATTGATCTGTACAAAAATAACTATGAGAAACTCTGGCGTAAGATCGACAGAGATTGGATAAAATGGAATAAGTTGAATTTGTCTATGCTGGGCAGAATTTCTGCAATTAAGATGAATATCTTACCGAGAATTATGTTCCTGTTTCAAACAATCCCAACAGTGAAAGATAACAAACCATTTAATAAATGGCAAAGGAAACTTTTAGAGTTTGTATGGGCTGGGAAAAAACCAAGAATCAAAATGAAAATTTTGACTGATGCAAAAGAAAGGGGTGGATTTCAACTGCAAAATTTAAAATTGTATCATGATGCATAGTATGCCTGGTATGGATTAAGGAATGCATGACATTATTAAATAGAAAATTACTAGCATTAGAAATATTGGAAATATTTTTGGATGGCATGCTTATTTTTATTATGGGAAAAATAAGATGGATGGTTTTTTTTCGCATCATTATATAGGAAGTAATTTGTTAAATATTTGGTCAAAATATAAAAGATATGGAGATGAGAGGAAACCTCTTTGGATTGCACCAACAGAAGTAATAAAATTGTATTCAGATATTAAGGAAGAGAAGTGGTTATCATATAAACAGCTTTTAAAAATCCAAGGAGGAAAGGTGGAATTAAAATCAGCTGAAGAACTACAATCTAAATATAATCGGTTTCAATTGCAACAAATAAAGAGTTTGCTTGAACAGGACATTAAGAATGAAGGTATAAGACAAGAACAAACAGAATTGGAAAGAATGCTATTTGGCAAAAAGGAAAAGTTGATTTCAAGGACATATAAACTATTATTGAAGTGGTCTACGGAAGACGAAGTAGTTAAATCATTTCAAGGACATATAAACTATTATTGAAGTGGTCTACGGAAGACGAAGTAGTTAAATCACAAATGATTAAATGGGCGATAAATATAAATAAGGAAATACAAATGGAGTCATGGGAATATCTATGGAAGAACTCTGAAAATATCTACATGTTATAATATTAAAGAAAATTGTTTTAAAATGCTGTATAGGTGGTATATGACACCCAAGAAATTGGCAAAAATGAACAATCAGGTGTTGGATAGATGTTGGAAATGTAAAAAACAAGAAGGATCTTTCTACCATATGTGGTGGACTTGTGAAAAGGCAAAACAATTTTGGCAAATGATTCCACAAGAGTTGTTGAAAATTTTGGGATATAATATTAAGGAAATATATTTGGTTGGCACGCTTATATGTACTATGGGAAGAAAAAGATGGATGGACTTTTCTTCATCACTATATAAGAAGTAATCTGTTAAATACGTGGATGAAATATAGAAAATATGGAGATGACAGGAAGCCGTTGTGGATAGTGCCAGCAGAAGTAATTAAAATATCAGCTGAGACGGGTGAAGCAAGATGGTTGTCATATAATCAATTACTTAAAATACAAGGTGGCAAGATAGAGTTGAAAACAGCTGAAGAATTGGATAATAAGTATGACTGGTTCCAGACGCAACAAATAAAGGTGGAAAACGATATTAAAAATGAAGGAATAACGAAGGAGCAAACTGAATTAGAAAACGTTCTGCTTGGAGATAATAAGTTGATTTCAAAACTATATAAACCATTATTGAAATGGTCCACTGAAGATGAAGTAGTAAAATCTCAAATGATAAAATGGGCAATTAATGTAAATAAAGAAATTCAGATGGAAACATGGGAATACTTGTGGAAGAACTCTTTGAAAATTTCGACATGTTATAGTATTAAAGAAAATTGTTATAAAATGATGTATAGATGGTATATGGCTCCTAAAAAGTTGGCAAAAATGAATAACAAGATGCCGGATAGATGTTGGAAATGTAAAAAACATGAAGGTTCTTTCTACCAATTGTGGTAGACTTGTGAAAGAGCGAAACAGTTTTGGCAAATGATTCAACAAGAAATTTGTAGAATCTTGGGATATGAATTTAAGAGAACTCCAGAGACTTTTTTATTGGGATTACAAATGGAGAAATTTCCGAAAGAAAATAGAACTATAATCTGGTACTTGCTTTCAGCTGCTACGACATTATATGCGCAATTATGGAAGCAAGATAAAATACCAGAAAAATGGGACTGGATTGTAAAAGTTATGTCAGAAGTGAAATGGATAGAATTACAAGAATATTGAAAGACTATGATTTAGAGGAATTTAAAATGGACTGGGATAAATTCAGAAGATATATTGAGAAAGAATGGAAAGTGAAAGGACACTGGGTGATTTTTGAGAGTACTAATTAGGTTTTTAGAAGAAGAAAGAAGATGAACTATAATAACTGAGTGGGATTTTATAAAACATAAGAAATGTATTTTTTATTTCTTTACAAAATGATATATATATTTTTCTTTTTTATTATTAAGATTCTTTTAGTGTTAAAGATATTTTTTGATATTAGAATTTTAAGTAATTGGCACTGGCGGAAGTCAAGATTTGGGGGGAGGGGAGGAGGGAAAAGAGTAATGCATGGGGAAGGTGTTAAGTGTTTATTAATATTTTATTAGTATTAGATATAATTACCATATATTACCAAATAAAAATTGTTTTAATTGAAGAAAGTCTGAGATGCTAATCATTCCAAGTATTGTACTTACTAAATCCATATCCATATGTAATGCCATCTAGTAAGAATTTAAAAGTATATAAGCTAGATCCAATTCTGTCCTTCCACTAAATGTGCTGTAAGGAGGCACACATACAGTCCTTTATATCAGTTTATCAGTTTGTTTTTCACAGGTTAGTTGATGCATCCACCTTATAGAAGGGAGGTGAGGATGCTCCCCTCTCTTCGAGAGTTTAGGAAGGGATGCAAGGCAGTGTTGTACACCAAGTCTTTCAACAGGGCTTGAGTGAATTATTTTTGAAATACTGTTGTGTGTTTAAATCTGCTTTTATTGAACTGGTTGTAAGCTGCCTTGAACCCATTTACATGGAAAGATAGGATTATAAATGCTTTAAAAAGTATTGATATTGAGATGATCAAATAGAAACTTTTAATAACATAGAAACTGACAATATTGTACTTGAACATATTAATGTATTTCACTGTCAAGCCTGAAGCCTGAAATCAGAAAACACAGAATGCAAATTGGTGGAGGGGGTGTTCCTAGTAAATCATTCTACTAAAAGCATTTTGTAAAAACAGTGGAGAGAAGTCTGAAAATGCTTTTCCCAGTAACAGCTGCAGACTATATCCATAGTCCTGAAACCTCTAGTGGCTCTTATTTGACTGTTCCTTCATTTAGTGTTTCCCATATTAATTTCAATGTCATTCAATACTTCAGTTGACCTTCCACTTACCTTTGCAGAGGGCTCTTCAAAAGTACTGTTTTTAAGATGTCAAATACAGGGTAACTGTTCTTTCGGTCCACAAGCCCTCTTTACTCAGGACTGTACCAACAAGCTCTGCTTTACTCCACTGAAACAATGCAGCACATTAGATACAGATCTCAGGTACTGGTTGTATGTCAGAAATCTTGCATCATTAATGACTTTGTAAAAAGTAAAATCCTCCTTGTCATGGTAGACATAACTGCACTAAAAATAACACCTATTGTGAGGAAAAATGCAATGGGTTCTAGAAAGAGACTCTGGACAAGTGTCTCCCCACCCTTTCTGTCAAGCAGACGGATTCAATGATGAGTCTCAGTTGCTACAAAGACTACGTTTATTGATACACCGTTAATTGGCTCAAGCCTTGGCTTGAGAAAAATGAAACCAATACATTGATACATGAGTTTTAAGGTACAGTTCAAAGAGATTCCTACGGGGAGGGGAAGCAGGGGAGCATTCACACATAAGTCACAAAACTACATACATTCCCAGGGCGTTATCAGGCATTCGGCCTTGAATCACCCAGATGGCGCTTCCTCCCGCAAGAGGATTCATGGGAAGGTGCTGATTGCTTTGCTCTCAGTAATTACTAGTCATAAAACAAAGAGGGGCCAGGAAAGGATAATAAACTAGCAGCATTTGGTCCAGTGTGATCTTATCCAGGCCTGCTTGTGGCCGGCCAGGAACCCAATAGTTCTTGAACAGAATCAGTCGAGCTTGACATACTGCCCCCCTCAAGCTGACCCCCTCGGTCTCTGAGGGAATTTTCAGTGAAACTTATTAATTAAATCAGAAGCTAATACATCTAATACATACACCCATTCATTTTCACTAGAAGGAAAGTGTTTCCATTTGATTAAGTAATACAATGTCCCTTGAGTAGAATGAAACCAATACATTGATACAAGCATTATAAGATACACTTCAACAGAATTCCTACGGGGAGGGTAATAGGAGAGCGTTCACACATAACTACAAAGATACATTCCCAGGCTTACTATCACACCGTTTGGCCTTGTTTACATGCACGGCTCCTACTACCTCGCACCTCTGTCTGGGAAGGCCCAATTTACTTCTTTCACAGCAATTACCAGCCATAAATGAAAGGAGGGGTTACTAAAGGAAAATAACCTAGCAGCATTTGGCCCATCATGATTTTAAGCAGGCCTGTTCTTGACAGGCAGGACCCATCAGTCTTTGAGCAGAATCAGGCTATCTTGACAGTACTTTACTAAACATTTTTGGCAGTTTCAATTCTACAGTGACCTTGTTTATCACCCTTTTGATTTTAAAAGGTCCCAGATATCAGTACGCCAGTTTTTTGGAGGGCTGATTCAGAGGCAGATTTTTTGTTGAGACGAACACCGAATCCCCCACCTTAAAGTCCCAGGCTGGTACATGGGACTTGTCATATTGTTTTTTGTACGTCTCCTTGGCAGCCTCCAAATTCTCTTGGATCTCTTTCCAGCCCTTGCCCAAAGTTCCCCACCATTGCTCAAAGGAGCTAGGCGCTCTGGTTGACTCTCCAACTGGTAGTAAGGGGATTGGTTTGCCCTCGTACCTGTTTAGACCACAGCATAGGAACAGGATGGGGCAATCACGAATGATTCTTGGTCCCAATGCTCTTCAATCCCCACCGGTAATAACTGGGTCTCCAGTGCACAGGGCTCTCCCCGCATCACCAATCCATCCATCTGATCAAATGTAGGGGGCAGGGGAGAGCCGTAGTGGTTAACCCCAGGGCCTCCACTAACTTCGGGGTGATCAGCTCCCGATTACATTCTGAGTCAACCAGGGCTCTCATCTGCATGAATCTTTTAAGTCTAGGGTTCAACAGTTTCACTGGCACAAAATATAACGACCCCGTTACTCTCACCTTAAGTGGTGCCGGTTCCTCCGCAACCTGCTGGTTGGCACCCTTTAGAGCAGGTTGTCACCGTTTCCCGACAGCTCGTCCATCCACGCCAACTCACTCAGCTCGTCCCCTAGGAAGGCGTCTTCCTCCGACTCCCTGACAGCCGCTACGCTGCTCTTCGTCGCATCCTTAGGGCAGCCCGGTGTCTTCTTCGGGGCAGGGGTGCCCGGCTTGGGTCCACTTGGTGGTGCCCACGGGGGGTTTGGGCAGCTACTGGCCAGGTGATTCGGATCTCCACATCGAAAACACTTGCGGGGCCCCGCAGCCTTCCCTCCACCACTTCCTCCTGCGGGTTTCTTCACCTCCAACTTTGGCGTCGACTTTGGGTCTCAGCTCCCCTTCCTGGTTTGCTGCTGGCGCTGCATGGCCACGCGCTTCATATTGGTCTCAACCTCACCCGCTAGCTGGATCCAGCCCACCAGCGTGGCGGGTCTGGCCTGGGTGAGGGCCCGATCCAATATGCCCACGTTCAGGCCCCTGGTGAAGTGCTTGATCTTCATTAATTCACTCCACCCTCTCACCTTCAAGGCGTTGGCCCAAAATTCAGCGGTGTACTCCCGAATCAACTTCGATCCCTGCTGCATGTCCCGCAGGGTCGTTAGCGCTCGAGTCTCCTGGAGGGGGTCTTCGTACTGGGCCATCAGAGCCTGGAGGAACGTAGCCACATAGTCCAGTTTCGGGCTCATGGCTTTGTACAAGCTTGGTGGTCCGGTGGTGGTGTGGCCGGGGCTCCCGCGGCCGCCGGCGGGGGTAGTTGGACCCTCTGGGGTCCTGGCAGACCCAAGGACTGAGAGATCTCCTGGGTGATCTCTCTCGCCATCCTGGTGGTCATCATCTGCATTTCGTCCCTCAGGCTCTTGACCACGGTCTCTACTTCCTTGCGGACCATCGCTCGGAACTTGCAAGCTACCTCGTCCTCCTCCTCCTTCAGGGCCGGTGCCTCCGGATCTCTCTCCTCTGGGTTGGGACATTTGACTGGCAGGGGGACGACCACGATGGTGTCGATCTCCTCCGGCTCCATCGGTCCTGGATTGGTGACCTCCGCGTTGGCCATCCTCACCCTGCGCATGTGTCATGTTAGGATGGCTTCCCTTCTAGCCGGTGCCTCAGCCATCGTGGTGGTGGACGTCTCTGGCTGCCACTGCCGTGGGGTGTCCAGGAGCTGCTGGATCTGAGGAGGGGATGCTGCTGCTCTGCAGGCATCCAGTACGTGCCACAACACGGACGGCCCTTCCTTGAGATCGGGAAGCTCACCATCTCCTGGAATCTTTTTAGCCATTCGGTTACAAAGTAGCCAGGGCGGTTAAGCTTCAAAAGGATTCTTCTCAAAATGTCAAGCAGACAGATTCAATGACGAGTCTAAGTTGCTACAAAGACTATGTTTATTGATACACCGTTACTTTGGCTCAAGCCTTGGCTTGAGAAGAATGAAACCAATACATTGATACATGAGTTTTAAGGTACAGTTCAAAGAGATTCCTATGGGGAGGGGACGCAGGGGAGCATTCACACATAAGTCAAAAACTACATACATTCCCAGGGCGTTAGCAGGCATTCGGCCTTGTATCACCCAGATGGCGCTTCCTCCCGCAAGAGGATTCATGGGAAGGTGCTGATTGCTTTGCTCTCAGTAATTACTAGTCATAAAACAAAGAGGGGCCAGGAAAGGATAATAAACTAGCAGCATTTGGTCCAGTGTGATCTTATCCAGGCCTGCATGTGACTGGCCTGGAACCCAATAGTTCTTGAACAGAATCAGTCGAGCCTGACACTTTCGTTCACTCCATCCCACCCTTTGTGTCTTCCCACCCCTACCCCTGACTTCTTGCCTCACCACCCTCCAGCTACCCACCCCCACCCCAAACACTTCTTTCTCTTAACTACCTCCACACCCTTGGCACTCCACTACTCCCCACATCCATGACACTTACTGCCACCCCTGATGTCTTGCCACCCACCCACCCTTGGCCTTCACTCACCCTCCACCTTTGCCCCACCCCCAGCTATTCTCCAACTCCTCTCCCAGCCTTGACAATCTGTCAACCCCTACCCTTGCCATCCCCCGCCCCCCCATTGCCATCTCCCACTGCTTAGTCCCTTGTGGGAATGTGGCAGCAGCTGCAGCATCTTCTGGGGTCTTTTGATGGCCTTGGGAAGCCATGGAGAGCAGCAGTGGTGGCTCCCAGGCCCTGCTGAAGGGCACAGGAGAGCACTGGGGCCAGTGTGGTTCCCAAGCCTTTTCAGAGGGCTTGGGAGGCCGAGGGAGAGCAGCAGCATTAGTGACAGCTCCTGAGCCCTCTTGGAGGCTGTGGGAGAGTGGTGGTGGTTGCAGCGTCTCCTAGAGTTTTTCAGCTGCCTTCGGAGGCCACAGAGTGGTGGCAGCCCCCAGACCCTATTGGAGGGTGTGGGAGAGCGCTGGGCTGGCAGCAGCTACCAGGTCCTTTCAGATAGCTTGGGAGACCAAAGAAGAGCAGCAGCATTGACAACAGCTCCCAGGCCCTCTTGGAGACTGGTGGTAGTGGCTTTGGCCTTGGGAATCCACGATGGCTCCCAGGCCCTGTCACAGGACACAGGAAAATGCTGAGGCTGGCAGCGTCTCCCAGTCCTTTTCGGAGGGCTCAGGAGGCCAAGGGAGTCAGTCAAAGGGAGAGCTGAAAAGTCCCAACACACTTGGATATATTTTCTAAAAAGCAAAATCTTTTTTATAGTGTGTCTGTAACTCTGCCTATTGCAATATGCAGGAATTACATTATGCTGGTTTTATTTTTAAAAAACATGCACAGATGGTTAGAAATCACTGCATAAACGTTATATTTTTTGATGTGAACTTTGTGTATTAATCCATAAGAAGTGTACTTGGACGACATAGAAACATGCCTTCGCCACTTCATTACCAGCTGGTCCTACGAACAGAATCATGTTCATGTTCATCATCTGAGTACGAACTTAATAGCTAGATCATTTTCAGCCTATTCACTGCAGTGACATTGCTGACCTGGTTGATTTTCTATTACGATAACAGATCTATGTGAACAATATTCATACTGCTTTAGTATGAGACAAATTATGCAAAGTCCTTCCCAATTCTATGGAATTAGAGAAGTGGCAATTTTGGATATTTATTTATTTCATTTAAATTATTTTTAGCCACCTTGCAGAGCTCAAGGTAGCTTATGTGTGAGTAAAGAGCCACCAAGTTGCAGCCTGCTTATGGCAATCCTGTGGGCCTGTCAAGGCAAGAAACTAACAGAGGTAGTTTGCCATTGCCTTCCTACACCTACCTACCTTCCTACCTCAAACTCCTTGGGGGTATACCAATGTAAACAACAGTGATTTAAAAAAAAGAAAGATAAAAGACCATAATTTAAACTCTCAATAAATAAATAAAAACTAAATTAGTCAGATGCAGTTCTAAATAAAACTGTTTTCAACTGCCTCCTGAAGAGTGAAAGTGAAGAGTGAAAAGCACAGATCCTTGGCAAAGTTGTTCCATAATCATAGGGCTGCCACTGAGAAGGCTGTCTCTTATGTGCCCATGTGAGGACTAAGTTTATTAGTTTTGATACAACAGTTAAACCTTCTAGCAGGGAGAATGGCTTGTTAGGAAGGAGGCTGTTACAGACAGTGATAAAATAGTCAAATTGTGTGGGCAAATGTGGCTTCTCCACCCTTCCCACCTTTTCACACACCCGGTTGTATATCATCAGAAAACACTACAGTTCTTTCCCTTTGCACCTTCAAGACCATTCACATCCCCTGGTCATGGAAGGGAGACTCCATTCTAGACGCCATAGCCCCACCTCCTTGACAACTAGATAAGCTACAGGCTACAAAATACCAGATCCAAACTACAAAGTGAAAGAGCATCACTCCCCCCCCCCCCTTTACAGCATATAGATGCAATAAACATGTGGCAGGAAGAATCGTCCATGACAGGACACAGTCCTGACAGCCTGGTGAACAATCGGGGCAGGGGGCTCTCCGTGACCTTTATTCCGAGGCAGGAATGTATGGGAGAAGAAGATCCTTCAAAATTAGACTTAGTAGCAGATTGGTAGCCAGCGGAATTGCTGTAGTACAAGCACAGCCAGCTTTAAGAGGGGATTGGATAAAAATATGGAGCAGAAGTCCATCAGTGGCTATTAGCCACAGTGTGTGTGTGTGTGTAAATGTATGTGTGTGTGTGTGTTGGCCACTGTGTAACACAGAGTGTTGGACTGGATGGGCCATTGGCCTGATCCAATATGGCTTCTCTTATGTTCTTATGTCTCATGTTCCTGATATCTGGCCCTGACCAACAGTCCAGCCACAGTATTCTACACTAGCTGCAGCTCCCAAACACTCCTCAAGGGTAGTTCCAAGTAGAACACATTGCAACAGTCCAGTCTAGACATAACTAAGGCACAGATCACTGTGGCTAGATCTAATTGAACTAGGAACAGATGCAGCAAACACATCAGCTAAATCATTTCAATCAAGCTCAAATCAATTTATTTGTTCCTAGGACAAAAAATAAATAAATCCTAATCTATATTACTAGGCCCCATGGCACAGAGTATTAAAGCTGCAGTATTGCAGTCTGAGCTCTCTGCTCACGACCTGAGTTCGATCCCAGTGGAAGCTGGGTTCAGGTAGCCGACTCAAGGTTGACTCAGTCTTCCATCTTTCCGAAGTTGGTAAAATGAGTACCCAGCTTGCGGGGGGGGGGGGAGGAGTGTAGATGACTGGGGAAGGCTCATCCTTTAATGTGATTTATACCATCATGTGTCAGCAGTGCCCTTCGACTCTCTACGTTGGGACAAATACGCCAGTCCTTCAATAAAGAATTAATGGACGTAAGTCTGACATCAGAAACCACAACATTCAAAAATCAGTGGGGGAACATTTTAACCTTCCAGGACATTCAGTTGCTGACCTAAAACTAGCAGTTATTTTACAAAGGAATTTCAAAGGGAGATTAGAAAGAGAGACTTCTGAATTGTAACTGATAACAAAGCTCAAGACAATGCATCCACCTGTACTGAATTGAGACCTAGGTTTCCTGTCTCATTACCAATGCTGATTGCTCCATGCCTACTACTTCTCTGCATATCACACCTAATCCAATTACACCTGCTATTGTCATTTGCCTTCTCAAGGGTGAAGAAGTACTTCCTTTTATCCGTTCTAACCCGACTGCTCAGCAATTTCATTGAATGCCCACGAGTTCTTGTATTGTGAGAAAGGGAGAAAAGTACTTCTTTCTCTACCTTCTCTGTTCTATGCATAATCTTGTAAACCTCTATCATGTCACCCCACAGTCAACGTTTCTCCAGGCTAAAGAGCCCCAAGCATTTTAACCTTTCTTTATAGGGTTAAGACCCCAGAAGAGCTGCTGCCATTCAGAGTAGATAATACGGACCTTGACAGACCAATGGCCTGGCTCAGTATAGGGCAACTTCATGTGTTCAGAAGTCATCTCTGCTGCAAATCAGGCAAAACAATGGACCTTGAGATGGGTCTTGCCCAGCTGCCAATAACAAATAAATATTGCTTCTAGGGAGGAAAAAAATATATTTTTTTTTCAACCTGTAAATGTGTGCATATCACAAGTGCATACCACAGTCAGAATACCTGGGGAGGGGGGTGCCAGAAAAATCTGGTTATTTATAATGCTCCCTTCAAAAGAGATGGCACACACAGTATACTGATAATGTTTTAGGAACAAGTTAGGACAAGAATCATGCACATTTCTCTTTCAAAAGAGCAGTTAACTCCCTTTCCTCACTTTAACAAAATATAGATCAAGATGGCTAGACATATTAGTCTGTTTGTAGCAGTAGAAAAAAGTCCAGTAACACCTTAGACTACAAAATGTGTGGTAGGATATGAGCTTTCATGAATCATCACTCACTTCTTCAGATACAGTTAGAATGTGAGTCTATCTGTCCTATATATCGGAATGTGGAGTGATTTCAGATGCCAAATGGCATTAGCAGGCAAATGACAATAGCAAGTGTGATTGGATTAGTTGTAATATGCAGAGAAGCATTGGTAATGAGACAGGAAACCTAGATGCATTGTCTTGAAATTTGTTATCAGTTACAATTCAGAAGTCTCTCTCTCTCTAATCTCCCTTGTGAAATCACAGCCATTTACGTCATCCCCTCCATTTCATAACTAGAAAGTGCTCCTTTTACCAGGCATATTTTAAATAACCTTCCATGAGCATTCATACGAGGAGGAAGATGGTTTACTTTTAAAAAAAAAAGTCAATGTGCCACAACAAGTTTCCTAGGCAATAGTAGTCCCAGAGTGGGTCAGTCCTGACCTATAGGAATATAACTCCTCCTCTCCATAGGCAGGGCTAGCAAAACAAGTTCCTTCCAGGAGGGGGTGTCAGAACTTGTAACTTTGATTGCTTTGCTTTAACCAAACTGACTCCATGTTGTAACTTAGAGTGCTTGACAGCGGTCATTGACCCGGGCCTCTCTGCTATGCCAAATATTTAGGGCAGTAAGACAGGCGGCAGAGAGTCTCTGCTTAACATCCACAGGTGCCCTTTGAAGCCGAGCCGTTTGGCCTTCGCAACAGGAGGGCATCCTCCTTTTCTGATAACGAAGGCTGGGAAAGCTGGGAAGAAGAGACAACCATTTGAGACCGTGTGAATTATTGTTTTATTATGCTTTGCTGTGGGCATAAAATGTAACCAACTGCCCAGAATCACCATTACTGTTATTTCGTTACTATAGTACTGTAGTTCTTCAATAAAGACCCTGACTTGCAACAAGTACTGGACTCTTTTGAAGTTCATCCAAGTTCTGACATTATAACAGTAATCCTTTTGTTTGGGCTTATCGGAACTGGCAACCTGGCCCGATGGCGGCACTGGCCCCAGACAATGGAGAGCCCAATATCCCACCAGACGAGGAACCCCTCGACCCGAAAGTAACCGGAGCGAGGAGGAAGATTAAAGTCCCCGCGCCGTTCTCCGTCGACGCCTTCCCTCCCCGAACCTGGAGCCCGAGGAAATCTACGGCCGCTATGGAGGCCGCGGAGCAACGCTACCGGATTCTCGCCACGGGCGGGGGAGAAGGGGACGGAGACGAGCCCAGAGACGAGGGGCTCGGCACTTATGGCGGAGGGGACCCGATTCGAACACTACGCAACGAATTGTTCGATTGGGTGAAAGAAATCCACGACGAAGTTCATGCCTCCAGAACCCTGATGGCAGAGGAGATGCAGCAGAACCTGGGAGCGATCCGCGACCAAATACGCACGCTCCAGGGGGTCGTGGCCGCAGGGCAGATCCCGGGAGGAGGACCGGCGGGCCCCCGGCCGGCCCCCTGGCAGGACCCCCTGCGGGGCCGCCGCCCGGCCCTCCAGCGGGACCCCCGGCCGGGCCGCCTGCGGGACCGCCGGCCGGCCCTCCGGCGGGACCCCCGGCCCCACCACCCGACGCAGCCCAAATCGACGCCCACCGCACCGAAGAAGAAAGGCGGGCGAGCGAAGGAGCCCAGTCGGGGCACCGTCGCCACTTCCTTGGCGATTGACGAGGATGTTACCACCATAGAAGAATCCAGCGAGGAGCCCTGGGATCAAGAGTCGGCGGGAAACGACAGCGACCTGCTTTAACCAGTGCCGCGAGGCAGGTCGACACAACGCCGGCACTACTGACGGTGAGAGTTACCCCAACTTGAAAAGATTCATGCACGCCCGGGCCTTGATCGATTCTGGGTGCACGAGAGACATTATCACCCCCCGTTTAGTGGAAGCGCTGGGGTTAGCCACGTCTCCCCTTCCCCACCCCATCCAATTTGAACAAATGGACGGGTCGCCCATGAGGGGGGAGCCGTGCACACTAGAGACCCAGGCGACCCCTATGGGAACTGAAGAGCACTGGGGCGTAGAAACTTTTGTCATAGCCCCATCCTGCTCTTTTGATGTGGTGGGGTGGTCGGGGTGGCTAGCAAAACACCAGCCGGACATTCGATGGGCAGAGCAAATCGTGCGGTTCCCGGACTGGCGGTGTGAACACCACCACTGGAGGCCCGAGTGGGGGCCGAAAGCACCCCCCCAGAATGAGAGACTCTGCCTCACCCTTGAGGAGATAGGATCGATCCCCAAAGAATACAGGGACTTGAGAAAAGCATTTAGTGAGCGGGAGGCGGACGAACTCCCCCCGCACCGCCCCACGGACTGTGCTATTGAACTCATTCCAGGGCAGACACTACCAAAGGCAAAACTGTATTCAATGGGCTGGGCGGAGAAAGCGGAACTGAGGAAATTCATTGACAAAAATTTGAAACGGGGCTTCATTCGACCAGCCACAGCCCCCCACGCGGCCCCGGTTCTATTCCGCAAGAAAAAGGACGGGGGGCTTAGACTTTGCACAGATTTTCGCGGGATAAACGGGATTTCTATGTCCAATGCTTACCCGATCCAGCTGATAAGGGACCTTTTGAACACGGTGGCCGAGGGCAAAATCTTCACTAAGCTCGATCTCAGAGACGCGTACTTTCGGGTGCGGATTAAGGAAGGAGACGAGTGGAAAACTGCGTTCAACACACCCATGGGACAGTTTGAATACCTAGTGATGCCATTCGGGCTCCAAGGAGCGCCGGGGGTTTTCATGAACTTTATAAATGAAGTGTTGAGGGAGTTTCTCTTTAAGGGGGTGGTGGTGTACCTTGATGACATCATTATCTATTCGAAGGATCTTGAATCCCATGTACCCCTAGTGCGAAAAGTACTAACTACTCTATGTAAGAACAAATTGTATGCTAAACTGTCTAAATGTGAGTTCCACAAGACGGAACTAGACTACTTGGGATTCCGAGTGTCGGGGGAGGGACTTGCGATGGACCCGGCAAAAATCCAAGCGGTTCTAGATTGGGAACCACCTCGAACCCGACGGCAGTTACAATCTTTTCTCGGGTTCGCAAATTTTTACCGCGGATTCATTAAGGGGTTCGCCCGGGTGATGCTTCCTCTCACGGAGCTCCTAAAAACGAAGGGACGGGGGGAGGCAGCGAAAAAACCCGGGGCGCGCTTAACATGGACGCCGGAATGCCACAAAGCTTTCCAAGAACTCAAGCAACTCTTCACCTCTGAACCAATACTGGCTCACCCCAATGAATTAAAACCCTTTGTGGTGCAATGCGACGCCTCCGACGTCGCCGTAGGAGCCATATTGATGCAGAGGAACGGAGAGGGGGAACTATGTCCCTGCGCCTATATCTCTCACAAATTCTCAAACGAACAAAGGAACTGGTCGGTGTGGGACAAAGAGGCTTTTGCAGTAATGTTTGCATTGAAAACTTGGAGATCCTGGTTAGAAGGAGCCCGAGTCCCTTTCGAAATCTGGACCGACCACAAGAACTTAGAAGCCCTCACGGGCCGCCGCAAACTTACAGCCAAACAAATTCCATGGGCGGGATTCTTCGCAAAATTCAACTTCGTGCTGAAACATATCCCCGGCACTAAGAACTTTTTGGCTGACGCGTTATCACGCATGCCTCAGCACGAGAGTCAACGAGAGGAAGTAATTGATTCTCTCATTCCCCCCTCGGCAGTCGCGGGAGGGGTCACTACCCGTTCAGGGAAAAAGACCGGGGCCCCAGAATTACCACAAAAAGAACGCTTTGCGTCAGAGGCAGACTTAGAAGGAGCAGAACGCCCCGACGGGCTCGAGCAGGGGGAGGGGGGACTTTGGCTCCACAAAGGGAAAATCTATGTGCCTAAGTCCATGAGGAAGGAGGTGTTAGAACAGAGCCATTCCAACCGCCTGGCAGGTCACTTTGGGTACGTGAAAACCCTCCATCTAATCACCCGACAATTCTGGTGGCCGAAGTTAAAGAGAGACGTTTCTGAATTCGTACTAGCATGCCCTACTTGCATCATGTCCAAACGCAGGGGGGGGAAACCCCCGGGCCACCTCGTCCCCCTTCCCACGGCTAGCCGACCCTGGGCCGTGGTGTCGATGGATTTCATAGTGGAACTTCCTCCCTCTCAAGGGAAAACAGTGATACTGGTGGTAGTTGATACTTTTTCAAAACAAGCCCACTTCATCCCCTGCAAGAAATTACCCACAGCTAAAAAATTGGCCCGGCTTTTCTTTAATCACGTGGTCCGCCTACACTCATTCCCCGAGAAGGTCATTAGTGACCGCGGGCCACAGTTCGTTGCCAACTTCTGGCGGGAGTTTTGCAAGTTAGCTGGCATCGAACAGGGCCTTAGCTCCGCTTACCACCCGCAAACGGACGGACAGACGGAGAGAGTGAACGGGCTTCTGGAACAGTATTTGAGGTGTTACATTAATTACCAACAAACCAATTGGGTGGAACTTCTGCCGTTTGCAGAGTACGGATACAATAACAGCCTCCATAGTTCCACCAAAACCTCTCCTTTCCAAATAGTCAACGGCTACGAGGGGAAGCCTTTCCCAAACCTCCCCCTTCCCGCCGGACCGAAAGAACCCACTTCATGCCTCCAGTGGTGGGAGGGGTTAAGGGAGGGGTGGAAAGTTATTCAAGAAAACCTGGAAGAGGCAAAAAGAGAGTACAAACGACACTTTGACAAAAAGCATGCCCCGCAATGGGAACTGAGGGAGGGGGAGACAGTGTTCCTATCCACCAAGAACTTGCCCCTTCCCCAAGGATGCCGCAAACTTGCCCTGAAATACCTGGGGCCATTCAAAATAAAGGTTATCAATAAAGTGACTGTAGAGTTGGAGTTGCCCAAATCCCTGAGTAAGATCCACCCTGTTTTTCATTGCAGCCTTCTTCGCAAGGATCCTGGAGCTACGCAGTTTCATCCTCGCCCCCCGGAGCCACCTCCGACATTAGTGAAGGGTCAGAGTCACCATGAGGTGTCAGACATCCTGGACTCTAAGGTCCAAAGGGGGTGCTGTACTATCTGATCCGGTGGAAGTACTTTCCCCCGAGCTGTGATGAGTGGGTAAAAGCTACTGATGTGTCTGCACCGCAGTTACTCAAAAAATTTCACCTACTGTACCCACACAAGCCCAAGCCGAAGAGCTTAGGGGGGGCAGTATGTCAGAACTTGTAACTTTGATTGCTTTGCTTTAACCAAACTGACTCCATGTTGTAACTTAGAGTGCTTGACAGCGGTCATTGACCCGGGCCTCTCTGCTATGCCAAATATTTAGGGCAGTAAGACAGGCGGCAGAGAGTCTCTGCTTAACATCCACAGGTGCCCTTTGAAGCCGAGCCGTTTGGCCTTCGCAACAGGAGGGCATCCTCCTTTTCTGATAACGAAGGCTGGGAAAGCTGGGAAGAAGAGACAACCATTTGAGACCGTGTGAATTATTGTTTTATTATGCTTTGCTGTGGGCATAAAATGTAACCAACTGCCCAGAATCGCCATTACTGTTATTTCGTTACTATAGTACTGTAGTTCTTCAATAAAGACCCTGACTTGCAACAAGTACTGGACTCTTTTGAAGTTCATCCAAGTTCTGACAGGGGGTGCTATTCCCCTTAACTTTCAGTTTTGCTTGGCCCTGCCTTCAGAGCAGGACATTCCAGCTGAGCTTAGGCTCAACTTTGCAAATAAAAATAAAATAATAAGACCGCAGAAGCGACAAGGAAAGGGACGAGGCAGCTTACTCTCCCCCCCCCCTTCCCTCAGCATCTGAAGCCTCCTGGAGTCCAGCAGAAGCCGGGAGACCCAGGAACGCGGCTGCAGTTTTTCCCACGCCTCCCTGAACACGGCGGTGAGCGGCGAAGACTGCAGACGACCGGGGCGGAGACAGCAACACACGCGTCGGTGGCCCCGTGGACATCCCAAGCCTCTGTCTGGACCCGGCAGCACGCACAGGACAGACAGAACGGTGACAAACTCCTCCTTCCTCCTGAGGAATAGGTAGGGTTCCAGAGACCCATGGAATGGGGGTTTTGGTGGAGGAGGAAGTTCAGGAATGGGGAAAGTAGGGCGGCCTGTGCAAGGTTGCCTGGGGGAGGACTTAATGAATAGTCTGCACCCCCCCCCCAACCCTTCCTCTCACTGGAATAACTGAGCCTCAAGGGCCCCTATGCCAGGGTTTTTTCCAGAAGGCACAACAGCACTAGTCCAGAAGCTGATTACTTCCATAAAGGAAGACCAGGCGGAGAGGAGGTCCAGAGAACGAAAGGGAGTCCCACAGCCCAGTAGCAAAGCCTGAACAGGGCCTACAGGGAGTGGAAGGGGAAGGAAAATTTAGGCGGGAAAAGCAGCAATTTTGTGTCTTCTCTTTTTACAGTATCCTGGGCACTTCAAAATGGCTACCCCATCTGAATTCCCCAAGGCCAAGGACACAGCTATATGTGATTTGGACTTGTCTGACTCCCCCTCTCAAGAGGACCAGACAGAAAGCCCAATAGTGGATTTATCTGGAACAAGCTGCCAAGAGTGGATGACCCAGTTAACAGCCTCGCCTCCACTTCCATCCTACCATTCGATGCCAATGGCACACCAAAGGACCCCACGGATAAAAGGATTGAACAAGCCCTACGAAGGGATTTTGAAGCTTCAGCCACCTCTTTGCAGGCATCAGTGTCGGCTTCTTTGGCTGTCAGAGCCATTTATTCGTGGGCTTCAGAATTGGCCAAGGCGGAACAAGACTTGCCCAAGGAAGTTAAAGATGAGCTAAAGAAGATTGCCTTGTCTGCGGCCTTTGCAGCAGATGCCACTCTGAACACTATGCAACAATCTGCGAGAGCCATAGCCTCGAGCGTGACAGCCCGACGGAAAACTTGGCTGCGAAACTAGGACACAGATCCATCTGCAAGAGCCAAAGTAGCAGCGGTCCCTTTTAAAGGTGATTTACTCTTCGGCCAAGGCCTAGAGCGCTACTAGGTGGAGGACAAGGATAAGAAGGTTCTTCCATTCAAAAAGCGGGACAGAGATAAGAGATGCTTCCAGCCCTTTCGGGATCAAAGGAGGGACTCCAAGTCAAATTACTCCAAATCCTATAGGGGAAGATGGCAACAGAAGCCCCGCAGTTCCAGATCATCTTTCAGTACCGAAGGGCAGTCTTCCAAAGGCCCAAGGAAAGGCAATACCACCTGACTATGCACAGAACAGTCCCCCAGGGGCTATAGGGGGCCATCTCCAACACTTTGCCGAAGTGTGGAGACAGACAGTAACAGACAGATGGGTGGTGGAGACGGTGTCCAAGGGCTACAGTATAGAATTCAAGACAGTTCCACGAGACAGATTCCTGGAAGTTCTCAGGAACAAGTCTCCTCAAAAACATCAGCTTTTGCTATCAGCCATCCTCCATCTCCTCAAGATAGGGGCTATACAACCAGTGCTGGAGGAGAAGAGGACCTAGGGTGTCTACTCGATCTTCTTCATCGTCCCAAAAAAGAATGGGGATGTGAGAGCAATCTTAGACCTGAAATGGCTCAACAGAAAGGTAGAGATGAAGACGTTTCGGATGGAAACCTTGCGGTCGATCCTCCTAGCCCTACAAAAAGGGGACTTTCTGGCATCGATAGATCTATCCAAGGCCTATTTACACATACCAATTTGGCAGGGGCACCGCCGTTTTCTCAGATTCTCTTATGACGGTAGCCACTACAAATACAAGGCATTGCCATTCGGCTTAAAGTCCTCACCCAGAGTCTTCACAAAGATACTGGTGACACTAGTGGCAGCCCTGCGTCTCAGGGGAGTGTCATTGTTTCCATACCTGGACAACAGCCTAGTCAAGGCACCATCATTTACACAGATGAAAGCGGCCCTGAAGGAGTCAATGGATGTTCTGTCCTCCTTCGGGTTTGTCATAAATCGGGAGAAGAGTTCCCTCATACTGGCTCAATCCATCCTTCACCTGGGGGTGCAGATCAATACCAGGGAAGACAGAGTCCCAGGAAAGACAAGCGAAATTGACACAACTGATCCATTCAGTGTTGCAGGCCAAAACCACGCAAGTGATGACTCTAGCAAAATTGGTGGGACTCTTAGTCTTGTGCCAGGACCTTGTGCAATGGGCACATTCCCATACACGACCCATCCAGTCCTTCCTACGTCCCTTCCAGACAGCCATTGTTCAGAGGAAGCCGCTCCAGGTAGGAGTGCCAAAACGGGTGAAAGTGGCCTTGCAATGTGGTTGTCACCACGGCAGTTCCAAGCTCTGCAAGAACCAATTCGAACAGTCGTGACGACGGATGCCAGCTTGTTTGGCTGGGGGGCACATGTGAAAGGACAGATGGTTCAAGGGCGCTGGTCCGGGCAGGAGACTTCCAACAGTATAAATGTCCTGGAACTGAGGGCGATCAGACTAGCTCTGCTCCACCTTTCGGACATAGTGAAAGGCCAACATGTTCTCGTCCAAACGGACAATATGACGGTGAAAGCCTTTGTGAACAAACAAGTGATCGAAACTCTTACAGCGAGAAGCAACTCTGCTGATGGACTGGACAGAGACAAATCTTCGGTCCCTGAAGGCAACACACGTTGCGGAAAAGGACGACGTGTTAGCGGACTGGCTCAGCAGTCAGACCCTGGATCCAGTGGAGTGGTTGCTGAATAAGATGGTCTTCCGTCAAGTTTGCCAGAGGTTCGGGTTTCCAAAGGTGGATTTGTTCGCATCGGAACTAAACCATCAACTTCCTGTCAAGAACAAAAACTCAAAAGGCCATGGGCACAGCTGCGTTGCACGTGAACTGGCCCAAGACTCTTCTTTATGCCTTTCCCCCTCTCCAGGTGCTGCACAGGTTCTTGCTCAGGGTACAGGAATTGGGGGCGGAGGTAATAGTGATACCTCTATTTTGGCCAAGAAGGGTCTGGTTCCAGGAGTTGAGGCGTTTCACGGTAGCCGATCCCTGGATACTTCCGCTAAGGAAGGATCTTCTGCTACAGGAAGAGGCACTGTGTCCACAACTAGAGATGCTAAGACTCACAGCGTGGAAGTTGAACGGTGGAAACTAACTGAGTTGGGGTACCAAAAAGGGGTTAAAGATACCATGCTGGCCTCTAGACGAATGTCTACTAAGAACATAAGAGAAGCCATGTTAGATCAGGCCAATAGCCCATCAACTCAAACACTCTGTGTCACACAGTGGCAAAAAATTTATATATATATATATATATATATATATATATATATATATATATATATATATATATATATATATATATATATACACACACACACACACACACACACACACTGTGGCTAATAGCCACTGATGGACCTCTGCTCCATATTTTTATCTAAACCCCTCTTGAAGGTGGCTATGCTTGTGGCAGCTACCACCTCCTGTGGCAGTGAATTCCACATGTTCATCACCCTTTGGGTGAAGAAGTACTTCCTTTTATCCGTTTTAACCTGTCTGCTCAGCAATTTCATCGAATGCCCACGAGTTCTTGCATTGTGAGAAAGGGAGAAAAGTACTTCTTTCTCTACTTTCTCCATCCCATGCATTATTATGTAAACATCCATCATGTCACCCTGCAGTCGACGTTTCTCCAAGCTAAAGAGTCCCAAGCGTTTCAACCTTTCTTCATAGGGAAAGTGTTCCAGCCCTTTAATCATTCTAGTTGCCCTTTTCTGGACTTTCTCCAATGCTATAATATCCTTTTTGAGGTGCGGCGACCAGAACTGCACACAGTACTCCAAATGAGACCGCACCATCGATTTATACAGGGGCATTATGATACTGTCTGATTTGTTTTCAATTCCCTTCCTAATAATTCCCAGCATGGCGGCCTTTTTTATTGCAAACGCACACTGTCTTGACGTTTTCAGTGAGTTATCTACCATGACCCCAAGATCTTGGTCAGTCTCTGCCTCTTGGTCAGTCTCTGCCAGTTCACACCCCATCAACTTGTATTTGTAGCTGGGATTCTTGGCCCCAATGTGCATTACTTTGCACTTGGCCACATTGAACCGCATCTGCCACGTTGATGCCCACTCACCCAGTCTCAACAGATCCCTTTGGAGTTCCTCACAATCCTCTCTGGTTCTCACCACCCTGAACAATTTAGTGTCATCCGCAAACTTTGCCACTTCACTGCTCACTCCCAACTCTAAATCATTTATGAACAAGTTAAGGAGCATGGGGCCCAGTACCGAGCCCTGCGGCACCCCACTGCTTACCGTCCTCCACTGCGAAGACTGCCCATTTATACTCACTCTCTGCTTCCTATTACTCACCCAGTTTTTTATCCACAAGAGGACCTGTCCTTTTACTCCATGTCTCTCAAGCTTTCTAAGGAGCCTTTTATGAGGAACTTTATCAAAAGCTTTCTGGAAGTCAAGGTAAACAACATCTATCGGATCTCCTTTGTCCACATGTTTGTTCACCCCCTCAAAGAAATGTAACAGGTTAGTGAGGCAAGATCTTACCTTACAGAACCCATGCTGAGTCTTCCTCAATAACCCGTGTCCATCAATGTGCCTACTCATTCTGTCCTTGATAATGCTTTCTACCAACTTTCCCAGTACTGAAGTCAGACTGACTGGCCTGTAATTTCCCGGATCTCCTCTGGAACCCTTTTTAAAGATGGGGGTGACATTTGCTACCTTCCAGTCCTCAGGAACGGAGGCAGATTTCAATGAAAGATTACAGATTTTTGTTAGAAGATCCACAAGTTCAACTTTGAGTTCTTTTAGAACTCTCGGATATATGCCATCCGGACCTGGTGACTTATTAGTTTTTAATTTGTCTATCAGTTGTAGGACCTCCTCTTTTGTCACCTCAATCTGACAACACCCCTTCCAAAATTAGTGGTTCTGGGGCAGGCAAAAAGTTCTCATCTTCCACAGTGAAGATGGAGGCAAAAAATTCATTCAGCTTCTCAGCCATTTCCCTATCCTCCTTCAGTAATTCTTTTACCCCATGGTCATCCAAGGGCCCCACTGACTCCCTGGCTGGTTTCCTGCTTCTAATATATTTGAAGAAATTTTTATTGTTGGTCTTTATGTTTTTTGCAATATGCTCCCCATAGTCCCTTTTTGCCTGCCTGATCACAGTCTTGCATTTGATTTGCCACAGCCTGTGTTCCCTTTTACTAATCTCACCTGGACTGGTTTTCCATCGCTTAAAGGAGTCCTTCTTACCTTTTACAGCTTCCATTACTTTGTTGGTTAACTATGCAGGCCTTTTCTTATGCCTGTGCCTTTCCTAACTTGTGGTATGTATTTTATCTGAGCTTCTAGGATTATAGTTTTAAATAGTCTCCAAGCTTCCCCAAGGGTTTTGACCGTATTTACCTTTCCTTTCAGTTTCCTCCTCACATGCCTCCTCATTTCAGTGTATTTACCCTTTTAAAGTTAAACGTGGTTGTGGCGGTCTTTTTGGACAACTCCCTATTTATACAAACAGTGAAATCAATAACATTATGGTTACTGCTCCCAAGTGGCGCAATCACTTTTACATCTCTCACCAAGTCTTGGGCATTATTTAGGACCAAATCCAGGATCACCCCACCCCTGGTAGGTTCTGAGACCATCTGCTCCATAGCACAGTCATTGAGAGCATCAAGAAACTCAATCTCTTTCTCTCGACCAGAACACATATTGACCCAATCAATCTGCGGGTAGTTAAAATCACCTATTATGACACAGTTTTTACGTTTAGCCGCTCTCTTTAAGCCTTCCATCATATTATAATCGTCCTCTCTCTTTTGATTTGGTGGGCGATAACAAACTCCCATAGTTAAATTTCCTTTTGGGCCCTCTATTTCAACCCAAAGCATTTTTAAAAGTGAATCTAATTCTCTGACCTCAGTCTTACTGGACCGTATATTCTCTCTGACATACAGAGCCACCCCACCTCCAACCCTTCCCTCCCTATCCTTCCGATATAACTTATTTCCAGGAATCACCGTGTCCCACTGATTCTCCTCATTCCATCAAGTTTCTGAAATTCCCACAATGTCTATGTTTTCTCCCAACACTAAACATTCCAATTCACCAATTTTACTTCGAACACTTGCATACAAACATCTATAACACTTCGAACACTTGCATACAAACATCTATAACACTTCGAACACATGCATACAAACATCTATAATTTCCCAGGCAAGCTAGGCCCACCACCTTCCTCCTGCTGTCCCTTCTGAGGGCACATTCCCCTTATCCTCAGCACGGTGCCCTGTTCCCTCTCGACCCTCACACTCTCTGGCAGCAACAGGGCTGCTACGTTCAGAGCGGGGCTCATCTAATATGCCCCCGAGAGTCTTCCCCAAGTGCCTAACTGACCGTCTCTGCTTCTCCAGGGCAGTCACCTCGGCCTCAAGGGTATGAACTCGTTCCCTAAGGACCAGGAACTCCTTGCATCAAGCACACACCCAAGACTTCTGCCCTTTGGGCAGATAGTTGTACATGTGACACTCAGTGCAAAACACTGGAAAGCCCCCAACCCCCTGCTGGAATTCTATCTTCATGATATATATATTTTTTAAAATATACAGTCCTATTTAAATGCTGTTTGTTTAAGTGGCTCCCCTTCTGGAGGGACAACTTACCTTATTGGGAGAACAAGGAAATCAGACATCTGGGTTCCTGGTCCTTAGGGAGCCCCTAGGCGAAGAGTCACAGGCCAAGACCCTTTGGCAAGGCGCAGCTTAAAATGCAAAGAGGGTGGAGCAGAGGCACTCCTAAGCAATTTTATATTTTATTTATTTATTTATTACTTTACATTTATATCCCGCCCTCTCCGCAAGCGGACTCAGGGCAGCTCTCTCAATCAGCAGCAATCACTCTCAATCTCTTTCACCTTTAGCCCACTCAACCAAACAAAGAGCAAACAAAGACCAAACAAAGAGCAGTTCCCCAGCTATCACAACTCAGAATTTTAGGCAGCCCCACAAACCTCAGAATGAAGTCTTTCAAAACTCAGAAATTCTCAGCAACTTCTCCAGCTGTCTCAGCTATCAGAGCTGCTCTGCTCTGCTCCTCTCAGACCTCTGTGAGATTGTACACTAATAGAGTGTACATAGAGTGAGACTGTACACTAATAGAGTGTACAATGCCACTTGGCAGACCTTTGTATCCTGGTGTCAGGAAAATAGTGCAGACCCAATGGCTGCTAAGATAGCAGTCGTGCTAGCCTTTCTTCAGGCAAGGTTGGAGAAGGGACTTAATATCAACACCCTCCGAAGGCAGGTGGCGGCCATTTCAGCGGTGAGAGGTGATAGGAAGGGCAAGTTGCTGTCCAAACATTCACACATCAAACGCTTTTTAAGAGGGGTGTCTCTCCTTAATCCACCGCAGGCACGCAGGTTCCCTTCTTGGAATTTGAATGTAGTGCTTGAGGCATTAAGTCACAAGTCTTTTGAGCCTACAGCTTCATCCAGTTTAAAGATGCTTACTTTTAAAACTATTTTCCTGGTAGGGATTACTTCAGCATGCAGGGTGTCTAAGATTAAGGCATTGTCTATACACAAAGATCTTTGTGTTTTCCACCGAGATAAGGTGGTCTTGAGACCTGATCCGGCCTTTGTCCCAAAAGTTAATTCACTGTTTCATAGATCGGAAGAGCTTATTCTTCCTTCCTTTTGTCCCAATCCGCAGCACGAAAAGGAGAGACTATGGCACTGTTTAGACGTTTGCAGAGCCTTAAGCTTTTACTTGGACAGAACTAAGCCTCTAAGGTCTTCTGATTCCTTATTTGTTTCTTTTAGTGCCAGAGCCCTGGGTAAAGCAATTTCTAAATCTACAATTAATAGATGGTTGCGAGGCTGCATCATCGAGGTGCATAAGGCCAGGGGATTGGAGCCTCCATCAGGCATCACAGCTCACTCCTTAAGGGGAGCAGCCACTTCGGCAGCTTACAGAGCTTTCCCTTCTATGGAGGTGGTGTGTAGAGCGGCCACTTGGTGCTCCGTTCATTCCTTTACAAAGCACTACCGTATTGATAAGCTCGCTTCAGCAGAGGAAGCATTCGGTAGGAGGGTGTTGCAGGCTATTTGATCCAAAGGACTGAGTGGGCCCACCCTTGGGAACTGCTGTTATAAGTCCCATACGTCAGGACTGACCAACTACTGGGACTACTGGAGAACGGAAGATTCTGTTCACTTACCATGAAGTCTTCCTTCTTGGTGGTCCCAGGGTGGGTCAGTCCTCCCCGCCGGGTTTGGGATTGACTCAGTCTTTGCATCAATACACTGGGAGACCCGGGTGTTCGGGTATTTGTCTTTCTGCTGAGTTTACTGTGGACCATGTAATTGCACATGGAGAGTTATTGGTTACAGGCATTCTGGTTTGGTTGTACCAAACTGTCCAGTTCCACAGTTATGAATAAAGGAAGTTGGATGATTCTGTGTATGCTTCCTTGATTTCGGGTCTGGGAGGGGACGACAGATATTACTGTGGTGTTTCTTCCCTCAGTTGCAGTTTGTTTTCTAGTTTCTAGTTGAGAGTCGACTGGCTTGAAGATGAACTGAAAGGAAGGAACTTGTTTTGCTGGCCCTGCCTACGGAGAGGAGGAGCTATATTCCCATAGGTCAGGATTGACCCGCTCTGGGACCACCGAGAAGGAAGATTTCACGGTAAGTGAACAGAATCTTCCGTTTCATCTGACTTTCATAATCCATAGATACAGATATAACTCATCTGCCGTACAAGAAATGAGTCCTAGTGCATTAAGGCTAACAAAACAACCTACAGAAGAGGAAGAAAAGTTTGAATGGGTCTTCGTACCACAGAAATCTGCATAATAATCAATTAATCACAAGAGTCCAAAGTGTACCAATGGTTAAGCGCAAGAGATCAATTCAAAACAAAGGAGCAGGCCTCGGATTCAGCAGGAGTTCACAGCAGCACAGCTCCTGAACCTTTCTGTCGGCCCCCCACCCCCACGTTGTCCATTGAATAGGAAGTGCAGCTGCATAACAATCCTGGATGAGCTCCATCACCTCTTTTTCTACAAAACGACCCCTGCAGAGGAGTCAAACAAACCTGAGCTCTAGCCTGAAAACTGGTTCTTTGCTCTCAGAGATTTTTGTTAATGAACTGAACTATGTATTTCACTTTCCTTTTTTTTTTTCCAGATATTCTTTTATTAATTTAAAAAAAGAAAAACAATAATATATACCAGCCAACAGATAATAGTAACAAACAACACAATAAAGTAATCATATAATTGGCCTTTCAATCATCCTTAAGGAGGGTTGTCTGTGGTTTTTATCGTAACCAGAAAATAACAAATATAAGCATTTGGGGAAAAAAAGAAAAACAATTGATCATTAGTCTATCATTAATCTAGCATTTTTTTTCCAATATCTTTATACAAAGTATAAACAGCGTTCAGATTTTCCTTCTTATTATGCAATATTAACGCCTTGCTTTGCTTCGTACCATTTATAAAATTTAACCCATTTTCTACTAGCTTCAGTTCTGGACTCTCCTTTTAACATATTCAAAAGTATATCCATTTCGGCAGCATTAAAAATTTTGTCAACCACTTCGTTTAATTCGGGACATATCCTTTGTCGCCAATATTTAGCAAAGACTATCCTTGCCGCCGTAAGAATATATATCGTCATATGTTCATCCTCAGAAGGTACAACTTTCTTAACAAATGACAACAACATCACCTCCAGTTTAAACTGCAGATCTAATTGTAATATTGCCTTTAGTGTATCGTGTACTCTTTTCCAAAATTTTTTAGAAACTTTACAGTTCCACCAAATATGATAAAAGGAACCTATTACTAAACCACATTTCCAACATAAAGGTGAGATTGATTGATTGATTTTAGACAATTGCAGGGGAGTAATATACCATCTGTGATAAAGCTTAAAAAAATTTTCTCTGTAGTTAATCGGTTTAATAATTTTATAATTCACTTTCCAGAAATTGGACCATTGTTCCAAATCGATATTTTTTTGCAGATTTTGGGACCATTTTATCGATGACTCTTTGACCATTTCATCCTCTAATTTAATTTGTAAAATATAATTATATACTTTCTTAATTACCTTATCCTCATCTGTAAGTAAAAGCTTATCAAAATCAAAATTATATTTGGTAAATCCTTTCAACTTATCCATGTTGTATTTGGCTATTATCTGATTCATCGTCCATCAATCAAATTTTATCCCCCTAGATTCAAGATCATCTTTCTTTCTTAAATTGTCCTTCTCATCTAGGAGATCCTGATACCTAGCCGTTCTTGTAGAGTTCCATAACTGTGGCAGGGTTGAGGCTTCTTCCGGAGATAGCCATCTCGGTGTCTTATTATAAATTATTCTTCTGATTTTCAACCAGACCTCATATAAAGTTTTGCGAATTAAATGATTCCTAAAATAATTCTGTCCCTTGTGAATATACCATAGGTTCGCGTGCCAGCCGGCCTGCAAGTCAGAACCTTCCAAAGCTAATATACGAGTATCCTTCAAAGAGATCCATTCTTTCAACCAAAGTATGACACAAGCAGAGTGATAAGTTTCCCAATCCGGAAGGCCCAGTCCTCCCATATCCTTTTTATCTTTTAAAATTTTCCATTTTACCCTAGGTCTCTTGCCTTGTCAAACGAATACTTTAACTAATTGATCTAATTTAGTAAAAAAAGATTTCTTAACCACAAAGTTAATCATTTGAAATAAGAACATAACTTTGGGTAGGATAGTCATTTTGATCAATGCTATTCTACCCATAAAAGAGAGTTTCATATTAGCCCATTTTTTTAAAGAAGAATCAATCTCATTTAAAAGAGGGACATAGTTATAGTCGTATAAATTGCTACATTTATTTGACATAGTAATCCCCAAATACTTTACTTTCGTTTCATTACTAAACCCTGTTCTTCTTTCAAGCTCTTTAACCTCTTGTAAAGGAATGTTTTTAGTGAGCATTTTGGACTTCTGCTTATTTATTCTTAATCCAGCAACTTGTCCATAATCAGCTAATTCTTTTAAGATCTCCTCAACGGATTCTACGTCATTTAGAGATATCAGAACCATGTCATCAGCGTAAGATAGGACCTTATAAGATTCTTTTTTAATTTTTAGCCCCTTAATTTTGCTATTGCATCTTATAGCATTATTTAGAATTTCTAATGATAAAATAAAGAGTAACGGCGAGAGTGGGCATCCTTGTCTCGTACCTTTGGAAATTTTTATCTTCTCTGTTAATACACCATTAACAATAATTTTAGCTGCCTGTTCTGTGTAAAGGGCCTGTATATTTTTAACAAAAGTATCACCGAAATCCATAACTTTTTTTATTAAAAGTTATGTATTTCACTTTCCTATGCCTAAAATTTCCTGGTTGTATTGAACTTTAACCAAACCCATAATAAATGTTTGGGGGGTGGGGGGTTAAACCAATATTGTGCGATAAGTTCCAGACTTGGTTTGACTTTCTGCTTTTAACAAATCTATTAAAGCCATGTTATATATCAGGCAGATATGTAAAATTTCCAGAAATCCCAGTCATGAAAAAAACTGTATTTCTTCTGTTTCCCCCCAGGAAAAATGGAAGTTTTGAGATATATATGCAAGAGTTATTTTTCTTCCAAACCTAAACCTATTTTGCTGCTTTAGCAACACAGAGTGCAACAGTTATAACTTGACTAGCATATAAAATTGTATCAATATGCATTTATGGAATTTAAAAGTATAAATACCATCAATTTTATGCAAGCACAATTGCAAACCCACCCATACTAAAGCAAAAGCGAGCTGCAAGCCATTGCACCCTATGCTATTCTAGTAGAGTTCACTCATCCCAAAAGTGTGTTTATAAATTTTCCCACAAGAGCTTTTTTCCACCACGGCTCCACATAATTTCCCAATTTTTCAATCAAGAAGGGGGGTGGGAGTCCTGCACCCTCCCCCCAAAAATTGTCAGGCCTTCACAAGAGCACATCTCTAACGTTCTACAGGCAAACTTTCCAGGAATCACAAACCAAATGACATGTAAGAAAGCAATCTTCTTTAGATTCCATTATAGGGTATCAAGAAGGTACAAGACTTCAAAAAATCCCAATCCAAGGTTGCAAACCACAAAAAACATCAACAACTCTGTGCAGTTGATTCTCCATTTATTCACTTTGAATATGGAAGACAATCACTGTAAGCTTACTTCCAAATGAGAACTCAACATATATCAGGAAGAAGACTCAGTCTGGGGACATGACTGCTTTAAAAAGCAAAAAAGAGTAATTTCCTGTGCAGTCCAGCTTCAAAACTGAACTTTAAAATTAACTTCACAAAAAAGTATCCATACAATGCATACAAATTTAGATCAGCTGAGCAGTAAAGGAGTATTTGCAGCATCCTTAGAACACCCCTGCCCCATGGTTGGGAAGAGACAAACATAATGTCATAAACAGTCTGGGATTTACTAACAGAAACACTAAATTGTTCAGGGTGGTGAGAACCAGAGAGGATTGTGAGACACTCCAAAGGGATCTGTTGAGGCTGGGTGAGTGGGCGTCAACATGGCAGATGAGGTTCACTGTGGCCAAGTGCAAAGTAATACACATTGGGGCCAAAAAACCCAGCTACAAATACAAGTTGATGGGGTGTGAACAGGCAGAGGCTGACCAAGAGAGAGATCTGGGGTCGTGGTAGATAACTCACTGAAAATGTCAAGGCAGTGTGCAATTGCAATAAAAAAAGGCCAACAACATGGTGGGAATTATTAGGAAGGGAACTGAAAACAAATCAGCCAGTATCATAATGCCCCTGTATAAATTAATGGTGCAGTCTCATTTGGAATACTGTCTACAATTCTGGTCACCGTACCTCAAAAAGGAGGAAAAAGGGCAGAAAAGGGCAACTAGAATGATTAAAGGGTTGGAACACTTTCCCTATGAAGAAAGGTTGAAACGCTTGGGGCTCTTTAGCTTGGAGAAACGTCGAGTGAGGGGTGACATGACAGAGGTTTACAAGATTATGCATGGGATGGAAAGTAGAGAAAGAAGTACTTTTCTCCCTTTCTCACAATACAAGAACTCGTGGGCATTCGATGAAATTGCTGAGCAGACAGGTTAAAACGGATAAAAGGAAGTACTTCTTCACCCAAAGGGTGATTAACATGTGGAATTCACTGCCACAGGAGGTGGTGGAGGTTACAAGCATAGCCAGCTTCAAGAGGGGATTGGATAAACATATGAAGAAGAGGTCCATAAGTGGCTATTAGCCACAGCGTATTGTTCGAACTGTCTGGGGGCAGTGATGCTCTGTATTCTTGGTGCTTGGAAGGGGCAAAGTGCAAGGGCTTCTAGCCCCACTTGTGAACCTTCTGATGGCACTTTGGGGGGGGGGGGGTTGGCCACTTTGTGACACAGAGTGTTGGACTAGATGGGCCATTGGTCTAATCCAACATGGCTTCTCTTATGTTTTTACCTGCCTTTTTCACAACAAAGTCAGATGAAGGTCACATTTACCCTGTTGGAGAAAAGTGAGTTGTTTTTAAGGCACATATCCTAACAAGAAGAGATTTGTGAGGACTTGCAAGGGGTATTTCATTATCCCCTCCCCAGTACTTCCTCTTCCCTGAGAACCCCCACAGCCTCTGCCTTTTCCTGCTTCTTTCTCTCTTTACAATCCCACCAACCAAGCTATCTGCCCAAAGTTCAAGTTTTCCTCCTTCTTTCTCTGGAAGCCTCTTCCCAAGAAAACTTGGGCTCAGTTGTGCAGTGTTAGCCAGCTGCCATGCCCAGTTGCGCATTGGGAAACCTGCAAGGACTTGAGGTAAAGTACTTCAATTTTTTTCCTGTATTAACCCCCGTACACACACACACTATTTCCTCTTTCTCTCCTCATGACAACCCTCACTTTCCCCCACATACTTCTCTCTTTCCTGCCCACCATATTATCTGTCCCCTATATTTAGCTTTATGTATTTATTTACACCCTGCCTTTCTCCATACTAGGGACCAAAAGCAGCTTACATCATTCTCCTCCCTCACAACAACCCTGTGAGGTACCTTGGGCTAAGAGCAGAGGCCTGAGCCAAGGTTACCCTGTGAGCTTCTATAGCAGAGTGGTGATCTGGGTCTCCTTGATCCTAGTCTGAAACTCTTAACCATTACGCCACATTGCTTCCATGGTGGTGACTGCTGTTGAACAGTAGCAAGCAGCCTTGCCTGGGTGAGTAATGCTAAAGCTGGCTAAAGTTGCCTGGTGACTGCTGCCAGGCCTGGCCCAGATGAGTCCTTCCTCAAAGATCAAAACACCACTGAAAAGAATCTTCCCCCTCCCACTGCCTTTTACTGACGGAGACTAAGGCTTGAGGGTTGGCAGTACTGCTGTGGTTGCCTAACAGCAGCTACTGAGTTTCTTAAAGCTATAGACACTCTTTCTACCTTGGGAAGTAGAAACAGTGATCTTTTTTCACATTACAGATTTTTCGGCAATTGAGGGACATTAAGGAAAGGTGCATATGGGTATCTGTGAAGTATTTTGCTGTCAGAAGTAGTTCTCTATTAGATAACTTCTGTATACTCGTATCCTGCTTACGTAGCTAATTTTCCACTAACTCCCTTACACTGGTGCTGCTGAAGCAAGGGGGGTGCACACATGTAAAACAAGCATACGTATATAACTGATACAGGATGGGAATTTTTGTAGAGCAGCCCCAAGTATCACCACGTGTCAATTCTCTATATTGCAACAGTTTAGCAATGTTAATAAAAGTAGCTCAGAAAGTGTCAAAGCACAATCCTTTGTTTTCTAATGGCTATTTTAATACCTACTTTTTTATTCCCATAATTTCCAATTTTACCAATTTCCTATAGTTATGAGAAATGCATTGCTAGAACACAATTATAAATTTATTATTTAATAAATCTACTATTTTGCAAATATATACAACAGATACAATAGGCTTATTTACTTTACTTATATACACTGCCTTTTCTCCCCTCTGGCAACCTAAAGCAGCTCAGATCTCCTCTGCTTCATGTTATTCCCACAATAACAGTCAAGTAGGTTAGGCTGAGAGAGTGCAGCTGCCCCCAAGATACTCCACAAGCATACCCCACAAGGATCCAAAACCTGGGTTACCCAGTTCCTAGTCCAGCAGTCTGACTACTACATGACACTGGCTCTTTCATTTGTCACATAGGAAGACTACAGCACTGCATTCTTAAGTAAAGTATACAACACTACAAAACACAATTCAGAATGTCCTTCAATGTGGCCTTGGAATTTCATTACTGAGTATTCATCAGCATCTTGCAAGAATGACTTTATTCAATAGCATTTTTATTAAAATATTTTCAGCTCCTAATTTCTCCTCAAAAATTTTCCTCAAATTTAATGTAATTTTATCAGGAATACTGACAATATTCTAAAACTGATAGCTAAAGCAGACATGTCACAAACTAGTTGCCTTGCAGCCTGGAAAACTGAATGACTTTCACTGGAATAAAAATATTACTTGGCATTTGTATATTATTGTCAAGTGTAGTGGAAACTTCACACACAATGCCCATATTACAGAAGAAGAACCAAAGGCTTAACAGAAAGTGGTTTGCTTAAGGCCAGGGTTGGAATTCTAGCAGGAGCTCCTTTGCATATTAGGCCACACACCTCTGATGTAGCCAATCCTCCAAGAGCTTACAAGGCTCTTTCATGTAAGCTCTTGGAGGATTGGCTACATCAGGAGGGTGTGGCCTAATATGCAAAGGAGTTCCTGCTAGAATTCCAACCCTGCCTAAGGCCATCATTCAAGTCAATTGCAGGGAAAATCTGTACCAGGAACTTCCTGATATATCACTCACTTTTAACGGCTAAATTAAGAATTCTGAGAATCTAAACTTACACAACTGGTCCCTTTTAATGAGGTTTGCAGACCCACAAACCACATGAACTGATTCAGTTCATAAATGAACCTCCCAGTTCAGGGTTCAGTTCATGGTTCAGCCACGAACCCAACTGCGTTTTCCTAGTTTGTACCCATCCCTACTTCAGAACACACTTCTAGGATTCATGACTTCATAGAATATCTTGAGGACACGATTGCTTTCTGTACCCCTACCTCAAGACACTTTTCCTGATGTAGTTAACCAAATAATGCCAATAAGAACAGTCAAAGAAATATTCAGTGACGTCCATACCATTGTGACAAAGAAAGCAGTCTTAAAAAGCATTTAAAAAGATTATAGTTAGAACTGTATATTTCATGTATCAACAGGTTTAGTCTCTTAATATATTTTGAATATGACATCTTTTTTTAAAACAACTTTTTGGAATACATGTTGGAATACATGGGGGGCGGGGAGGAAGAAACTGTGTACAATAAGAGTTTACAAAAAGATTAAGAGTGTTTGAATACGGCTTCCAATTACCAGGGGTCTACAAATAACAAAGCCAATCAGTAAATTTAAGTCCAATTACTAGAGAAAAAGACTATAGTACAGTTAACTGCCAAATAAATTTCTTCTAAAAACTGATGGTCTGTGTCATGACAGTTCCTTGGATAAATAGGTCAGGTTTTGTGCAAAACAACAAACACCCATACTTTGTCCTCTTTCAGTTTGCTTTCACAGCTGATGTTATTTGTATCTTTAGTGGGCAATACTGAATGGACCACACCTTTGTCAGGCATCCCTGAACACAGTAGTCATACCAGTCTAACAAAGGATAAAGGCAGTCTTCCATTGTGACCTGAAACAGTGCTTCAGCTAGCTGTATTAGATCAGTGTAAAAAGAACTTGAAGAGTTTTGTGCCATCGACTCATAATGATTTCTTTTCTTACGCCACAAATGGGATAACATTTGTGGGCATGTTTCCCTTTTAAAAACTACTGTAATTGTTGTTGTGGAAAGAATTCCTAACCCTAACCCTATCAGCCCTATACCCTTCTCACACAAAAGTTCTTCCACCACTCTAGACCAAAGAAAGAAAAAATCCAAACGCACTTCAGAAGATGAATACGTATAATCAGCAAAAACATAAGTGTACATAACTCATTCACCACGCAAGAATGGGATTCCAAAGAACAGAGATCTCATCTACAATTATGCAAGCTGGCAGAAATGCAGAAATCAGAACTAGAAAATTATTCCAAATTCCTAGAAACTGGTAAAAGAAAACAAACAAATCAGTACGACCAGGGGATTTTTTGAGCAGGAATGCACAGGAACACAGCTCCAGCTGCTTGGTGCTGGGGGTGTGGCCTAATATGCAAATAAGTTCTTGCTGGGTTTTTTTGTAGAAAAAGACCTGATTGCGACTGTGATTAACACTTCTCTGGGAGTAAGCCCATTGAAGCAGGATTCTGAGGAGACATGTTTAGGATTGCTCTTTGAATTATCATCATCATCATCATATGGGGGCAAGAGAGATATTTATGGGATTTGAAAGCAGAGTATGTTCTAGAACTAGAGCAGTGCAGAACTCATGGGATTTGCCCATGATGCCTCACATCTAGACAGTGTGAGTCAGTATTTTGTATGGTCTAATAAAACAATTCTGCCAGCAAAACAACTTTGTGTTTGTCAAGCATGAGATTTCAAAATAACCAGTCCTTGGGGTTTTGAAACAAAGTATGGTTTATTGATAATCCATGTGGCTCAGCTGAGCTAGGTATTGGAACTGATACTTAGCAACAACAGAATACAGGTTTTAAAATGGCACATCAAAGGTTCTATAAACAATTCTACATTCACGTGTGAAATTCACACTCTAACTTCCTTATCTCTATTGCGTTTGGCTCTTCCTGGGTCCAGGCCTCACTGGGCCTGGGAATGAGTCCCAGGAGGTCTTATCTTCAAAGAGGACATTCCTGTATTTGTTAGTAAAAGCGAAAGAAGCAATGGAGGGGGTTTGATGTGCCTGAATCTATTTCATGGTTAGTAGCAATTCTATACTCTGTTATAACAACTAGAAAATTCACAATGCTTGACAGTGTTGAGTACTCAAGGACATCTAAATGTTATGCCAGTTCCTAAAATAATCCTGAATTTTATATAAAAATATCTTTCGTTTGATAATCTGTACTCTTTTAGTATATCAATACCAGCAAGTTCGATGTTACAGATTGTAATGTTTTATTATTCTTATTATTGTACTGGCTGTATATTATGTTTAAAAATAAACGTGTTTTGAAAATGAAAAAAAAAATGTTACAACACTCATATTCTAAACATGCATTGGTACACACCTAATTTTTAATATGTGTTTTCTAGAAACACAATTGATTAAGTTTCCCATTATACACAAGAGCTCTGCAGTGTAAGTGATTAAGCATGGGCTCTAAAGACCTGGGTTGACATCCCACTTCCCATTAAGTTTACTTGGAAGTTTATTCAAGGTATGAACTCCAGATACATAGAAACAGAAGTTAACATTTCTTATATATAGGCAGATGCCCCTACATAGGTGAACATTGCTGTCCTATTGCTTCAGACCAACATGGCTACCGATATGGATCTATAATGTACAATCATTCAGTGGAGGTCTGGTATATAATGAATATAAAAGTGGATCAATTATTTCCAGCATGGATCACAATTAAAAAGATCTGCAGCAAAACCCCAAATGATAAGTATCTAGGAGTATTCTACCAGTGTCAAATTTAGGGATACTTATTTGCTGATTCACAGTGAAAAAGTTTCAGCAACTGCAACTCATACTGTAGTCAGCTGGTAGTAAAAAGCTCTTCAAGACTTCAAACTCAGAATTCAAGATTCCCAGTTTCTGCACAGAGTGTAAAAATGCTTTTGTCAGCCCTGGCTTGTGGAACACTAGTATGCCTCATTATCTTTTACTGCAAGATACACTTGTCCTCACTGCTTCATTTACTGACATCTCTAACTGCACGACATCTGAAATACCCTGCCACAAAATTTATTTCATTAAAATTTTATTTTTCATTTCTCTGACTTTCCCTGACCACCATTTGTCAATTTCCCTGACCACCATTCAAATATAACCACAAGTTAAAAAATGAATAGGTCATTGTTGCCAAAGTAAGAGACTTAATTTCAGCTTCTTTCAACATTAACTGCAGCAACATGTTTTGCAATTACATCAAAAATTATACCAAGATACAAACTTCAATTCAAGTAAACTCTGAATACTTACAAGTAGGAACTTTACAATGAGCAGATCAGCAGCAAGAAAGAAAGACAGGTTGCTTACCTGTAACTGTAGATCTTTGAGTGGTCATCTGTGCATTCACACTTGTGGGATACTGCGCCTGCGCCGGTCCCCGATCGGTATCTGTAAGAAAGCCCGGGAATTTTCCGCGGTCGGCGCCACTGGGCATGCGCAGGCGTCCCATTGCGCACGCCCAACGGCGCCATCGCGGTAATCCCGCCAGTTCCTTCATGACCGCTGGAAGCTCCTACTGGAGGGAGACCGTCAGCAGTGGGGAAGGAGGGCGGGTAGTGTGAATGCACAGATGACCACTCGAAGATCTACAGTTACAGGTAAGCAACCTGTCTATCTTCTTCGTGGTCTCTGTGCATCACACTTGTGGGAGATTAGCAAGCAAGGCATACCTGGAGCCACCTGAAGACGGTCAACCGGAAACAGCAGTTTGTAGCAACGCAGTCCCCAACCGAGTCCTCTGCTGAGCATGCACGTCTAGCGCGTAGTGCTTCATGAAGGCATGCGGGGAAGCCCAGGTAGCAGCTTTGCAGACATCCGTCAAAAACACACCTTTCAGGAACGCCACCGACGTCGCCATCGCTCTTGTGGAGTGTCCACGGACAGGTCCAGGCAACGGCCTCTTTGCCAGGAGGTAGCAGAGCCTGATCGTCTCCGTCAGCCACTTCGAGAACCTCTGGGACGAGATCTTTGAGCCCAGCTTGGGCGCAGTGTACGAGACGAATAGCTGCTGGTCCTTGCGAAAGGCTTTAGAGCGCTTTAGATAAAAGAGCAAGGCACGCTTGACGTCCAGGGCGTGCAGCCTACGCTCCTCGTCCGAGGAGGGGTTAGGGAAAAGGGTTGGTAGCCAAACCTCTAGGTTGAGGTGGAATTGGGAGGCCACCTTAGGGAGAAAACTAATGTCTGGGGCCAAAGAGACACCAGACTCTCTAAAAACTAGATAGGGATAGTCACAACGCATCGCCGTGAGTTCCCCCACGCAGCGTGCAGAAGTGATGGCCACCAGAAATGCAGTCTTCCAGGACAGGAGCTGCAGAGAGCACGTGGCCATAGGTTCAAAGGGACGCCTAGTTAGTCTATCCAGGACCAGTGTCAAGTCCCACAATTGAGTGGGGGGCTTTGATGGTGGATGCAGCCTAAACAGACCCCTCAAAAACTTCTTGGACTGAGGGTGAGCAAAAATAGAGTACCCCCCCACGGGTTCGTGATAGGCAGATATGGCTGCCAGGTAGACTTTAATGGAAGAGAAAACTAGGCCTGCGTCCACCAGGGATAGCAAGAAATCAAAGACTGCCGACAGGCCTGCCTCATGCGGTGTGCCTGATCGGTCAGCCATAAAGTTCGAGAACCTCCTCCACTTCCTATCGTAGGAGGCTCTGGTGGAGGGTTTCCTGCTATTCAGTAGGACCTCCTGGACCCTGCCAGAGAACTCTAATGGTCTATCAGCCATGCTGTCAGTTTCAGGTGTGGCACGTTGTGGTGCAGGACGTGCCCCCCCTGAGACGACAGGAGGTCTGGTTCCGCTGGGAAGTGGTAGAAGCTCCCCTTCGACAGCTGTAGTAGGGTGGAGAACCAGTTCTGGCGGGGCCACCATGGGGTCACCAGGATGCAACGTGGGTGCTCTGTTGCTATCTTGCTGACTACTTTCGTCAACAGGGGAAGGGGCGGGAACAAGTAGAGAAACCGGCCCGCCCAGGGAAGGAGGAGCCCGTCCCCCAGGGATGCTGGGTCCGCCCCCCCTCTGAAGCAGAACATGGGGCACTTCTTGTTCTCTGCTGTAGCAAAAACGTCCAGTTGTGGGTGCCCCCAGAGCTGGAAAACTGGTTCCAGGAAGCGCCACTGCAGCTCCCACTCGTGCAGTGACGCCCCCCCTCTGCTGAGGGAGTCCGCCTGGGTGTTGAGGACCCCCGGCAGATGTGTCGCCTTCACGAAGATGTCGTACTGGATGCACTCCGACCACAAGTCCATCGCCAGTGCACAGAGCCGACGAGACACTGTCCCACCCTGCCTGTTGATGTAAGACAGGGCGGTGGTGTTGTCTGTGAGCAGTGCCACCGTCTTTCCCGCCAGCCTTGGGCGGAAGGAGCGAAGGGCGAAGTGCACCGCCAGCAGTTCCAGGTAATTTATGTGGTGCAGGGCCAGCTTGAGAGGCCACTGGCCCCCCACGCACAGTCCGTCCATGTGGGCCCCCCACCCCCACAGGGAAGCGTCTGTGGTGATAGTTACAGTGGGAGCCAGGAGGTGGAAGGGGGCCCCCTGGCAGATGTTGTCCTTCGATTCCCACCATTGAAGCGATTGAAGCGTCGTAGGGGGAATAGTGAACCTCTTTCGAGGTGAGTCTTTGGTCGGGCGAAACTGACGGAGAAACCACAGCTGCAGGTCTCTCATCTTCAGTTTCGCGAAGAGTAGCACGCTTGTCGTCGCCGCCATCAGCCCCAGCATCCGCTGAAGCTGTTGTACTGTGCCCCACCCTTGCCTCTGAAGCAACTGTACCGTGCTTATTATGTCCTCTGCCCTCTGGGTGGGCAGGAACGCCCGATGAAGGGTTGTGTCCAGCACTGCACCTATAAACTGCACTGCCCTTGATGGAGTGAGCTTTGATTTCTCTAGGTTGACCTGCAGGCCCAGGGCATCGAGAAGACGTAGCGTGGCCGTGATGTGGGCAGACAGGCTTTCCCTTGATCTGGCTACCAGGAGCCAGTAGTCTATATATGGGAAGACTACGCTCATCATCTTTGTAAACACCCTGGGTGCTGTGGACAGGCCGAATGGTAGGGCCGTGAACTGGAAATGCTGTGGGCCCACAGCAAATCTTAAAAACCTTCTGAACTCTGGGTGGATGCTGATATGGAAGTGAGCATCCTTGAGGTCTAGGGTGGCCATCCAATCCCCTTGGTTGATGAGGGGCAGGATTGATTGCAGTGTGGACATCCTGAACTTCTGGTACAGGATAAATTTGTTCAGATTCCGAAGGTCCATAATAGGTCTCAAGCCTCCATCCCTTTTGGGAACCAGGAAGTAGCGGGAGTAGAACCCACCAGCCCTGTCCTCTGCTGGTACCCTCTCTATGGCTTGTTTCTGTAGGAGGTTGGCCACCTCCGCCAGCAGAGGTGGGGAGGGAGGAGTGGTGACCACTACAGACTGGTTTGGAATCTGAGCAAAGTCTATTTTGTAGCCCTCTTTGATGATGGACAGGGCCCACCTGTCTGAGGAGACCAGCTCCCAGGCAGGCAGGAAAGGGCGGAGGCGGATAGTTGAATGGGTGGGGGCGATGATGCGTGCAGCAGCAAAGTCAAAGTCCCTGCTTAGAGGGGTGGGCACCCTTAGATTTGCCCGAGGGCTGGGTGCCGTAGCGACCTCTGTTGTTACCCGAGTAGGCCTGCTTGTCGGGTTGCGAGGAACGAGGGCGCCACTGTTGATCTGAGGGTGGCTTGGTAGGGGGCTTCCTGGTCCAGGATCTGCTCCACTGCCTGGCTCTGGGTTGCCTGGAGGGTGCCTGAACCCCCAGACTCCTAGAAATCTTTAAGTTTTTATCCAGCTCCTGTAGAGCATTGTCTGTGGTGGTACTAAACAGGCCGTCCCCTTCAAAGGGTAAGTCCTCGATGAGCGCCCTGGTGTCTTGCTGTAGGGCGGCAGACCTTAGCCAGGAGTGTCTACGGATGGAGACGGCGGACGTGATGGCCGTGGCCGACACGTCAACCATGTGCCTCGCTGCTGTTAGTTGCTGCTTGGCTACTGTGAGGCCTTCTCTTTGCAGTCTCTTAGCGATCACTTTCTTGTCCTCAGGTAAAGAAGAAAGGAGGGGGGACAGCTGTTCCCACATGGCGTACTGGTATCTCGCCATGCAGGCTGCATAGTTGGATACCTTCGCGCCAAGGGATCCCGCCGAATAGATCTTCCTGCCCATACCATCCAATTTCTTCCCCTCCTTGTCAGGCGGGGCAGAATGCACCCTGCGCGACTTCGAGGAAGATGAGACGATGGCTGAATTTGGTTTTGGGTGCGTGAAGAGAAACTCAGCCCCCGCCTCCTGGACCTTGTACATATGGTCCAGCTTCCTCGAAGACACCGGTGCCGAGGATGGCTTCTTCCTTGAGTGCCTGTAGGATGACCTTGGTTACAGGCAGAGCTACAGCCGTGGACATGTCCCGTTGTACGATATCAAAGACGTTATCGTCTACGACTGGCTTGGGCTGGGAGATGGGCAAGGAAATGGTGGTTGCCATCCTTTTAACCATCTCTGCATAGGACCGCAGTTCTTCTGAGGGCGAGACTGGGAGGTCCTCCGCTGTGTTGGGATCTGGCGAGGGTTCCCAGGCTCTCTCCTCGTCGCTCTCCGACCCCGATGGCGAAGACTCTCTGTGCTCTGAGCGCTCTGACAGGGGTGGTGTTGGCTCCCTCCGTGGCGACTGGATCGGTGTCGGGGGTCGGTGCTGGGGCTCTGTCGGTGCGACGCGTCACTCCGGTGGGATCGAGACCGATGCCGATGGTCTTCTGGATCGGTGCGATGTCCTGGAGAATGAGGACATTTCGGACCGCTGCTCCCACTCCGGGTGCTCCCTTGGTTGGTACCAATGGTACTGCGGGCAGCAGGGGTAGGGCGACTGCCATCTATGCTGCTCCCAAGGGGGTATCGGTGGGAAGCGTCAAGGCTTGACCGACGGCTCCCTCTGTCTTCCGTCTTTGGGCGCCGCAGTTCTAGCCGCGTCGGCCGATGTCGATGCCTCGACGTCTGAGGCCGATTCGCCGCTTCGCCGAAGAGAGTCCGCCGAAGGAGATCGCCGCGTTAGGTCGATCTCTGCTTCCGATGCTGGGGGGCGCGGCCAGTGGACGCTGGCCCTGGGCGTCGATGGGCTGTGTGGCCGATGAGCGCTGGCCCTGGGAGTCGGTAGGCTGCGTGGCCGATGAGTGCCGGCCCTAGGTGTCGATGGGCTGCGCAGCGGAGAAGGAGGAACCCTTCTCGGCGGCTCGGCGGTGATCGGCGCCGACACATCGGGGGAAGGCGAAGTTGAGCGAGGCCGTTTTCGCTTCTCCTTGCTCTTCGCCTTCTTGGAGGAAGATTCTCGCCCCGCTTCCTCCCGTCTCTTTTTCGCTGGTCTCTCGACCGACCCCTCGAGGGCTCGTTTCGTGGGGTCTTGCTCCCTCGGTGCTTCCCCTTCGATCATGGTCGCATTGGCCGATGGGACCGTCGGGGCTTGGGCGTCCGCCATTTTTGGTACCGATGCCGAAGGGCCCGCCGTTGATTTCGGGGGACAAAGTGCCGAGGCAGTTAATGCAGCCGATAGCCTTGCCGCCCTGTTCTTCCTCGTTTGTTTGGAGAAGCGGAGGCAGTGTGGGCAGGCCTCCACACGGTGCGCTTCACCCAAGCAGAGGAGACACAGGGAATGGCCGTCTGGGGGGGCGATCTTCCCGCAGGCCCGGCACCTCTTAAAAAACCCCCAACGACTGTCCATAGACAATCGTACTAGGGGAAGCCCTCTCAGAATCCTCTGAGGAGGGAAAAACTAGGGAGCAACAGGGAGAGGAAGGCCCCGGAGGGCGATCCGCCAACAACACGCACCCGAAAAACACTTTTTTTTTTTTTACTAACTAACTAACTAAACTAACTACTACTCTATGAAAAAACAGCAAACAGGCTATATATACAGAGGAGAGGGAAAAAAGGTAGAAAAAAACCGAAGCTCACCGACCGGGAACACGAGGAAACGCAGCTTCTTCGCGCAGCGGTCAGAAAGGAACTGGCGGGATTACCGCGATGGTGCCGTTGGGCGTGCGCAATGGGACGCCTGCGCATGCCCAGTGGCGCCGACCACGGAAAATTCCCGGGCTTTCTTACAGATACCGATCGGGGACCGGCGCAGGCGCCGTATCCCACAAGTGTGATGCACAGAGACCACGAAGAAGATGGTGGAGTTTCTGCAATCCAGAGAAGCAGACAACCCTCATTTACAACTTTTATGCATGGGAGAAGTCAGGAAAGAGGGTAAGAAAGCTGGTACTCTATAAACTCCAGCAGGGACAAGCAATCACATTCGCAAAATTTACTTTGCAAGGTGCAGAGTAGAACATGCTAGTTGTTTGTGAAATCCAACAGCGGCAAAACTCAGTTGCAACTCTGTGCTGTGTTCATCAGGAGACAAAACGTCCATTCCATACACAAGCATGATTCCAAAACATACTTATCTTTATATATAAGTTAAATGCAGTACTAGCAGGTAGGGATGAAAACAGATGTTTAAAAAGTTTGAATATTGCTAAATGTTTAAACTAGGCTTGCTTTGCAAATGCTACAGGCAGACCTTGGAAATCATGCAGGGACAGAGCTCAACAAACACAATAGGCTGCTTGCTGGGATAGAGCTGAGAAAAAGGTAGCGCTGGGAAAGGGCATCATTTTTTAGAAGAAGATACCATCATTAAGTTTTACTTGTATTCTGCTACTTCTCTATTCCAGTTATCACAAGGACAGATCATGCTCTTATAGCAGCAGGTCAAAAATCCACTGCTTAAATATATTTTAATCACAATTTCTATGACTCTCCCTGACCAATTTCCATTTCCCTGACTTTCTAGAAAGTAGCAACCCTGCCTGCAGATGGGCCCATTTTCTTGCTTTTCTCCATTCTATACATTTATATTGACCAAAAAAAAATTGACAGCATGCTTTACCATGCTTGGGAATCAGTGTCAAAATTCCATATTCATTCCTTGTTACGCTTAGCACAAAAGTGCTTCTTCCTCCAGCAAACATGCCTACTGTCATATTACCAGTCAAAAAAATGTTACATAATTTGAGAGCATAATGAAAGGACAATGCAACAGCTATATGTAAAATATGAAGCATTTGATAAATTTTGCAGTATGTTATTGGCCACCACATATACAAGTCTTTATGTTGAGGTGGTTATAGCCAATTAACAGAAAAATATTTCACCCACAGAACAGCTCTTTTCAGTGACCTGGTATTTCTTATGGATGTCACCATAAAGCATTCCCTGATACTGCTTTGCTTTTCAAATCTCAAGGGAGACCGAGCCATAAAGCATTCCTTGACATGTGTGACCATAAAGAATTCCCTGACATGTGTTAAGAGGATAACAGACTGAAGAACAGGTTGGATAAAAATCAAGGATTTTTTTTTTAAAAAAAACCCGTTAAAAATCAATTTTTTATTTAAATTGGATTTTAATTTAAATCGGATTTTAATTTAAATCGGATTTTTAAAATAAAATGCTTTTTGAGGAAAATATATTATCATCCAAAGGTCATTCCATCATGAAATAAGGAATAGTTTTTAATTCTGCATAAGGCTGTATATTCATGCAATGTTTAAATTTTTTGGTAATAAATTCTATTAATCCATTCGCAATGACATGCTCTTCCAGAGGTTTCTGAAAGATTACTGGGCAGTTTCTCTGTCTACAAGATATTATCACAGAACACAGAGTATACTCAGTGAGTATAGCTATACATCCACAGTATTCCAATGTGTTTCTCTTTTAGAATTGTTCATCAGTATAATTATTTGTACTGACATACTCAAAATAGGGATATTGGCTGTATATCTCATTACATATACTTTACCCATTTTCACTATATTTTATTGTATTCCTTTTTCCTATGGCAAACTAGAATGGTGTTAACATGTTAAAAAATAAATTAGGTGGACAAGAACATCACTATCCAATGTATTTCTCTTTTAGCTGTATTGACACACTCAAACAGGGACTTTGGTTGCTTATCCCATTACATATATTAAACCCATCTCCCATTGTCATCGACAGACAATCTCACATTTTGACATACTACTGTGTTATTGCTTTCGCATGCTCATGCTACTCATATCAAAGGTTTGCTCAATTTGTTAATTTTACTGCATACTGCTGTTTTGTTGCTTTCGCATGCTCATGCTACTCAGATCAAAGATTTGCTCAATTTGTTAATTTTACTATTCTGTCATTGTACCATTTTACATTCTAAGCCACTGCCTACCAGATAATTTTACTTCACTGTCATTGGTTCTTAAATCTGTACCATGTTGCATTCTGGGCCACGGCCTACCAGCTATGTATGGCTCTGCTCAGCTATGTATGGCTTTGCTCACTGTGCTGGATTCCTCATCTGATGAAGTGTGCTTAACAACACATGAAAGCTTATGTTCTAAATAAAAATTGGTTGGTCTTAAAGGTGTAACTTGACTTCTGTTTTTAAGCAGAATACTCCACAAGACTTTGGATCTTTTGTGTGTATAACCCGAGGTTTATCACATTATTCTTTCCCTGGAGGAGAAAACCTATAATGGCAGCAGGCCGTAAAAGAGAACCAGTTGGGGAATATTTTAATGAAGTTCCTCTACCTATTGGTAAGACAGGCATGCGTGCAAAATGCAAACACTGGAACAAAGAAATGCAAGGCCTGGTGGCCCGAATGAGGCAACATCATGAGAAGTGCTATGATGAAGATGACAACAGAAACATGTTTGAACAGGCAGGATCTTCAGGTTGGTAAACATTTTTATGTTATCATATTTCTTAAAGAGTGCCTTGAATGGTCATGTTTGAGCAAAATTATATTTCTTATTATTACTGCATGTTACTATCATTTTGATACAGTTATGAAGAAAAGCAAATATTCCTTTTTGGGCAGTGCTGCAAAGCAATGAATACAATAAACAGAAATTGTATAAATAATAAAATAACAGCATTGATTTTTTGTTGTTGTTGTTGGCTGTTTTGAGCAGTATATCATGAACTGGCCTATTCTGATGACAATTTGTGAATAAAATAGAGATAAAATAGATGGCACTGTCATGGCCAAAATCCTGTTCTACAGTTTCAGTTATCTATCCATGATAGTGTTTCAGTTGCACCATATACATCATCATCAGACACCCGCAGTATATCATCTAAGTCTAAGAGAAAGAAAAAACCCTTCTCTCCTGGAACCCCCATAGATAAGTTTTGATAAAAACCAGCAGATTAGAAAAAGAGTTAATTGACGAAAAAATTGTCCAGTTTGTTTATGCAACAAACTCTTCTTTCCGTCTGACTGAGAACCCACACTTCATTAATATGGTTCAATCACTGAGGCCAGGATACAGTCCACCCAGCAGAGCAGATGTTGCAGGGAAACTGCTGGATAAAGTGTATGATAGAGAAATGGAGCAATGTGCAACAGCTCTGGAGGGTAAAATTGTTAACCTACATCTTGATGGGTGGAGTAATGTCCACAATGATTCAGTTGTATGTATAACAGAAGAGAAAGTCTTCCTTGCACAAACAATTGATACATCAGGAAATGCAAATACTGCAGAATACTTACAAGAAGTGGCAACAAAAGCTATAACAACATGTGAACAAAAATTCAAATATCTAGTACCCAGTTTGGTCACAGACAATGCTGCAAATGTATCCAAGATGAGAAGAAATTCAGAAGAGCAGGAAGGAAATACAAAGCTAATAACATAGGGTTGCAGTGCTCATTTGCTGTACCTCCTAGCCAAAGACTTCAGTGTTCCAGAAATAAAAACTAATGTTGTTGATATTGCTAAATACTTCTGTAACAATCATTTTGCTGAAGCAGCTCTGAAAAGAATGGGTGGAACCAAGCTAACGCTCCCATAAGATGTTAGATGGAACTCTGTGATGGGCTGTTTTGAGCAGTATATCAAGAACTGGCCTATTCTGATGACAATTTGTGAATAATATAGAGATAAAATAGATGGCACTGTCATGGCCAAAATCCTCAACACTGGGCTTAAGAGAAATATTGAACATATGCTGAGCATCCTGAAACCCATTTCTGAAGCTTTAAACAAATACAGAAAAATAGTTATTTTATTGCTGATGCTGTTGAAATTTGGAAGGAACTGAGTGAGCACTTATAAACCGAACTACACATTGACATAATTAAATTATAAGCATTAAAAAAACGAATGGGACAAGCACTGTCTCCAGCTCATTTCCTGGCAAATATTATCAATATCCGGTACCAGGGTCAAAACTTAAGTGCTGAGGAAAAGGAGTTAGCTATGACATGGATATCCAGCAATCATCCATCTGTAAGGCCAACTTTAATAAACTTCAGAGCTAAGGGGGAACCATTCAAGAAATATGTTTGCTGAAGATGTTTTAAAGAAAGTCACACCAGTGAACTGGTGGAAGTCACTTGGATTTAGAGACTATTCAAATAATGATTTCACTTTTAACAGCAGTAGCTTCTTCTGCAGGCGTACAAAGAATATTCTCTTCTTTTGGACTCATTCATTCTAAATTAAGAAATCGATTGGGACCCAACAAAGCAGGAAAGCTTGTTTTTCTTTTCCAGGTTATGAACAAAGAAGAAGATGACAAGTGAGCTAAAGAGGACAGTATTTAAGTTTTTCATGTGTAGGCTGGGCTAACAGTTTAAGTTTTAAATATATATATATATATATATATATATATATATATATATATATATATATATATATATATATATATATATATATATATATATATATATATATATATATATATATTGTTTAACCACATCAGTTAACAAACATGGATGTTTAAGCAAACATATGCTATAATGTTATTGTTTTAGTTGAATAAAACAATTTAAATTATTATTATTGTAATGATTATTTTTCTCCTTCCATTAGCAGAAAAGTTGTCCAAATATGAATGATTAATCCGGGGGTCCTCAAACTTTTTAAATAGGGGGCCAGTTCACTGTCCCTCAGACTGTTGGAGGGCCGGACTGCTGTTACTGTACAAGGCCACAGGCCGTCAGTTCTCCGTCTTCTGCATCTCTCTCCCTTCCCCACACCACACACCCCGGCCTGGGAACTCACCTCACCTCGGTATCACCTCACACTCTGCCTCAGCCCAGTGCCGGAAGTGTGCGTTGCTAACGCGAGTTTAGGTCAAACGTCACTTCCGGTCTGATTTTGCCATAACCCGGCGGGCCGCATAAACGTCCTCAGCGGGCCGCATCTGGCCCGCAGGCCGTAGTTTGAGGACCCCTGGATTAATCTATTGAACTGGAGATAATTCACCTCACAATAATTTCATACTTACTTATCTAGAATGTGTTTCAATATTTTTGTATAACTGTAAAACTAATATGAACAGTTGTTATTCTAAAAATGAAATCATCTTATTGTGAATATTACGGTTATACCAGCAAAAATGAGTCTTTATGTAGAAAACTATGATTTAAACCAAGTCTTACTGACTAGTGATTTAAATCAAATCCACCCTGCTGAAGAAACATGGACTCCAGCCCAAAAACATATTTAATCATTTACTCTCATCTTTCCTGTTTAAAAACAGCTACAGCCAGCATGGTGCAGTGGTGAGGAGTGGTGGACAAAACACTAATCTGGATAATGGAGTTTGATTCCACACTCTTCCACATAAAGTCTGCTGAGTGACCTTGGGCCAATCACAGTTCTCTCAGAACTCCCTTAGCCCCACCTACCTCACAAAGTGCCTGTTGTGGGGAGAGGACGCCACTTTAAGACTTCTTAAGTAAAACAGCATATGAAAACATGGTTTTCTTCTTCTACATTGAATGCCTGTTTGTTTCTGTGTTTAACTCGGTGCCAGTTATAACCTTTAAAGCCTTTTGTGGCCCAATGCTAATTACCTTTAATACCATTTGCAGACATTTGATGAACCATCTTTCCCTATATATGTCCCTCTGCAGCAACTATAGTTTTCTGGTTGCTACCTTTGAACTGTTCTCCCACTTAAGGTGACCTACTCAGCATCTACTACAGCCTATTTCCTTCCTACAAGGGCTCCAGGGCTGTATTAAGGCCAATTGATGCCAAAACACAGCGCAAGGATGGTGCCCCTCAGTCCTTCCATTGCTTAACTGACAATATATTAAGACTCAGTAAGTGTTGACGATGAACTAAGGAATTAAACATTCAGTTTTCTTCCAGGCCATCCCTCAGACCAGACTCAACAACTGCAATTTAAACTTTTTAAAAAAAATTTAACACTAAATAGCAGTAAGAAATATAAGCCAAAAAAACCCAACAACCAATGCTGCTGTGCCCCTCTTCCCTTGCTGCCCTAAGCACCTGCTTATTTATATTAGAAGCGCTGAATGGTCCCACCTTGTGGAATGTACTGCGGTGGATGGAAGGAACTTAAGGGGACTGTTTAAAACAGATTTGTTAGGGCTTTTAATCAGTTAAAAATTGCAGGCATTTCCAGAGTGTGGGCTAAGGGGGATTAATGAGGCACTGCTGCATTTTGTATTTACTTCAAAAATTGGAACTGTATGGGGAACAAGGGAAAGGTGACACAAAAATATTTTAATAAAATAAATCCCATTTTCAAGCCTTCTGCTGTTATGGTTTTGTTTTCTGCATTTGCCTTCAAACAGTCCCAAGCAACTGGAGGGGGGGGGGGCAGAGGCAGGTGACAAGAATTGAAAGCTCTGCTGGTAGCCTCCCACCCCATACACAACCAGGTCAAGGCAGCACACAGCCTACCAGCCCAGTGAGGGAAGGGGAAATTAAGGCCAACAAGTGTTCAGTGGGCTGGAAAGGGGGGCCATTCCCTAACAGAAACAGGACTGAGAAAAGGGAACAACAACTGGCCTTCATTAATACAAGGGAGGGAAATAAACCGTTTCTCTTGCATGCAGAACAGATAACAGCTGTCTACAAAGACAAAGGGAAAACATGTTATAAACCGTGCCTTGAAAAAAACAGGCACTAAGCAGAGGGCGGGGGGGGGGTGTCCGCTGACCACGCCTTCATCCCATCCTTTCAACACATTCCATAAACGCTCGATTATCCTCTAAAGCAAGGCAGAAGAAAAAAAATGATCCTGTGACCAGAGGAAGAAGAGATAAATTAAAGGTTGTGTCTCAGCAAATTATTAGGATAATAGTTCCTCTGACCCCAAAAGGGGGGGGGACGGGTTAAAAAAAGCAAAGTAGTAAATACTAAACAGGACAAAGTGCCCAGATAGCCTGGCCAAGGAAGGGTAAGAGATATAGCAGCCGCTATCTTCAATGCGTTCTTAGGACGGAGCTCGCACCCGCCTTCCCCGCGCAACAAAAGCAGATAAGAACCGCGTTAGGTAGGAAAACTGGAGGACCTTGGCCGGGGGGGGGGAACCGTAAGTGGGAGGTGAAAGTACGCAGGACAGGCACCCAGACGGGGGGAGGAGTCTCTTTTTTCACCCACATGAGGAGAGGCGGCGCCGATGGAAAAGTGCGAGATGCATTGAAGCCACCAAAAGACACCCGCCAGCTCAGCTCTTCCCCTCACCCAAACACGCGATGGAAGGCAAAGCTGTTTTCGGCATTTAGCTTCACCCCAGCTCAGAGATGCAGTTAGGGACAGCCCGCATCTATTCCTGCGCGCGCGCACCCTGCAACCGTGAGAGTTCCCATCCACACGAAGCAATACAGGCAGAGAACTGCGCTGCACGCACACAGCCCTCCAGGAAGCAGGGGAAACAGCAGCACGTCTAACTAGGACACCAGTCAAGGAGAGGCGGCGGCGGCAGCAGCAGCCGCCCTCTCCCAGCAGCACCGCAGCAGACCGCCCCCCCCCCCCCGGCATTTCCAGCAGAGCTTCCTGGTGTTGGAGAGGGAGGAAGAAACCTCTTACCAGCTTCTCCGGCGTCGCTTGCGAGCTGCCCCGTCCTCTCCCATTCTTCCCCCGCCCCGCGGGACCGGTGTTTTGCTTTCTCCCTGCCGGACTGACGAGAAGGCCAGACCCGGAACAACAACACAGCCGCTAGTGGAGCTGGGTTGCGGCCAGACTGAGCCGCAGTCGCAGAGACCCGAAGGCGACGGTTCCCCGGAGCTGCTGCTGCCGCCGCCGCTGCAGGGTCAGGGAGCCCGGGCCGAGCAAGGAGCGTCTACAAGCTGCCCCCCCGGCCAGGAGCGTGCACAGCAGCCTCGCCTCGTCAGAGCCAGGAGGCGTCTCCAAACTATCCACCCTGGCAAAAAGCGTGCAAAACAAAACGCCTCAGTTAAGGGAGCATCTGTAAAGTGGAATCTTTTCTCTACCCAGGGAGACAAGAGCAAATTGATCCCAGACAAAGACGATGGAATGTTTGTTGAATCACGACGCTTTAGGCGCGTATTGACGTGTATCGAAAAGCAGCAGCGTGCGTGTTCGCACTTCTCAAGTATGCAATAAGCAAGATTCCCCCAAGAGGCAGGAGAGGGTTAAATTTCGATTACCATCCTATCTTCTCTGTGTGCGTATGCGTGTAAAACAAGACTGTATGAGCAGGAAGCATCTGCAGATGTCGTGTCTAGTCGTTCTGAAATCCCCACAAACTATTAAATGTATAGGTGTTTGCAAATAACCTGTATCAGCCAGAGAAACTGGGTTATCACCTGATTTCAGATAAACTCGATTTTCCATTTTAAACGGCTCGCCTATATTTATATGTCCCATTCCCTCTATCTTAGGATTTAACCATTGCCAGAATCCTCAAAAAACAGTCTAACAAACCTTTCTGCAATGCAGGCTTCCTTACCTTGACACATAAGGAGACAAATGCTGCAATCCTAGGAACACTTATCTAGGAGTTTGTCCCACCCCACTTGAATTAAATGGAACATACTTTTGATTAGACTTGCTCAGAAAGGCTCCTGGAAATATCAGATCAAAGCAGTAACACAGCTGATCAAACAAGCCATAAAAGAAAGTTCGGACCAGGGCCCAAACATAGCTTTCTGAGCATGGAACAACAAGCTTCACACACCCAGTCCCTGAACCTGTTCCATATACTCAGCCTTGTAAATCCTGGAATAATAATTTTTATTTTATTTATGAATGACATTCATAGATGATCATATTGAGGTTTTAATCTCACAACACATACATGCACATACAAAAACATGGATGGAGCTGTCCTGGATGACATGAATTGTTTAGAATTGATCTGCCTTGGTCACCCTTGTAGATGACCTGCACTCGGCAATGGACAGAGGGAGTGCAACTCTGCTGATACTTCTGGACTTCTCAGTGGCTTTTGATCTGAGCTGCCTTTCTGGGCTGGGACTGGGAGGGTTAGGGTGGTTCCAGTCCTACCTGGAGGGTAGGTTTCAGAAGATGGTGCTGGGGCTGCTAGTTAGCCCCTTGGCCTTCGGCCTGTGGGTTCCTGCAAGATTCCATCTTGTTGCTTATGTTCTTTAACATCTGGGTCACAAATCTCATCTAGAGATTTGGGGAGGGTAGTCACCAATACACAGGTGACACCTGTCAGAGACACTTTAGGCTGATCCTGCATGGAGCAGGGGGTTGGACTAAATAGTTGGTATGGCCCCTTCTAACTCTATAATTCTATGATTCTATGACACTCAGCTGTATTGTGTGCTTCCAGTTGATCCTAGGGAAGTTGTAGAAAAAATGAACTGGTGCTTGGAGACAGTTTTGGAGGGGATGTGGGCTAATAAACTGAAGCTTAATTTTTATATGAGGGAAGTGCTACTGGTAAGCAGAAGGTCTAAACCAGAATTTAAGGTGTCACCATTTTGGATGGGGTTGCACTACCTTTGAAGGAACAGATTCATAGCCTTCAGGACTACTGCTGGATAAGCATGTGGCAGATGTGGCTAGGAGTGCTTGTTACCATCAATGGAACAAGATGCAGCCTTTCCTGGGCAAAAAAGATCTGGCCACTTTGGTACACGGCCTGATTCAGGGCTGGCGCATAAAAGTAGGCCAGGTAGGCAGCCGCCTAGGGCACCACCTGGCCTACAGGGGCACTGCCAGGTGCCCCCTCCCCCCACCACTCTTAGCTTCCTGGGTCTGTGCAGATCCAGAAAGCTGAAGCAGTGGGGCAGCACATCGGCATGCGGTCTAGATTAGTTCCCCTAGAGAAAATGAATGCTTTAGAGCAGGGATGGCCAATGGTAGCTCTCCAGATGTTTTCTGTCTACAACTCCCATCAGCCACAGCCAGCATGACCAATGGCTGGGGCTGATGGGAGTTGTAGGCAAAAAACATCTGGAGAGCTACCGTTGGCCTCCCCTGCTTTAGAGGATGCACTCTATGACACTGTAACCCACTGAGGTCTGATCTCCAAATCTCCATTAGTTCCCCAACGTGAAGCTGGCAACCCTATGCCCCCACCTGCCAGCAGCCAAGGGGCCAGCCCTGTAGCCAGGATTTGGGGGGGAGGGGGCACCTGGGTGCAGGGCACAGCTATTTAAATTAAATTAAATGAGCAGTGCCCCCCACCCCTCCCCTGGCTTAAACTCTCTCACCCCTCCAGGCCCAGAGCTAGAGGGGGATGAGATGCTTACCTCAGCTTTTCCTGCTTGGTAGGCCAGGCCAGTATTCTTGAAGCTGTGCTGTTGCTGTGCTGACCTGAAGTGATTTTACTAACCTTCCTGTAACGTACTCAAGGCGGAGACGAGAGTAGGGCAACATGGTTTATTAGGAGCACGTTGCAAGAGAGGGAACACGCGGGCCGGGTCCCGCTTATATACAATCCCCGGTACAGCCTACAGGGTTGGTCAGGCCAATCCTGACCCGTTGAACTTCCCGCCACAGCTGTTGATGGGCGGGGAGATTCGCGCCCTGCGCTCGGTCGCATATTATTTACTGATACACTACACCCCTCCCCCCCTGGTTAATGAACATAGTCTTGCAGATATGCGGGAGGTCGGCGCTCTCTGGTGGACCGTCTGGGGAGGTCCTGTGGGGGAGGCGCCGCCACCGCATCTGATGCTGCGGGGGACCCTGGTGCGGACGGTGGCGGCCGGACTGGTTCTTCGGCCCCTTCGGGCTCTGGCGGTTCCGGTGCTACCTGGGCCGGCGTTAGGGGTGATGGGGCCGCGTCCTCCGGTCGGTCCCCGATGAGCTCCTCTCCGGCTCTTGCCTCTTCTGTGTCTGCCAGTTCCTCTGGTAGCGTGCGGCGCCTCAATTGGTCTATGTGCCGCCGTAGTACCTGGCCCCCCTCCGTTGATATGTCGTAATGGCGGGACCCGGTGACTCGTAGCACTCGGCCCGCCACCCAATTGGGCCCCCTGGCGTAGTTTCGGGCGTAAACCGGGTCGCCCGCGAAGAAACCCCTGACTGCGTCCCGGACCTCGGGGCTCTCTCGGGTGTCTGACGCCCGGTCAGGGTGTAGTCTGTCCAGCCGAGTTATGAGCTTTCGCCCCATGAGGAGCTCGGCCGGGCTAACCCCTGTGACCGGGTTGGGGGTGATCCTATTGTCGAATAGGAATGCTGCTAATCGGTGGTCCCAGTCTCCCTGTACAATACGGCCCAGGGCTTCCTTGGTGGTGCGGACCATCCGCTCTGCCTGGCCGTTGGTGGCTGGGTGGAAGGGGGCCGACCTTATGTGCCTAATAAGGTATCGCTGGAGGAACGCCTGGAAGTCTGCGGACGTGAAAGCGGTCCCATTGTCCGAGACTATGGTGTCCAGGATACCGTGTGTGCTTAAGACCCTGCGTAATGCTCGAATTGCGGCTGCGGACGAGGTGGACCCTACGGGGATGACCTCGAGCCATTTGGTGTAGGCGTCCACAATTATCATGAAGATCTGCCCCTGGAATGGCCCCGCGAAGTCGAGGTGGAGTCTCGACCATGGTTTCCTGGTGGACTCCCACCTAGTGGCGGGGGCGCTGGGAGGCTCGGGCCGCGACTCTTGGCACGTCTGGCACCTGCGGACCCAACTCTCTATTTCCCCGTCCATTCCCGGCCACCAGATGTAGCTTCTGGCCAGGGCCTTCATGCGAACTATGCCGGGGTGGGTCTCATGGAGGGATTCTAGAACACGCCTTTGCAGCGGGGGCGGAATCACCACCCTACTCCCCCATAGTAGGCACCCCTTGTGTGCCGCTAGTTCCTCCCTCCTGACCTTATAGGGTTTGAAATCTTCCCCCATGTTCCCCTCTGGCCACCCCCTCACCACCCAGTCGAGCACCCGTGCAAGTGTCTTATGTTTCTGGGTGGCCTTGGCGACCTCCGCTGCGTGAAGGGGCGGCTCTGGGAGGCTTTCCATCAGCATGACCTGGTGTGCGGGGACGGGGTCTGGACCCGTTTCCGGAAGCGGCAAGCGGCTGAGCGCGTCAGCGTGACCCATAGCCTTGCCGGCCCGGTGTACCAGTGTGTAAGTGTAGGAGTTGAGGAATTGATTCCACCTCAACACGTGCTGTGACAGGATTTGGGGGGTTTGTCGATCTGGGGCCAGCAGGCCTAAGAGGGGCTTGTGGTCCGTGGCTATGGTGAACCTCCGCCCGTACAGATACTCATGGAACTTGCGGACCCCCGCCACGATCGCCAGAGCCTCCTTGTCTATTTGCGCGTAATTGCGCTCTGCCGGTGTCAGTGTGCGGGAGTAGTACGCTACCGGCACCTCCCTCCCGTCCGGGAGTTGGTGCCCCAGGACTGCTCCCACCCCATACGGCGACGCATCGCAAGCCAAGATGACGGGGAGGCCCTCGTCAAAATGGTGGAGCACCGCGTTGGACACCAGAACGTCCTTGACCGCCTGAAACGCGGCGGCTTGTCGTTTGCCCCAAACCCAAGGGGCTTTTTTATCCAGTAGGCGGTGAAGGGGCTCTGCTAGGGCTGCCTTGTGGGGGAGGAATGAGTGATAAAAGTTAAGGACCCCCAAGAAGCTTTGTAGCTCCGCTTTGCAGGTGGGGGCCGGAGCTTGCACGATGGCCCGTGTCTTTTCTTCCGTGGGGTGGATACCCGCTGCGTCCACGGCGAACCCCAGGAACTCCACCCGCGGAACCCCCAGCAGGCACTTCTCCCTCTTGACTTTTAGCCCCGCAGCCTGGAACCGGCGGAGCACCTCTCTTAGGCGGTTGCCGAATTCTTCGGGGTCCGGGGCGGCGACTAAAACGTCATCGAAGAACGGCTGGACTCCGGGGATCCCTTTAAGGAGAGCGTCCATTATACTCTGGAAGATCCCCGGAGCGACGCTTACCCCGAACTGTAGCCTCCTCACCCGGAAGGCCCCCCTGTGCGTTACTATCGTTTGGGCTTCCGCCGTCTTAGCATCTACCGGGAGCTGTTGGTAGGCCTGTGCCAGGTCCAGCTTCCCGAAGATCTTGGACCCCGCTAGGGCCGCCAGAACGTGGTTTACCACCGGCACTGGGTAGGGGTTATCCTGCAGTGCCTTGTTTATCGTGCATTTATAGTCTGCACAGATCCGCACCTCCCCGTTTGGCTTGATGGGGGTTACGATGGGGGTCTCCCAGGTGGCATAGTCCACAGGCTCCAGGACACCCTGGGCTGTGAGGCGGTCTAGTTCGGCCTCTATTTTTGGCTTTAAAGCGAACGGGACCCTCCTTGCCTTGAGCCGGATCGGCCTGACCGTGGGGTCTAGGGGCAGGGAGATGGCCGGCCCCTTGTAGCTTCCCAGGGACCCATCGAATACTTCGGGGAACTCTTTGCAAATCTCCCCGAACCCGCTGGGCGTTAAGGTTTGCCCCACCCCCTCCACGCGTATCCCCAAGGGTTTGAACCAATCCAGCCCCAGCAGGGTGGCAAGTTGGCGCTTTACCACCAGGATGTCCAGCGGCCCGTAGAAGGACCCCCTCTCAACTTGCACCCGCGCCCACCCCGCGATTTGCACCGGGTTCTTCTGAAAGTCCCGGAGTATGAAGTTCGCCGGCCGTAGTTGCAGCCGCTGCCGGGGGCACAGTTCCCTCAGGGTCTCCTCCGCTATGAGGGAAATGGAGGAACCTGAGTCCACCTCCATTTGGCAGGGGTTCCCTTCGATGAGGACTGCCACTTTAATTTTATCGGGGGTGGCGTGGGGCAAGTTCAGTACCTGTAGGGACGTGGAGTCTGCTGAGTGGGACTCCGCTGACTCGTGGTGCGTGGTCGGCCTCCGACGGTTGAGCTTGGCCCGGCAAGCCCTGGCGATGTGGCCGGTCTTCCCGCAACTCCGGCAGTCCCAGGTCCGGTACTGGCAGTCTCTCCGATCGTGGGAGTCGCCGCAGCTGGCGCACTTGGTGGCCGGAACCCTCTCCGACGCTGGTGGTCGATCGGCCGCTCGGGGGCGTTGGGCCGCTCTGCTGGGTGGGCCGGCGGGGCGACGCAGCTGGTAGGCTTCTCTCTCCTCCATGCGGTCGTGGTCCAGCTCCTCGTGGTGGACGGCGTCTGACCGGGTCTTGGGAAAGGTCCTGGAGGTCCTCTCGAACGCCACCGCTTCGCTGAAGGCGCTCTGGAGGGTGAGCTCTTCTTTGGCGAAGAGCTTCCGTTGGAGCCTCTCGTCGCGGAGGCCCCACGTGAATCTGTCGGCCAGGGTGTCTTCCAGCTGGGGGAAGTTGCAGTTCCCGGCGATCTTGCGGAGGGCCGCCAGATAGTCGGCGGCCGATTCTCCTGCCGCCTGGTCCCTCCTGTGGAACAGGAATCTGCGAGCCACCCGGGAGGGCTGCGGCAAGAAGTGGCCCGTGAGGAGTCTGATGATCTCCTCATAGGATTTCTCCGCCAGGCGGGCAGGCGCCGAGAGACCCTTTGCGATCTCGAACGTGGCAGGCCCGCATACGCTCAGGAGAACATCCCTCTTTGCTCCGGCGTCGGTAACCTTGTTGGCCCGGAGGTAGAACTCGACCCGTTCCGAGTAGGACTCCCAGCCCTCTGGATTTGCGGGGTCGAAGGGCTCGAGGTGGCCGGTGATTCCGCCCTGGTTGGCCATGGTGGCGGCGGCGGTCGTGGCCGGTCGTTCGTTGCCCAAGATCTCCGTCGTAGCCGATAAGGCTAGAATCCCATCCTCGTCGCCAGTGTAACGTACTCGAGGCGGAGACGAGAGTAGGGCAACATGGTTTATTAGGAGCACGTTGCAAGAGAGGGAACACGCGGGCCGGGTCCCGCTTATATACAATCCCCGGTACAGCCTACAGGGTTGGTCAGGCCAATCCTGACCCGTTGAACTTCCCGCCACAGCTGTTGATGGGCGGGGAGATTCGCGCCCTGCGCTCGGTCGCATATTATTTACTGATACACTACACTTCCTTCCTCCCCTCTTCTTCAGGAAGTGCTGCAGGAAGGAAGGAGAGTTGGCAGGGGTGTAGCCAGGATTTTTTAGGTTGGGTTTTTATAAAAAAAAATGTGGGGGGCTCAATTTATTAAAAAGCCCCCTGACGTAAAAAGGCAGGACCAGCAGGCTGGGTCTTCCTGCTTTTGCAGCCAGCTGGCTGCAAGAGCACAAAGGCCGGCTGCCTCTCGCTCTCCTGACCTACTCAGTTGAGGCGAGGTTGGCAGGCCTGGTCTTGCTGCTTCCTAATTGGCTGAGCAGATAGAGAGAGAGAAGTGAGGCCCACAGGCTAGCCAGCCGTGAGAAGCGAGAAGACCCATCAACTCTCATTCTCCCATTCTACTCAGCCTCGACAGTTGTAGTACTAGTAGTAGTTGTTATTAATTGATTTAATCACCCCATCTTACCTCGGGCAAGGCTCTGGACAATTTGCAACATTATTAAAATACATAATATGAATAACAACACATTAAGCAGCTAAAATTGTAAAAACCCTATGGGTTTTCTTTAAATTCTGGACAACCAGGGCATCCTGCTGAAGGGAGAAGAAAAGTTCCAAAGTGTCTGAGAGGGTGGTAGGGGGGGGGGAGAGAGTTGCCAGCTAGATAATAAACAATTGCTGCCCTCAACCAAAAGCCTGGCAGAACATCTCTGCCTTATAAACCCTGTGGAATTGCATAAGGTCCCTCAGGGCCCTGATGTCATCTAGCAGAGAGTTCCACCAGGTCAGAGCCAGGACCGAGGACAGCCAGACCTCCCTAGGGCTAGGGATCACCAGAGTGTTGTTACCAGTGGAGGCAAAGGCTCATCCAGAGAAGACTGTCCTGCAGATATGTTGGTCCCAGACCACTCAAGGCCATATAGATCAAAACCTTCCCCCACCCCAACTTCCACAGGAAGTTGGAGCGGGGGCCCCAGAGGACCCCATAGCTATGGGCCTGAGAGTTAGATATAGACAGACAGACAGACCTCTTGAATTTGAAGTAGAAACCACTTTGGGAACCTTCTAGACCCAGGCTGAGCACCGCTGGGTGCTGAAAGCCCCTAGCGCCATTCCAAGGGAGGAAGCTCCTCTGCCTGCTCCCTCCCCTGACCTTGCCAAGAGGAGGAACTTTCAATGGGGTGGTGAGGTTGCTCATGGGCGCCTGGCAGTCCTGATCCTATGTCTCTCCTGTGACTTGCCTTGGGTCAGAGGTGAGACATTGCAGATTCAGGAGGGGTGTCACCCCCTCCTGCCCCCACCTAGCTATAGGCCTATTCATGAATATTCAGAATATACAAAAAGAACATTCAATATGTACTGAAATATTGTATATCCAAGGTGCTGGAAGTTCCTTTAACAGCGTGTGAAATTCTGCATTTTCTAGCTTTGGGCATTTAAATTATGGTTCCATAATTCTGCCTAATATCATGGAGCTGCCTAATATCATGTGCTTTGGAAGCCCCTGGATACTTATAGCAAATATATTTATTTTTGTTCCATATATTTTTCTGTTAACTGTATTAATAAGAGGGGAACAATATATCTAAGAATAAACAACGCAGAGTCAATTTTTTTAAAAGTTTCCAAATAATGACAACAGATAAGTAAGTTTTATCCTGTCCTTGAACATTCCAGGAAAATTTGACTGCACAGTGCTATAAAAATGCTGTTCCTCTCAATTCCTCTATGGAATGTTCTTTTAGCTCCACTATCAAGCACCTTTCTCTTACTTCCACCCTTGCCTCATAGCTGACTACAGGTTTGTTGGTCAAAGTAACATCAGTTTGGCTTCAACAGTATTGGTTCCTGCCTAATTTACACACTGAACAGAGAGATACACTGTGTAATGCTTTTTCAGACTGAGTGAGATGGTTGCATAAAGTTCCAGTTTGAACACAGAAAATCTTGAGTTTATTTTAATTTAATGTATTATGTATGGGCATGCTAGAGACTTTCAACTGCTTTCAAGATAGTAAAAGTAGGGCATGTATATGTAGAGTTATGTTTTCCTTCTGAGCTTTGACAAACTAGAGTTGGAATGTACAGTGCTTCTTTTTAAAATCTGGTTTAGCAGTTTACTGTTTTATGCTTTTATACAGTCACACACTGAGGTCAGGGAAGAGATGCCTTTACCGTCTTCTGAATATGCTGAACTGTATGTGATGCACTGAATTGCAAAAGTACTGCTGTGGAAGAATGCATATTGAAACAGTTCCACCATCCCCACCACCACCACTACACTAATGGAATCTATTAATCAAGAACATTTGATTTTATTCATGTCCAGGGCTTTTTTTTTTTTTTTTTAAAGCAGGAACGCACAGGAACGCAGTTCTGGCTGGCTTGGCACAGGAGGTGTGGCCTAATATGCAAATAAATTCCAGCTTGGGTTTTTCTACAAAAAAGCCCTGTGTGAAACAATGCTGACATCACGGAGCATGTCCTAAAATGCAAATGAGTTCCTGCTGGGCTTTTTCTACCCAAAAAAGCCCTGTTAATGTCATTATGATATCTTAAGTAATTAATTGTGATTACACATGTAGTGCAATCCTTAGAATACTTCCCTGGAAGTAAATCCCACTGAGTAGTCCTGAATAAGATTTGGAGTAGGTCTGTTTAGGATTGCTTTCTTAGATATTGACTCTGTCTGTTATTCTGCAATCTGAGTTTGTGGTTAAGTTGGGTGTTACAAGAGCTTCATTGCCCTGTTATAGAAGAAGAAGTGTTGGGTTATACATTACAGGGGGAAAGTTTTGCTTTTTTTTTCTTTCCCAGAATAGTTCCAGGTGGGTTTTATACGAAAAAATAACATTTGAGAATTTCTGTGTTACCGTCTGTCATATTTAGGAATGCATATTGCAGATCTGTAAAATCTAGTATAGGTTTTTCCAGTTGTTTGATTTATTCACATTCATGGTTTGTAGAGGGGCAGATTACATTGCTTCTATGCATCTTGTTGGACTCTTCTTTGAAACCAAATGCAATTAGCAAAGTCTATGCAGATTACATTCCATTGTCTCCATTCTCTTCTTCAATAATTACTAGAGGCTCAAACTCATTCCAGTAGCTGCCCATAAATAAAGCCACTAGTCATCTCCACATTCTTTCATGCAGATTGTTTTTACTTTTATCCTTACTACTGCAATATATCCATGCTCTTGGGACAACAGCTTAAAAACATACCACAGGACTTGTACACACTGAATAAGCCCTATGGTGAAACAATCTAAGTCAGGGATGTCGAACTCATTTGTTACGAGGGTCGGATTTGACATAAGCCAGGCCATGTTGGGCCGGGCCATGTGTGTACCTACTTAAGATAAGGTAGCAGAAATATAAACAAAGGACACAGACAAATACAATTAAAGGGGTTTTTTTAAAACTTCAAATGAAACATGCTTAAAACATTAGCACATGTTGGTCTTAAAGGTGCATTATTTCTATTTCTCCCATGGGATCCAGGATATTGGGCAAAAGAAGCTCTGACTCTTTCCTTCCTTCCCCAGGGCACCAGGAGGGGGAGGAGCCTCAGCCAATAGACGTAAGAGTAGCTCTGCTGTGCAATTGAGAGAGCCTGGCAAAGCAAGCTCTCCCAACTGAGAAGCTGAATTCATTTTTTGCCTCAGTCTTCACTGTGGAAGATTAGAAGTGTTTGCCCACTCCAGAACCACTAATTTTGGAAGGGGTGTTGAAAGACCTGAGTCAAATTGAGGTAACAAGAGAAGAGGTCCTACAACTGATTGACGAATTAAAAACTAATAAGTCACCAGGTCTGGATGGCATACATCCAAGAGTTCTGAAAGAACTCAAAGTTGAACTTGTGGATCTCCTGACAAAAATATGTGATCTTTCATTGAAATCTGCCTCCGTTCCTGAGGACTGGAAGGTAGCAAATGTCACCCCCAGCTTTAAAAAGGGTTCCAGAGGAGATCCGGGAAATTACAGGCCAGTCAGTCTGACTTCAATACCGGGAAAGTTGGTAGAAACCATTATCAAGAACAGAATGAGTAGGCACATTGATGAGCACACGTTATTGAGGAATACTCAGCATGGGTTCTGTAAGGTAAGATCTTGCCTCACTAACCTGTTACAGTTCTTTGAGGGGGTGAACAAACATGTGGACAAAGGGGACCCAATAGATGTTGTTAACCTTGACTTCCAGAAAGCTTTTGATAAAGTTCCTCATCAAAGGATCCTTAGTAAGCTCGAGAGTCATGGAGTAAAAGGACAGGTCCTCTTGTGGATCAAAAACTGGCTAATTAATAGGAAGCAGAGAGTGAGTATAAATGGGCAGTCTTTGCAGTGGAGGACAGTAAGCAGTGGAGTGCCGCAGGGCTCAGTACTGGGTCCCATGCGCTTTAACTTGTTCATAATTTATTTATTTATTTATTTATTCGGGATTTATATCCCGCCCTTCCCAGGAGTGGCTCAGGGCGGCTTCCAACAATAACAATTTAACAATTTAAATAGAACAATTAAATACTTCACATTTAAACATTAAAACCAATACATTTCAATTCATAAAAACAAAGCAGCTTAAAACCAATAACATATCATTTTATATAAACAGATGGCAGATGATTTGGAGTTGAGAGTAAACAGTGAAGTGGCCAAGTTTGCGGATGACACTAAATTGTCCAGGGTGGTAAGAACCAGAGAGGATTGTGAGGAACTCCAAAGGGATCTGTTGAGGCTGGGTGAGTGGGCGTCAATGTGGCAGATGAGGTTCAATGCGGCCAAGTGCAAAGTAATGCACATTGGGGCCAAGAATCCCAGCTGCAAATACAAGTTGATGGAGTGTGAACTGGCAGAGACTGACCAAGAGAGAGATCTTGGGGTCGTGGTAGATAACTAACTGAAAATGTCAAAGCAGTGTGCGTTTGCAATAAAAAAGGCCAACGCCATGCTGGGAATTATTAGGAAGGGAATTGAAAATAAATCAGCCAGTATCATAATGCCCCTGTATAAATCGATGGTGCGGTCTCATTTGGAATACTGTGTGCAATTCTTGTCACCGCACCTCAAAAAGTATATTATAGCATTGGAAAAAGTGCAGGTTTGGAACACTTTCCCTATGAAGAAAGGTTAAAACGCTTGGGGCTCTTTAGCTTGGAGAAACGTCGACTGCGGGTTGACATGATAGAGGTTTACAAGATTATGCATGGGATGGAGAAGGTAGAGAAAGAAGTACTTTTCTCCCTTTCTCACAATAAAAGAACTCATGGGCATTCAATGAAATTGCTGAGCAGTCAGGTTAGAATGGATAAAAGGAGGTACTTCTTCACCCAAAGGGTGATTAACATGTGGAATTCACTGTTACAGGAGGTGGTGGCGGCCACAAGCATAGCCAGCTTCAAGAGGGGGTTAGATAAAAATATGGAGCAGAGGTCCATCAGTGGCCATTAGACACAGTGTGTGTGTGTGTGTGTGTGTGTGTGTGTGTGTAAATTTTTGACCACTGTGTGATACAGAGTGTTGGACTGGATGGGCCATTGGCCTGATCCAACATGGCTTCTTATGTTCTTATGGAGTTGGGAGTAAGCAATGAAGTGGCCAAGTTCGCAGATGACACTAAATTGTTCAGGGTGGTGAGAACCAGAGAGGATTGTGAGGCACTGCAAAGGGATCTTTTAAGGCTGGGTGAGTGGGCGTCAACGTGGCAGATGAGGTTCAATGTGGTCAAGTGTAAAGTAATGCACATTGGGGCCAAGAATCCCAGCTACAAATACAAGTTGATGGGTTGTGAACTGGCAGAGACTGACCAAGAGAGAGATCTTGGGGTCGTGGTAGATAACTCACAAAAAATGTCAAGATGGTGTGCGATTGCAATAAAAAAGGCCAATGCCATGCTGGGAATTATTAGGAAGGGAATTGAAAACAAATCAGCCAGTATCATAATGCCCCTGTATAAATCGATGGTGCGGTCTCATTTGGAATACTGTGTGCAATTCTGGTCACCTCACCTCAAAAACGATATTATATCATTGGAGAAAGTCCAGAAAAGGGCAACTAGAATGATTAAAGGGCTGGAACACTTTCCCTATGAAGAAAGGTTAAAATGCTTGGGGCTCTTTAGCTTGCAGAAACTTCGACTGCAGGGTGACATGATAGAGGTTTACAAGATTATGCATGGGATGGAGAAGGTAGAGAAAGAAGTACTTTTCTCCCTTTCTCACAATACAAGAACTTGTGGGCATTCAATTAAATTGCTGAGCAGTCAGGTTAAAATGGATAAAAGAAAGTATTTCTTCACCCAAAGGGTGATTAACGTGGAATTCACTGCCACAGGAGGTGGTGGCAGCTACAAGCATAGCCAGCTTTAAGAGGGGATTTGATAAAAATATGGAGCAGAAGTCCATCAGTAACTATTAGCTACAATGTTTGTGTGTGTATGTATATATATGTGTGTGTGTGTGTATATTCCCGTGTGTATATATTCCCGTTTTGCCTTGCCTTACCGTTCTCCCGTTATTTCATTTTCCCGTTTTCTTGTTTTCCCATTTTCCTGTTTTCCTGTTTTTTATTTTCCCGTTTTTGCTTGTCTTGGCATTTTGCCGTTTTCTCATTTTCCCGTTTTGCCTTTCCTTGCCATTTTGCCGTTTTCTCATTTTTCCATTTTCCCCTTTTTCTCGTTTTCCCATTTTTCTGTTTTCCTGTTTTGGTTTACCTTTCCTATTTCCCAATTTGCGTTACCTTGCCTTGCCGTTTTTCCATTTTCCCTTTTTCCTGTTTTCTAGTTTGCCCATTTCCCTGTATTCCCGATTTGCCTTGCCTTGCCGTTTTCCCGTTTTGTCATTTTTCCTCTTTCTCAATTTCCCATTTTTCCGTTTTCTTGTTTTCTCAATTTTCCATTTTCTTTTTTTGGCTTTCCTTCCCATTTTCCAGTTTTTACTTCCCTTGCCTTGCCTTGCCATTCTCCCATTTTTTCATTATTTAATTTTCCCGTTTTCTTGTTTTTCCATTTTCCCGTTTTGCCGTTTTCTCTTTTCCTTGTATTCCTGTTTTGCCTTGTCTTTCCGTTTTGCCCTTATGCTGTTTTCTCATTTTCCCTTTTTCCCATTTTCTCATTTTCCCGTTTCCAAGTTTTTCTGTTTTCCCTTTTTCCCATTTTCATGTTTTCCCGTTTTCTTATTTTCCAGTTTCCCCATATTCCCGTTTTGCCTTGCCTTGCCGTTTTCCCGTTTTTCCATTTTCCCTTTTTCTCAATTTCTCATTTTTCCGTTTTCTTGTTTCTCAATTTCCCATTTTCCCATTTTGGCTTTCCTTTCCATTTTCCAGTTTTCCCTTGCCTTATTTCATTTTCCCGTTTTCTTGTTTTCTCATTTTCCCGTTATCCCATTTTTCTGTTTTTTTGTTTTCCTGTTTTGCCTTGCCTTGCCGTTTTGCCGCTTTCTCGTTTTTTTGTTTTGCCGTTTTGCCTTGCCTTGCCGTTTTGCCATTTTGCCGTTTTCTCATTTCCCCTTTTTCCAGTTTTCCCGTTTTTCCATTTTCCCGTTTTGCCTTGCCTTGCCGTTTTCCCGATTGTCATTTTCCCATTTTCTCGTTTTCCCATTTCCTCGTTTTCCTGTTTTCCCTTTTTCCCGTTTTTATGTTTTTCCTTTTTTCCGTTTTCTTATTTTCTTGTTTCCCCGTATTCCCGTTTTGTCTTGCCTTCCTGTTTTCCTGTTTTTCCATTTTCCCTTTTTCTCAATTTCCCATTTTTCCATTTTCTCATTTCCCCATTTTCCTGTTTTGGCTTTCCTTCCCGTTTTCCAGTTGTTCCTTCACTTGACTTTTCTTGTTTTCTCGTTTTTCCATATTCTCTTTTTTTTCGCTATCCCGTTTTCCTGTTTTTTTGTTTTCCCGTTTTGCCTTGCCTGGTTATTTTGCCATTTTCTTGGTTTTTTGTTTTTCCGTTTTGCCTTGCCATTTTGCCGTTTTCTATTTTTTTCGCTATCCCGTTTTCTTGTTTTTTTTGTTTTCCCATTTTGCCTTGCCTTGTTATTTTGCCATTTTCTTGGTTTTTTGTTTTCCCGTTTTGCCTTGCCATTTTGCCGTTTTCTCATTTTCCCTTTTTCCGGTTTTTCTATTTGCCCGTTTTCTCAATTTCCCATTTTCTTGTATTGGCTTGCCTTCCTGTTTTCCAGTTTTTCCTTCCCTTTCCTTGCCTTACCTTGCCTTGACGTTTTCCCGTTATTTCATTTTCCCGTTTTCTTGTTTTTCTGTTTTCTTATTCCCATTATCCCGTTTTCCCGTTTTCCCATTTTTTTGTTTTCCCGTTTTGCCTTGTCTTGTCATTTTGCCTTTTTCTCGTTTTCCTGTTTTCCCATTTTTCCATTTTCTCGTTTTCCCTTTACCTGTTTTCCTGTATTCCCGTTTTGCCTTGCCTTCCTTGGTTTCACCTTTTGCTTTGCCGTTTTCCAGTTTTCTCGATTTCCCGTTATCCCTTTTTCTAGTTTTCCTGTTTTGCCTTGCCTTGCCATCCCGATTTCTCATTTTTCCTTGCTGTTTTTCCGTTTTCTCATTTTCCCATATTCCCATATTCCCATTTTCTCATTTTCCCATTTTCTCATTTTCTTGTTTACCTGTGTTCCCGTTTTCCCACTTTCTCGTTTTCCCGTTCTCTTGTTCTCTCGTTTTCTTCTTTTCCTGTTTCACCTTTTGCCTTGCCGTTTTCTCGATTGCCCATTATTCCTTTTTCCAATTTTCCCATTTTCCCTTGCCTTGCCATCCCGATTTCCCATTCTGCCTTGCCGTTTTCCCATTTTCTCATTTTCTCATTTTCCCGTATTTCCATTTTTTCATTTTCTCGTTTTCCTGTTTTGGTGTAGTGGTTAAGTGTGCGAACTCTTATCTGGGAGAACCAGGTTTGATTCCCCACTCCTCCACTTGCACCTGCTGGAATGGCCTTGGGTCAGCCATAGCTCTGGCAGAGGTTGTCCTTGAAAGGGCAGTTGCTGTGAGAGCTCTCTCCAGCTCCGCCCACCTCACAGGGTGTCTGTTGTGAGGGGAGAAGACATAGGAGATTGTAAGCTGCTCTGAGTCTCTGATTCAGGGAGGAGGGCAGGATATAAATCTGCAATTCTTCTTCTTTTCTCGTTTTCCCGTATCCCCATTTATTCATTTGCTCGTTTTCCCGTTTATCGTTTTCTTGTTTACCCATGTTCCCGTTTTCCCACTTTCTCGTTTTCCTCATTTTCCCATTTTTCTCTTTTCTCGTTTTCCCATTTCCCCCTATTCCCGTTTTGCTCTGTCTTACCATTTTTCCATTTTTGTGTTTTCTTGTTTTCTCATTTTTGCGTTGTCCCGTTGTCCTATTTTCTCGTTTTCCCTTTTCCCGGTTTTCCTGTTTTCTTATTTTCCCATTGTTGCCTTGCTGTTTTGCCATTTTGCTGTTTTCTCGTTTTCACTTTTTCCCGTTTTCCTATTTTCCCGTTTTCTCATTTTCCCGTATTCCCGTTTTGCCTTGCCTTCCCGGTTTTACCTTTTGCCTTGCGGTTTTCCCGTTTTCTTGTTTACCCGTTATCCCTTTTTCCAGTTTTCCCATTTTGCCTTTCCTTGACATCCCGATTTCCCATTTTGACTTGCCGTTTTCCCGTTCTTCCATTTTCTCATTTTCTTGTATTCCCGTATTCCCGTTTTCTTGTTTTTTCATTTTTTCCTTTTCTCGTTTTTCTTTTTTCCCATTTTTTCTTTTCCCTGTTTTCCCTTATTCCCGTTTTGCCTTGTCTTTCCATTTTCCCGTATTCCCATTTTCTCATTTTCTTGTTTTCTCATTTTTTTATTTTTCCAGTGTCCTGTTTTTTCGTGTTCCCATTTTCTCATTTTTCCATTTTTCCTTTTTTCCATTTTTGCGTTTTCTTGTTTCCCCATTTTCCCGTATTCCAGTTTTGCCTTGCCTTGCCGTTTTCCCATTTTCCCGTTTTCCCATTTTCTGATTTTCCCGTTTTCCTGTTTTGGTTTGCCTTTCCTATTTCCCGTTTTGCTTTACCTTGCCTTGCCATCTTTCCATTTTCTCATTTTTCCTTTTTCCCATTTCCCTGTTTTCTCATTTTCCCATATACCCATTTTGCCATGCCATTTTCCCGTTTTCCTGTTTTGCCATTTTCTTTTTCTCGTTTGCCCATTATCCATTTTCCCCAATTTCTCATTTTCCCATTTTGCCTTGCCATGCCTTGCCATTTTCCCATTTTTCCTTTTTCCCGTTTTTTTATTTTCCTGTTTTCCCATATTCCCGTTTTGCCTTGGCTTGCCATTTTCCCATTATGCCGTTTTCTTGTTTTTCCTTTTTCTCAATTTTCCATTTTTCCATTTTCTCGTTTTCTCAATTTCACTTTTTCCCGTTTTTCCTTTTTCCCCTTTTCCCGTTTCTTATTTTCTTGTTTTCCGTTTTTGCGTTTTTTCATTTTTCTGTTTTCCCCTTTTTCTGGTTTTTCCATTTTTTGTTTTCTCGTTTTCTCAATTTCCCATTTTCTCGTTTTGGCTTGCATTTCTGTTTTCCAGTTTTTCCTTCCCTTCCCTTGCCTTGTTGTTTCCCGTTTTCCCATTTTCCCATTATTTCATTTTTTCGTTTTCTTGTTTCCCATTTTCTCATTTTGTTTTCCCATTTTCTCGTTTTGGCGTGCCTTCCCATTTTCCAGATTTGCTGTCTTTTCCCGTTTTCCAGATTTGCTGTCTTTTTACCTTACCTTGTCATTTTCCCATTATTTTATTTCCCCGTTTTGCCATTTTCTCGTTTGCCCATTATCCCTTTTTCCTGTTATTTCGTTTTCCAGTTTTGCCTTGCCTTGCTGTTTTTCTGTTTTTCCTTTTTCCCGTTTTCTTGTTTTCCTATTTTCCTGTATTCCCATTTTGCCTTGCCTTGTCATTTTCCCATTTTCTCATTTTTCCTTTCTCCCCTTTTCCTCGTTTTCCCATTTTCCCATTTTCTCAATTTCCCATTGTGGCTTGCCTTCCCATTTTCCAGTTCTTCCTTGCCTTGCCTTGCCGTTTTCCCATTTTCTCGCTTTCCCGTTTTCCTGTTTTCTCATTTTCCCATTTTCTCTTTTTCCTGTTATCCCATTTTCCCATTTAACTGTTTTGCCTTGCCTTGGCGTTCTGCCGTTTTCTTGTTTTTTCATTTTCCCGTCTTACCTTGCCTTGCCGTTTTGCCGTTTTCTCATTTTCCCATTTTCTCGCTTTCCCGTTTTCCCGTTTTCTCATTTTCCCATTTTCTCTTTTTCCCGTTATCCCGTTATCCCATTTTCCCTTTTTTTCATTTTCCCATTTTGCCTTGCCTTGGCGTTTTGCCGTTTTCTTGTTTTCTCGTTTTCCCATTTTACCTTGCCTTGCCGTTTTGCCATTTTCTCATTTCCCTTTTTTCCAGTTTTCTCATTTTCCCGTTTTCCCATATTCCCGTTTTGCCTTGCCTTCCCAGTTTCCTGTTTTGCCTTGCCTTGCCTTGTTGTTTTCCCGTTTTATCGTTTGCCCTTTATCCCTTTTTCCCATTTTCCTGTTTTGCCTTGCTTTGCCATCCCAATTTCTCGTTTTGTCTTGCCTTGCCTTGGCATTTTCCTGTTTTGCCTTTTTCTCATTTTCTCCTCCCCCCAGGAACAAAAAGATGTGCGTGTTGGTGGAGGAGGTTCGATCTATCCCCCGGGAGTACAGAGACTTGCACAGAGTATTCAGCGAGAAGGAGGCTAACGAGCTTCCCCCACACCAAAGCACTGACTGCGCAATAGAACTGATCCCCGGGTAGGAGCTGCCCAAAACCAAACTATACTCCATGGGGTGGGCTGAAAAGGCAGAGCTAAGGAAGTTCATAGACAAGAATCTCAAGAGAGGCTTTATCAGATCTGCTACCGCTCCTCATGCTGCACCAGTACTTTTCCGGAAAGAGGACCTTAAACTTTGCACTGATTTTCATTGGTTAAATGGGATCTCAATGTCCAATGCATATCTCATTCCCTTGATCAAAGACCTACTAAGCACGGTGTCCGAAGGGTCCATTTTCACAAAACTGGATCTAAGGGACACGTACTTTAGAGACCGGATCAAAGAGGGGGACGAGTGTAAAACAGCGTTCAACACTCCGATGGGACAGTTTGAGTATCTAGTGGCCTACAAGGAGCCCCAGGGATGTTTATGAATTTTATCAATGAGGTCTTGAGAGAATATTTGTACAAGGGAATGGTGGTATACCTGGATGACATCATTATTTATTCAAAAGACATGGCTTCCCACAAATTCCATCAAACTGAGCTTGACTATCTGGGATTCAGAGTGTCCGGAAAGGGGCTAGCCATGGATCCAGCCAAAATACAGGCAGTGTTAGATTGGGCACCCCCGAGGACACGTAGACAGCTCTAGTCCTTCCTCGGGTTCGCAAATTTTTACAGGACCTTCATTCAGGAGTTTGCCCAAGTAATGCTGCCCCTGACGGACTTACTTAAAACAAAAGGGAAAGGTCCTGAGGCAAAGAAGCCGGGGGCGAAACTAGCGTGGACCCCTGCCTGCCAGAAAGCGTTTGAGAAACTTAAACGGTTGTTTACTAGTGAGCTGGTATTGAGCCAACCCGATGAACTTAAGCCCTTTGTGGTTCAATGCGACGCCTCCGATGTGGCCATAGGAGACATATTGATGCAGAGAGACTTGGAGGGGAAGTTACGACCCTGCACTTACATTTCTAAAAAAATTTCACCAGAGCAGCGTAATTGGTCGGTATGGGACAAAGAAGCGTTTGCAGTAACGTTTGCCTTGAAAACCTGGAGATCCTGGCTGGAGGGAGTGAGGGTACCATTTGAGATTTGGACCGACCATAAAAACTTAGAAGCGCTGACTGGTCGGAGAAAACTAACTGAGAAGCAGATTCAGTGGGCGGGGTTTTATGCAAAATTCGACTTCACCCTGAGACACATCCCCGGAGTGAAAAACTTCTTGGCTGACGCGCTGTCCAGGCTGCCCCAACATGAGAGTCAGAGGAGGAGGTGGTAGACTCCATCATTCCCCCTAGCACCGTGGCCGGAGCTGTGACTAGATGGTTGGGGAGGAAAAGGGAGGAACCAGAACCATGGGGGGGCAATAGACTAATCGAAGAAACTGAGCGTGAGGGCGAGGAAAGACCTAAAGGGTTAATTAAAGGAACAGGGGGCTTTTGGTACCACGATGGGAAACTGTATGTGCCAAAAGCTCTGAGACAAGAGGTCTTATTACATTGCCACAGCAACAAACTGTCTGGCCACTTTGGCTATGTGAAAACTTTGCATTTGGTTAACAGGCAGTTTTGGTGGCCCCAAATGAAAAAGGCCACTTTGGAGTTTGTGACTACTTGCCCTGTGTGCATAATGGTGAAAAAGCGGGGTGGGAAACCCCCCAGGCTCCTTCAACCCACCCCTACCGTGGAACGCCCCTGGTCGGTGGTTTCTATGGACTTTATAGTGGAATTGCTGGCTTCTCAAGGCCGGACCGTAATTCTGGTGGTAGTGTACACCTTCTCAAAGTAAACTCATTTCATTCCTTGCAAAAAATTGCCTACTGCAAAAAAGCTTGCGCATTTATTTTTTCAACACGTTGTTAGGGTCCACTCCTTCCCTGATAAGATCATTAGTGACCATGGCTCGCAATTCGTTGCCAACTTCTGGCGGGAGTTCTGCAAACTAAAAGGCATGGAGCAAGGGTTGAGTTCTGCCTACCACCCACAGACGGACGGGCAGACGGAATGTGTGAATGTGCTCCTCGAACAGTATTTACAGTGCTATGTAAACTATCAGCAAACTAATTGGGTGGAGCTACTGCCATTTGCGGAGTATGGATATAACATTAGTCTCCACAGTTCAACTAAAGCATCCCCGTTTAAAATTGTGAATGGTTATGAGGGGAAGCCATTCCCACTGTTGCCCAGCGACAGTGAGGGCAAACCTCCCTTCTCTTGTCAGCAGTGGTGGGAGACAATGGGAAAGGGATGGTGTCAAGCAATGTCACCCTATAGTAAAATGTTATCTGAATTTAAACGCAATGCCTTATAGATATTACTAACCCTGAACTGAGCTGGGCACATCAAAGTAGAGAATAAAAGGCGCCTTTTGCTTTTACTAACAAATGCAGGAATTCGCTCTTTGAGGATAACGCCTCCAGGGACATGTTCCCAGGAAGAGAACTCACAGGGGAGATAAGAAAGTCACAGTGTGAATCTTCTCATGTGAATACACCTTTGTTTAGAATTTGTAGCTTTGTTTAGAGGACTCTTTGATGTGCCAACTTTAAGAATGCTCTTTTCTGTTATTGTGTATCAGTTCCAATCTTCAGCTCAATAGAAGCATATGGATTATCAATAAAACCATACTTTGTTTCACCTCAAGGACTGGTTACTTTGAAATCTGCTTGCTTGACATTTTAGAACTGATCCACTATTCAGAGTATTTCAGATGGCTGAAAAAGTTCTGGATAACAGAGAACCTACTGAACCTTCTGGAGCTGCGGGAGTGAGGACTCCCCCCTGGCACATCGTTGGGGCCCGGAAAGCCAGATGTGGGTCCCCGCTACACATACAACAACTATTCATTACTCCTCGAAAGTGGGAGCCGTGAACCTCCACCAACCTGATGGACGAGGCTCCTGCATGGCACGAAACCCTCCTGATGAGACCAGTACAAGGGGGGAAGAGTGAGAATCCTGGAGAGAAGGACAAGTGCTCGATCCGGGATGATGACGAGCGAGAATAGCTGAGGTCCAACAATGACCGCAGCCATGAGTTGCATTCAGAGGGGGAGAATGGGAGCGCTCCGAAAAAGACGAACAACTAAAAAACCGGGGGGAGATGACGGCCATGGCTCGGAACCTGCGGGACGAGATCCAAGCCAATGCCGTGTTCATGGCGTGGAAGATGCAGAGGCAGATCGACCAGCTGCTACTACGTGACTTCGAAAGAACCCCACCAGGCCCTGCCATGCCAGTCCCAGCAGCGCCAGCCCTAGTGGCACCAGTTCTGGCCCCAGTGGCACCCCCCGTGGCTCCAGCCCCACCAGTAGCCCCGGCAGTTCCAGCACCACCCGGGATCCCGGCACCAAGGCTGGCCTTTCTGGGACCGCGAGATTTTGGAAGGGGCCGTGAGCTGGACGCCACCTTTGACGGAGATCCAGAGGAAGTGGAATACTTCACCATACAAGCCAATAGTTACATGCACTGTTGGGGGAATACATTCCCAAATGACCCCAGTCAGGTGGACTATCTAGGCTCCAAACTAAAGGGGGCAGCTAGATGATGGTATGTAAGTTTATATGAAACGCGGGGTCCCGAGCTGGATAGCATGGCTGGATTTCTACAGGCCCTGGTACTCCAATATGAGGACCCTCTTCAAGAGACCGGGGCCATTACGGCGCTACGAGACATGCATCAAGGGTTGAAGTCAGTAAGGGAGTACACAGCCGACTTCAGAGCACAGTGCGCCAAAATCCGGGGTTGGAGAGAGATGATGAAGATCGAGGTGTACCAGCGGGGCCTCCACCCCAGCCTGTTGGATCGGGCCCTTCAACAAGCCTGCCCTACAACCCTAGTGGGGTGGGTGGAACTAGCCGGTGCTTGATTGGGACCCCCCGAGAACACGTAGACAGCTACAATCGTTCCTCGGGTTGGCAAATTTTTACAGGGGGTTCATTCAAGGGTTTGCGCAAGTGATGTTGCCGCTGATAGACATTAAAGACTAAAGGGAAAGGGCCCGAAGCGAAAAAACCGGGGGCGAAACTAGCTTGGATGCTGACTTGCCAGAAAGCCGTCGAAAAACTCAAACACTTGTTCATGAGTGAACGGGTTCTAGCCCACCCTAATGAACTTAAACCTTTCGTGGTGCAATGCGATGCTTTTCTTTGATATCTTTTGTATGATACTTTCTGTGTAGCATATTGAGAGTAATGCTGCATATACATTGATACAATACTTTTAAGTTTTGATAGTTTTGTTTGATATCTCCTCAGTGCTGGTATGCATCCGTTGAATCGCATTCCACTATGAACACCAATGTTACCTTAATAGAATGCTGTAGAGAATTATTGAAAAACAGTAAGTAGAAAATTTGTTATAGGTATATAAGTTTACATAGTTACTAAGTGTTGCTATCTCCCCAGTGCTTTAATGAATCCGTTGAATCTCTTTGCACAAATAATGCCATTGTAAACTGATTCGAATTAAACAGGTAATTTTTGAAAAATACTAAGCAAATTTTTAGTTATGGTTACATTGAATTACATAGATATAGTATTTCTTGATATCTCCTCATTGCTGTTATGAATACGTTCAATCTCTTTCCACATAGAATGCCATTGAAAACTGACTATAATGAAACCGTTATTTTTCGAAAAACACTAAGTGAATTTTTGGTATGGTTTCATGGAATAACATAGATTTAGTTTTTCTTGATATCGCCTCAGTGCTGGTATGAATCCGTTGAATCGCGTTCCACTATGAACACCAATATTAGTTTAATAGAATGCTGTGGAGAATTATGGAAAAACAGTAAGTAGAAAATTTGTTATAGGTATATAAGTTTACATAGTTACGAAGTGTTGCTATCTCCTCAGTGCTTTAATGAATCCGTTGAATCCCTTTGCACAAAGAATGCCATTTTAAACTGATTAGAATTAAACGGGAAATTTTCGAAAAACACTAAGGGAATATTAGTTATGCTTACATTGAATTACATAGATTTAGTATTTCTTGATATCTCCTCATTTCTGTTATGGATCCGTTCAATCTCCTTCCACTATAAACACTAGTGTACCCTTAATAGAATGCTGTACAGAATTATTGAAAAACAGTAAGTAGAAAATTTGTTAGAGGTATATAAGATTACATAGTTACTAAGTTTTGCTTTCTCCTCAGTGCTTTAATGAATCCGTTGAATCTCTTTGCACAAAGAATGCCATTTTAAACTGATTAGAATTAAACTGGAAATTTTCAAAAAACACTAAGCGAATGTTCGTTATGGTGATATTGAATTACATAGATTTAGAATTTTTGATATCTCCTCAGTGCTTTTATGAATCCGTTCAATATATTTCCACTATGAACACCAGTGTACGCTTAATAGAATGCTATGGAGAGTTATGGAAAAATAGTAAGTAGATCTTTGTAATAGTTATATAAGATTACATAATTATTAGGTATTGCTATCTCGTCATTGCATCTATGAATCCGTTCAATCTCTTTCCACATAGAATGCCATTGTAAACTGATTATAATGAAACCGTAATTTTTTGAAAAACACTAAGCAAATTTTTGTTATGGTTTCATGGAATTACATAGATTCAGTTTTTCTTGATATCGCCTCAGTGCTGGTATAAATCTGTTGAATTGCGTTCCACTATGAACACCAATATTAGTTTAATAGAATGCTGTGGAGAATTATGGAAAAACAGTAAGTAGAAAATTTGTTATAGGTATATAAGATTACATAGTTACTCAGTTATGCTTTCTCCTCAGTGCTTTTATGAATCCGTTGAATCTCTTTGCACAAAGAATGCCATTGTAAACTGATTAGAATTAAACGGGAAATTTTCGAAAAACACTACGGGAATGTTAGTTATGGATACATTGAATTACATAGATTTAGTATTTCTTGATATCTCCTCATTGCTGTTATGAATCCGTTCAATCTCCTTCCACTATAAACACCAGTGTACCCTTAATAGAATGCTGTGGAGAATTATGGAAAAACAGTAAGTAGAAAATTTGTTATAGGTATATAAGATTACATAGTTACTAAGTTTTGCTTTCTCCTCAGAGCTTTTATGAATCCGTTGAATCTCTTTGCTCAAAGAATGCCATTGTAAACTGATTAGAATTAAACGGGAAATTTTCCAAAAACACTAAGCGAATGTTAGTTCTGGTGACATTGAATTACATAGATTTAGTATTTCTTGATATCTCCTCATTGCTGTTATGAATCCGTTCAATCTCCTTCCACTATAAACACCAGTGTACCCCAAATAGAATGCTATGGAGATTTTGGAAAAATAGTATGTAGGTGTTTGTAATAGTTATATAAGATTAGATAGGTATTATGTATTGCTATCTCGTCATTGCTTGTATGAATCCGTTCAATCTCTTTCCACATAGAATGCCATTGTAAACTGATTATAATGAATCCAGTTTTTAAAAAAAAACTAAGCGAATTTTTGTTATGGTTTCATGGAATTACATAGATTTAGTATTGCTTGATATATCCCCAATGAAGGTATGAATCCGTTGAATCGCTTTCCACTCTAAACACCAATGTTTGCTTAAAGGAATGCTGTGGAGAATTATGGAAAAACAGTAAGTAGAAAACTTGTTATAGGTATAACATAGTCACTATATACATAGTCACTAAATTTTGCTTTCTCCTCAGTGCTATTGTAAATCCATTGAATCTCTTTGCACAAAGAATGCCATTGTAAATGGATTAGAATTAAATGGGAAATGTTCGAAAAACACTAAGCGTATGTTAGTTATGGTAACATTGAATTACATAGATTTAGTTTTGCTTGATACCTCCTCAGTGCTGGTATGAATCCGTTGAATCCCGTTCTGATCAATCTCTTTCCACATAGAATGCTATCGTAAACAGATTATAATGAAACTGTTATTTCTCGAAAAACACTAATCGAATTTTTGTTATTGTCACATGGAATTCCATAGATTTGGTATTGCTTGGTATCTCCTCAGTGCTGGTATGAATCCGTTGAATTGCTTTCCACTATAAACACCTGTGTAGCCTTAATAGAATGCAGTGGAGAATTATGGAAAAAAACTAAGTAGATTTTTTTAGGTATATAAGATTACATAGTTACGAAGTGTTGCTATCTCCTCATTGCTTTAATGAATCCGTTGAATCTCTTTCCACATAGAATGCCATTGTAAACTGATTATAATAAAACCGTAATTTTTCTAAAAACACTAATCGAATTTTTGTTATAGTTTAATGGAATTACATAGATTTAGTTTTGCTTGTTATCTCCTCAGTGCTGGTATAAATCCGATGAATCGCATTCCTCTATGAAGACCAATCTTAGCTTAATAGAACGCTATGGAGAATTATGGAAAAAAACTAAGTAGGTATTTGTTAGGTATATAAGATTACATAGTTACTAAGTGTTGCTAACTCCTCAGTTTTTTAATGAATCCATTGATTTCTTTCCACAAAGAATGCCATTGTAAACTGATTAGAATTAAAAGGGTTATTTTAGAAAAACACTAAGCGAATGTTACTTATGATTACATTGAATCACATAGATATAGCATTTCTTGATATCTCCTCATTGCTGTTATGAATCCGTTCATTCTCTTTACACTATAAACACCAGTGTAGCCTTAATAGAATGCTATGGAGAATTATGGAAAAATAGAATGTAGGTGTTTGTAATAGTTATATAAGATTACATAGTTATTAGGTATTGCTATCTCGTGATTGCTTCTATGAATCCGTTCAATCTCTTTCCACAAAGAATCCCATTGTAAACTGACTAGAATTAAACGAAGAATTTTAGAAAAACTCGTAGGGAATGTTACATATGGTTGCCTTGATTTACGTAGATTTAGTCCTGCTTGATTTCTCCGCAGTACTCTTCTGAATCTATTCAATCGCTTTCCACTATGAACTCCAATGTAAGCTTAATAGAATGCTATGTAGAATTATGGAAAAACAGTAAGTAGATGTTTGTTATAATTATATAAAATTACATAGTTACTAGGTATTGCTATCTCATCATTGCTAGTATGAATTCAATCAATCTCTTTCCATAAAGAATGCCATCGTAAACTGATTAGCATTAAACGGAGAATTTTAGAAAAACACTTAGCGAATGTTTTTTACATTGAATTACATAGATTTAGATTTGAATTACATAGATTTAGTCCTGCTTTATATAGCCGTAGTGCTGGCATGAATCCGTTCAATCACTTTCCACTATGAACACCAATAAAAGCATAATAGAATGCTACGTAGAATTATGGAAAAACAGTAAGTAGATGTTTGTTATAATTATATAAAATTACATAGTTACTAGGTATTGCTATCTCGTCATTGCTTGTATGAATCTGATCAATCTCATTCCCAAAAAAATCCCATTGTAGACTGATTAGAATTAAACGGAGAATTTTAGAAAAACACTTAGCAAACGTTTGTTATGGTTACCTTGAATTTCATAGATTTAGCCATGCTTGATATTTCCGCAGTGCTGGTATGAATCCGATCAATCTCTTTCCTCAAAGAATGGCATGCTAAACTCATTAGAATCGCTTTCGACTATGAACACTAATATAAACTTAATACAATGCTACGTAGAATTATGGAAAAACAGTAAGTAGATGTTTGTTATAATTATATAAGATTACATAGTTACTAGGTATTGCTATCTCGTCATTGCTTGTATGAATCTGATCAATCTCTTTCCACAAGGAATGCATTGTAAACTGATTAGAATTTAATGGAGTATTTTAGAAAAACACTTAGAGAATGTTTGTTATGGTTACCTTGAATTACATAGATTTATTCCTGCTTGACATCTCCGCAGTGCTGGCATGAATCCCTTCAATCGCTTTCCACTACGACCACGAATGTAAGCTTAATAGAATGCTACGTAGAATTCTGGAAAAACAGTAAGTAGATGTTTGTTATAATTATATAAGATTACATACTTACTAGGTAATGCTATCTCGTCATTCCTTGTATGAATCCGATCAATCTTTTTCCATAAAGAATGCCATTTTAACTGATTAGAATTTAACGGAGAATTTTAGAAAAACTCTTAGCGAATGTTTGCTATGGTTTCCTTGAATTACATAGATTTAGTCCTACTTTATATCTCCGCAGTGCTGGCATCAATCCGCTCAATCGCTTTCTACTATGAACACGAATGTAAGCTTAATAGAATGCTATGTAGAATTATGGAAAAACAGTAAGTAGATGTTTGTTATAATTATATAAGATTACATAGTTACTAGGTAATGCTATCTCGTCACTGCTTGTATGAATCCGATCAATCTCTTTCCACAAAGAATGCCATTGTAAGCTGATTAGAATTAAACGGAGAATTTTAAAAAAACACTTAGCGAATGTTTCTTATAGTTACCTTGAATTACATAGATTTAGTCCTGCTTTATACCTCCGTAGTCCTGGTACGAATCCGTTCAATCGCTTTCCTCTATGAACACCAACGTAAGCATAAGAGAATGCTACGTACAATTATAGGAAAAAATTAAGTAGATGTTTGTTGTAATTATATCATAGTTACTAGGTATTGCTATATGGTCATTATTTGTATGAATGCGATCACTCTCTTTCCATAAAGAATGCTATTGTAAATGAATTAGAATTAAACTGAGAATTTTAGAAAAACAATTAGTGAATGTTTGTTATGCTTACCTTGATTTACATAGACTTAGTCCTGCTTGATTTCTCTGCAATACTGTTATGAATCTCTTCAATCGCTTTCCACTATGAACACCAACGTCAGCTTAATAGAATGCTACGTAGAAATATGGAAAAATAGTAAGTAGATGTTTGTTATAATAATATAAGATTACATAGTTACTAGGTATTGCTATCTCATCATTGCTTGTATGAATCCGATCAATCCTTTCCACCAAGAATGCCATTGTCAACTTACTAGAATTAAATGAAATAAATACTAGAAAAAAATTAAATGAATTAAATGAAATTAATATAATAATATAAGATTACATAGTTACTAGGTATTGCTATCTCATCATTGCTTGTATGAATCCGATCAATCTCTTTCCACCATGAATGCCATTGTCAACGTACTAGAATTAAATGAAATAAATACTAGAAATAAAGAATGCTATGGTAAACGAATTAGAATTAAACTGAGAATTTTAGAAAAACACTTAGGGAATGTTGCTTATGGTTAACTTGAATTACATAGATTTAGTCCAGCTTCATATCTCCGTAGTCCTGGTATGAATCGGTTCAATAGCTTTCGACTGTGAACACTAATATAAACTTAATAGAATGCTACGTAGAATTATGGACAAACAGTAAGTAGATGTTTGTTATAATTATATAAATTACATAGTTACTAGGTATTGCTAGTTCGTCATTGCTTGTATGAATCCGATCAATCTTTTTCCATAAAGAATGCCATTGTAAACTGAATAGAATTAAATGGAGAATTTTAGAAAAACACTTAGCGAATGTTTGTTACAGTTACCTTGAATTACATAGATATAGTCCTGCTTTATATCTCCGTAGTCCTGGTACGAATCTGTTCAATTCTTTACTCTATGAACACCAACGTAAGCATAACAGAATGCTACGTAGAATTATGGAAAAACAGTAAGTAGATGTTTGTTATAATTATATAAGATTACATAGTAACTAGGTATAGCTATCTGGTCATTATTTGTATGAAATGGATCAATCTCTTTACATAGAGAATCTGATCAATCTTTTTCCATAAAGAATGCCATTGTAAACTGATTAGAATTAAACGGAGAATTTTAGAAAAACGAATAATTGTTATAGTTACCTTGAATTACATAGATTTAGTCCTGCTTGATTTCTCTGCAATACTGTTATGAATCCGTTCAATCGCTTTCCACTATGAACACGAACGTCAGCTTAATAGAATCCTACGTAGAAATATGGAAAAACAGTAAGTTGATGTTTGTTATAATAATATAAGATTACATAGTTACTAGGTATTGCTATCTCATCATTGCTTGTATGAATCCGATCAATCTCTTTCCAGCAAGAATGCCATTATAAACTTACTAGAATTAAACGGAGAATTTTAGAAAAACACTTAGGGAATGTTGCTTATGGTTACCTTGAATTACATAGAATTAGTCCAGCTTTATATCTCCGTCGTCCTGGTATGAATCCGTTCAATCGCTTTACTCTATGAACACCAACGTAAGCATAACAGAATGCTACGTAGAATTATGGAAAAAAAGTAAGTAGATGTTTGTTATAATTATATAAGATTACATAGTGGGTACGTAATGATATCTCGTCACTGCTTGTATGAATCCGATCAATCTCTTTCCACAAAGAATGGCGTTGTAAACTCATAAGAATTAAAAGGAGAATTTTAGAAAAACACTTAGCGAATGTTTGTTATGGCTACCTTGAATTATATAGGTTTAGTCCCGGTTGGTTTTTCCGCAGTACTGTTATGAATCGGTTCAATAGCTTTCGACTGTGAACACTAATATAAACTTAATAGAATGCTAGGTAGATCAATCTTTTTACATAAAGAATGCAATTGTAAACTTACTAGAATTAAATGGAGAATTTAAGAAAAACACTTAGCGAATGTTTGTTATAGTTACCTTGAATTACATAGATTTAGTCATGCTTTATACCTCCATAGTCCTGGTACGAATCCGTTCATTCGCTTTCCTCTATGAACACCAAAGTAAGCATAAGAGAATGCTACGTAGAATTATGGGAAAAAAGTAAGTAGATGTTTGTTATAATTCTACAAGATTACATAGTTACTAGGTATTCCTATCTCATCATTCCTTGTATGAATCCGATCAATCTCTTTCCACAAAGAATGCCATTGTGAACTGATTAGAATTAAATGGAGAATTTTAGAAAAACGCTTAGGGAATGCTTGTTATGGTTACCTTGATTTACATAGATTTAGTTGTGCTTTATATCTCTGTAGTGCTGGCATGAATCCATTCAATCGTTTTCCACTATGAACACCAATGTCAGCTTAATAGAATGCTACGTAGAATTATCGAAAAACAGTAAGTAGATGTTTGTTATAATTATATAAGATTACATAGTTACTAGGTATTGCTATATGGTCATTATTTGTATGAATTCGATCACTCTCTTCCCATAAAGAATGTCAAGGTAAACGTATTAGAATTCAATGGAGAATTTTAGAAAAACAGCGAATTGTTGTTATGGTTACCTTGAATTATATAGATTTAGTCCTGTTTGATTTTTCCGCAGTACTGTTATGAATCGGTTCAATCGCTTTCGACTATGAACACTAATATAAACTTAATAGAATGCTATGTAGATTATGGAAAAACAGTAAGTAGATGTTTGTTATAATTATATAAGATTACATAGTTACTAGGTATTGCTATCTCGTCATTGCTTGTATGAATCTGATCAATCTCTTTCCACAAGGAATGCAGTGTAAACTGATTAGAATTTAACGGAGAATTTTAGAAAAAAACTTAGGGAATGTTTGTTATGGTTACCTTGAATTACATAGATTTATTCCTGCTTGACATCTCCGCAGTACTGTTATGATTCCGTTCAATTGGTTTCCACTATGAACACCAATGTAGGCTTAATAGAATGCTATGAAGAATTATGGAAAAACAGTAAGTAGATGTTTGTTATAATAATATAAGATTACATAGTTAGTACGTAATGCCATCTCGTCACTGCTTGTATGAATCCGATCAATCTCTTTCCAGATAGAATGGCGTTGTAAACTCATTAGAATTAAAAGGAGAATTTTAGAAAAACACTTAGCGAATGTTTGTTATGGTTACCTTGAATTATATAGATTTAGTCCCGGTTGATTTTTCCGCAGTACTGTTATGAATCGGTTCAATAGCTTTCGACTGTGAACACTAATATAAACTTAATAGAATGCTACGTAGAATTATGGAAAAACAGTAAGTAGATGTTTTTTATAATTATATAAATTACATAGTTACTAGGTATTGCTAGCTCATCATTGCTTGTATGAATCCGATCAATCTTTTTACATAAAGAATGCAATTGTAAACGTATTAGAATTAAATGGAGAATTTTAGAAAAAAAACTTAGCGAATGTTTGTTATAGTAACCTTGAATTACATAGATTTAGTCATGCTTTATACCTCCATAGTCCTGGTATGAATCCGTTTAATCGCTTTCCTCTATGAACACCAAAGTAAGCATAAGAGAATCTACGTAGAATTATGGAAAAAAGTAAGTTGATGTTTGTTATAATTATATAAGATTACATAGTTACTAGGTATTGCTATCTCCTCATTGCTTGTATGAATCCGATCAATCTCTTTCCACAAAGAATGCCATTGTGAACTGATTAGAATTAAATGGAGAATTTTAGAAAAACGCTTAGGGAATGCTTGTTATGGTTACCTTGATTTACATAGATTTAGTTCTGCTTTATATCTCTGTAGTGCTTGCATGAATCCATTCAATCGTTTTCCACTATGAACACCAATGTCAGCTTAATAGAATGCTACGTAAAATTATCGAAAAACAGTAAGTAGATGTTTGTTATAATTATATAAGATTACATAGTTAGTAGGTATTGCTATCTCGTTACATAGATTTATTCCTGCTTGATTTCTCTGCAGTACTGTTATCAATCCGTTCAATCGCTTTCTACTATGAACACGAATGTGAGCTTTGCTTGTATGAATTGATTGTAGGAATTCGAACAATCTCTTTCCATAAAAATGCCATTGTAATCTGATTAGAATAAAACAGAGACTTTTAGAAAAACACTTAGCGAATGTTTGTTATGGTTACCTTGAATTACATAGATTTAGTCCTGCTTGATTTCTCTGCAATACTGTTATGAATCCGTTCAATCGCTTTCCACTATGAACACCAATGTAAGCTTAATAGAATGCTACGTAGAATTATCAAAAAACAGTAAGCAGATGGTACGAATCCGTTCAATTCTTTACTCTATGAACACCAACGTAAGCATAACAGAATGCTACATAGAATTATGGAAATGAAGTAAGTAGATGTTTGTTATAATTATAAAAGATTACATAGTAACTAGGTATAGCTATCTGGTCATAATTTGTATGAATTGGATCAATCTCTTTACATAAAGAATGCCATTGTAAACTGATTAGAATTAAACGGAGAATTTTAGAAAAACACCTAGCGAATGGTTTTTATGGTTACCTTGATTTACATAGATTTAGTCCTGCTTGATTTCTCTGCAATACTGTTATGAATCCTTTCAATCGCTATCCACTATGAACACCAATGTAAGCTTAAAAGAATGCTATGTAGAATTATGGAAAAACAATAAGTAGATGTTTGTTATAATTATATAAGATTACATAGTTACTAGGTATTGCTATCTCCTCGTTGCTTGTATGAATCCGATAAAGCTCTTTCCACAAAGAATGGTATTGTAAACTGATTAGAATGAAATGCTATGTAGAATTATGGAAAAACAATAAATAGTTACTAGGTATTGCTGTCTTGTCATTTCTTGTATGAATTCGATCAATCTCTTTCCATAAAGAATGGTATTGTAAACTGATTAGAATGAAACGGAGAATTATAGAAAAATACTTAGAGAATGTTTATTATGGTAACCTTGAATTCCCTAGATATAGTGCTGCTTGATATCTCCGCAGTACTGTTATGAATCCTTTCAATCGCTATCCACTATGAACACCAATGTAACCTATATAGAATGCTACGTAGAATTGTGAAAAAACAGTAAGTAGATGTTTGTTATAATTATATAAGATTACATAGTTACTAGGTATTGCTATCTTGTCATTTCTTGTATGAATTCGATCAACCTCTTTACATAAAGAATGCCAATGTAAACAGATTAGAATTAAACGAAGAATTTTAGAAAAACACTTAGCGAATGTTTGTTATGGTTACCTTGAATTACATAGATTTAGTCCTGCTTGATCAATATGCAGTACTGCTATGAATCCGTTCAATCGCTTTCCACAATGAACAGCAATGTAAGCTTAATAGAATGCTATGTAGAATTATGGAAAAACCGTAAGTAGATGTTTCTTATACTTATATAAGATTATATAGTTACTAGGTATTGCTATGTCCTCATTGCTTGTATGAATTCGATAAAGCTCTTTCCACAAAGAATGGTATTGTAAACTAATTCGAATGAAATGGAGAATTTTAGAAATACACTTATAGAATGCTTATTATGGTTACCTCGAATTACATAGATTCAGTTCTGCTTAATTTCTCCGCAGGACTTATATTTATCTTTTCAATCGCTTTCCACTATGTACAGCAATGTAAGCTTAATAGAATGCTATGTAGAATTATGGAAAAACATTAAGTAGATGTTTGTTATAATTATATAAGATTACATAGTTACTATGTATTGCTATCTCCTCATTGCTTGTATGAATCCGATAAAGCTCTTTCCACAAAGAATGGTATTGTAAACTTATTAGAATGAAACGCAGAATTATAGAAAAACACTTAGAGAATGTTTATTATGGTATCCTGAAATTACATAGATTCAGTTCTGCGTAACTTCTTCACAGTACTAATATGAATCCTTTCAATCGCTACCATTATGAACACCAATGTAAGCTTAAGAGAATGCTACGTAGAATTGTGGAAAAACAGTAAGTAGATGTTTGTTATAATTATATAAGATTACATAGTTACTAGGTATTGCGATCTCCTCATCGCTCTTCTGAATCCGATGAATCTCTTTCCACAAAGAATGGTATTGTAAACTGATTCGAATGAAACGGAGAATTATAGAAAAACACTTAGAGAATGTTTATTATGGTATCCTGAAATTACATAGATTCAGTTCCGCGTAACTTCTTCACAGTACTAATATGAATCCTTTCAATCGCTATCCATTATGAACACCAATGTAACCTTTATAGAATACTACGTAGAATTGTGGAAAAAAGTAAGTTGATGTTTGTTATAATTATATACGATTACATAGTTACTAGGTATTGCTATCTTGTTATTTCTTGTATGACTTCGATCAACCGCTTTACATAAAAAAATGCCAATGTAAACAGATTAGAATTAAACGAAGAATTTTAGAAAAACACTTAGCGAATGTTTGTTAGGGTTACCTTGAATTACATAGATTTAGTCCTGCTTGATCAATATGCAGTACTGCTATGAATCCGTTCAATCGCTGTCCACTATTAACAGCGATGTAAGCTTAAAAGAATGCTATGTAGAATTATGGAAAAACAGTAAGTAGATGTTTGTTATAATTATATAAGATTACATAGTTACTAGGTATTGTTATCTCCTCATTGCTCTTCTGAATGCGATAAATCTCTTTTCACAAAGAATGGTATTGTAAACTGATTCGAATTAAAGGGAGAATTTTAGAAATACACTTAGAAAATGTTTACCTTGAATTACATAGATTTAGTCCTGCTTGATCAATATGCAGTACTGCTATGAATCCGTTCAATCGCTGTCCACTATGGATTGCAATGTAAGCTTAAAAGAATGCTATGTAGAATTATGGAAAAACAATAAGTAGATGTTTGTTATAATTATATAAGATTACATAGTTACTAGGTATTGCTATCTCCTCGTTGCCGATAAAGCTCTTTCCACAAAGAATGGTATTGCAAACTGATTAAAATGAAACGGAGAATTATAGAAAAACACTTAGAGAATGTTTAATATGGTAACCTTGAATTCCCTAGAATTAGTGCTGCTTGATATCTCCGCAGTACTGTTAAGAATCCTTTCAATCGCTATCCACTATGAAAACCAATATAACCTTTATAGAATGCTACGTAGAATAGTGGAAAAACAGTAAGTAGATGTTTGTTATAATTATATACGATTACATAGTTACTAGGTATTGCTGTCTTGTCATTTCTTGTATGAATTCGATCAATCTCTTTCCTTAAAGAATGGTATTGTAAACTGATTAGAATGAAACGGAGAATTATAGAAAGATACTTAGAGAATGTTTATTATGGTAACCTTGAATTCCCTAGATTTAGTGCTGCTTGATATCTCCGCAGTACTGTTATGAATCCTTTCAATCGCTATCTACTATGAACACCAATGTAACCTTTATAGAATGCTACGTAGAATTGTGAAAAAACAGTAAGTAGATGCTTGTTATAATTATATACGATTACATAGTTACTAGGTATTGCTATCTTGTCATTTCTTGTATGAATTCGATCAACCTCTTTACATAAAGAATGCCAATGTAAACAGATTAGAATTAAACGAAGAATTTTAGAAAAACACTTAGCGAATGTTTGTTATGGTTACCTTGAATTACATAGATTTAGTCCTGCTTGATCAATATGCAGTACTGATAGGAATCCGTTCAATCGCTGTCAACTAATAACAGCGATGTAAGCTTAAAAGAATGCTATGTAGAATTATGGAAAAACAGTAAGTAGATGTTTGTTATAATTATATAAGATTACATAGTTACTAGGTATTGCTATCTACTCGTTGCTTGTATGAATCCGATAAAGCTCTTTCCACAAAGAATGGTATTGTAAACTGATTCGAATGAAATGGAGAATTTTAGAAATACACTTATAGAATGTTTATTATGGTTACCTCGAATTACATAGATTCAGTTCTGCTTAATTTCTCCGCAGGACTCATATGAATCCTTTCAATCGCTTTCCACTCTGTACAGCAATGTAATCTTAATAGAATGCTACGTAGAATTATGGAAAAACATTAAGTAGATATTTGTTATAATTATATAAGATTACATAGTTACTGGGTATTGCTATCTCCTCGTTGCTTGTATGAATCCGATAAAGCTCTTTCCACAAAGAATGGTATTGTAAACTGATTAGAATGAAACGGAGAATTATAGAAAAACACTTAGAGAATGTTTATTATGGTATCCTTGAATTCCCTAGATTTAGTGCTGCTTGATATCTCCGCAGTACTATTATGAATCCTTTCAATCGCTATCCACTATGAACACCAATGTAACCTTTATAGAATGCTACGTAGAATTGTGGAAAAACAGTAAGTAGATGTATGTTATAATTATATAAGATTACATAGTTACTAGGTATTGCTATCTCCTCGTTGCTTGTATGAATCCGATAAAGCTCTTTCCACAAAGAATGGTAATGCAAACTGATTAGAATGAAACGGAGAATTATAGAAAAACACTTAGAGAATGTTTATTATGGTAACCTTGAATTCCCTAGAATTAGTGCTGCTTGATATCTCCGCAGTACTGTTAAGAATCCTTTCAATCGCTATCCACTATGAACACCAATGTAACCTTTATAGAATGCTACGTAGAATTGTGGAAAAACAGTAAGTAGATGTATGTTATAATTATATAAGATTACATAGTTACTAGGTATTGCTATCTTGTCATTTCTTGTATGAATTCGATCAACCTCTTTACATAAAGAATGCCAATGTAAACAGATTAGAATTAAACGAAGAATTTTAGAAAAACACTTAGCGAATGCTTGTTATGGTTACCTTGAATTACATAGATTTAGTCCTGCTTGATCAATATGCAGTACTGCTATGAATCCGTTCAATCGCTGTCCACTATGGATTGCAATGTAAGCTTAAAAGAATGCTATGTAGAATTATGGAAAAACAATAAGTAGATGTTTGTTATAATTATATAAGATTACATAGTTACTAGGTATTGCTATCTCCTCGTTGCTTGTATGAATCCGATAAAGCTCTTTCCACAAAGAATGGTATTGCAAACTGATTAAAATGAAACGGAGAATTATAGAAAAACACTTAGAGAATGTTTATTATGGTAACCTTGAATTCCCTAGAATTAGTGCTGCTTGATATCTCCGCAGTACTGTTAAGAATCCTTTCAATCGCTATCCACTATGAAAACCAATATAACCTTTATAGAATGCTACGTAGAATAGTGGAAAAACAGTAAGTAGATGTTTGTTATAATTATATACGATTACATAGTTACTAGGTATTGCTGTCTTGTCATTTCTTGTATGAATTCGATCAATCTCTTTCCTTAAAGAATGGTATTGTAAACTGATTAGAATGAAACGGAGAATTATAGAAAGATACTTAGAGAATGTTTATTATGGTAACCTTGAATTCCCTAGATTTAGTGCTGCTTGATATCTCCGCAGTACTGTTATGAATCCTTTCAATCGCTATCCACTATGAACACCAATGTAACCTTTATAGAATGCTATGTAGAATTGTGAAAAAACAGTAAGTAGATGTTTGTTATAATTATATACGATTACATAGTTACTAGGTATTGCTATCTTGTCATTTCTTGTATGAATTCGATCAACCTCTTTACATAAAGAATGCCAATGTAAACAGATTAGAATTAAACGAAGAATTTTAGAAAAACACTTAGCGAATGTTTGTTATGATTACCTTGAATTACATAGATTTAGTCCTGCTTGATCAATATGCAGTACTGATAGGAATCCGTTCAATCGCTGTCAACTAATAACAGCGATGTAAGCTTAAAAGAATGCTATGTAGAATTATGGAAAAACAGTAAGTAGATGTTTGTTATAATTATATAAGATTACATAGTTACTAGGTATTGCTATCTACTCGTTGCTTGTATGAATCCGATAAAGCTCTTTCCACAAAGAATGGTATTGTAAACTGATTCGAATGAAATGGAGAATTTTAGAAATACACTTATAGAATGTTTATTATGGTTACCTCGAATTACATAGATTCAGTTCTGCTTAATTTCTCCGCAGGACTCATATGAATCCTTTCAATCGCTTTCCACGCTGTACAGCAATGTAATCTTAATAGAATGCTACGTAGAATTATGGAAAAACATTAAGTAGATATTTGTTATAATTATATAAGATTACATAGTTACTGGGTATTGATATCTCCTCGTTGCTTGTATGAATCCGATAAAGCTCTTTCCACAAAGAATGGTATTGTAAACTGATTAGAATGAAACGGAGAATTATAGAAAAACACTTAGAGAATGTTTATTATGGTATCCTTGAATTCCCTAGATTTAGTGCTGCTTGATATCTCCGCAGTACTATTATGAATCCTTTCAATCGCTATCCACTATGAACACCAATGTAACCTTTATAGAATGCTACGTAGAATTGTGGAAAAACAGTAAGTAGATGTATGTTATAATTATATAAGATTACATAGTTACTAGGTATTGCTATCTCCTCGTTGCTTGTATGAATCCGATAAAGCTCTTTCCACAAAGAATGGTATTGCAAACTGATTAGAATGAAACGGAGAATTATAGAAAAACACTTAGAGAATGTTTATTATGGTAACCTTGAATTCCCTAGAATTAGTGCTGCTTGATATCTCCGCAGTACTGTTAAGAATCCTTTCAATCGCTATCCACTATGAACACCAATGTAACCTATATAGAATGCTACGTAGAATTGTGGAAAAACAGTAAGTAGATGTATGTTATAATTATATAAGATTACATAGTTACTAGGTATTGCTATCTTGTCATTTCTTGTATGAATTCGATCAACCTCTTTACATAAAGAATGCCAATGTAAACAGATTAGAATTAAACGAAGAATTTTAGAAAAACACTTAGCGAATGTTTGTTATGGTTACCTTGAATTACATAGATTTAGTCCTGCTTGATCAATATGCAGTACTGCTATGAATCCGTTCAATCGCTGTCCACTATGGATTGCAATGTAAGCTTAAAAGAATGCTATGTAGAATTATGGAAAAACAATAAGTAGATGTTTGTTATAATTATATAAGATTACATAGTTACTAGGTATTGCTATCTCCTCGTTGCTTGTATGAATCCGATAAAGCTCTTTCCACAAAGAATGGTATTGCAAACTGATTAAAATGAAACGGAGAATTATAGAAAAACACTTAGAGAATGTTTATTATGGTAACCTTGAATTCCCTAGAATTAGTGCTGCTTGATATCTCCGCAGTACTGTTAAGAATCCTTTCAATCGCTATCCACTATGAAAACCAATATAACCTTTATAGAATGCTACGTAGAATAGTGGAAAAACAGTAAGTAGATGTTTGTTATAATTATATACGATTACATAGTTACTAGGTATTGCTGTCTTGTCATTTCTTGTATGAATTCGATCAATCTCTTTCCTTAAAGAATGGTATTGTAAACTGATTAGAATGAAACGGAGAATTATAGAAAAATACTTAGAGAATGTTTATTATGGTAACCTTGAATTCCCTAGATTTAGTGCTGCTTGATATCTCCGCAGTACTGTTATGAATCCTTTCAATCGCTATCCACTATGAACACCAATGTAACCTTTATAGAATGCTACGTAGAATTGTGAAAAAACAGTAAGTAGATGTTTGTTATAATTATATACGATTACATAGTTACTAGGTATTGCTATCTTGTCATTTCTTGTATGAATTCGATCAACCTCTTTACATAAAGAATGCCAATGTAAACAGATTAGAATTAAACGAAGAATTTTAGAAAAACACTTAGCGAATGTTTGTTAGGGTTACCTTGAATTACATAGATTTAGTCCTGCTTGATCAATATGCAGTACTGATAGGAATCCGTTCAATCGCTGTCAACTAATAACAGCGATGTAAGCTTAAAAGAATGCTATGTAGAATTATGGAAAAACAGTAAGTAGATGTTTGTTATAATTATATAAGATTACATAGTTACTAGGTATTGCTATCTACTCGTTGCTTGTATGAATCCGATAAAGCTCTTTCCACAAAGAATGGTATTGTAAACTGATTCGAATGAAATGGAGAATTTTAGAAATACACTTATAGAATGTTTATTATGGTTACCTCGAATTACATAGATTCAGTTCTGCTTAATTTCTCCGCAGGACTCATATGAATCCTTTCAATCGCTTTCCACTCTGTACAGCAATGTAATCTTAATAGAATGCTACGTAGAATTATGGAAAAACATTAAGTAGATATTTGTTATAATTATATAAGATTACATAGTTACTGGGTATTGCTATCTCCTCGTTGCTTGTATGAATCCGATAAAGCTCTTTCCACAAAGAATGGTATTGTAAACTGATTAGAATGAAACGGAGAATTATAGAAAAACACTTAGAGAATGTTTATTATGGTATCCTTGAATTCCCTAGATTTAGTGCTGCTTGATATCTCCGCAGTACTATTATGAATCCTTTCAATCGCTATCCACTATGAACACCAATGTAACCTTTATAGAATGCTACGTAGAATTGTGGAAAAACAGTAAGTAGATGTATGTTATAATTATATAAGATTACATAGTTACTAGGTATTGCTATCTCCTCGTTGCTTGTATGAATCCGATAAAGCTCTTTCCACAAAGAATGGTAATGCAAACTGATTAGAATGAAACGGAGAATTATAGAAAAACACTTAGAGAATGTTTATTATGGTAACCTTGAATTCCCTAGAATTAGTGCTGCTTGATATCTCCGCAGTACTGTTAAGAATCCTTTCAATCGCTATCCACTATGAACACCAATGTAACCTTTATAGAATGCTACGTAGAATTGTGGAAAAACAGTAAGTAGATGTATGTTATAATTATATAAGATTACATAGTTACTAGGTATTGCTATCTTGTCATTTCTTGTATGAATTCGATCAACCTCTTTACATAAAGAATGCCAATGTAAACAGATTAGAATTAAACGAAGAATTTTAGAAAAACACTTAGCGAATGCTTGTTATGGTTACCTTGAATTACATAGATTTAGTCCTGCTTGATCAATATGCAGTACTGCTATGAATCCGTTCAATCGCTGTCCACTATGGATTGCAATGTAAGCTTAAAAGAATGCTATGTAGAATTATGGAAAAACAATAAGTAGATGTTTGTTATAATTATATAAGATTACATAGTTACTAGGTATTGCTATCTCCTCGTTGCTTGTATGAATCCGATAAAGCTCTTTCCACAAAGAATGGTATTGCAAACTGATTAAAATGAAACGGAGAATTATAGAAAAACACTTAGAGAATGTTTATTATGGTAACCTTGAATTCCCTAGAATTAGTGCTGCTTGATATCTCCGCAGTACTGTTAAGAATCCTTTCAATCGCTATCCACTATGAAAACCAATATAACCTTTATAGAATGCTACGTAGAATAGTGGAAAAACAGTAAGTAGATGTTTGTTATAATTATATACGATTACATAGTTACTAGGTATTGCTGTCTTGTCATTTCTTGTATGAATTCGATCAATCTCTTTCCTTAAAGAATGGTATTGTAAACTGATTAGAATGAAACGGAGAATTATAGAAAGATACTTAGAGAATGTTTATTATGGTAACCTTGAATTCCCTAGATTTAGTGCTGCTTGATATCTCCGCAGTACTGTTATGAATCCTTTCAATCGCTATCCACTATGAACACCAATGTAACCTTTATAGAATGCTATGTAGAATTGTGAAAAAACAGTAAGTAGATGTTTGTTATAATTATATACGATTACATAGTTACTAGGTATTGCTATCTTGTCATTTCTTGTATGAATTCGATCAACCTCTTTACATAAAGAATGCCAATGTAAACAGATTAGAATTAAACGAAGAATTTTAGAAAAACACTTAGCGAATGTTTGTTATGATTACCTTGAATTACATAGATTTAGTCCTGCTTGATCAATATGCAGTACTGATAGGAATCCGTTCAATCGCTGTCAACTAATAACAGCGATGTAAGCTTAAAAGAATGCTATGTAGAATTATGGAAAAACAGTAAGTAGATGTTTGTTATAATTATATAAGATTACATAGTTACTAGGTATTGCTATCTAATCGTTGCTTGTATGAATCCGATGAAGCTCTTTCCACAAAGAATGGTATTGTAAACTGATTCGAATGAAATGGAGAATTTTAGAAATACACTTATAGAATGTTTATTATGGTTACCTCGAATTACATAGATTCAGTTCTGCTTAATTTCTCCGCAGGACTCATATGAATCCTTTCAATCGCTTTCCACTCTGTACAGCAATGTAATCTTAATAGAATGCTACGTAGAATTATGGAAAAACATTAAGTAGATATTTGTTATAATTATATAAGATTACATAGTTACTGGGTATTGATATCTCCTCGTTGCTTGTATGAATCCGATAAAGCTCTTTCCACAAAGAATGGTATTGTAAACTGATTAGAATGAAACGGAGAATTATAGAAAAACACTTAGAGAATGTTTATTATGGTATCCTTGAATTCCCTAGATTTAGTGCTGCTTGATATCTCCGCAGTACTATTATGAATCCTTTCAATCGCTATCCACTATGAACACCAATGTAACCTTTATAGAATGCTACGTAGAATTGTGGAAAAACAGTAAGTAGATGTATGTTATAATTATATAAGATTACATAGTTACTAGGTATTGCTATCTCCTCGTTGCTTGTATGAATCCGATAAAGCTCTTTCCACAAAGAATGGTATTGCAAACTGATTAGAATGAAACGGAGAATTATAGAAAAACACTTAGAGAATGTTTATTATGGTAACCTTGAATTCCCTAGAATTAGTGCTGCTTGATATCTCCGCAGTACTGTTAAGAATCCTTTCAATCGCTATCCACTATGAACACCAATGTAACCTATATAGAATGCTACGTAGAATTGTGGAAAAACAGTAAGTAGATGTATGTTATAATTATATAAGATTACATAGTTACTAGGTATTGCTATCTTGTCATTTCTTGTATGAATTCGATCAACCTCTTTACATAAAGAATGCCAATGTAAACAGATTAGAATTAAACGAAGAATTTTAGAAAAACACTTAGCGAATGTTTGTTATGGTTACCTTGAATTACATAGATTTAGTCCTGCTTGATCAATATGCAGTACTGCTATGAATCCGTTCAATCGCTGTCCACTATGGATTGCAATGTAAGCTTAAAAGAATGCTATGTAGAATTATGGAAAAACAATAAGTAGATGTTTGTTATAATTATATAAGATTACATAGTTACTAGGTATTGCTATCTCCTCGTTGCTTGTATGAATCCGATAAAGCTCTTTCCACAAAGAATGGTATTGCAAACTGATTAAAATGAAACGGAGAATTATAGAAAAACACTTAGAGAATGTTTATTATGGTAACCTTGAATTCCCTAGAATTAGTGCTGCTTGATATCTCCGCAGTACTGTTAAGAATCCTTTCAATCGCTATCCACTATGAAAACCAATATAACCTTTATAGAATGCTACGTAGAATAGTGGAAAAACAGTAAGTAGATGTTTGTTATAATTATATACGATTACATAGTTACTAGGTATTGCTGTCTTGTCATTTCTTGTATGAATTCGATCAATCTCTTTCCTTAAAGAATGGTATTGTAAACTGATTAGAATGAAACGGAGAATTATAGAAAAATACTTAGAGAATGTTTATTATGGTAACCTTGAATTCCCTAGATTTAGTGCTGCTTGATATCTCCGCAGTACTGTTATGAATCCTTTCAATCGCTATCCACTATGAACACCAATGTAACCTTTATAGAATGCTACGTAGAATTGTGAAAAAACAGTAAGTAGATGTTTGTTATAATTATATACGATTACATAGTTACTAGGTATTGCTATCTTGTCATTTCTTGTATGAATTCGATCAACCTCTTTACATAAAGAATGCCAATGTAAACAGATTAGAATTAAACGAAGAATTTTAGAAAAACACTTAGCGAATGTTTGTTAGGGTTACCTTGAATTACATAGATTTAGTCCTGCTTGATCAATATGCAGTACTGATAGGAATCCGTTCAATCGCTGTCAACTAATAACAGCGATGTAAGCTTAAAAGAATGCTATGTAGAATTATGGAAAAACAGTAAGTAGATGTTTGTTATAATTATATAAGATTACATAGTTACTAGGTATTGCTATCTTCTCGTTGCTTGTATGAATCCGATAAAGCTCTTTCCACAAAGAATGGTATTGTAAACTGATTCGAATGAAATGGAGAATTTTAGAAATACACTTATAGAATGTTTATTATGGTTACCTCGAATTACATAGATTCAGTTCTGCTTAATTTCTCCGCAGGACTCATATGAATCCTTTCAATCGCTTTCCACTCTGTACAGCAATGTAATCTTAATAGAATGCTACGTAGAATTATGGAAAAACATTAAGTAGATATTTGTTATAATTATATAAGATTACATAGTTACTGGGTATTGCTATCTCCTCGTTGCTTGTATGAATCCGATAAAGCTCTTTCCACAAAGAATGGTATTGTAAACTGATTAGAATGAAACGGAGAATTATAGAAAAACACTTAGAGAATGTTTATTATGGTATCCTTGAATTCCCTAGATTTAGTGCTGCTTGATATCTCCGCAGTACTATTATGAATCCTTTCAATCGCTATCCACTATGAACACCAATGTAACCTTTATAGAATGCTACGTAGAATTGTGGAAAAACAGTAAGTAGATGTATGTTATAATTATATAAGATTACATAGTTACTAGGTATTGCTATCTTGTCATTTCTTGTATGAATTCGATCAACCTCTTTACATAAAGAATGCCAATGTAAACAGATTAGAATTAAACGAAGAATTTTAGAAAAACACTTAGCGAATGTTTGTTATGGTTACCTTGAATTACATAGATTTAGTCCTGCTTGATCAATATGCAGTACTGCTATGAATCCGTTCAATCGCTGTCCACTATGGATTGCAATGTAAGCTTAAAAGAATGCTATGTAGAATTATGGAAAAACAATAAGTAGATGTTTGTTATAATTATATAAGATTACATAGTTACTAGGTATTGCTATCTCCTCGTTGCTTGTATGAATCCGATAAAGCTCTTTCCACAAAGAATGGTATTGCAAACTGATTAAAATGAAACGGAGAATTATAGAAAAACACTTAGAGAATGTTTATTATGGTAACCTTGAATTCCCTAGAATTAGTGCTGCTTGATATCTCCGCAGTACTGTTAAGAATCCTTTCAATCGCTATCCACTATGAAAACCAATATAACCTTTATAGAATGCTACGTAGAATAGTGGAAAAACAGTAAGTAGATGTTTGTTATAATTATATACGATTACATAGTTACTCGGTATTGCTGTCTTGTCATTTCTTGTATGAATTCGATCAATCTCTTTCCTTAAAGAATGGTATTGTAAACTGATTAGAATGAAACGGAGAATTATAGAAAAATACTTAGAGAATGTTTATTATGGTAACCTTGAATTCCCTAGATTTAGTGCTGCTTGATATCTCCGCAGTACTGTTATGAATCCTTTCAATCGCTATCCACTATGAACACCAATGTAACCTTTATAGAATGCTAAGTAGAATTGTGAAAAAACAGTAAGTAGATGTTTGTTATAATTATATACGATTACATAGTTACTAGGTATTGCTATCTTGTCATTTCTTGTATGAATTCGATCAACCTCTTTACATAAAGAATGCCAATGTAAACAGATTAGAATTAAACGAAGAATTTTAGAAAAACACTTAGCGAATGTTTGTTATGGTTACCTTGAATTACATAGATTTAGTCCTGCTTGATCAATATGCAGTACTGATAGGAATCCGTTCAATCGCTGTCAACTAATAACAGCGATGTAAGCTTAAAAGAATGCTATGTAGAATTATGGAAAAACAGTAAGTAGATGTTTGTTATAATTATATAAGATTACATAGTTACTAGGTATTGCTATCTCCTCGTTGCGTGTATGAATCCAATAAAGCTCTTTCCACAAAGAATGGTATTGTAAACTGATTAGAATGAAACGGAGAATTATAGAAAAACACTTAGAGAATGTTTATTATGGTATCCTTGAATTCCCTAGATTTAGTGCTGCTTGATATCTCCGCAGTACTATTATGAATCCTTTCAATCGCTATCCACTATGAACACCAATGTAACCTTTATAGAATGCTACGTAGAATTGTGGAAAAACAGTAAGTAGATGTATGTTATAATTATATAAGATTACATAGTTACTAGGTATTGCTATCTCCTCGTTGCTTGTATGAATCCGATAAAGCTCTTTCCACAAAGAATGGTATTGCAAACTGATTAGAATGAAACGGAGAATTATAGAAAAACACTTAGAGAATGTTTATTATGGTAACCTTGAATTCCCTAGAATTAGTGCTGCTTGATATCTCCGCAGTACTGTTAAGAATCCTTTCAATCGCTATCCACTATGAACACCAATGTAACCTTTATAGAATGCTACGTAGAATTGTGGAAAAACAGTAAGTAGATGTATGTTATAATTATATAAGATTACATAGTTACTAGGTATTGCTATCTTGTCATTTCTTGTATGAATTCGATCAACCTCTTTACATAAAGAATGCCAATGTAAACAGATTAGAATTAAACGAAGAATTTTAGAAAAACACTTAGCGAATGTTTGTTATGGTTACCTTGAATTACATAGATTTAGTCCTGCTTGATCAATATGCAGTACTGCTATGAATCCGTTCAATCGCTGTCCACTATGGATTGCAATGTAAGCTTAAAAGAATGCTATGTAGAATTATGGAAAAACAATAAGTAGATGTTTGTTATAATTATATAAGATTACATAGTTACTAGGTATTGCTATCTCCTCGTTGCTTGTATGAATCCGATAAAGCTCTTTCCACAAAGAATGGTATTGCAAACTGATTAAAATGAAACGGAGAATTATAGAAAAACACTTAGAGAATGTTTATTATGGTAACCTTGAATTCCCTAGAATTAGTGCTGCTTGATATCTCCGCAGTACTGTTAAGAATCCTTTCAATCGCTATCCACTATGAAAACCAATATAACCTTTATAGAATGCTACGTAGAATAGTGGAAAAACAGTAAGTAGATGTTTGTTATAATTATATACGATTACATAGTTACTAGGTATTGCTGTCTTGTCATTTCTTGTATGAATTCGATCAATCTCTTTCCTTAAAGAATGGTATTGTAAACTGATTAGAATGAAACGGAGAATTATAGAAAGATACTTAGAGAATGTTTATTATGGTAACCTTGAATTCCCTAGATTTAGTGCTGCTTGATATCTCCGCAGTACTGTTATGAATCCTTTCAATCGCTATCCACTATGAACACCAATGTAACCTTTATAGAATGCTACGTAGAATTGTGAAAAAACAGTAAGTAGATGTTTGTTATAATTATATACGATTACATAGTTACTAGGTATTGCTATCTTGTCATTTCTTGTATGAATTCGATCAACCTCTTTACATAAAGAATGCCAATGTAAACAGATTAGAATTAAACGAAGAATTTTAGAAAAACACTTAGCGAATGTTTGTTATGGTTACCTTGAATTACATAGATTTAGTCCTGCTTGATCAATATGCAGTACTGATAGGAATCCGTTCAATCGCTGTCAACTAATAACAGCGATGTAAGCTTAAAAGAATGCTATGTAGAATTATGGAAAAACAGTAAGTAGATGTTTGTTATAATTATATAAGATTACATAGTTACTAGGTATTGCTATCTACTCGTTGCTTGTATGAATCCGATAAAGCTCTTTCCACAAAGAATGGTATTGTAAACTGATTCGAATGAAATGGAGAATTTTAGAAATACACTTATAGAATGTTTATTATGGTTACCTCGAATTACATAGATTCAGTTCTGCTTAATTTCTCCGCAGGACTCATATGAATCCTTTCAATCGCTTTCCACTCTGTACAGCAATGTAATCTTAATAGAATGCTACGTAGAATTATGGAAAAACATTAAGTAGATATTTGTTATAATTATATAAGATTACATAGTTACTGGGTATTGCTATCTCCTCGTTGCTTGTATGAATCCGATAAAGCTCTTTCCACAAAGAATGGTATTGTAAACTGATTAGAATGAAACGGAGAATTATAGAAAAACACTTAGAGAATGTTTATTATGGTATCCTTGAATTCCCTAGATTTAGTGCTGCTTGATATCTCCGCAGTACTATTATGAATCCTTTCAATCGCTATCCACTATGAACACCAATGTAACCTTTATAGAATGCTACGTAGAATTGTGGAAAAACAGTAAGTAGATGTATGTTATAATTATATAAGATTACATAGTTACTAGGTATTGCTATCTCCTCGTTGCTTGTATGAATCCGATAAAGCTCTTTCCACAAAGAATGGTATTGCAAACTGATTAGAATGAAACGGAGAATTATAGAAAAACACTTAGAGAATGTTTATTATGGTAACCTTGAATTCCCTAGAATTAGTGCTGCTTGATATCTCCGCAGTACTGTTAAGAATCCTTTCAATCGCTATCCACTATGAACACCAATGTAACCTTTATAGAATGCTACGTAGAATTGTGGAAAAACAGTAAGTAGATGTATGTTATAATTATATAAGATTACATAGTTACTAGGTATTGCTATCTTGTCATTTCTTGTATGAATTCGATCAACCTCTTTACATAAAGAATGCCAATGTAAACAGATTAGAATTAAACGAAGAATTTTAGAAAAACACTTAGCGAATGTTTGTTATGGTTACCTTGAATTACATAGATTTAGTCCTGCTTGATCAATATGCAGTACTGCTATGAATCCGTTCAATCGCTGTCCACTATGGATTGCAATGTAAGCTTAAAAGAATGCTATGTAGAATTATGGAAAAACAATAAGTAGATGTTTGTTATAATTATATAAGATTACATAGTTACTAGGTATTGCTATCTCCTCGTTGCTTGTATGAATCCGATAAAGCTCTTTCCACAAAGAATGGTATTGCAAACTGATTAAAATGAAACGGAGAATTATAGAAAAACACTTAGAGAATGTTTATTATGGTAACCTTGAATTCCCTAGAATTAGTGCTGCTTGATATCTCCGCAGTACTGTTAAGAATCCTTTCAATCGCTATCCACTATGAAAACCAATATAACCTTTATAGAATGCTACGTAGAATAGTGGAAAAACAGTAAGTAGATGTTTGTTATAATTATATACGATTACATAGTTACTAGGTATTGCTGTCTTGTCATTTCTTGTATGAATTCGATCAATCTCTTTCCTTAAAGAATGGTATTGTAAACTGATTAGAATGAAACGGAGAATTATAGAAAAATACTTAGAGAATGTTTATTATGGTAACCTTGAATTCCCTAGATTTAGTGCTGCTTGATATCTCCGCAGTACTGTTATGAATCCTTTCAATCGCTATCCACTATGAACACCAATGTAACCTTTATAGAATGCTACGTAGAATTGTGAAAAAACAGTAAGTAGATGTTTGTTATAATTATATACGATTACATAGTTACTAGGTATTGCTATCTTGTCATTTCTTGTATGAATTCGATCAACCTCTTTACATAAAGAATGCCAATGTAAACAGATTAGAATTAAACGAAGAATTTTAGAAAAACACTTAGCGAATGTTTGTTAGGGTTACCTTGAATTACATAGATTTAGTCCTGCTTGATCAATATGCAGTACTGATAGGAATCCGTTCAATCGCTGTCAACTAATAACAGCGATGTAAGCTTAAAAGAATGCTATGTAGAATTATGGAAAAACAGTAAGTAGATGTTTGTTATAATTATATAAGATTACATAGTTACTAGGTATTGCTATCTACTCGTTGCTTGTATGAATCCGATAAAGCTCTTTCCACAAAGAATGGTATTGTAAACTGATTAGAATGAAACGGAGAATTATAGAAAAACACTTAGAGAATGTTTATTATGGTATCCTTGAATTCCCTAGATTTAGTGCTGCTTGATATCTCCGCAGTACTATTATGAATCCTTTCAATCGCTATCCACTATGAACACCAATGTAACCTTTATAGAATGCTACGTAGAATTGTGGAAAAACAGTAAGTAGATGTATGTTATAATTATATAAGATTACATAGTTACTAGGTATTGCTATCTCCTCGTTGCTTGTATGAATCCGATAAAGCTCTTTCCACAAAGAATGGTATTGCAAACTGATTAGAATGAAACGGAGAATTATAGAAAAACACTTAGAGAATGTTTATTATGGTAACCTTGAATTCCCTAGAATTAGTGCTGCTTGATATCTCCGCAGTACTGTTAAGAATCCTTTCAATCGCTATCCACTATGAACACCAATGTAACCTTTATAGAATGCTACGTAGAATTGTGGAAAAACAGTAAGTAGATGTATGTTATAATTATATAAGATTACATAGTTACTAGGTATTGCTATCTTGTCATTTCTTGTATGAATTCGATCAACCTCTTTACATAAAGAATGCCAATGTAAACAGATTAGAATTAAACGAAGAATTTTAGAAAAACACTTAGCGAATGTTTGTTATGGTTACCTTGAATTACATAGATTTAGTCCTGCTTGATCAATATGCAGTACTGCTATGAATCCGTTCAATCGCTGTCCACTATGGATTGCAATGTAAGCTTAAAAGAATGCTATGTAGAATTATGGAAAAACAATAAGTAGATGTTTGTTATAATTATATAAGATTACATAGTTACTAGGTATTGCTATCTCCTCGTTGCTTGTATGAATCCGATAAAGCTCTTTCCACAAAGAATGGTATTGCAAACTGATTAAAATGAAACGGAGAATTATAGAAAAACACTTAGAGAATGTTTATTATGGTAACCTTGAATTCCCTAGATTTAGTGCTGCTTGATATCTCCGCAGTACTGTTAAGAATCCTTTCAATCGCTATCCACTATGAAAACCAATATAACCTTTATAGAATGCTACGTAGAATAGTGGAAAAACAGTAAGTAGATGTTTGTTATAATTATATACGATTACATAGTTACTAGGTATTGCTGTCTTGTCATTTCTTGTATGAATTCGATCAATCTCTTTCCTTAAAGAATGGTATTGTAAACTGATTAGAATGAAACGGAGAATTATAGAAAAATACTTAGAGAATGTTTATTATGGTAACCTTGAATTCCCTAGATTTAGTGCTGCTTGATATCTCCGCAGTACTGTTATGAATCCTTTCAATCGCTATCCACTATGAACACCAATGTAACCTTTATAGAATGCTACGTAGAATTGTGAAAAAACAGTAAGTAGATGTTTGTTATAATTATATACGATTACATAGTTACTAGGTATTGCTATCTTGTCATTTCTTGTATGAATTCGATCAACCTCTTTACATAAAGAATGCCAATGTAAACAGATTAGAATTAAACGAAGAATTTTAGAAAAACACTTAGCGAATGTTTGTTATGGTTACCTTGAATTACATAGATTTAGTCCTGCTTGATCAATATGCAGTACTGATAGGAATCCGTTCAATCGCTGTCAACTAATAACAGCGATGTAAGCTTAAAAGAATGCTATGTAGAATTATGGAAAAACAGTAAGTAGATGTTTGTTATAATTATATAAGATTACATAGTTACTAGGTATTGCTATCTACTCGTTGCTTGTATGAATCCGATAAAGCTCTTAACACAAAGAATGGTATTGTAAACTGATTAGAATGAAACGGAGAATTATAGAAAAACACTTAGAGAATGTTTATTATGGTAACCTTGAATTCCCTAGAATTAGTGCTGCTTGATATCTCCGCAGTACTGTTAAGAATCCTTTCAATCGCTATCCACTATGAAAACCAATATAACCTTTATAGAATGCTACGTAGAATAGTGGAAAAACAGTAAGTAGATGTTTGTTATAATTATATACGATTACATAGTTACTAGGTATTGCTGTCTTGTCATTTCTTGTATGAATTCGATCAATCTCTTTCCTTAAAGAATGGTATTGTAAACTGATTAGAATGAAACGGAGAATTATAGAAAAATACTTAGAGAATGTTTATTATGGTAACCTTGAATTCCCTAGATTTAGTGCTGCTTGATATCTCCGCAGTACTGTTATGAATCCTTTCAATCGCTATCCACTATGAACACCAATGTAACCTTTATAGAATGCTACGTAGAATTGTGAAAAAACAGTAAGTAGATGTTTGTTATAATTATATACGATTACATAGTTACTAGGTATTGCTATCTTGTCATTTCTTGTATGAATTCGATCAACCTCTTTACATAAAGAATGCCAATGTAAACAGATTAGAATTAAACGAAGAATTTTAGAAAAACACTTAGCGAATGTTTGTTATGGTTACCTTGAATTACATAGATTTAGTCCTGCTTGATCAATATGCAGTACTGATAGGAATCCGTTCAATCGCTGTCAACTAATAACAGCGATGTAAGCTTAAAAGAATGCTATGTAGAATTATGGAAAAACAGTAAGTAGATGTTTGTTATAATTATATAAGATTACATAGTTACTAGGTATTGCTATCTACTCGTTGCTTGTATGAATCCGATAAAGCTCTTAACACAAAGAATGGTATTGTAAACTGATTAGAATGAAACGGAGAATTATAGAAAAACACTTAGAGAATGTTTATTATGGTAACCTTGAATTCCCTAGAATTAGTGCTGCTTGATATCTCCGCAGTACTGTTAAGAATCCTTTCAATCGCTATCCACTATGAAAACCAATATAACCTTTATAGAATGCTACGTAGAATAGTGGAAAAACAGTAAGTAGATGTTTGTTATAATTATATACGATTACATAGTTACTAGGTATTGCTGTCTTGTCATTTCTTGTATGAATTCGATCAATCTCTTTCCTTAAAGAATGGTATTGTAAACTGATTAGAATGAAACGGAGAATTATAGAAAAATACTTAGAGAATGTTTATTATGGTAACCTTGAATTCCCTAGATTTAGTGCTGCTTGATATCTCCGCAGTACTGTTATGAATCCTTTCAATCGCTATCCACTATGAACACCAATGTAACCTTTATAGAATGCTACGTAGAATTGTGAAAAAACAGTAAGTAGATGTTTGTTATAATTATATACGATTACATAGTTACTAGGTATTGCTATCTTGTCATTTCTTGTATGAATTCGATCAACCTCTTTACATAAAGAATGCCAATGTAAACAGATTAGAATTAAACGAAGAATTTTAGAAAAACACTTAGCGAATGTTTGTTAGGGTTACCTTGAATTACATAGATTTAGTCCTGCTTGATCAATATGCAGTACTGATAGGAATCCGTTCAATCGCTGTCAACTAATAACAGCGATGTAAGCTTAAAAGAATGCTATGTAGAATTATGGAAAAACAGTAAGTAGATGTTTGTTATAATTATATAAGATTACATAGTTACTAGGTATTGCTATCTACTCGTTGCTTGTATGAATCCGATAAAGCTCTTTCCACAAAGAATGGTATTGTAAACTGATTCGAATGAAATGGAGAATTTTAGAAATACACTTATAGAATGTTTATTATGGTTACCTCGAATTACATAGATTCAGTTCTGCTTAATTTCTCCGCAGGACTCATATGAATCCTTTCAATCGCTTTCCACTCTGTACAGCAATGTAAGCTTAATAGAATGCTACGTAGAATTATGGAAAAACATTAAGTAGATATTTGTTATAATTATATAAGATTACATAGTTACTGGGTATTGCTATCTCCTCGTTGCTTGTATGAATCCGATAAAGCTCTTTCCACAAAGAATGGTATTGTAAACTGATTAGAATGAAACGGAGAATTATAGAAAAACACTTAGAGAATGTTTATTATGGTATCCTTGAATTCCCTAGATTTAGTGCTGCTTGATATCTCCGCAGTACTATTATGAATCCTTTCAATCGCTATCCACTATGAACACCAATGTAACCTTTATAGAATGCTACGTAGAATTGTGGAAAAACAGTAAGTAGATGTATGTTATAATTATATAAGATTACATAGTTACTAGGTATTGCTATCTTGTCATTTCTTGTATGAATTCGATCAACCGCTTTACATAAAAAAATGCCAATGTAAACAGATTAGAATTAAACGAAGAATTTTAGAAAAACACTTAGCGAATGTTTGTTATGGTTACCTTGAATTACATAGATTTAGTCCTGCTTGATCAATATGCAGTACTGCTATGAATCCGTTCAATCGCTGTCCACTATGGATTGCAATGTAAGCTTAAAAGAATGCTATGTAGAATTATGGAAAAACAATAAGTAGATGTTTGTTATAATTATATAAGATTACATAGTTACTAGGTATTGCTATCTCCTCGTTGCTTGTATGAATCCGATAAAGCTCTTTCCACAAAGAATGGTATTGCAAACTGATTAAAATGAAACGGAGAATTATAGAAAAACACTTAGAGAATGTTTATTATGGTAACCTTGAATTCCCTAGAATTAGTGCTGCTTGATATCTCCGCAGTACTGTTAAGAATCCTTTCAATCGCTATCCACTATGAAAACCAATATAACCTTTATAGAATGCTACGTAGAATAGTGGAAAAACAGTAAGTAGATGTTTGTTATAATTATATACGATTACATAGTTACTAGGTATTGCTGTCTTGTCATTTCTTGTATGAATTCGATCAATCTCTTTCCTTAAAGAATGGTATTGTAAACTGATTAGAATGAAACGGAGAATTATAGAAAAATACTTAGAGAATGTTTATTATGGTAACCTTGAATTCCCTAGATTTAGTGCTGCTTGATATCTCCGCAGTACTGTTATGAATCCTTTCAATCGCTATCCACTATGAACACCAATGTAACCTTTATAGAATGCTACGTAGAATTGTGAAAAAACAGTAAGTAGATGTTTGTTATAATTATATACGATTACATAGTTACTAGGTATTGCTATCTTGTCATTTCTTGTATGAATTCGATCAACCTCTTTACATAAAGAATGCCAATGTAAACAGATTAGAATTAAACGAAGAATTTTAGAAAAACACTTAGCGAATGTTTGTTATGGTTACCTTGAATTACATAGATTTAGTCCTGCTTGATCAATATGCAGTACTGATAGGAATCCGTTCAATCGCTGTCAACTAATAACAGCGATGTAAGCTTAAAAGAATGCTATGTAGAATTATGGAAAAACAGTAAGTAGATGTTTGTTATAATTATATAAGATTACATAGTTACTAGGTATTGCTATCTACTCGTTGCTTGTATGAATCCGATAAAGCTCTTTCCACAAAGAATGGTATTGTAAACTGATTAGAATGAAACGGAGAATTATAGAAAAACACTTAGAGAATGTTTATTATGGTATCCTTGAATTCCCTAGATTTAGTGCTGCTTGATATCTCCGCAGTACTATTATGAATCCTTTCAATCGCTATCCACTATGAACACCAATGTAACCTTTATAGAATGCTACGTAGAATTGTGGAAAAACAGTAAGTAGATGTATGTTATAATTATATAAGATTACATAGTTACTAGGTATTGCTATCTCCTCGTTGCTGGTATGAATCCGATAAAGCTCTTAACACAAAGAATGGTATTGTAAACTGATTAGAATGAAACGGAGAATTATAGAAAAACACTTAGAGAATGTTTATTATGGTATCCTTGAATTCCCTAGATTTAGTGCTGCTTGATATCTCCGCAGTACTATTATGAATCCTTTCAATCGCTATCCACTATGAACACCAATGTAACCTTTATAGAATGCTACGTAGAACTGTGGAAAAACAGTAAGTAGATGTATGTTATAATTATATAAGATTACATAGTTACTAGGTATTGCTATCTCTTCGTTGCTGGTATGAATCCGATAAAGCTCTTTCCACAAAGAATGGTATTGCAAACTGATTAGAATGAAACGGAGAATTATAGAAAAACACTTAGAGAATGTTTATTATGGTAACCTTGAATTCCCTAGAATTAGTGCTGCTTGATATCTCCGCAGTACTGTTAAGAATCCTTTCAATCGCTATCCACTATGAACACCAATGTAACCTTTATAGAATGCTACGTAGAATTGTGGAAAAACAGTAAGTAGATGTATGTTATAATTATATAAGATTACATAGTTACTAGGTATTGCTATCTTGTCATTTCTTGTATGAATTCGATCAACCTCTTTACATAAAAAAATGCCAATGTAAACAGATTAGAATTAAACGAAGAATTTTAGAAAAACACTTAGCGAATGTTTGTTATGGTTACCTTGAATTACATAGATTTAGTCCTGCTTGATCAATATGCAGTACTGCTATGAATCCGTTCAATCGCTGTCCACTATGGATTGCAATGTAAGCTTAAAAGAATGCTATGTAGAATTATGGAAAAACAATAAGTAGATGTTTGTTATAATTATATAAGATTACATAGTTACTAGGTATTGCTATCTCCTCGTTGCTTGTATGAATCCGATAAAGCTCTTTCCACAAAGAATGGTATTGCAAACTGATTAAAATGAAACGGAGAATTATAGAAAAACACTTAGAGAATGTTTATTATGGTAACCTTGAATTCCCTAGAATTAGTGCTGCTTGATATCTCCGCAGTACTGTTAAGAATCCTTTCAATCGCTATCCACTATGAAAACCAATATAACCTTTATAGAATGCTACGTAGAATAGTGGAAAAACAGTAAGTAGATGTTTGTTATAATTATATACGATTACATAGTTACTAGGTATTGCTGTCTTGTCATTTCTTGTATGAATTCGATCAATCTCTTTCCTTAAAGAATGGTATTGTAAACTGATTAGAATGAAACGGAGAATTATAGAAAAATACTTAGAGAATGTTTATTATGGTAACCTTGAATTCCCTAGATTTAGTGCTGCTTGATATCTCCGCAGTACTGTTATGAATCCTTTCAATCGCTATCCACTATGAACACCAATGTAACCTTTATAGAATGCTACGTAGAATTGTGAAAAAACAGTAAGTAGATGTTTGTTATAATTATATAAGATTACATAGTTACTAGGTATTGCTATCTTGTCATTTCTTGTATGAATTCGATCAACCTCTTTACATAAAGAATGCCAATGTAAACAGATTAGAATTAAACGAAGAATTTTAGAAAAACACTTAGCGAATGTTTGTTAGGGTTACCTTGAATTACATAGATTTAGTCCTGCTTGATCAATATGCAGTACTGCTATGAATCCGTTCAATCGCTTTCCACTATGAACAGCAATGTAAGCTTAATAGAATGCTATGTAGATTTATGGAAAAACCGTAAGTAGATGTTTCTTATACTTATATAAGATTATATAGTTACTAGGTATTGCTATCTCCTCATTGCTTGTATGAATTCGATAAAGCTCTTTCCACAAAGAATGGTATTGTAAACTAATTCGAATGAAACGCAGAATTATAGAAATACACTTATAGAATGTTTATTATGGTTACCTCGAATTACATAGATTCAGTTCTGCTTAATTTCTCCGCAGGACTTATATTTATCTTTTCAATCGCTTTCCACTATATACAGCAATGTAAGCTTAATAGAATGCTATGTAGAATTATGGAAAAACATTAAGTAGATGTTTGTTATAATTATATAAGATTACATAGTTACTGGGTATTGCTATCTCCTCGTTGCTTGTATGAATCCGATAAAGCTCTTTCCACAAAGAATGGTATTGTAAACTTATTAGAATGAAACGCAGAATTATAGAAAAACACTTAGAGAATGTTTATTATGGTATCCTGAAATTACATAGATTCAGTTCTGCGTAACTTCTTCACAGTACTAATATGAATCCTTTCAATCGCTATCCATTATGAACACCAATGTAAGCTTAAGAGAATGCTACGTAGAATTGTGGAAAAACAGTAAGTAGATGTTTGTTATAATTATATAAGATTACATAGTTACTAGGTATTGCTATCTCCTCATCGCTCTTCTGAATCCGATGAATCTCTTTCCACAAAGAATGGTATTGTAAACTGATTCGAATGAAACGGAGAATTATAGAAAAACACTTAGAGAATGTTTATTATGGTATCCTGAAATTACATAGATTCAGTTCCGCGTAACTTCTTCACAGTACTAATATGAATCCTTTCAATCGCTATCCATTATGAACACCAATGTAACCTTTATAGAATACTACGTAGAATTGTGGAAAAAAGTAAGTTGATGTTTGTTATAATTATATACGATTACATAGTTACTAGGTATTGCTATCTTGTTATTTCTTGTATGACTTCGATCAACCGCTTTACATAAAAAAATGCCAATGTAAACAGATTAGAATTAAACGAAGAATTTTAGAAAAACACTTAGCGAATGTTTGTTAGGGTTACCTTGAATTACATAGATTTAGTCCTGCTTGATCAATATGCAGTACTGCTATGAATCCGTTCAATCGCTGTCCACTATTAACAGCGATGTAAGCTTAAAAGAATGCTATGTAGAATTATGGAAAAACAGTAAGTAGATGTTTGTTATAATTATATAAGATTACATAGTTACTAGGTATTGTTATCTCCTCATTGCTCTTCTGAATGCGATAAATCTCTTTTCACAAAGAATGGTATTGTAAACTGATTCGAATTAAAGGGAGAATTTTAGAAATACACTTAGAAAATGTTTATTATGGTAACCTTGAATTCCCTAGAATTAGTGCTGCTTGATATCTCTGCGGTACTATGAATCCTTTCAAACGCTATCGACTATGATCACCAATGTAACCTTAATAGAATGCTACGTAGAATTGTGGAAAAACAGTAAGTAGATGTTTGTTATAATTATATACGATTACATAGTTACTAGGTATTGCTATCTCCTCGTTGCTTGTATGAATCCGATAAAGCTCTTTCCACAAAGAATGGTATTGTAAACTGATTAGAATGAAACGGAGAATTATAGAAAAACACTTAGAGAATGTTTATTATGGTAACCTTGAATTCCCTAGAATTAGTGCTGCTTGATATCTCCGCAGTACTGTTAAGAATCCTTTCAATCGCTATCCACTATGAACACCAATGTAACCTTTATAGAATGCTACGTAGAATTGTGGAAAAACAGTAAGTAGATGGTTGTTATAATTATATAAGATTACATAGTTACTAGGTATTGCTATCTTGTCATTTGTTGTATGAATTCGATCAACCTGTTTACATAAAGAATGCCAATGTAAACAAATTAGAATTAAACGAAGAATTTTAGAAAAACACTTAGCGAATGTTTGTTATGGTTACCTTGAATTACATAGATTTAGTCATGCTTGATCAATATGCAGTACTGCTATGAATCCGTTCAATCGCTGTCCACTAATAACAAACAGCAATGTAAGCTTAAAAGAATGCTATGTAGAATTATGGAAAAACAGTAAGTAGATGTTTGTTATAATTATATAAGATTACATAGTTACTAGGTATTGCTATCTCCTCGTTGCTTGTATGAATCCCATAAAGCTCTTTCCACAAATAATGGTATTGTAAACTGATTCGAATGAAACAGAGAATTATGGAAAAACACTTAGAGAATGTTTATTATGGTAACCTTGAATTCCCTAGATTTAGTGCTGCTTGATATCTCCGCAGTACTGTTATGAATCCTTTCAATTGCTATCCACTATGAACACCAATGTAACCTTTATAGAATGCTATGTAGAATTGTGGAAAAACAGTAAGTAGATGTTTGTTATAATTATATACGATTACATAGTTACTAGGTATTGCTATCTTGTCATTTCTTGTATGAATTCGATCAACCTCTTTACATAAAGAATGCCAATGTAAACAGATTAGAATTAAACGAAGAATTTTAGAAAAACACTTAGCGAATGTTTGTTATGGTTACCTTGAATTACATAGATTTAGTCCTGCTTGATCAATATGCAGTACTGATAGGAATCCGTTCAATCGCTGTCAACTAATAACAGCGATGTAAGCTTAAAAGAATGCTATGTAGAATTATGGAAAAACAGTAAGTAGATGTTTGTTATAATTATATAAGATTACATAGTTACTAGGTATTGCTATCTCCTCGTTGCTTGTATGAAGCCGATAAAGCTCTTTCCACAAAGAATGGTATTGTAAACTGATTCGAATGAAATGGAGAATTTTAGAAATACACTTATAGAATGTTTATTATGGTCACCTCGAATTACATAGATTCAGTTCTGCTTAATTTCTCCGCAGGACTCATATGAATCCTTTCAATCGCTATCCACTATGAACACCAATGTAACCTTTATAGAATGCTACGTAGAATTGTGGAAAAACAGTAAGTAGATATTTGTTATAATTATATAAGATTACATAGATACTGGGTATTGCTATCTCCTCGTTGCTTGTATGAATCCGATAAAGCTCTTTCCACAAAGAATGGTATTGAAAACTGATTAGAATGAAACGGAGAATTATAGAAAAACACTTAGAGAATGTTTATTATGGTATCCTTGAATTCCCTAGATTTAGTGCTGCTTGATATCTCCGCAGTACTATTATGAATCCTTTCAATCGCTATCCACTATGAACACCAATGTAACCTTTATAGAATGCTACGTAGAATTGTGGAAAAACAGTAAGTAGATGTATGTTATAATTATATAAGATTACATAGTTACTAGGTATTGCTATCTTGTCATTTCTTGTAAGAATTCGATCAACCTTTTTACATAAAGAATGCCAATGTAAACAGATTAGAATTAAACAAAGAATTTTAGAAAAACACTTAGCGAACGTTTGTTATGGTTACCTTGAATTACATAGATATAGTCCTGCTTGATCAATATGCAGTACTGCTATGAATCCGTTCAATCGCTGTCCACTATGAATTGCAATGTAAGCTTAAAAGAATGCTATGTAGAATTATGGAAAAACAATGTTTGTTATAATTATATAAGATTACATAGTTACTAGGTATTGCTATCTCCTCGTTGCTTGTATGAATCCGATAAAGCTCTTTCCACAAAGAATAGTATTGCAAACTGATTAGAATGAAACGGAGAATTATAGAAAAACACTTAGAGAATGTTTATTATGGTAACCTTGAATTCCCTAGAATTAGTGCTGCTTGATATCTCCGCAGTACTGTTAAGAATCCTTTCAATCGCAATCCACTATGAACACCAATGTAACCTTTATAGAATGCTACGTAGAATAGTGGAAACACAGTAAGTAGATGTTTGTTATAATTATATAAGATTACATAGTTACTAGGTATTGCTATCTTGTCATTTGTTGTATGAATTCGATCAACCTGTTTACATAAAGAATGCCAATGTAAACAAATTAGAATTAAACGAAGAATTTTAGAAAAACACTTAGCGAATGTTTGTTATGGTTACCTTGAATTACATAGATTTAGTCATGCTTGATCAATATGCAGTACTGCTATGAATCCGTTCAATCGCTGTCCACTAATAACAAACAGCAATGTAAGCTTAAAAGAATGCTATGTAGAATTATGGAAAAACAGTAAGTAGATGTTTGTTATAATTATATAAGATTACATAGTTACTAGGTATTGCTATCTCCTCGTTGCTTGTATGAATCCCATAAAGCTCTTTCCACAAATAATGGTATTGTAAACTGATTCGAATGAAACAGAGAATTATGGAAAAACACTTAGAGAATGTTTATTATGGTAACCTTGAATTCCCTAGATTTAGTGCTGCTTGATATCTCCGCAGTACTGTTATGAATCCTTTCAATTGCTATCCACTATGAACACCAATGTAACCTTTATAGAATACTACGTAGAATTGTGGGAAAAAGTAAGTTGATGTTTGTTATAATTATATACGATTACATAGTTACTAGGTATTGCTATCTTGTTATTTCTTGTATGAATTCGATCAACCGCTTTACATAAAAAAATGCCAATGTAAACAGATTAGAATTAAACGAAGAATTTTAGAAAAACACTTAGTGAATGTTTGTTAGGGTTACCTTGAATTACATAGATTTAGTCCTGCTTGATCAATATGCAGTACTGCTATGAATCCGTTCAATCGCTGTCCACTATTAACAGCGATGTAAGCTTAAAAGAATGCTATGTAGAATCATGGAAAAACAGTAAGTAGATGTTTGTTATAATTATATAAGATTACATAGTTACTAGGTATTGTTATCTCCTCATTGCTCTTCTGAATGCGATAAATCTCTTTTCACAAAGAATGGTATTGTAAACTGATTCGAATTAAAGGGAGAATTTTAGAAATACACTTAGAAAATGTTTATTATGGTAACCTTGAATTCCCTAGAATTACTGCTGCTTGATATCTCTGCGGTACTATGAATCCTTTCAAACGCTATCGACTATGATCACCAATGTAACCTTAATAGAATGCTACGTAGAATTGTGGAAAAACAGTAAGTAGATGTTTGTTATAATTATATAAGATTACATAGTTACTAGGTATTGCTATCTCCTCGTTGCTTGTATGAATCCGATAAAGCTCTTTCCACAAAGAATGGTATTGTAAACTGATTAGAATGAAACGGAGAATTATAGAAAAACACTTAGAGAATGTTTATTATGGTAACCTTGAATTCCCTAGAATTAGTGCTGCTTGATATCTCCGCAGTACTGTTAAGAATCCTTTCAATCGCTATCCACTATGAACACCAATGTAACCTTTATAGAATGCTACGTAGAATAGTGGAAAAACAGTAAGTAGATGTTTGTTATAATTATATAAGATTACATAGTTACTAGGTTTTGCTATCTTGTCATTTGTTGTATGAATTCGATCAACCTGTTTACATAAAGAATGCCAATGTAAACAAATTAGAATTAAACGAAGAATTTTAGAAAAACACTTAGCGAATGTTTGTTATGGTTACCTTGAATTACATAGATTTAGTCATGCTTGATCAATATGCAGTACTGCTATGAATCCGTTCAATCGCTGTCCACTAATAACAAACAGCAATGTAAGCTTAAAAGAATGCTATGTAGAATTATGGAAAAACAGTAAGTTGATGTTTGTTATAATCATATACGATTACATAGTTACTAGGTATTGCTATCTTGTCATTTCTTGTATGAATTCCATCAACCGCTTTACATAAAAAAATGCCAATGTAAACAGATTAGAATTAAACGAAGAATTTTAGAAAAACACTTAGCGAATGTTTGTTAGGGTTACCTTGAATTACATAGATTTAGTCCTGCTTGATCAATATGCAGTACTGCTATGAATCCGTTCAATCGCTGTCCACTATTAACAGCGATGTAAGCTTAAAAGAATGCTATGTAGAATTATGGAAAAACAGTAAGTAGATGTTTGTTATAATTATATAAGATTACATAGTTACTAGGTATTGTTATCTCCTCATTGCTCTTCTGAATGCGATAAATCTCTTTTCACAAAGAATGGTATTGTAAACTGATTCGAATTAAAGGGAGAATTTTAGAAATACACTTAGAAAATGTTTATTATGGTAACCTTGAATTCCCTAGAATTAGTGCTGCTTGATATCTCTGCGGTACTATGAATCCTTTCAAACGCTATCGACTATGATCACCAATGTAACCTTAATAGAATGCTACGTAGAATTGTGGAAAAACAGTAAGTAGATGTTTGTTATAATTATATAAGATTACATAGTTACTAGGTATTGCTATCTCCTCGTTGCTTGTATGAATCCGATAAAGCTCTTTCCACAAAGAATGGTATTGTAAACTGATTAGAATGAAACGGAGAATTATAGAAAAACACTTAGAGAATGTTTATTATGGTAACCTTGAATTCCCTAGAATTAGTGCTGCTTGATATCTCCGCAGTACTGTTAAGAATCCTTTCAATCGCTATCCACTATGAACACCAATGTAACCTTTATAGAATGCTACGTAGAATTGTGAAAAAACAGTAAGTAGATGTTTGTTATAATTATATAAGATTACATAGTTACTAGGTATTGCTATCTTGTCATTTCTTGTATGAATTCGATCAACCTCTTTACATAAAGAATGCCAATGTAAACAGATTAGAATTAAACGAAGAATTTTAGAAAAACACTTAGCGAATGTTTGTTAGGGTTACCTTGAATTACATAGATTTAGTCCTGCTTGATCAATATGCAGTACTGCTATGAATCCGTTCAATCGCTTTCCACTATGAACAGCAATGTAAGCTTAATAGAATGCTATGTAGATTTATGGAAAAACCGTAAGTAGATGTTTCTTATATTTATATAAGATTATATAGTTACTAGGTATTGCTATCTCCTCATTGCTTGTATGAATTCGATAAAGCTCTTTCCACAAAGAATGGTATTGTAAACTAATTCGAATGAAATGGAGAATTTTAGAAATACACTTATAGAATGTTTATTATGGTTACCTCGAATTACATAGATTCAGTTCTGCTTAATTTCTCCGCAGGACTTATATTTATCTTTTCAATCGCTTTCCACTATATACAGCAATGTAAGCTTAATAGAATGCTATGTAGAATTATGGAAAAACATTAAGTAGATGTTTGTTATAATTATATAAGATTACATAGTTACTATGTATTGCTATCTCCTCATTGCTTGTATGAATCCGATAAAGCTCTTTCCACAAAGAATGGTATTGTAAACTTATTAGAATGAAACGCAGAATTATAGAAAAACACTTAGAGAATGTTTATTATGGTATCCTGAAATTACATAGATTCAGTTCTGCGTAACTTCTTCACAGTACTAATATGAATCCTTTCAATCGCTATCCATTATGAACACCAATGTAAGCTTAAGAGAATGCTACGTAGAATTGTGGAAAAACAGTAAGTAGATGTTTGTTATAATTATATAAGATTACATAGTTACTAGGTATTGCTATCTCCTCATCGCTCTTCTGAATCCGATGAATCTCTTTCCACAAAGAATGGTATTGTAAACTGATTCGAATGAAACGGAGAATTATAGAAAAACACTTAGAGAATGTTTATTATGGTATCCTGAAATTACATAGATTCAGTTCCGCGTAACTTCTTCACAGTACTAATATGAATCCTTTCAATCGCTATCCATTATGAACACCAATGTAACCTTTATAGAATACTACGTAGAATTGTGGAAAAAAGTAAGTTGATGTTTGTTATAATTATATACGATTACATAGTTACTAGGTATTGCTATCTTGTTATTTCTTGTATGACTTCGATCAACCGCTTTACATAAAAAAATGCCAATGTAAACAGATTAGAATTAAACGAAGAATTTTAGAAAAACACTTAGCGAATGTTTGTTAGGGTTACCTTGAATTACATAGATTTAGTCCTGCTTGATCAATATGCAGTACTGCTATGAATCCGTTCAATCGCTGTCCACTATTAACAGCGATGTAAGCTTAAAAGAATGCTATGTAGAATTATGGAAAAACAGTAAGTAGATGTTTGTTATAATTATATAAGATTACATAGTTACTAGGTATTGTTATCTCCTCATTGCTCTTCTGAATGCGATAAATCTCTTTTCACAAAGAATGGTATTGTAAACTGATTCGAATTAAAGGGAGAATTTTAGAAATACACTTAGAAAATGTTTATTATGGTAACCTTGAATTCCCTAGAATTAGTGCTGCTTGATATCTCTGCGGTACTATGAATCCTTTCAAACGCTATCGACTATGATCACCAATGTAACCTTAATAGAATGCTACGTAGAATTGTGGAAAAACAGTAAGTAGATGTTTGTTATAATTATATAAGATTACATAGTTACTAGGTATTGCTATCTCCTCGTTGCTTGTATGAATCCGATAAAGCTCTTTCCACAAAGAATGGTATTGTAAACTGATTAGAATGAAACGGAGAATTATAGAAAAACACTTAGAGAATGTTTATTATGGTAACCTTGAATTCCCTAGAATTAGTGCTGCTTGATATCTCCGCAGTACTGTTAAGAATCCTTTCAATCGCTATCCACTATGAACACCAATGTAACCTTTATAGAATGCTACGTAGAATTGTGAAAAAACAGTAAGTAGATGTTTGTTATAATTATATAAGATTACATAGTTACTAGGTATTGCTATCTTGTCATTTCTTGTATGAATTCGATCAACCTCTTTACATAAAGAATGCCAATGTAAACAGATTAGAATTAAACGAAGAATTTTAGAAAAACACTTAGCGAATGTTTGTTAGGGTTACCTTGAATTACATAGATTTAGTCCTGCTTGATCAATATGCAGTACTGCTATGAATCCGTTCAATCGCTTTCCACTATGAACAGCAATGTAAGCTTAATAGAATGCTATGTAGATTTATGGAAAAACCGTAAGTAGATGTTTCTTATACTTATATAAGATTATATAGTTACTAGGTATTGCTATCTCCTCATTGCTTGTATGAATTCGATAAAGCTCTTTCCACAAAGAATGGTATTGTAAACTAATTCGAATGAAATGGAGAATTTTAGAAATACACTTATAGAATGTTTATTATGGTTACCTCGAATTACATAGATTCAGTTCTGCTTAATTTCTCCGCAGGACTTATATTTATCTTTTCAATCGCTTTCCACTATATACAGCAATGTAAGCTTAATAGAATGCTATGTAGAATTATGGAAAAACATTAAGTAGATGTTTGTTATAATTATATAAGATTACATAGTTACTATGTATTGCTATCTCCTCATTGCTTGTATGAATCCGATAAAGCTCTTTCCACAAAGAATGGTATTGTAAACTTATTAGAATGAAACACAGAATTATAGAAAAACACTTAGAGAATGTTTATTATGGTATCCTGAAATTACATAGATTCAGTTCTGCGTAACTTCTTCACAGTACTAATATGAATCCTTTCAATCGCTATCCATTATGAACACCAATGTAAGCTTAAGAGAATGCTACGTAGAATTGTGGAAAAACAGTAAGTAGATGTTTGTTATAATTATATAAGATTACATAGTTACTAGGTATTGCTATCTCCTCATCGCTCTTCTGAATCCGATGAATCTCTTTCCACAAAGAATGGTATTGTAAACTGATTCGAATGAAACGGAGAATTATAGAAAAACACTTAGAGAATGTTTATTATGGTATCCTGAAATTACATAGATTCAGTTCCGCGTAACTTCTTCACAGTACTAATATGAATCCTTTCAATCGCTATCCATTATGAACACCAATGTAACCTTTATAGAATACTACGTAGAATTGTGGAAAAAAGTAAGTTGATGTTTGTTATAATTATATACGATTACATAGTTACTAGGTATTGCTATCTTGTTATTTCTTGTATGACTTCGATCAACCGCTTTACATAAAAAAATGCCAATGTAAACAGATTAGAATTAAACGAAGAATTTTAGAAAAACACTTAGCGAATGTTTGTTAGGGTTACCTTGAATTACATAGATTTAGTCCTGCTTGATCAATATGCAGTACTGCTATGAATCCGTTCAATCGCTGTCCACTATTAACAGCGATGTAAGCTTAAAAGAATGCTATGTAGAATTATGGAAAAACAGTAAGTAGATGTTTGTTATAATTATATAAGATTACATAGTTACTAGGTATTGTTATCTCCTCATTGCTCTTCTGAATGCGATAAATCTCTTTTCACAAAGAATGGTATTGTAAACTGATTCGAATTAAAGGGAGAATTTTAGAAATACACTTAGAAAATGTTTATTATGGTAACCTTGAATTCCCTAGAATTAGTGCTGCTTGATATCTCTGCGGTACTATGAATCCTTTCAAACGCTATCGACTATGATCACCAATGTAACCTTAATAGAATGCTACGTAGAATTGTGGAAAAACAGTAAGTAGATGTTTGTTATAATTATATAAGATTACATAGTTACTAGGTATTGCTATCTCCTCGTTGCTTGTATGAATCCGATAAAGCTCTTTCCACAAAGAATGGTATTGTAAACTGATTAGAATGAAACGGAGAATTATAGAAAAACACTTAGAGAATGTTTATTATGGTAACCTTGAATTCCCTAGAATTAGTGCTGCTTGATATCTCCGCAGTACTGTTAAGAATCCTTTCAATCGCTATCCACTATGAACACCAATGTAACCTTTATAGAATGCTACGTAGAATTGTGAAAAAACAGTAAGTAGATGTTTGTTATAATTATATAAGATTACATAGTTACTAGGTATTGCTATCTTGTCATTTCTTGTATGAATTCGATCAACCTCTTTACATAAAGAATGCCAATGTAAACAGATTAGAATTAAACGAAGAATTTTAGAAAAACACTTAGCGAATGTTTGTTAGGGTTACCTTGAATTACATAGATTTAGTCCTGCTTGATCAATATGCAGTACTGCTATGAATCCGTTCAATCGCTTTCCACTATGAACAGCAATGTAAGCTTAATAGAATGCTATGTAGATTTATGGAAAAACCGTAAGTAGATGTTTCTTATACTTATATAAGATTATATAGTTACTAGGTATTGCTATCTCCTCATTGCTTGTATGAATTCGATAAAGCTCTTTCCACAAAGAATGGTATTGTAAACTAATTCGAATGAAATGGAGAATTTTAGAAATACACTTATAGAATGTTTATTATGGTTACCTCGAATTACATAGATTCAGTTCTGCTTAATTTCTCCGCAGGACTTATATTTATCTTTTCAATCGCTTTCCACTATATACAGCAATGTAAGCTTAATAGAATGCTATGTAGAATTATGGAAAAACATTAAGTAGATGTTTGTTATAATTATATAAGATTACATAGTTACTATGTATTGCTATCTCCTCATTGCTTGTATGAATCCGATAAAGCTCTTTCCACAAAGAATGGTATTGTAAACTTATTAGAATGAAACGCAGAATTATAGAAAAACACTTAGAGAATGTTTATTATGGTATCCTGAAATTACATAGATTCAGTTCTGCGTAACTTCTTCACAGTACTAATATGAATCCTTTCAATCGCTATCCATTATGAACACCAATGTAAGCTTAAGAGAATGCTACGTAGAATTGTGGAAAAACAGTAAGTAGATGTTTGTTATAATTATATAAGATTACATAGTTACTAGGTATTGCTATCTCCTCATCGCTCTTCTGAATCCGATGAATCTCTTTCCACAAAGAATGGTATTGTAAACTGATTCGAATGAAACGGAGAATTATAGAAAAACACTTAGAGAATGTTTATTATGGTATCCTGAAATTACATAGATTCAGTTCCGCGTAACTTCTTCACAGTACTAATATGAATCCTTTCAATCGCTATCCATTATGAACACCAATGTAACCTTTATAGAATACTACGTAGAATTGTGGAAAAAAGTAAGTTGATGTTTGTTATAATTATATACGATTACATAGTTACTAGGTATTGCTATCTTGTTATTTCTTGTATGACTTCGATCAACCGCTTTACATAAAAAAATGCCAATGTAAACAGATTAGAATTAAACGAAGAATTTTAGAAAAACACTTAGCGAATGTTTGTTAGGGTTACCTTGAATTACATAGATTTAGTCCTGCTTGATCAATATGCAGTACTGCTATGAATCCGTTCAATCGCTGTCCACTATTAACAGCGATGTAAGCTTAAAAGAATGCTATGTAGAATTATGGAAAAACAGTAAGTAGATGTTTGTTATAATTATATAAGATTACATAGTTACTAGGTATTGTTATCTCCTCATTGCTCTTCTGAATGCGATAAATCTCTTTTCACAAAGAATGGTATTGTAAACTGATTCGAATTAAAGGGAGAATTTTAGAAATACACTTAGAAAATGTTTATTATGGTAACCTTGAATTCCCTAGAATTAGTGCTGCTTGATATCTCTGCGGTACTATGAATCCTTTCAAACGCTATCGACTATGATCACCAATGTAACCTTAATAGAATGCTACGTAGAATTGTGGAAAAACAGTAAGTAGATGTTTGTTATAATTATATAAGATTACATAGTTACTAGGTATTGCTATCTCCTCGTTGCTTGTATGAATCCGATAAAGCTCTTTCCACAAAGAATGGTATTGTAAACTGATTAGAATGAAACGGAGAATTATAGAAAAACACTTAGAGAATGTTTATTATGGTAACCTTGAATTCCCTAGAATTAGTGCTGCTTGATATCTCCGCAGTACTGTTAAGAATCCTTTCAATCGCTATCCACTATGAACACCAATGTAACCTTTATAGAATGCTACGTAGAATTGTGAAAAAACAGTAAGTAGATGTTTGTTATAATTATATAAGATTACATAGTTACTAGGTATTGCTATCTTGTCATTTCTTGTATGAATTCGATCAACCTCTTTACATAAAGAATGCCAATGTAAACAGATTAGAATTAAACGAAGAATTTTAGAAAAACACTTAGCGAATGTTTGTTAGGGTTACCTTGAATTACATAGATTTAGTCCTGCTTGATCAATATGCAGTACTGCTATGAATCCGTTCAATCGCTTTCCACTATGAACAGCAATGTAAGCTTAATAGAATGCTATGTAGATTTATGGAAAAACCGTAAGTAGATGTTTCTTATACTTATATAAGATTATATAGTTACTAGGTATTGCTATCTCCTCATTGCTTGTATGAATTCGATAAAGCTCTTTCCACAAAGAATGGTATTGTAAACTAATTCGAATGAAATGGAGAATTTTAGAAATACACTTATAGAATGTTTATTATGGTTACCTCGAATTACATAGATTCAGTTCTGCTTAATTTCTCCGCAGGACTTATATTTATCTTTTCAATCGCTTTCCACTATATACAGCAATGTAAGCTTAATAGAATGCTATGTAGAATTATGGAAAAACATTAAGTAGATGTTTGTTATAATTATATAAGATTACATAGTTACTATGTATTGCTATCTCCTCATTGCTTGTATGAATCCGATAAAGCTCTTTCCACAAAGAATGGTATTGTAAACTTATTAGAATGAAACGCAGAATTATAGAAAAACACTTAGAGAATGTTTATTATGGTATCCTGAAATTACATAGATTCAGTTCTGCGTAACTTCTTCACAGTACTAATATGAATCCTTTCAATCGCTATCCATTATGAACACCAATGTAAGCTTAAGAGAATGCTACGTAGAATTGTGGAAAAACAGTAAGTAGATGTTTGTTATAATTATATAAGATTACATAGTTACTAGGTATTGCTATCTCCTCATTGCTCTTCTGAATGCGATAAATCTCTTTTCACAAAGAATGGTATTGTAAACTGACTCGAATTAAAGGGAGAATTTTAGAAATACACTTAGAAAATGTTTATTATGGTAACCTTGAATTCCCTAGAATTAGTGCTGCTTGATATCTCTGCGGTACTATGAATCCTTTCAAACGCTATCGACTATGATCACCAATGTAACCTTTATAGAATACTACGTAGAATTGTGGAAAAAAGTAAGTTGATGTTTGTTATAATTATATACGATTACATAGTTACTAGGTATTGCTATCTTGTTATTTCTTGTATGACTTCGATCAACCGCTTTACATAAAAAAATGCCAATGTAAACAGATTAGAATTAAACGAAGAATTTTAGAAAAACACTTAGCGAATGTTTGTTAGGGTTACCTTGAATTACATAGATTTAGTCCTGCTTGATCAATATGCAGTACTGCTATGAATCCGTTCAATCGCTGTCCACTATGGATTGCAATGTAAGCTTAAAAGAATGCTATGTAGAATTATGGAAAAACAATAAGTAGATGTTTGTTAGAATTATATAAGATTACATAGTTACTAGGTATTGCTATCTCCTCGTTGCTTGTATGAATCCGATAAAGCTCTTTCCACAAAGAAAGGTATTGCAAACTGATTAAAATGAAACGGAGAATTATAGAAAAACACTTAGAGAATGTTTATTATGGTAACCTTGAATTCCCTAGAATTAGTGCTGCTTGATATCTCCGCAGTACTGTTAAGAATCCTTTCAATCGCTATCCACTATGAAAACCAATATAACCTTTATAGAATGCTACGTAGAATAGTGGAAAAACAGTAAGTAGATGTTTGTTATAATTATATACGATTACATAGTTACTAGGTATTGCTGTCTTGTCATTTCTTGTATGAATTCGATCAATCTCTTTCCTTAAAGAATGGTATTGTAAACTGATTAGAATGAAACGGAGAATTATAGAAAAATACTTAGAGAATGTTTATTATGGTAACCTTGAATTCCCTAGATTTAGTGCTGCTTGATATCTCCGCAGTACTGTTATGAATCCTTTCAATCGCTATCCACTATGAACACCAATGTAACCTTTATAGAATGCTACGTAGAATTGTGAAAAAACAGTAAGTAGATGTTTGTTATAATTATATACGATTACATAGTTACTAGGTATTGCTATCTACTCGTTGCTTGTATGAATCCGATAAAGCTCTTTCCACAAAGAATGGTATTGTAAACTAATTAGAATGAAACGGAGAATTATAGAAAAACACTTAGAGAATGTTTATTATGGTATCCTTGAATTCCCTAGATTTAGTGCTGCTTGATATCTCCGCAGTACTATTATGAATCCTTTCAATCGCTATCCACTATGAACACCAATGTAACCTTTATAGAATGCTACGTAGAATTGTGGAAAAACAGTAAGTAGATGTATGTTATAATTATATAAGATTACATAGTTACTAGGTATTGCTATCTCCTCGTTGCTGGTATGAATCCGATAAAGCTCTTAACACAAAGAATGGTATTGTAAACTGATTAGAATGAAACGGAGAATTATAGAAAAACACTTAGAGAATGTTTATTATGGTATCCTTGAATTCCCTAGATTTAGTGCTGCTTGATATCTCCGCAGTACTATTATGAATCCTTTCAATCGCTATCCACTATGAACACCAATGTAACCTTTATAGAATGCTACGTAGAATTGTGGAAAAACAGTAAGTAGATGTATGTTATAATTATATAAGATTACATAGTTACTAGGTATTGCTATCTCCTCGTTGCTGGTATGAATCCGATAAAGCTCTTTCCACAAAGAATGGTATTGCAAACTGATTAGAATGAAACGGAGAATTATAGAAAAACACTTAGAGAATGTTTATTATGGTAACCTTGAATTCCCTAGAATTAGTGCTGCTTGATATCTCCGCAGTACTGTTAAGAATCCTTTCAATCGCTATCCACTATGAACACCAATGTAACCTTTATAGAATGCTACGTAGAATTGTGGAAAAACAGTAAGTAGATGTATGTTATAATTATATAAGATTACATAGTTACTAGGTATTGCTATCTTGTCATTTCTTGTATGAATTCGATCAACCTCTTTACATAAAGAATGCCAATGTAAACAGATTAGAATTAAACGAAGAATTTTAGAAAAACACTTAGCGAATGTTTGTTATGGTTACCTTGAATTACATAGATTTAGTCCTGCTTGATCAATATGCAGTACTGCTATGAATCCGTTCAATCGCTGTCCACTATGGATTGCAATGTAAGCTTAAAAGAATGCTATGTAGAATTATGGAAAAACAATAAGTAGATGTTTGTTATAATTATATAAGATTACATAGTTACTAGGTATTGCTATCTCCTCGTTGCTTGTATGAATCCGATAAAGCTCTTTCCACAAAGAATGGTATTGCAAACTGATTAAAATGAAACGGAGAATTATAGAAAAACACTTAGAGAATGTTTATTATGGTAACCTTGAATTCCCTAGATTTAGTGCTGCTTGATATCTCCGCAGTACTGTTATGAATCCTTTCAATCGCTATCCACTATGAACACCAATGTAACCTTTATAGAATGCTACGTAGAATTGTGAAAAAACAGTAAGTAGATGTTTGTTATAATTATATAAGATTACATAGTTACTAGGTATTGCTATCTTGTCATTTCTTGTATGAATTCGATCAACCTCTTTACATAAAGAATGCCAATGTAAACAGATTAGAATTAAACGAAGAATTTTAGAAAAACACTTAGCGAATGTTTGTTAGGGTTACCTTGAATTACATAGATTTAGTCCTGCTTGATCAATATGCAGTACTGCTATGAATCCGTTCAATCGCTTTCCACTATGAACAGCAATGTAAGCTTAATAGAATGCTATGTAGATTTATGGAAAAACCGTAAGTAGATGTTTCTTATACTTATATAAGATTATATAGTTACTAGGTATTGCTATCTCCTCATTGCTTGTATGAATTCGATAAAGCTCTTTCCACAAAGAATGGTATTGTAAACTAATTCGAATGAAATGGAGAATTTTAGAAATACACTTATAGAATGTTTATTATGGTTACCTCGAATTACATAGATTCAGTTCTGCTTAATTTCTCCGCAGGACTTATATTTATCTTTTCAATCGCTTTCCACTATATACAGCAATGTAAGCTTAATAGAATGCTATGTAGAATTATGGAAAAACATTAAGTAGATGTTTTTTATAATTATATAAGATTACATAGTTACTATGTATTGCTATCTCCTCATTGCTTGTATGAATCCGATAAAGCTCTTTCCACAAAGAATGGTATTGTAAACTTATTAGAATGAAACGCAGAATTATAGAAAAACACTTAGAGAATGTTTATTATGGTATCCTGAAATTACATAGATTCAGTTCTGCGTAACTTCTTCACAGTACTAATATGAATCCTTTCAATCGCTATCCATTATGAACACCAATGTAAGCTTAAGAGAATGCTACGTAGAATTGTGGAAAAACATTAAGTAGATATTTGTTATAATTATATAAGATTACATAGTTACTGGGTATTGCTATCTCCTCGTTGCTTGTATGAATCCGATAAAGCTCTTTCCACAAAGAATGGTATTGTAAACTGATTAGAATGAAACGGAGAATTATAGAAAAACACTTAGAGAATGTTTATTATGGTATCCTTGAATTCCCTAGATTTAGTGCTGCTTGATATCTCCGCAGTACTATTATGAATCCTTTCAATCGCTATCCACTATGAACACCAATGTAACCTTTATAGAATGCTACGTAGAATTGTGGAAAAACAGTAAGTAGATGTATGTTATAATTATATAAGATTACATAGTTACTAGGTATTGCTATCTTGTCATTTCTTGTATGAATTCGATCAACCTCTTTACATAAAGAATGCCAATGTAAACAGATTAGAATTAAACGAAGAATTTTAGAAAAACACTTAGCGAATGTTTGTTATGGTTACCTTGAATTACATAGATTTAGTCCTGCTTGATCAATATGCAGTACTGCTATGAATCCGTTCAATCGCTGTCCACTATGGATTGCAATGTAAGCTTAAAAGAATGCTATGTAGAATTATGGAAAAACAATAAGTAGATGTTTGTTATAATTATATAAGATTACATAGTTACTAGGTATTGCTATCTCCTCGTTGCTTGTATGAATCCGATAAAGCTCTTTCCACAAAGAATGGTATTGCAAACTGATTAAAATGAAACGGAGAATTATAGAAAAACACTTAGAGAATGTTTATTATGGTAACCTTGAATTCCCTAGAATTAGTGCTGCTTGATATCTCCGCAGTACTGTTAAGAATCCTTTCAATCGCTATCCACTATGAAAACCAATATAACCTTTATAGAATGCTACGTAGAATAGTGGAAAAACAGTAAGTAGATGTTTGTTATAATTATATACGATTATATAGTTACTAGGTATTGCTGTCTTGTCATTTCTTGTATGAATTCGATCAATCTCTTTCCTTAAAGAATGGTATTGTAAACTGATTAGAATGAAACGGAGAATTATAGAAATATACTTAGAGAATGTTTATTATGGTAACCTTGAATTCCCTAGATTTAGTGCTGCTTGATATCTCCGCAGTACTGTTATGAATCCTTTCAATCGCTATCCACTATGAACACCAATGTAACCTTTATAGAATGCTACGTAGAATTGTGAAAAAACAGTAAGTAGATGTTTGTTATAATTATATAAGATTACATAGTTACTAGGTATTGCTATCTTGTCATTTCTTGTATGAATTCGATCAACCTCTTTACATAAAGAATGCCAATGTAAACAGATTAGAATTAAACGAAGAATTTTAGAAAAACACTTAGCGAATGTTTGTTAGGGTTACCTTGAATTACATAGATTTAGTCCTGCTTGATCAATATGCAGTACTGCTATGAATCCGTTCAATCGCTTTCCACTATGAACAGCAATGTAAGCTTAATAGAATGCTATGTAGATTTATGGAAAAACCGTAAGTAGATGTTTCTTATACTTATATAAGATTATATAGTTACTAGGTATTGCTATCTCCTCATTGCTTGTATGAATTCGATAAAGCTCTTTCCACAAAGAATGGTATTGTAAACTAATTCGAATGAAATGGAGAATTTTAGAAATACACTTATAGAATGTTTATTATGGTTACCTCGAATTACATAGATTCAGTTCTGCTTAATTTCTCCGCAGGACTTATATTTATCTTTTCAATCGCTTTCCACTATATACAGCAATGTAAGCTTAATAGAATGCTATGTAGAATTATGGAAAAACATTAAGTAGATGTTTTTTATAATTATATAAGATTACATAGTTACTATGTATTGCTATCTCCTCATTGCTTGTATGAATCCGATAAAGCTCTTTCCACAAAGAATGGTATTGTAAACTTATTAGAATGAAACGCAGAATTATAGAAAAACACTTAGAGAATGTTTATTATGGTATCCTGAAATTACATAGATTCAGTTCTGCGTAACTTCTTCACAGTACTAATATGAATCCTTTCAATCGCTATCCATTATGAACACCAATGTAAGCTTAAGAGAATGCTACGTAGAATTGTGGAAAAACATTAAGTAGATATTTGTTATAATTATATAAGATTACATAGTTACTGGGTATTGCTATCTCCTCGTTGCTTGTATGAATCCGATAAAGCTCTTTCCACAAAGAATGGTATTGTAAACTGATTAGAATGAAACGGAGAATTATAGAAAAACACTTAGAGAATGTTTATTATGGTATCCTTGAATTCCCTAGATTTAGTGCTGCTTGATATCTCCGCAGTACTATTATGAATCCTTTCAATCGCTATCCACTATGAACACCAATGTAACCTTTATAGAATGCTACGTAGAATTGTGGAAAAACAGTAAGTAGATGTATGTTATAATTATATAAGATTACATAGTTACTAGGTATTGCTATCTTGTCATTTGTTGTATGAATTCGATCAACCTCTTTACATAAAGAATGCCAATGTAAACAGATTAGAATTAAACGAAGAATTTTAGAAAAACACTTAGTGAATGTTTGTTAGGGTTACCTTGAATTACATAGATTTAGTCCTGCTTGATCAATATGCAGTACTGCTATGAATCCGTTCAATCGCTGTCCACTATTAACAGCGATGTAAGCTTAAAAGAATGCTATGTAGAATCATGGAAAAACAGTAAGTAGATGTTTGTTATAATTATATAAGATTACATAGTTACTAGGTATTGTTATCTCCTCATTGCTCTTCTGAATGCGATAAATCTCTTTTCACAAAATGGTATTGTAAACTGATTCGAATTAAAGGGAGAATTTTAGACATACATTTAGAGAATGTTTATTATGGTAACCTTGAATTCCCTAGAATTAGGGCTGCTTGATATCTCTGCGGTACTATGAATCCTTTCAAACGCTATCGACTATGATCACCAATGTAACCTTAATAGAATGCTACGTAGAATTGTGGAAAAACAGTAAGTAGATGTTTGTTATAATTATATAAGATTACATAGTTACTAGGTATTGCTATCTCCTCGTTGCTTGTATGAATCCGATAAAGCTCTTTCCACAAAGAATGGTATTGTAAACTGATTCGAATGAAACGGAGAATTATAGAAAAACACTTAGAGAATGTTTATTATGGTAACCTTGAATTCCCTAGATTTAGTGCTGCTTGATATCTCCGCAGTACTGTTAAGAATCCTTTCAATCGCTATCCACTATGAACACCAATGTAACCTTTATAGAATGCTACGTAGAATAGTGAAAAAACAGTAAGTAGATGTTTGTTATAATTATGTAAGATTACATAGTTACTAGGTATTGCTATCTTGTCATTTGTTGTATGAATTCGATCAACCTGTTTACATAAAGAATGCCAATGTAAACAAATTAGAATTAAACGAAGAATTTTAGAAAAACACTTAGCGAATGTTTGTTATGGTTACCTTGAATTACATAGATTTAGTCATGCTTGATCAATATGCAGTACTGCTATGAATCCGTTCAATCGCTGTCCACTAATAACAAACAGCAATGTAAGCTTAAAAGAATGCTATGTAGAATTATGGAAAAACAGTAAGTTGATGTTTGTTATAATCATATACGATTACATAGTTACTAGGTATTGCTATCTTGTCATTTCTTGTATGAATTCCATCAACCGCTTTACATAAAAAATGCCAATGTAAACAGATTAGAATTAAACGAAGAATTTTAGAAAAACACTTAGCGAATGTTTGTTAGGGTTACCTTGAATTACATAGATTTAGTCCTGCTTGATCAATATGCAGTACTGATATGAATCCGTTCAATCGCTGTCAACTAATAACAGAGATGTAAGCTTAAAAGAATGCTATGTAGAATTATGGAAAAACAGTAAGTAGATGTTTGTTATAATTATATAAGATTACATAGTTACTAGGTATTGCTATCTCCTCGTTGCTTGTATGAAGCCGATAAAGCTCTTTCCACAAAGAATGGTATTGTAAACTGATTCGAATGAAAGGGAGAATTTTAGAAATACACTTATAGAATGTTTATTATGGTTACCTCGAATTACATAGATTCAGTTCTGCTTAATTTCTCCGCAGGACTCATATGAATCCTTTCAATCGCTTTCCACTCTGTACAGCAATGTAAGCTTAATAGAATGCTACGTAGAATTATGGAAAAACATTAAGTAGATATTTGTTATAATTATATAAGATTACATAGTTACTGGGTATTGCTATCTCCTCGTTGCTTGTATGAATCCGATAAAGCTCTTTCCACAAAGAATGGTATTGTAAACTGATTAGAATGAAACGGAGAGTTATAGAAAAACACTTAGAGAATGTTTATTATGGTATCCTTGAATTCCCTAGATTTAGTGCTGCTTGATATCTCCGCAGTACTATTATGAATCCTTTCAATCGCTATCCACTATGAACACCAATGTAACCTTTATAGAATGCTACGTAGAATTGTGGAAAAACAGTAAGTAGATGTATGTTATAATTATATAAGATTACATAGTTACTAGGTATTGCTATCTTGTCATTTCTTGTAAGAATTCGATCAACCTTTTTACATAAAGAATGCCAATGTAAACAGATTAGAATTAAACAAAGAATTTTAGAAAAACACTTAGCGAACGTTTGTTATGGTTACCTTGAATTACATAGATTTAGTCCTGCTTGATCAATATGCAGTACTGCTATGAATCCGTTCAATCGCTGTCCACTATGAATTGCAATGTAAGCTTAAAAGAATGCTATGTAGAATTATGGAAAAACAATGTTTGTTATAATTATATAAGATTACATAGTTACTAGGTATTGCTATCTCCTCGTTGCTTGTATGAATCCGATAAAGCTCTTTCCACAAAGAATGGTATTGTAAACTGATTAGAATGAAATGGAGAATTATAGAAAAACACTTAGAGAATGTTTATTATGGTAACCCTGAATTACCGAGAATTAGTGCTGCTTGATATCTCCGCAGTACTGTTAAGAATCCTTTCAATCGCTATCCACTATGAAAACCAATGTAACCTTTATAGAATGCTACGTAGAATAGTGGAAAAACAGTAAGTAGATGTTTGTTATAATTATATACGATTACATAGTTACTAGGTATTGCTATCTCCTCGTTGCTTGTATGAATCCGCTAAAGCTCTTTCCACAAAGAATAGTATTGTAAACTGATTCGAATGAAACAGAGAATTATGGAAAAACACATAGAGAATGATTATTATGGTAACCTTGAATTCCCTAGATTTAGTGCTGCTTGATATCTCCGCAGTAATGTTAAGAATCCTTTCAATCGCTATCCACTATGAACACCAATGTAACCTTTATAGAATGCTATGTAGAATTGTGGAAAAACAGTAAGTAGATGTTTGTTATAATTATATACGATTACATAGTTACTAGGTATTGCTGTCTTGTCATTTCTTGTATGAATTCGATCAATCTCTTTCCATAAAGAATGCCATTGTGAACAAATTACAATTAAACGAAGATATTTAGAAAAACACTTAGCAAATGTTTGTTAGGGTTACCTTGAATTAAATAGATTTAGTCCTGCTTGATCAATATGCAGTACTGCTATGAATCCGTTCAATCTCTTTCCACTATGAACAGCAATGTAAGCTTAATAGAATGCTATGTAGATTTATGGAAAAACCGTAAGTAGATGTTTCTTATACTTATATAAGATTATATAGTTACTAGGTATTGCTATCTACTCATTGCTTGTATGAATTCGATAAAGCTCTTTCCACAAAGAATGGTATTGTAAACTGATTCGAATGAAATGGAGAATTTTAGAAATAAACTTATAGAATGTTTATTATGGTTACCTCGAATTACATAGATTCAGTTCTGCTTAATTTCTCCGCAGGACTTATATTTATCTTTTCAATCGCTTTCCAGTATGTACAGCAATGTAAGCTTAATAGAATGCTATGTAGAATTATGGAAAAAAATTAAGTAGATGTTTGTTATAATTATATAAGATTACATAGTTACTATGTATTGCTATCTCCTCATTGCTTGTATGAATCCGATAAAGCTCTTTCCACAAAGAATGGTATTGTAAACTGATTAGAATGAAACGGAGAATTATAGAAAAACACTTAGAGAATGTTTATTATGGTATCCTGAAATTACATAGATTCAGTTCTGCGTAACTTCTTCACAGTACTAATATGAATCCTTTCAATCGCTATCCATTATGAACACCAATGTAAGCTTAAGAGAATGCTACGTAGAACAGTGGAAAAACAGTAAGTAGATGTTTGTTATAATTATATAAGATTACATAGTTACTAGGTATTGCTATCTCCTCATCGCACTTCTGAATCCGATGAATCTCTTTCCACAAAGAATAGTAATGTAAACTGATTCGAATGAAAGGGAGAATTTTAGAAATACACTTAGAGAATGTTTATTATGGAAACCCTGAATTACCTAGATTTAGTGCTGCTTGATATCTCTGCGGTACTGTTATGAATCCTTTCAAACGCTATCGACTATGAACACCGATGTAACCTTAATAGAATGCTATGTAGAATTATGGAAAAACAGTAAGTAGATGTTTGTTATAATTATATAAGATTACATAGTTACTAGGTATTGCTATCTCCTCGTTGCTTGTATGAAGCCGATAAAGCTCTTTCCACAAAGAATGGTATTGTAAACTGATTCGAATGAAAGGGAGAATTTTAGAAATACACTTATAGAATGTTTATTATGGTTACCTCGAATTACATAGATTCAGTTCTGCTTAATTTCTCCGCAGGACTCATATGAATCCTTTCAATAGCTTTCCACTCTGTAAAGCAATGTAAGCTTAATAGAATGCTACGTAGAATTATGGAAAAACATTAAGTAGATATTTGTTATAATTATATAAGATTACATAGTTACTGGGTATTGCTATCTCCTCGTTGCTTGTATGAATCCGATAAAGCTCTTTCCACAAAGAATGGTATTGTAAACTGATTAGAATGAAACGGAGAATTATAGAAAAACACTTAGAGAATGTTTATTATGGTATCCTTGAATTCCCTAGATTTAGTGCTGCTTGATATCTCCGCAGTACTATTATGAATCCTTTCAATCGCTATCCACTATGAACACCAATGTAACTTTTATAGAATGCTACGTAGAATTGTGGAAAAACAGTATGTAGATGTATGTTATAATTATATAAGATTACATAGTTACTAGGTATTGCTATCTTGTCATTTCTTGTAAGAATTCGATCAAGCTTTTTACATAAAGAATGCCAATGTAAACAGATTAGAATTAAACAAAGAATTTTAGAAAAACACTTAGCGAACGTTTGTTATGGTTACCTTGAATTACATAGATTTAGTCCTGCTTGATCAATATGCAGTACTGCTATGAATCCGTTCAATCGCTGTCCACTATTAACAGCGATGTAAGCTTAAAAGAATGCTATGTAGAATCATGGAAAAACAGTAAGTAGATGTTTGTTATAATTATATAAGATTACATAGTTACTAGGTATTGCTATCTCCTCGTTGCTTGTATGAATCCGATAAAGCTCTTTCCACAAAGAATGGTATTGTAAACTGATTAGAATGAAATGGAGAATTATAGAAAAACACTTAGAGAATGTTTATTATGGTAACCTTGAATTCCCTAGAATTAGTGCTGCTTGATATCTCCGCAGTACTGTTAAGAATCCTTTCAATCGCTATCCACTATGAACACCAATGTAACCTTTATAGAATGCTACGTAGAATAGTGGAAAAACAGTAAGTAGATGTTTGTTATAATTATGTAAGAATACATAGTTACTAGGTATTGCTATCTTGTCATTTGTTGTATGAATTCGATCAACCTGTTTACATAAAGAATGCCAATGTAAACAAATTAGAATTAAACGAAGAATTTTAGAAAAACACTTAGCGAATGTTTGTTATGGTTACCTTGAATTACATAGATTTAGTCATGCTTGATCAATATGCAGTACTGTTAAGAATCCTTTCAATCGCTATCCACTATGAACACCAATGTAACCTTTATAGAATGCTATGTAGAATTGTGGAAAAACAGTAAGTAGATGTTTGTTATAATTATATACGATTACATAGTTACTAGGTATTGCTGTCTTGTCATTTCTTGTATGAATTCGATCAATCTCTTTCCATAAAGAATGCCATTGTGAACAAATTACAATTAAACGAAGATATTTAGAAAAACACTTAGCAAATGTTTGTTAGGGTTACCTTGAATTAAATAGATTTAGTCCTGCTTGATCAATATGCAGTACTGCTATGAATCCGTTCAATCGCTTTCCACTATGAACAGCAATGTAAGCTTAATAGAATGCTATGTAGATTTATGGAAAAACCGTAAGTAGATGTTTCTTATACTTATATAAGATTATATAGTTACTAGGTATTGCTATCTACTCATTGCTTGTATGAATTCGATAAAGCTCTTTCCACAAAGAATGGTATTGTAAACTGATTCGAATGAAATGGAGAATTTTAGAAATAAACTTATAGAATGTTTATTATGGTTACCTCGAATTACATAGATTCAGTTCTGCTTAATTTCTCCGCAGGACTTATATTTATCTTTTCAATCGCTTTCCAGTATGTACAGCAATGTAAGCTTAATAGAATGCTATGTAGAATTATGGAAAAAAATTAAGTAGATGTTTGTTATAATTATATAAGATTACATAGTTACTATGTATTGCTATCTCCTCATTGCTTGTATGAATCCGATAAAGCTCTTTCCACAAAGAATGGTATTGTAAACTGATTAGAATGAAACGGAGAATTATAGAAAAACACTTAGAGAATGTTTATTATGGTATCCTGAAATTACATAGATTCAGTTCTGCGTAACTTCTTCACAGTACTAATATGAATCCTTTCAATCGCTATCCATTATGAACACCAATGTAAGCTTAAGAGAATGCTACGTAGAATAGTGGAAAAACAGTAAGTAGATGTTTGTTATAATTATATAAGATTACATAGTTACTAGGTATTGCTATCTCCTCATCGCACCTCTGAATCCGATTAACCTCTTTCCACAAAGAATAGTAATGTAAACTGATTCGAATGAAAGGGAGAATTTTAGAAATACACTTAGAGAATGTTTATTATGGAAACCCTGAATTACCTAGATTTAGTGCTGCTTGATATCTCTGCGGTACTGTTATGAATCCTTTCAAACGCTATCGACTATGAACACCAATGTAACCTTAATAGAATGCTACGTAGAATAGTGGAAAAACAGTAAGTAGATGTTTGTTATAATTATATAAGATTACATAGTTACAAGGTATTGCTATCTCCTCATCGCTCTTCTGAATCCGATGAATCTCTTTCCACAAAGAATGGTATTGTAAACTGATTCGAATGAAAGGGAGAATTTTAGAAATACACTTAGAGAATGTTTATTATGGTAACCCTGAATTACCTAGATTTAGTGCTGCTTGATATCTCCGCAGTACTGTTATGAATCCTTTCAATCGCTATCCACTATGAACACCAATGTAACCTTTATAGAATACTACGTAAAATTGTGGAAAAACAGTAAGTTGATGTTTGTTATAATCATATACGATTACATATACTAGGTATTGCTATCTTGTCATTTCTTGTATGAATTCGATCAACCGCTTTACATAAAAAAATGCCAATGTAAACAGATTAGAATTAAACGAAGAATTTTAGAAAAACACTTAGCGAATGTTTGTTAGGGTTACCTTGAATTACATAGATTTAGTCCTGCTTGATCAATATGCAGTACTGCTATGAATCCGTTCAATCGCTGTCCACTATTAACAGCGATGTAAGCTTAAAAGAATGCCATGTAGAATTATGGAAAAACAGTAAGTAGATGTTTGTTATAATTATAAAAGATTACATAGTTACTAGGTTTTGCTATCTCCTCATCGCTCTTCTGAATCCGATGAATCTCTTTCCACAAGGAATGGTATTGTAAACTGATTCGAATGAAAGGGAGAATTTTAGAAATACACTTAGAGAATGTTTATTATGGTAACACTGAATTACCTAGATTTAGTGCTGCTTGATATCTCCGCAGTACTGTTATGAATCCTTTCAATCGCTATCCACTATGAACACCAATGTAACCTTTATAGAATACTACGTAGAATTGTGGAAAAACAGTAAGTTGATGTTTGTTATAATTATATACGATTACATAGTTAATAGGTATTGCTATCTTGTCATTTCTTGTATGAATTCGATCAACCGCTTTACATAAAAAAATGCCAATGTAAACAGATTAGAATTAAACGAAGAATTTTAGAAAAACACTTAGCGAATGTTTGTTAGGGTTACCTTGAATTACATAGATTTAGTCCTGCTTGATCAATATGCAGTACTGCTATGAATCCGTTCAATCGCTGTCCACTATTAACAGCGATGTAAGCTTAAAAGAATGCTATGTAGAATTATGGAAAAACAGTAAGTACATGTTTGTTATAATTATATAAGATTACATAGTTACTAGGTATTGCTATCTCCTCATTGCTCTTCTGAATCCGATAAAACTCTTTCCACAAAGAATGGTATTGTAAACTGATTAGAATGAAACGGAGAATTATAGAAAAACACTTAGAGAATGTTTATTATGGTATCCTTGAATTACATAGATTCAGTTCTGCCTAACTTCTTCACAGTACTAATATGAATCCTTTCAATCGCTATCCATTATGAACACCAATTTAAGCTTAAGAGAATGCTACGTAGAATTGTGGAAAAACTGTAGGTAGATGTTTGTTACAATTATATAAGATTACATAGTTACTAGGTATTGCTATCTCCTCATCGCTCTTCTGAATCCGATGAATCTCTTTCCACAAAGAATGGTATTGTAAACTGATTCGAATGAAAGGGAGAATTTTAGAAATACACTTAGAGAATGTTTATTATGGTAACCCTGAATTACCTAGATTTAGTGCTGCTTCATATCTCTGCGGTACTATTAATCCTTTCAAACGCTATCGACTATGAACACCAATGTAACCTTAATAGAATGCTACGTAGAATTGTGGAAAAACAGTAAGTAGATGTTTGTTATAATTATATAAGATTACATAGTTACTAGGTATTGCTATCTCCTCGTTGCTTGTATGAAGCCGATAAAGCTCTTTCCACAAAGAATGGTATTGTAAACTGATTCGAATGAAATGGAGACTTTTAGAAAGACACTTATAGAATGTTTATTATGGTTACCTCGAATTACATAGATTCAGTTCTGCTTAATTTCTCCGCAGGACTCATATGAATCCTTTCAATCGCTTTCCACTCTGTACAGCAATGTAAGCTTAATAGAATGCTACGTAGAATTATGGAAAAACATTAAGTAAATATTTGTTATAATTATATAAGATTACATAGTTACTGGGTATTGCTATCTCCTCGTTGCTTGTATGAATCCGATAAAGCTCTTTCCACAAAGAATGGTATTGTAAACTGATTAGAATGAAACGGAGAATTATAGAAAAACACTTAGAGAATGTTTATTATGGTATCCTTGAATTCCCTAGATTTAGTGCTGCTTGATATCTCCGCAGTACTATTATGAATCCTTTCAATCGCTATCCACTATGAACACCAATGTAACCTTTATAGAATGCTACGTAGAATTGTGGAAAAACAGTAAGTAGATGTATGTTATTATTATATAAGATTACATAGTTACTAGGTATTGCTATCTTGTCATTTCTTGTAAGAATTCGATCAAGCTTTTTACATAAAGAATGCCAATGTAAACAGATTAGAATTAAACAAAGAATTTTAGAAAAACACTTAGCGAACGTTTGTTATGGTTACCTTGAATTCCCTAGATTTAGTGCTGCTTGATATCTCCGCAGTAATGTTATGAATCCTTTCAATCGCTATCCACTATGAACACCAATGTAACCTTTATAGAATGCTATGTAGAATTGTGGAAAAACAGTAAGTAGATGTTTGTTATAATTATATACGATTACATAGTTACTAGGTATTGCTGTCTTGTCATTTCTTGTATGAATTCGATCAATCTCTTTCCATAAAGAATGCCATTGTGAACAAATTACAATTAAACGAAGATATTTAGAAAAACACTTAGCGAATGTTTGTTAGGGTTACCTTGAATTACATAGATTTAGTCCTGCTTGATCAATATGCAGTACTGCTATGAATCCGTTCAATCGCTTTCCACTATGAACAGCAATGTAAGCTTAATAGAATGCTATGTAGATTTATGGAAAAACCGTAAGTAGATGTTTCTTATACTTATATAAGATTTTATAGTTACTAGGTATTGCTATCTACTCATTGCTTGTATGAATTCGATAAAGCTCTTTCCACAAATAATGGTATTGTAAACTGATTAGAATGAAATGGAGAATTTTAGAAATAAACTTATAGAATGTTTATTATGGTTACCTCGAATTACATAGATTCAGTTCTGCTTAATTTCTCCGCAGGACTTATATTTATCTTTTCAATCGCTTTCCACTATGTACAGCAATGTAAGCTTAATAGAATGCTATGTAGAATTATGGAAAAACATTAAGTAGATGTTTGTTATAATTATATAAGATTACATAGTTACTATCTATTGCTATCTCCTCATTGCTTGTATGAATCCGATAAAGCTCTTTCCACAAAGAATGGTATTGTAAACTGATTAGAATGAAACGGAGAATTATAGAAAAACACTTAGAGAATGTTTATTATGGTATCCTGAAATTACATAGATTCAGTTCTGCGTAACTTCTTCACAGTACTAATATGAATCCTTTCAAACGCTATCGACTATGAACACCAATGTAACCTTAATAGAATGCTACGTAGAATAGTGGAAAAACAGTAAGTAGATGTTTGTTATAATTATATAAGATTACATAGTTACTAGGTATTGCTATCTCCTCGTTGCTTGTATGAAGCCGATAAAGCTCTTTCCACAAAGAATGGTATTGTAAACTGATTCGAATGAAATGGAGAATTTTAGAAATACACTTATAGAATGTTTATTATGGTTACCTCGAATTACATAGATTCAGTTCTGCTTAATTTCTCCGCAGGACTCATATGAATCCTTTCAATCGCTTTCCACTCTGTACAGCAATGTAAGCTTAATAGAATGCTACATAGAATTATGGAAAAACATTAAGTAGATATTTGTTATAATTATATAAGATTACATAGTTACTGGGTATTGCTATCTCCTCGTTGCTTGTATGAATCCGATAAAGCTCTTTCCGCAAAGAATGGTATTGTAAACTGATTAGAATGAATTGGAGAATTATAGAAAAACACTTAGAGAATGTTTATTATGGTAACCTTGAATTCCCGAGAATTAGTACTGCTTGATATCTCCGCAGTACTGTTAAGAATCCTTTCAATCGCTATCCACTATGAAAACCAATGTAACCTTTATAGAATGCTACGTAGAATAGTGGAAAAACAGTAAGTAGATGTTTGTTATAATTATATACGATTACATAGTTACTAGGTATTGCTGTCTTGTCATTTCTTGTATGAATTCGATCAATCTCTTTACATAAAGAATGCCAATGTAAACAGATTAGAATTAAATGAAGAATTTTAGAAAAACACTTAACGAATGTTTGTTATGGTTACCTTGAATTACATAGATTTAGTCCTGCTTGATCAATATGCAGTACTGATATGAATCCGTTCAATCGCTGTCAACTAATAACAGCGATGTAAGCTTAAAAGAATGCTATGTAGAATTATGGAAAAACAGTAAGTAGATGTTTGTTATAATTATATAAGATTACATAGTTACTAGGTATTGCTATCTCCTCGTTGCTTGTATGAATCCGATAAAGCTCTTTCCACAAATAATGGTATTGTAAACTGATTAGAATGAAACGGAGAATTATAGAAAAACACTTAGAGAATGTTTATTATGGTAACCTTGAATTCCCTAGATGTAGTGCTGCTTGATATCTCCGCAGTAATGTTATGAATCCTTTCAATCGCTATCCACTATGAACACCAATGTAACCTTTATAGAATGCTATGTAGAATTGTAGAAAAACACTTAGCGAATGTTTGTTAGGGTTACCTTGAATTACATAGATTTAGTCCTGCTTGATCAATATGCAGTACTGCTATGAATCCGTTCAATCGCTTTCCACTATGAACAGCAATGTAAGCTTAATAGAATGCTATGTAGATTTATGGAAAAACCGTAAGTAGATGTTTGTTATAATTATATAAGATTATATAGTTACTAGGTATTGCTATCTGTTCATTGCTTGTATGAATTCGATAAAGCTCTTTCCACAAAGAATGGTATTGTAAACTGATTCGAATGAAATGGAGAATTTTAGAAATAAACTTATAGAATGTTTATTATGGTTACCTCGAATTACATAGATTCAGTTCTGCTTAATTTCTCCGCAGGACTTATATTTATCTTTTCAATTGCTTTCCACTATGTACAGCAATGTAAGCTTAATAGAATGCTATGTAGAATTATGGAAAAACATTAAGTAGATGTTTGTTATAATTATATAAGATTACATAGTTACTATGTATTGCTATCTCCTCATTGCTTGTATGAATCCGATAAAGCTCTTTCCACAAAGAATGGTATTGTAAACTGATTAGAATGAAACGGAGAATTATAGAAAAACACTTAGAGAATGTTTATTATGGTATCCTGAAATTACATAGATTCAGTTCTGCGTAACTTCTTCACAGTACTAATATGAATCCTTTCAATCGCTATCCATTATGAACACCAATGTAAGCTTAAGAGAATGCTACGTAGAATAGTGGAAAAACAGTAAGTAGATGTTTGTTATAATTATATAAGATTACATAGTTACTAGGTATTGCTATCTCCTCATCGCTCTTCTGAATCCGATGAATCTCTTTCCACAAAAAATGGTAATGTAAACTGATTCGAATGAAAGGGAGAATTTTAGAAATACACTTAGAGAATGTTTATTATGGAAACCCTGAATTACCTAGATTTAGTGCTGCTTGATATCTCTGCAGTACTGTTATGAATCCTTTCAAACGCTATCGACTATGAACACCAATGTAACCTTAATAGAATGCTACGTAGAATAGTGGAAAAACATAAAGTAGATGTTTGTTATAATTATATAAGATTACATAGTTACTAGGTATTGCTATCTCCTCATCGCTCTTCTGAATCCGATAAAGCTCTTTCCACAAAGAATGGTATTGTAAACTGATTCGAATGAAAGGGAGAATTTTAGAAATACACTTAGAGAATGTTTATTATGGTAACCCTGAATTACCTAGATATAGTGCTGCTTGATATCTCCGCAGTACTGTTATGAATCCTTTCAATCGCTATCCACTATGAACACCAATGTAACCTTTATAGAATGCTATGTAGAATTGTAGAAAAACACTTAGCGAATGTTTGTTAGGGTTACCTTGAATTACATAGATTTAGTCCTGCTTGATCAATATGCAGTACTGCTGTGAATCCGTTCAATCGCTGTCCTCTAATAACAGTGATGTAAGCTTAAAAGAATGCTATGTAGAATTATGGAAAAACAGTAAATAGATGTTTGTTATAATTATATAAGATTACATAGTTACTAGGTATTGCTATCTCCTCGTTGCTTGTATGAATCCAATAAAGCTCTTTCCACAAAGAATGGTATTGTAAACTGATTCGAATGAAAGGGAGAATTTTAGAAATTCACTTAGAGAATGTTTATTATGGTAACCCTGAATTACCTAGATATAGTGCTGCTTGATATCTCCGCAGTACTGTTATGAATCCTTTCAATCGCTATCCACTATGAACACCAATGTAACCTTTATAGAATGCTATGTAGAATTGTAGAAAAACACTTAGCGAATGTTTGTTAGGGTTACCTTGAATTACATAGATTTAGTCCTGCTTGATCAATATGCAGTACTGCTGTGAATCCGTTCAATCGCTGTCCTCTAATAACAGTGATGTAAGCTTAAAAGAATGCTATGTAGAATTATGGAAAAACAGTAAATAGATGTTTGTTATAATTATATAAGATTACATAGTTACTAGGTATTGCTATCTCCTCGTTGCTTGTATGAATCCAATAAAGCTCTTTCCACAAAGAATGGTATTGTAAACTGATTCGAATGAAAGGGAGAATTTTAGAAATTCACTTAGAGAATGTTTATTATGGTAACCCTGAATTACCTAGATTTAGTGCTGCTTGATATCTCTGCAGTACTATTAATCCTTTCAAACGCTATCGACTATGAACACCAATGTAACCTTAATAGAATGCTACGTAGAATTGTGGAAAAACAGTAAGTAGATGTTTGTTATAATTATATAAGATTACATAGTTACTAGGTATTGCTATCTTCTCGTTGCGTGTATGAATTCAGTAAAGCTCTTTCCACAAAGAATGGTATTGTAACCTGATTAGAATGAAATGGAGAATTATGGGAAAACGCTTAGAGAATGTTTATTATGGTAACCTTGAATTCCCTAGATTTAGTGCTGCTTGATATCTCCGCAGTACTGTTATGAATCCTTTCAATCGCTATCCACTATGAACACCAATGTAACCTTTATAGAATACTACGTAGAATTGTGGAAAAACAGTAAGATGATGTTTGTTATAATCATATACGATTACATAGTTACTAGGTATTGCTATCTTGTCATTTCTTGTATGAATTCGATCAACCGCTTTACATAAAAAAATGCCAATGTAAACAGATTAGAATTAAACGAAGAATTTTAGAAAAACACTTAGCGAATGTTTGTTAGGGTTACCTTGAATTACATAGATTTAGTCCTGCTTGATCAATATGCAGTACTGCTATGAATCCGTTCAATCCGTGACGGAAAGCAGTGGGTTAAGAATAAACTGAAGGCGCACAGGGCTGCGTCAGGTGACCTGAGGGTGGGGGGCAGAGTGCTCTGAGCTCTCAGGGAGGGGAAAAAAAAGTTGGTTGTTGAAGGAGAGAAACTGCTGAGGCAGGAGTTGAGTCTGTTGGAGTCTGACAGAGTGGAGGCCTGTCAGAGAAGTCTGTCAGTGGGGACCTGACAGAGACTGAGAGGGTCAGTTAGTGCCGGCCAGAAGGGCTAAGAGGGCAGCTGATCCTGTGAAGAAGCTGGAGACGGAGACGGGGAAGTCTTCCAGAGACTGCCAGCTGGACAAAACCAGCCAAGAGGGCTGTGTGTGTGTGTGAGTCAGTTAAGACCAGAATGGTCACAGACACCGGGAAACTACTCTAAAGATCTAGTGAGGAGGTTGAGGGAGTGGATGTGGGTCTGAGACACCAAGAAGGGCTGAGAGGAGAGACTCCAGTCGAGGGGTGAGACTAGACGCATCAATCCCAAGAGGCCAGACCTTGGCTAGAGGTGGAGAGTGAGTTAAAGGGAACGGTGAACTGTGTAACTGTGAAAGATCCAAGAAAGTAAAAGTGACTGTAAGCTTGAAACAACTGAACAAAGAATAAGCCTGTGTAAATATCTCCCATATCCCCAGTTAAGACTTTTTGTTACAATAAATCTGTGGTTTAAGTTAAAGTTCTCGTGAGCCTATATATTTTGTGGGAAGAATAAACAAAGCTGCTGGGGTCCCATCAACAGAACAAGTAAAAATACCCCGAAGAGACGAAAATATAGAGATCCAGTGAGGCCGTGAGGTGGGCGCTGCTATAATTGGTTGCCAGCGTCGGGATTTCGAAGGAATACTCCAAAATAAGTGTCACTAAGACACACAGAAAGTAGAGGGACTCTTTGAGTTTACTGTGTTACCATTTGGGTTAAGGAATGCTCCATCCACATTCCAGAGAGTAATTGATAAAATGCTAGTAGGACTGAAAGAATTTGCGCTCGCATATATTGATGATATTGCTATTTCCAGTGCTACATGGAAGGAACACTTGCAGCATGTGGCCATTGTATTACAGCGAGTGAAAGATGCGGGTCTCACCATCAAGGCATCTAAGTGTCAACTAGCCATGGCCGAGGTTAAGTATTTAGGGCATGTGCTAGGAGGAGGTAAGATCAAAGCAGATTGGGGAAAGGTGCAAGCCATACATGAGTGGCCTAGACCCCAAACCAAGAAACAAATACGAGCATTTTTAGGTGTAGTAGGATACTACAGGAGGTTTATACCTGAGTTTAGCACGATAGCAGCACCGCTATGTGAGTGCACCAAGAAGAAGAACCCTGATCCAGTAATCTGGAATTCAGAGTGTGAACAAGCGTATGAACATCTGAAAGTGGTTCTGACCACGGAACCGGTGTTGAAAACTCCAGAGTTTTCAAAGGAGTTTACCCTCTTTACTGATGCATCTAATGTTGGGGTTGGTGCAACTTTAAGTCAGCAAGGAGAGGAAGGACTGTATCATCCAGTTCTGTATTTGAGCAGAAAGTTATTGGACCGAGAGCAACACCTCTCAGTAATTGAAAAAGAGTGTTTAGCGATTGTGTGGGCAATAGGTAAATTGAAACCATACCTATGGGGAAGGAAGTTTACACTGTGTACAGATCATTCTCCCCTGAAATGGTTGAACCAAGTTAAAGATACGAACAGCAAACTGATAAGATGGAGTTTACAGCTCCAAGATTACAACTTTGACATCCAGCATATCCCTGGGAAGCAAAATGTGATAGCAGATGCGCTATCAAGAAGAATGTGAAGTGTTAAAAGTCTGTTTGTATAGTAATGTTAAAGAGTATTAGACTGTATAACTGAGTAAGAATGTATATAATTTTGAAGTTGGTATTATGACAAAAGTGTTATAACGTAGTGTAACCCAAGCAAGTGTGCCCATGTCCCATTGCTCAGCAAAAGGCTGAGACCTTTCGCCTTGCGCAATGTCTCAAAAGGGGGAGGGACATGTGACGGAAAGCAGTGGGTTAAGAATAAACTGAAGGCGCACAGGGCTGCGTCAGGTGACCTGAGGGTGGGGGGCAGAGTGCTCTGAGCTCTCAGGGAGGGAAAAAAAAAAGTTGGTTGTTGAAGGAGAGAAACTGCTGAGGCAGGAGTTGAGTCAGTTGGAGTCTGACAGAGTGGAGGCCTGTCAGAGAAGTCTGTCAGTGGGGACCTGACAGAGACTGAGAGGGTCAGTTAGTGCCGGCCAGAAGGGCTAAGAGGGCAGCTGATCCTGTGAAGAAGCTGGAGACGGAGACGGGGAAGTCTTCCAGAGACTGCCAGCTGGACAAAACCAGCCAAGAGGGCTGTGTGTGTGTGTGAGTCAGTTAAGACCAGAATGGTCACAGACACCGGGAAACTACTCTAAAGATCTAGTGAGGAGGTTGAGGGAGTGGATGTGGGTCTGAGACACCAAGAAGGGCTGAGAGGAGAGACTCCAGTCGAGGGGTGAGACTAGACGCATCAATCCCAAGAGGCCAGACCTTGGCTAGAGGTGGAGAGTGAGTTAAAGGGAACGGTGAACTGTGTAACTGTGAAAGATCCAAGAAAGTAAAAGTGACTGTAAGCTTGAAACAACTGAACAAAGAATAAGCCTGTGTAAATATCTCCCATATCCCCAGTTAAGACTTTTTGTTACAATAAATCTGTGGTTTAAGTTAAAGTTCTCGTGAGCCTATATATTTTGTGGGAAGAATAAACAAAGCTGCTGGGGTCCCATCAACAGAACAAGTAAAAATACCCCGAAGAGACGAAAATATAGAGATCCAGTGAGGCCGTGAGGTGGGCGCTGCTATAATCCTCACTAAACTAACTTTTTTTCCCTCCCTGAGAGCTCAGAGCACTTTGCCCCCACCCTCAGGTCACCTGACGCAGCCCTGTGCGCCTTCAGTTTATTCTTAACCCACTGCTTTCCGTCACAGCAGTACTGCTATGAATCCGTTCAATCGCTGTCCACTATTAACAGCGATGTAAGCTTAAAAGAACGCCATGTAGAATTATGGAAAAACAGTAAGTAGATGTTTGTTATAATTATATAAGATTACATAGTTACTAGGTATTGCTATCTCCTCATCGCTCTTCTGAATCCGATGAATCTCTTTCCACAAAGAATGGTATTGTAAACTGATTCGAATGAAAGGGAGAATTTTAGAAATACACTTAGAGAATGTTTATTATGGTAACCCTGAATTACCTAGATTTAGTGCTGCTTGATATCTCCGCAGTACTGTTATGAATCCTTTCAATCGCTATCCACTATGAACACCAATGTAACCTTTATAGAATACTACGTAGAATTGTGGAAAAACAGTAAGTTGATGTTTGTTATAATGTAAGCTTAAGAGAATGCTACGTAGAATTGTGGAAAAACAGTAAGTAGATGTTTGTTATAATTATATAAGATTACATAGTTACTAGGTATTGCTATCTCCTCATCGCTCTTCTGAATCCGATGAATCTCTTTCCACAAAGAATGGTATTGTAAACTGATTCGAATGAAAGGGAGAATTTTAGAAATACACTTAGAGAATGTTTATTATGGTAACCCTGAATTACCTAGATTTAGTGCTGCTTGATATCTCTGCGGTACTATTAATCCTTTCAAACGCTATCGTCTATGAACACCAATGTAAGCTTAAGAGAATGCTACGTAGAATTGTGGAAAAACAGTACGTAGATGTTTGTTATAATTATATAAGATTACATAGTTACTAGGTATTGCTATCTCCTCGTTGCTTGTATGAATCCAATAAAGCTCTTTCCACAAAGAATGGTATTGTAAACTGATTCGAATGAAAGGGAGAATTTTAGAAATTCACTTAGAGAATGTTTATTATGGTAACCTTGAATTACCTAGATTTAGTGCTGCTTGATAACTCCACAGTACTGTTATGAATCCTTTCAATCGCTATCCACTATGAACACCAATGTAAGCTTAATAGAATGCTACGTAGAACTGTGGAAAAACAGTAAGTAGATGTTTGTTATAATTATATAAGATTACATAGTTACTAGGTATTGCTATCTTGTCATTTCTTGTATGAATTCGATCAATCTCTTTCCATAAAGAATGCCATTGTAAACTAATTACAATTAAATGAAGATATTTAGAAAAACACTTAGCGAATGTTTGTTATGGTTACCTTGAATTGCATAGATTTAGTCCTGCTTGATTAATCTGCAGTACTGCTATGAATCCGTTCAATCGCTTTCCACTATGAACAGCAAAGTAAGCTTAAAAGAATGCTATGTAGAATTATGGAAAAACAGTAAGTAGATGTTTGTTATACTTATATAAGATTATATAGTTACTAGGTATTGCTAACTCCTCACTGCTTGTATGAATCCGATAAAGCTCTTTCCACAAAGAATGGTATGGTATACTGATTAGAATAAAATGGAGAATTTTAGAAATACACTTATAGAATGTTTATTATGGTTACCTCGAATTACATGGATTCAGTTCTGCTTAATTTCTCCGCAGGACTTATTATGGTTACCTTGAATTACATAGATTTAGACCTGCTTGATTAACCTACAGTACTGTTATGAATTCGTTCAATCGCTTTCCACTATGAACAGCAATGTAAGCTTAATAGAATGTGTAGAATTGTAGAATTCTTAGTAGAATTGTGGAAAAACAGTAAGTAGATGTTTGTTATAATTATATAAGATTACATAGTTACTAGGTATTGCTATCTCCTCATTGCTTGTATGAATCCGATAAAGCTCTTTCCACAAAGAATGGTATTGTAAACTGATTAGAATGAAACGGAGAATTATAGAAAAACACTTAGAGAATGTTTATTATGGTATCCTTGAATTACATAGATTCAGTTCTGCCTAACTTCTTCACAGTACTAATATGAATCCTTTCAATCGCTATCCATTATGAACACCAATGTAAGCTTAAGAGAATGCTACGTAGAATTGTGGAAAAACAGTACGTAGATGTTTGTTATAATTATATAATATAACATAGTTACTAGGTATTGCTATGTCCTCATTGCTTGTATGAATCCGATAAATCTATTTCCAAATAGAATGGTATTGTGAACTGATTCGAATTAAACGTAGAATGTTAGAAATACGCTTAGAGAATGTTTATTATGGTAACCTTGAATTACCTAGATTTAGTGCTGCTTGATAACTCCACAGTACTGTTATGAATCCTTTCAATCGCTATCCACTATGAACACCAATGTAAGCTTAATAGAATGCTACGTAGAACTGTGGAAAAACAGTAAGTAGATGTTTGTTATAATTATATAAGATTACATAGTTACTAGGTATTGCTATCTTGTCATTTCTTGTATGAATTCGATCAATCTCTTTCCATAAAGAATGCCATTGTAAACTAATTACAATTAAATGAAGATATTTAGAAAAACACTTAGCGAATGTTTGTTATGGTTACCTTGAATTGCATAGATTTAGTCCTGCTTGATTAATCTGCAGTACTGCTATGAATCCGTTCAATCGCTGTCCACTATGAACAGCAATGTAAGCTTAAAAGAATGCTATGTAGAATTATGGAAATACAGTAAGGAGATGTTTGTTATAATTATATAAGATTATATAGTTACTAGGTATTGCTAACTCCTCACTGCTTGTATGAATCCGATAAAGCTCTTTCCACAAAGAATGGTATGGTATACTGATTAGAATAAAATGGAGAATTTTAGAAATACACTTATAGAATGTTTATTATGGTTACCTCGAATTACATGGATTCAGTTCTGCTTAATTTCTCCGCAGGACTAATATGAATCCTTTCAATCGCTTTCCACTATGAACACCAATGTATGCTTAATAGAATGCTACGTAGAATTGTGGAAAAGCAGTAAATAGATGTTTGATATAATTATATAAGATTACATTGCTAGGTATTGCTATCTCCTCATTGCTTGTATGAATCCGATAAAGCTCTTTCCACAAAGAATGGTATTGTAAACTGATTCGAATTAAACGGAGAATTTTAGAAATACATTTAGAGAATGTTTATTATGGTTACCTTGAATTACATAGATTTAGACGTGCAGATTAGAATTAAACGAAGAATTTTAGAAAAACTCTTAGCGAATGTTTGTTATAGTTTCCTTGACTTACATAGATTTAGTCCTGCTTGATAAATATGCAGTACTGCTATGAATCCGATCAATCGCTGTCCACTATGAACAGCAATGTAAGCTTAAAAGAATGCTATGTAGAATTATGGAAAAACAGTAAGGAGATGTTTGTTATAATTATATAAGATTATATATATACTAGGTATTGCTAACTCCTCACTGCTTGTATGAATCCGATAAAGCTCTTTCCACAAAGAATGGTATGGTATACTGATTAGAATAAAATGGAGAATTTTAGAAATACACTTATAGAATGTTTATTATGGTTACCTCGAATTACATGGATTCAGTTCTGCTTAATTTCTCCGCAGGACTAATATGAATCCTTTCAATCGCTTTCCACTATGAACACCAATGTATGCTTAATAGAATGCTACGTAGAATTGTGGAAAAGCAGTAAATAGATGTTTGATATAATTATATAAGATTACATTGCTAGGTATTGCTATCTCCTCATTGCTTGTATGAATCCGATAAAGCTCTTTCCAAAAAGAATGGTATTGTAAACTGATTCGAATTAAACGAAGAATTTTAGAAATACATTTAGAGAATGTTTATTATGGTTACCTTGAATTACATAGATTTAGACGTGCTTGATTAACCTACAGTACTGTTATGAATTCGTTCAATCGCTTTCCACTATGAACAGCAATGTAAGCTTAATAGAATGTGTAGAATTGTAGAATTCTTAGTAGAATTGTGGAAAAACAGTAAGTAGATGTTTGTTATAATTATATAAGATTACATAGTTACTAGGTATTGCTATCTCCTCATTGCTTGTATGAATCCGATAAAGCTCTTTCCACAAAGAATGGTATTGTAAACTGATTAGAATGAAACGGAGAATTATAGAAAAACACTTATAGAATGTTTATTATGGTATCCTTCAATAACATAGATTCATTTCTGCCTACTTTCTTCGCAGTACTAATATGAATCCTTGCAATCGCTATCCATTATGAACACCAATGTAAGCTTAAGAGAATGCTACGTAGAATTGTGGAAAAACAGTAAGTAGATGTTTGTAATAATTATATAATATAACATAGTCACAAGGTATTGCTATCTCCTCATTGCTTGTATGAATCCCATAAATCTCTTTCCAAAAAGAATGGTATTGTTAACTGATTCGAATTAAACGGAGAATTTTAGAAATACACTTAGAGAATGTTTATTATGGTAACCTTGAATTACGTAGATTTAGTGCTGCTTGATAACTCCGCAGTACTGTTATGAATCCTTTCAATCGCTATCCACTATGAACACCAATGTAAGCTTAATAGAATGCTACGTAGAATTGTGGAAAAACAGTAAGTAGATGTTTGTTATAATTATATAAGATTACATAGTTACTAGGTATTGCGATCTCCTCATTTCTTGTATGAATTCGATCAACCTCTTTCCATAAAGAATGCCAATGTAAACAGATTAGAATTAAACGAAGAATTTTAGAAAAACTCTTAGCGAATGTTTGTTATAGTTTCCTTGACTTACATAGATTTAGTCCTGCTTGATAAATATGCAGTACTGCTATGAATCCGTTCAATCGCTTTCCACTATGAACAGCAAAGTAAGCTTAAAAGAATGCTATGTAGAATTGTGGAAAAGCAATAAGTAGATGTTTGTTATAATTATATAAGATTACATATGTACTAGGTATTGCTATCTCGTCATTTCTTTAATGAATTCGATCAACCTCTTTCCATAAAGAATGCCATTGTAAACTAATTACAATTAAACGAAGATATTTAGAAAAACACTTAGCGAATGTTTGTTATGGTTTCCTTGACTTACATAGATTTAGTCCTGCTTGATAAATATGCAGTACTGCTATGAATCCGTTCAATCGCTTTCCACTATGAACAGCAAAGTAAGCTTAAAAGAATGCTATGTAGAATTATGGAAAAACAGAAGTAGATGTTTGTTATACTTATATAAGATTATATAGTTACTAGGTATTGCTAACTCCTCACTGCTTGTATGAATCCGATAAAGCTCTTTCCACAAAGAATGGTATGGTATACTGATTAGAATAAAATGGAGAATTTTAGAAATACACTTATAGAATGTTTATTATGGTTACCTCGAATTACATGGATTCAGTTCTGCTTAATTTCTCCGCAGGACTAATATGAATCCTTTCAATCGCTTTCCACTATGAACACCAATGTAAGCTTAATAGAATGCTACGTAGAATTGTGGAAAAGCAGTGAATAGATGTTTGATATAATTATATAAGATTACATTGCTAGGTATTGCTATCTCCTCATTGCTTGTATGAATCCGATAAAGCTCTTTCCAAAAAGAATGGTATTGTAAACTGATTCGAATTAAACGAAGAATTTTAGAAATACATTTAGAGAATGTTTATTATGGTTACCTTGAGTTACATAGATTTAGACCTGCTTGATTAACCTACAGTACTGTTATGAACTCGTTCAATCGCTTTCCACTATGAACAGCAATGTAAGCTTAATAGAATGTGTAGAATTGTAGAATTCTTAGTAGAATTGTGGAAAAACAGTAAGTAGATGTTTGTTATAATTATATAAGATTACATAGTTACTAGGTATTGCTATCTCCTCATTTCTTGTATGAATTCGATCAATCTCTTTCCATAAAGAATGCCATTGTAAACTAATTACAATTAAACGAAGATATTTAGAAAAACACTTAGCGAATGTTTGGTTTGGTTACCTTGAATTGCATAGATTTAGTCCTGCTTGATTAATCTGCAGTACTGCTATGAATCCGTTCAATCGCTTTCCACTCTGAACAGCAATGTCAGCTTAATAAAATGCTATGTGGAATTGTGGAAAAACAGTAAGTAGATGTTTGTTATACTTATATAAGATTATATAGTTACTAGGTATTGCTGTCCCCTCATTGCTTGTATGAATCCGATAAAGCTCTTTCCACAAAGAATGGTATTGTAAACTGATTAGAATGAAACGGAGAATTATAGAAAAACACTTAGCGAATGTTTGTTATGGTTACCTTGAATTACATAGATTTAGTCCTTCTTGATTAATCTGCAGTACTGCTATGAATCCGTTCAATCGCTTTCCACTATGAACAGTAATGTAAGCTTAATAAAATGCTATGTAGAATTATGGAAAAACTGTAAGTAGATGTTTGTTATAATTATATAAGATTACATAGTTACTAGGTATTGCGATCTCCTCATTTCTTGTATGAATCCGATAAAGCTCTTTCCACAAAGAATGGTATTGTAAACTGATTAGAATTAAACGAAGAATTTTAGAAAAACTCTTAGCGAATGTTTGTTATAGTTTCCTTGACTTACATAGATTTAGACCTGCTTGATAAATATGCAGTACTGCTATGAATCCAATCAATCGCTGTCCACTATGAACAGCAATGTAAGCTTAAAAGAATGCTATGTAGAATTATGGAAAAACAGTAAGTAGATAATTAAATAAGATTACATAGTTACTAGGTATTGCAATCTCCTCATTGCTTGTATGAATCCGATAAATCTCTTTCCAAAAAGAATGGTATTGTAAACTGATACGAATTAAATGGAGAATTTTAGAAATACACTTAGAGAATGTTTATTATGGTAACCTTGAATTATCTAGATTTAGTGCTGCTAGATATCTCCGCAGTACTGTTATGAATCCTTTCAATTGCTATCCACTATGAACACCAATGTAAGCTTAATAGAATGCTACGTAGAATTGTGGAAAAACAGTAAGTAGATGTTTGTTATAATTATATAAGATTACATAGTTACTAGGTATTGCTATCTCGTCATTTCTTGAATGAATTCGATCAACCTCTTTCCATAAAGAATGCCATTGTAAACTAATTACAATTAAATGAAGATATTTAGAAAAACACTTAGCGAATGTTTGTTATGGTTTCCTTGACTTACATAGATTTAGTCCTGCTTGATAAATATGCAGTACTGCTATGAATCCGTTCAATCGCTTTCCACTATGAACAGCAAAGTAAGCTTAAAAGAATGCTATGTAGAATTATGGAAAAACAGAAGTAGATGTTTGTTATACTTATATAAGATTATATAGTTAATAGGTATTGCTGTCTCCTCATTGCTCGTATGAATCCGATAAAGCTCTTTCCACAAAGAATGGTATTGTAAACTGATTAGAATGAAACGGAGAATTATAGAAAAACACTTAGCGAATGTTTGTTATGGTTACCTTGAATTACATAGATTTAGTCCTTCTTGATTAATCTGCAGTACTGCTATGAATCCGTTCAATCGCTTTCCACTATGAACAGTAATGTAAGCTTAATAAAATGCTATGTAGAATTATGGAAAAACTGTAAGTAGATGTTTGTTATAATTATATAAGATTACATAGTTACTAGGTATTGCGATCTCCTCATTTCTTGTATGAATTCGATCAACCTCTTTCCATAAAGAATGCCAATGTAAACAGATTAGAATTAAACGAAGAATTTTAGAAAAACTCTTAGCGAATGTTTGTTATAGTTTCCTTGACTTACATAGATTTAGTCCTGCTTGATAAATATGCAGTACTCTATGAATCCGATCAATCGCTGTCCACTATGAACAGCAATGTAAGCTTAAAAGAATGCTATGTAGAATTATGGAAAAACAGTAAGTAGATAATTATATAAGATTACATAGTTACTAGGTATTGCAATCTCCTCATTGCATGTATGAATCCGATAAATCTCCAAAAAGAATGGTATTGTAAACTGATACGAATTAAATGGAGAATTTTAGAAATACACTTAGAGATTGTTTATTATGGTAACCTTGAATTATCTAGATTTAGTGCTGCTAGATATCTCCGCAGTACTGTTATGAATCCTTTCAATTGCTATCCACTATGAACACCAATGTAAGCTTAATAGAATGCTACGTTGAATTGTGGAAAAACAGTAAGTAGATGTTTGTTATAATTATATAAGATTACATAGTTACTAGGTATTGCTATCTTGTCATTTCTTGAATGAATTCGATCAACCTCTTTCCATAAAGAATGCCATTGTAAACTAATTACAATTAAACGAAGATATTTAGAAAAACACTTAGCGAATGTTTGTTATGGTTACCTTGAATTACATAGATTTAGTCCTGCTTGATTAATCTGCAGAACTGCTATGAATCCGTTCAATCGCTTTCCACTATGAACAGCAAAGTAAGCTTAATAGAATGCTCTGTAGAATTATGGAAAAACAGTAAGTAGATGTTTGTTATACTTATATAAGATTATATAGTTACTAGGTATTGCTAACTCCTCACTGCTTGTATGAATCCGATAAAGCTCTTTCCACAAAGAATGGTATGGTATACTGATTAGAATAAAATGGAGAATTTTAGAAATACACTTATAGAATGTTTATTATGGTTACCTCGAATTACATGGATTCAGTTCTGCTTAATTTCTCCGCAGGACTAATATGAATCCTTTCAATCGCTTTCCACTATGAACACCAATGTAAGCTTAATAGAATGCTACGTAGAATTGTGGAAAAGCAGTAAGTAGATGTTTGTTATAATTATATAATATAACATAGTTACTAGGTATTGCTATGTCCTCATTGCTTGTATGAATCCGATAAATCTATTTCCAAATAGAATGGTATTGTAAACTGATTCGAATTAAACGGAGAATTTTAGAAATACACTTAGAGAATGTTTATTATGGTAACCTTGAATTACCTAGATTTAGTGCTGCTTGATAACTCCGCAGTACTGTTATGAATCATTTCAATCGCTATCCACTATGAACACCAATGTAAGCTTAATAGAATGCTACGTAGAATTGTGGAAAAACAGTAAGTAGATGTTTGTTATAATTATATAAGATTACATAGTTACTAGGTATTGCTATCTTGTCATTTCTTGTATGAATTCGATCAATCTCTTTCCATAAAGAATGCCATTGTAAACTAATTACAATTAAATGAAGATATTTAGAAAAACACTTGGCGAATGTTTGTTATGGTTACCTTGAATTGCATAGATTTAGTCCTGCTTGATTAATCTGCAGTACTGCTATGAATCCGTTCAATCGCTTTCCACTCTGAACAGCAATGTCAGCTTAGTAAAATGCTATGTAGAATTATGGAAAAACAGTAAGTAGATGTTTGTTATAATTATATAAGATTATATAGTTACAAGGTATTGCTACTAGGTATTGCTATCTCCTCATTGCTTGTATGAATCCGATAAAGATCTTTCCACAAAGAATGGTATTGTAAACTGATTAGAATGAAATGGAGAATTATAGAAAAACACTTAGCGAATGTTTGTTATGGTTACCTTGAATTACATAGATTTAGTCCTTCTTGATTAATCTGCCGTACTGCTATGAATCCATTCAATCGCTTTCCACTATGAACAGTAATGTAAGCTTAATAGAATGCTATGTAGAATTATGGAAAAACAGTAAGTAGATGTTTGTTATAATTATATAAGATTACATATGTACTAGGTATTGCGATCTCCTCATTTCTTGTATGAATTCGATCAACCTCTTTCCATAAAGAATGCCAATGTAAACTAATTACAATTAAACGAAGATATTTAGAAAAACACTTAGCGAATGTTTGTTATGGTTACCTTGAATTGCATAGATTTAGTCCTGCTTGATAAATATGCAGTACTGCTATGAATCCGATCAATCGCTGTCCACTATGAACAGCAATGTAAGCTTAAAAGAATGCTATGTAGAATTATGGAAAAACAGTAAGTAGATGTTTGTTATAATTATATAAGATTACATAGTTACTAGGTATTGCAATCTCCTCATTGCTTGTATGAATCCGATAAATCTCTTTCCAAAAAGAATGGTATTGTAAACTGATAGGAATTAAATGGAGAATTTTAGAAATACACTTAGAGAATGTTTATTATGGTAACCTTGAATTATCTAGATTTAGTGCTGCTAGATATCTCCGCAGTACTGTTATGAATCCTTTCAATTGCTATCCACTATGAACACCAATGTTAGCTTAATAGAATGCTACGTAGAATTGTGGAAAAACAGTAAGTAGATGTTTGTTATAATTATATAAGATTACATAGTTACTAGGTATTGCTATCTTGTCATTTCTTTAATGAATTCGATCAACCTCTTTCCATAAAGAATGCCATTGTAAACTAATTACAATTAAACGAAGATATTTAAAAAACACTTAGCGAATGTTTGTTATGGTTTCCTTGACTTACATAGATTTAGTCCTGCTTGATAAATATGCAGTACTGCTATGAATCCGTTCAATAGCTTTCCACTATGAACAGCAAAGTAAGCTTAAAAGAATGCTATGTAGAATTATGGAAAAACAGAAGTAGATGTTTGTTATACTTATATAAGATTATATAGTTACTAGGTATTGCTAACTCCTCACTGCTTGTATGAATCCGATAAAGCTCTTTCCACAAAGAATGGTATGGTATACTGATTAGAATAAAATGGAGAATTTTAGAAATACACTTATAGAATGTTTGTTATGGTTACCTTGAATTACATAGATTTAGTCCTGCTTGATAAATATGCAGTACTGCTATGAATCCGATCAATCGCTGTCCACTATGAACAGCAATGTAAGCTTAAAAGAATGCTATGTAGAATTATGGAAAAACAGTAAGGAGATGTTTGTTATAATTATATAAGATTACATAGTTAGTAGGTATTGCTATCTCCTCATTGCTTGTATGAATCCGATAAATCTCTTTCCAAAAAGAATGGTATTGTAAACTGATTCGAATTAAATGGAGAATTTTAGAAATACACTTAGAGATTGTTTATTATGGTAACCTTGAATTATCTAGATTTAGTGCTGCTTCATATCTCCGCAGTACTGTTATGAATCCTTTCAATCGCTATCCACTATGAACACCAATGTAAGCTTAATAGAATGCTACGTAGAATTGTGGAAATACAGTAAGTAGATGTTTGTTATAATTATATAAGATTACATAGTTACTAGGTATTGCTATCTTGTCATTTCTTGAATGAATTCGATCAACCTCTTTCCATAAAGAATGCCATTGTAAACTAATTACAATTAAACGAAGATATTTAGAAAAACACTTAGCGAATGTTTGTTATGGTTACCTTGAATTACATAGATTTAGTCCTGCTTGATTAATCTGCAGTACTGCTATGAATCCGTTCAATCGCTTTCCACTATGAACAGCAAAGTAAGCTTAAAAGAATGCTATGTAGAATTATGGAAATACAGTAAGTAGATGTTTGTTATACTTATATAAGATTATATTGTTACTAGGTATTGCTAACTCCTCACTGCTTGTATGAATCCGATAAAGCTCTTTCCACAAAGAATGGTATGGTATACTGATTAGAATAAAATGGAGAATTTTAGAAATACACTTATAGAATGTTTATTATGGTTACCTCGAATTACATCGATTCAGTTCTGCTTAATTTCTCCGCAGGACTAATATGAATCCTTTCAATCGCTTTCCACTATGAACACCAATGTAAGCTTAATAGAATGCTACGTAGAATTGTGGAAAAGCAGTAAATAGATGTTTGATATAATTATATAAGATTACATTGCTAGGTATTGCTATCTCCTCATTGCTTGTATGAATCCGATAAAGCTCTTTCCAAAAAGAATGGTATTGTAAACTGATTCGTATTAAACGAAGAATTTTAGAAATACATTTATAGAATGTTTATTATGGTTACCTTGAATTACATAGATTTAGACCTGCTTGATTAACCTACAGTACTGTTATGAACTCGTTCAATCGCTTTCCACTATGAACAGCAATGTAAGCTTAATAGAATGTGTAGAATTGTAGAATTCTTAGTAGAATTGTGGAAAAACAGTAAGTAGATGTTTGTTATAATTATATAAGATTACATAGTTACTAGGTATTGCTGTCTCCTCATTGCTTGTATGAATCCGATAAAGCTCTTTCCACAAAGAATGGTATTGTAAACTGATTAGAATGAAACGGAGAATTATAGAAAAACACTTAGCGAATGTTTGTTATGGTTACCTTGAATTACATAGATTTAGTCCTTCTTGATTAATCTGCAGTACTGCTATGAATCCGTTCAATCGCTTTCCACTATGAACAGTAATGTAAGCTTAATAGAATGCTATGTAGAATTATGGAAAAACTGTAAGTAGATGTTTGTTATAATTATATAAGATTACATAGTTACTAGGTATTGCGATCTCCTCATTTCTTGTATGAATTCGATCAACCTCTTTCCATAAAGAATGCCAATGTAAACAGATTAGAATTAACCGAAGAATTTTAGAAAAACACTTTGCGAATGTTTGTTATGGTTTCCTTGACTTACATAGATTTAGTCCTGCTTGATAAATATGCAGTACTGCTATGAATCCAATCAATCGCTGTCCACTATGAACAGCAATGTAAGCTTAAAAGAATGCTATGTAGAATTATGGAAAAACAGTGAGTAGATGTTTTTTATAATTATATAAGATTACATAGTTACTAGGTATTGCTATCTCCTCATTGCTTGTATGAATCCGATAAATCTCTTTCCAAAAAGAATGGTATTGTAAACTGATTCGAATTAAATGGAGAATTTTAGAAATACACTTAGAGAATGTTTATTATGGTAACCTTGAATTATCTAGATTTAGTGCTGCTTGATATCTCCGCAGTACTGTTATGAATCCTTTCAATCGCTATCCACTATGAACACCAATGTAAGCTTAATAGAATGCTACGTAGAATTGTGGAAAAACAGTAAGTAGATGTTTGTTATAATTATATAAGATTACATAGTTACTAGGTATTGCTATCTTGTCATTTCTTGAATGAATTCGATCAACCTCTTTCCATAAAGAATGCCATTGTAAACTAATTACAATTAAACGAAGATATTTAGAAAAACACTTAGCGAATGTTTGTTATGGTTACCTTGAATTACATAGATTTAGTCCTGCTTGATTAATCTGCAGTACTTCTATGAATCCGTTCAATCGCTTTCCACTATGAACAGCAAAGTAAGCTTAAAAGAATGCTATGTAGAATTATGGAAAAACAGTAAGTAGATGTTTGTTATACTTATATAAGATTATATAGTTACTAGGTATTGCTAACTCCTCACTGCTTGTATGAATCCGATAAAGCTCTTTCCACAAAGAATCGTATGGTATACTGATTAGAATAAAATGGAGAATTTTAGAAATACACTTATAGAATGTTTATTATGGTTACCTCGAATTACATGGATTCAGTTCTGCTTAATTTCTCCGCAGGACTAATATGAATCCTTTCAATCGCTTTCCACTATGAACACCAATGTAAGCTTAATAGAATGCTACGTAGAATTGTGGAAAAGCAGTAAATAGATGTTTGATATAATTATATAAGATTACATTGCTAGGTATTGCTATCTCCTCATTGCTTGTATGAATCCGATAAAGCTCTTTCCAAAAAGAATGGTATTGTAAACTGATTCGAATTAAACGAAGAATTTTAGAAATACATTTAGAGAATGTTTATTAAGGTTACCTTGAATTACATAGATTTCGACCTGCTTGATTAACCTACAGTACTGTTATGAATTCGTTCAATCGCTTTCCACTATGAACAGCAATGTAAGCTTAATAGAATGTGTAGAATTGTAGAATTCTTAGTAGAATTGTGGAAAAACAGTAAGTAGATGTTTGTTATAATTATATACGATTACATAGTTACTAGGTATTGCTATCTCCTCATTGCTTGTATGAATCCGATAAAGCTCTTTCCACAAAGAATGGTATTGTAAACTGATTAGAATGAAACGGAGAATTATAGAAAAACACTTATAGAATGTTTATTATGGTATCCTTCAATAACATAGATTCATTTCTGCCTACTTTCTTTGCAGTACTAATATGAATCCTTGCCATCGCTATCCATTATGAACACCAATGTAAGCTTAAGAGAATGCTACGTAGAATTGTGGAAAGACAGTAAGTAGATGTTTGTAATAATTATATAATATAATTATAATATAATTATTATATATAATATATTATATAATAATTATATACTAGGTATTGCTATCTCCTCATTGCTTGTATGAATCCGATAAATCTCTTTCCAAAAAGAATGGTATTGTTAACTGATTCGAATTAAACGGAGAATTTTAGAAATACACTTAGAGAATGTTTATTATGGTAACCTTGAATTACGTAGATTTAGTGCTGCTTGATAACTCCGCAGTACTGTTATGAATCCTTTCAATCGCTATCCACTATGAACACCAATGTAAGCTTAATAGAATGCTACGTAGAATTGTGGAAAAACAGTAAGTAGATGTTTGTTATCATTTAATGATTACATAGTTACTAGGTATTGCTATCTTGTCATTTCTTGTATGAATTCGATCAATCTCTTTCCATAAAGAATGCCATTGTAAACTAATTACAATTAAACGAAGATATTTAGAAAAACACTTAGCGAATGGTTACCTTGAATTGCATAGATTTATTCCTGCTTGATTAATCTGCAGTACTGCTATGAATCCGTTCAATCGCTTTCCACTCTGAACAGCAATGTCAGCTTAATAAAATGCTATGTAGAATTATGGAAAAACAGTAAGTAGATGTTTGTTATAATTATATAAGATTACATAGTTACTAGGTATTGCTATCTCCTCGTTGCGTGTATGAATCCAATAAAGCTTTTTCCACAAAGAATGGTATTGTAAACTGATTAGAATGAAACGGAGAATTATAGAAAAACACTTAGCGAATGTTTGTTATGGTTACCTTGAGTTACATAGATTTAGTCCTTCTTGATTAATCTGCAGTACTGTTATGAATCCGTTCAATCGCTTTCCACTATGAACAGTAATGTAACATTAATAGAATGCTATGTAGAATTATGGAAAAACAGTAAGTAGATGTTTGTTATAATTATATAGGATTACATAGTTACTAGGTATTGCTATCCTGTCATTTCTTGTATGTATTCGATCAACCTCTTTCCATAAAGAATGCCATTTTAAACTAATTACAATTAAACGAAGATATTTAGAAAAACACTTAGCGAATGTTTGTTATGGTTACCTTGAATTACATAGATTTAGTCCTTCTGGATTAATCTGCAGTACTGCTATCAATCCGTTCAATCGCTTTCCACTATGAACAGCAATGTAAGCTTAATGGAATGCTATGTAGAATTATGGAAAAACAGTAAGGAGATGTTTGTTATAATTATATAAGATTACATAGTTACTAGGTATTGCTATCTCCTCATTGCTTGTATGAATCCGATAAAGCTCTTTCCACAAAGAATGCTATTGTAGACTGATTAGAATGAAACAGAGCATTTTAGAAAAACACAGAATGTTTATTATGGTTACCTTGAATTACATAGATTCAGTTCTGCTTAATTTCTCCGCAGGACTAATATGAATCCTTTCAATCGCTATCCATTATGAACACCATTGTAAGCTTAATAGAATGCTACGTAGAATTGTGGAAAAACAGTAAGTAGATCTTTGTTATAATTATATAAGATTACATAGTTACTAGGTATTGCTATCTCCACATTGCTTGTATGAATCCGATAAAGCTCTTTCCACAAAGAATGGTATTGTAAACTAATTAGAATGAAACAGAGATTTTTAGTGACATGGTGAAGGAAAAAAAGCGGGTGCGCTCCAGTCCATCAGCCGCCAGTGAGACTGCCCCGAAGAAGAAAAAACGCAGTGCTAAGACTTCTAAACAACTGCTACTGGCTGATTGCCCTCCTTCTCAAACTAAAATGAGTAAGTTTGTGGAAGTTTCAACTGAGGGTGAAGGAAAAGATAGTCTTAAAAACTGTCAGCTTGGAGAGAAGTATGCGTCGCCATCTTCCCCCAGTCACTTGGAAGGGGTGGAAACGGCAAAGTCTAGGTCTGTGCGTAACGTAGCTATCTGCACAGATAGGCTGGATTCGGCTAGCTTTCAAGAGCTTAAAGAAATGTTTATTAAACAATGTGTAATGATTTCGAAAACTCTGATAGTGATGTTTAAAAGGCAAGAAGAATATACCAGACATCTGGAGGCTTTAAGCTGCCAATTAAAGCTGTTATCTACTAGGGATAAGTCCTCCTGTGGGAGGTGTTCCCCCCCTCATGTTGTCTGTGGAAAGGACTGAGAGAAGAATTCAACCATGTAAAATCTTTCTCTCTATACTGCAAAATCGTCTCAATTATGGCAAATGGCATACAAAGTACTGGGCTAAGTCCTCTCTGAGCAGCCTTTTGCGTTGTGATTTTCAAGAGGTGGATCTTCTGGATATCACTAGACTGAATTCCTCCCCCCGCTGTTTAAACATTATATTATCATTCCGTGCAGACGTGATACCCTCCATGCTTTGTAAGTCCCTCTCTCTTCTGCACAGTTTCGGTATAAGATGCAAGAGAGTATATTACGAACCCCCTATTATTTCTTTTGTAAAACCTAGGGGGGCTAGGCATCTGGAAAGGACTGAAATCCCTCCACGTAAAACCGAGGTGCAGTCTTTGGACCCAATGTTTGATCTACAGCTGAAGGACTCCTTTGCTAATCTATCACAGACAGATCAGGAGGCTGTGATAGTAAGCTTGAGAGAGATAATGAAGGACTTTGAGAATTTGCAGGGATTCTCTGACAGTGTACAGAAACGGGCTTGTGACCCTGCTGATCCTAAAGAGCAGGACTCTCTGCAAACTAGCAACTTTTCAAAAATCATTCAGCAAGCGTGCTTGGATCATGTCGAACAATGTGAGGAAAGGATTCTGCTTGATTTCGCTGAGCCTTCAGATGTCGTTTGCAAGCCTCCCCCGCACATCTGGTGGGAAACTCCCATGGAAGCCGAACAGAATTGTGCTGCAGTAAATCAGGCCCCTACTCCCAAGGTCATGCACCTGGATCTGCTGGGTTCAACGGACATAGAAGAACAGTCTGTGATCTCTTTATCGCTAACTCCTCCACAGCTACCCTGCCAAAACCTGACTGTGCACGATGGGATTTTGGCTACTGAGACTATTGAGCTTGATGACTCACAGCATAGTCAAATGGAGACCACTGTTATTTCTATCAGCTGTGATCAGACAACAGTGGCAAATTCTCCCTCTGGGGAGACATCTATAGATCAACCTACTCATTGTTCCTTGGTATCCACAAATGTGTATCCTGTGGTGGTGTCAGGGTCCATCCCTGTTGGAGTTCAGAGACCCCAAATGGGTGTACCCCTAAGTAACAAAGGTGCTCTGCCTTCTGCACTGGCTGTGTTGAACCACTGTGTGGTGCCAGATTCAAGTCTTACCATCTCTCCCATTACAAGTAGTCAGGCTACTTCTGAGGGGTTTTGACCAGAGTGCTGTTAATGTGCTTTCTATTATTTCCTGGAATGTGGCGGGGTGGGCGGGGAAACAAGGGCAATCCGATTTTTATGATTTTTTGAAGCAATTTGATGTGATTTGCCTACAGGAAGTTTGGCTTTCCTCTCCTCCCCAAGTAGATGGCTTCAGAGTTTTTTTTACCTCTGCAGTTCCTGGTTCAGGAAGGGGCAGACTCAAAGGGGGTCTTCTCTCCCTAATCTCCACAAAACTGTCCGTCATGGTGGAACTGCTCCCTGCTCTAGACCGTTACACTCTGGCAGTTAAACTAAATCTTAAGCCTACTCTGTTAATCATTGTGAACGTATATTTTCCACCGCCAGGTGGGCTGGCTGCCTCTAGGCAACTATGGAAAGACTTTGAGCAATATCTGGGGGACATCCAAGAGGCTTATCCTGCTGCACACATGGTCATTTTGGGCGATTTTAATGCAAAAATGGGTCGAAGTGATCTAGAGTTGTTTAGCAAATTTGGTTCATTCCCCCCCCCTTTCTCTGACCCTCCTCCCCTGTGTAAGCGGCTTTCCAACGACCACAGGTGTAATCAGCAGGGCTTCTTGTTGGCTAAATGTTGTATCAAGTATGATTTGTTAATTTTAAATGGCTCCTGGCCGGAGGATCACCCTGCTGTTTGCTCCTACTGGAAGGGAATCAAGCCCTCTTTACTAGACTATGTTGCTACCTCCAGAGCTATGCTTACAGAAGTGCTGGATTTTAGGGTTATCAGTAGATCTGAGAGCGACCACCTCCCACTGTCACTCAAAGTCTCAATTGCCTTGCCGTTTAAGTCTAGAGAGATCCATCACCCTTCTGACCACTTAAGCCCTGTGACTGGCTGTGTAAAATGGTCCAGCAGAGTCAGTGCTAAGATCAGGAGTCTCCTGGGGTGTGAACAGATGATAGGCCTCAGGAAAATGATAATGGAAAAGGAGGGTAACATTGTTTCACATTACAATGACATAACTGCTGCCCTAAAACCTACTCTCTCCTATTATATGCACAATAACACAGTTCTGAAAAGACGATCTTACGAGTGGTACGACTCAGAATGCAGGTCCTTAAAGAGGCAGGTTACAGCTGGCCTGATTCTGGCAAGGGAATCTCAACTGACGGCTCACTATATGCAGTTAAAAGTCCTAAAAAAACAATTCAAGGAACTTACCCAACATAAGAAAGAAACTTTTATTAAGAAAAACTGGGAGGCCCTGATTAATGCAGCTAAATCAAACAATTCATCGCTTTTTTGGCATACTATAAATCCACTATTGAAAGTTTTCCCCTCAGAAGCTTCAAATCATATTACTGCTGCAGAGTGGGTGGAACACTTTCAGAGGATATATGCCTCTGAAGAGCCCTCTTGCCCCACCCTACGAGCGAAGTTGCTAGCAGAGGACATTCCATCCTGGGATCCTGTCACCTGCGAGGAGGTGAACTCCCTTTTAGGGAGGGTGAAAAGCGGGAAAGCCCCTGGGGGAGATTGGTGGGCTCCAACGTTGGCTTCCCTTTTCACATATATAGACGAGACAGCAAACATGCCAGCCGACTGGGGCTGGCGATTATTGTGCCCATTTACAAAAGAGGGGGCCATGAACTCCCCTCGAACTATAGGCCAATTAGTTTGCTAAGTGCTATTAGCAAACTGTATGCCTTACATCTGAGGGACAAACTTACGGCCTGGATGGATTCTCAAGGCATTATTGCTGATGTTCAGGCTGCCTTCTGCCCTGGAAGATCTCACCTTGACCAGACTTTGGTGCTGCAATTTCTGGTTGATAAATATTTGGCCACAAAGGGCTCCAGACTCTTTGCAGCCTTTGTCGACTTTAAGGCTGCCTTTGATCTGATACCCAGATCCAGGTTATGGGACAAGCTTGCAGCTTCGTCTATCGACAGACGGCTGTTGTTGCTTATGGTTAGCCTTTATAGTAACTCGGGCATCAGGATAAGATGCTCATCTCAAGGCCATCTAACCCAACCAATTTTAGTGAACAAGGGTGTCAGACAGGGTTGTGTGCTCGCCCCCTTGCTTTTCAATTTCTACATAAATTCACTTCTAACCTCCTTTAATGATTTGGCTTTACATCCTCCCAAGCTCGCCGATCGGCATATTCCAGTTCTAGCGTATGCTGACGACGTGCTTATACTATCCAGGACGCAGATTGGTATGCGAAGGGCCCTTCGCCACCTAACCCAGACCAGTCTGCAGGAAAAGTTGGAAATTAATCTAGATAAAACCAAGGTTTTAGTTTTCACCAAACGATTCAAGGCTCATTGCTGGTTTCTAAATGGCAAACCCATTGAGCAAGTAAAAATTATTAAATACTTGGGGGTGATTTTTCATTATCAGGGAAAGCGTTTGGCACATAAGAACTATGTTGCACAATCTGCGCAAAGAACAGCTGATGCCATCTACCGTTTTTACATCTCCAAAGGGGCCAAATTCTTGCCTGCAGCACTAAGGCTGCATACTGCAAAGACCAGGGTCCAGTTGCTCTATGGCGCTGAAATTGCCCCTTACTCAACCACCAAGCCGTTGGAGATAGTACAAACTAAACTTTTGCGCAAGCTTCTGTCTGTTCCCAGATGTGTGCCGAACACTGCCATCAGGTTGGAATCTGGCGTCCCAAGCATCGAGACGTCAATGTGGTTAAATACCCTTTGTTACTTTCTGAGGGTTCTCTCAAAGCCAGGTGGCCTTCCCCATCTGATTTTTTCCGACTCTTTTGTGGGAACTTGGGAGAAAAGGTGTCTAGATTATTTTAGACTCTGTGATCTCTCCCCTGAGTCCCTAGCAATGATGGAATTGAGGGATGCGAAAGAACTTTTGCGCCTGAGGTTGGTTGAGCTTGAACTGAGATCTGCTAGAGCTAGTCTTTCTGCGCACATTTTCTTAGGGAAGCAAGCCGAAGTACTGTCCCCAGCCAGGTATCTTTTCAACATCACTATCCCAAAATATCGGATAGCTTTCTCAAAAGCACGACTCAACGCACTTTGCTCTTCGGTGCTTTTGGGACGTTACGCTGGGTACCCATATCTGGAAAGATTGTGCCCCTGTAATTGCAATGAGGTCGAAACAACTCTCCACATCGTTTTGCGGTGCCCTAATTACAACGACTTGAGGGCAAGATTAATCTCTCCAATTCTTGGGTCCTTGGCGGGCAGGCCGGAGGATGAGCAGATTGCCTTCCTCCTGTCTGATGCTCATTCTGATGTTTCATTTAAGATTGCCCGTTTCTGTTATGTTGCTCAGTTGGAAAGGAGGGAAATTGAGAGTGTAAATCTTGCTTATGAGTTTTAACAATATGTGCAATAGTTGGTGTTAGGAATTTTGTGTAAGAGGTGATGGGTTTGTTTTTATGATTTTGTTTTTGTTTGTATTAAGCTGGTCGGATGACCGTGAATAAAGTACTTTACTTTAAATTATATAAGATTACATAGTTACTAGGTATTGCTATCTCCACATTGCTTGTATGAATCCGATAAAGCTCTTTCCACAAAGAATGGTATTGTAAACTAATTAGAATGAAACAGAGATTTTTAGAAAAACACTTATAGAATGTTTATTATGGTTACCTTGAATTATATAGATTCAGTTCTGCCTCATTTCTCCGCAGTACTTATATGAATCCTTCAATCGCTATCCATTATGAACACCAATGTAAGCTTAATAGAATGCTACGTAGAATTGTGGAAAAGCAGTAAATAGATGTTTGATATAATTATATAAGATTACATTACTAGGTATTGCTATCTCCTCATTGCTTGTATGAATCCGATAAAGCTCTTTCCAAAAAGAATGGTATTTTAAACTGATTCGAATTAAACGGAGAATTTTAGAAATACACTTAGAGAATGTTTATTATGGTTACCTTGAATTACATAGATTTAGTCCTGCTTGATTAACCTGCAGTACTGTTATGAATTCGTTCAATCGCTTTCCACTATGAACCGCAATGTAAGCTTAATAGAATGCTACCTAGAATGTGGAAAAACAGTAAGTAGATGTTTGTTATACTTATATAAGATTACATAGTTACTAGGTATTGCTATCTCCTCATTTCTTGTATGAATTCGATCAACCTCTTTCCATAAAGAATGCCAATGTAAACGGATTAGAATTAAACGAAGAATTTTAGAAAAACACTTAGCGAATGTTTGTTATGGTTACCTTGAATTACATAGATTTAGTCCTGCTTGATTAATATGCAGTACTGCTATGAATCCGTTCAATTACTGTCCACTATGAACAGCAATGTAAGCTTAAAAGAATGCTATGTACAGGATCTCTATGCTGTCAACTATAAAGTAATGGATAGTACCATTAAAACACAATTGGAACAGTGGAGCAAATTAAATTTGACTTTGTTAGAAAAAATTGATATGATTAAAACCTTCGTCCTTCCTAAATATTTGTTTCTATTTTATAACCTACCTTGCTAACTACCTCAACTAAGGATTTTGCGGAAAGACAAAAGTTTATTTCTAAATTTTTATGGTCAAAAAAAAAACCAAGATTTCAATTTAAGTTAATGACAAGACCGATAAAACAGGGGGGGTTGGGCCTACCTAATTTAGAAGCATATTATTTAGCTGCAAATTTAAAAAACATATTAATGTATGCAATAAAGCACTGCGGGAAACCGTGGGTAAAAATTGAGGCATCGTATCCAACAGATGACCATCTATGGGAAGCCATCTGGAACACTCCTAAAGACAGACACTTTACTGTAAACAATAACCCTTACCTAGCTCTGACCTTAAAACTTTGGGATAGACACAAAAAAACTTTAATACCATCCACTTCGCCGATGGCAAGCTTTCTGGGTCAAGCATGGTTTAAACCAGGACGTGAACCAGGGGATTTTAGAATTTGGAGAGAGACAGGAATATACCAATTCCAAAATATCATTAAAAATGGACAAATGCTTACTAAAACACAATTGGAAACGCAATTTAAAGTATCAATCCCATGGTTTCAGTATCAACAAATACATTTTATTTTGCATAACCCCAGAATTGTAGAAGTGATTGACAGGCCGCTAACAACTTTTGAAAACTTGTTGAAAAAGAATACAGAACGAACTAAAACATTAACGTCGACTATATATAACTTAATTAATGCCAAAGACTGGTCTGAGGTTACAACCCAACAGAAAGCTTGGGAGAAAGACTGTGGTATATCCTTCTCATTGGAACAATGGCAATCTATTTGGGAATCTCCACTTTACACCACCTATTCATTAAATGTGAAACTCCAAAACTACAAACTGTTTGCAAGATGGTACTTGACGCCTAAAAAGCTTTTTTTGGCTCACATAAAACCAACTCCAGACTGCTGGAAGGGTTGTAAGCAGGAAGGGTCTTTTATACATTGTTGGTGGCTGTGTCCAGAAATTAATAAATTTTGGAGAGAAATTAAACACATAATTGATATTATTGCAGCAGAAGATATCCCCTTCACACCAGAATCTTTTCTTTTGAATTTTTGGCCCAATTCAAAACTTTCTCATTTGAGAAAGGAATTAATAAGCCTTTTGTTAATGGCGGCAAAGTTACTGATTGCTCAATTCTGGAAAAGAGATGCGTCCCCTACAGTACAACAATGGCTGACTAAGGTATGGGAGGTAGCAGCTTTGGATAAACTGGCAATACAAATAAAAGCAATGGAGATACAAAGGAAGAATAATAACTTTATTGAAAAATGGTTTCCGTTTTTTAATTATATAAATTCAGAAGAGGATCCTCATTAATATGTTCCAAAAAAATATATTGATTTTTCATATTATTGAAAATTATATTTAAATGATAGACAACATTTTCTTTGGGTTTATTGACATACAATGCTTTAAAGAATAAGAGGAGAATTATGGTAATCCACGTTCAACTGTAATATACGTGTTCATCTTTTGAAAAATGTTTAGCTGTTAAGAGTGTATTTGAATTATCGAATATTGGTTAAAATTAATAAAAATTTAAAGTTTAAAAAAAAAGAAAGGAAAAGGGGGAGTCAAAGAAAGATGACAGACAAGACAGAACACTGAGTCACTCCCACTCTTAGAGGAAGAAGTAGGTTCAGTACTGGCCTGTTGTAGGTTCTTGTTAGATAGATGTGGTTCCAGTATTAGTAAAAACACAATTAAAAAATACCTTTAGTTCTTTAAAACTATTTCTTGGATAGCAGTAGTTTTGGGAATTTAGAATTCTCAAAGGTCAATAAAACCATTTGAGCTTGAAAGGTGTTCAAAGATTCCACAGATTTTAGATCTATATATCCAATCTGGTTCCCAAAGAGTTCTTTTATGTGTCTCCTAGCAAGCAAAACAGTTTTCCAAGATGGAGTAGCACCTTAAATTTACAAACAGTAAGCAAGACAAACCTTGGGTGGCTGCCAGACCAGCTGACTGGAGTCTTTTGATTCACATCTATGCTGCTGTATAGAAATAATTACAGGCTTCAAGGCTGCTCCTTTTTGTCTAGAATTAACTAGTGATTTAAATTCAACTGATAAAACTGGCCTAGACAAGATAGTGGTCTTAGAACCATTTCTATTATCACAAAGATCAGAGATCATTCTAGAAATATCTGAGATCAGAGATTCATTCTAGAAATATCCTCAGAGCACTGAGTCTTCTCTCATGTTTCTTCCTATCTGAAGCAGGTATGAGCCATTGTCTAATGAATCTGGTGGATCGCCCAGATTGATGGGGCTGGTGGCTGGGGCTATCATAATTTTGGGTAAGGGCAATGATGAATATGATAGCATAGGGGCTATCATAATTTTCGGTAAGGGCAATGATGAATATCTGATTGGTTCTTCTGTGGTGTTGTCTTGACTGCCTTTCTGTCCAGTGTAATTTTTCACTCAGTTTCGTCCATTTTGGATCCTGTCTATATTTTTGTTTCATTATTTTATGCCATTAAAGGTTTTTTAAAATGTTTTAAAAAAAAAGAATGCTATGTAGAATTATGGAAAAACAGTAAGGCGATGTTTGTTATATTTATATAAGATTACATAGCTACTAGGTATTGCTATCTCCTCGTTGCTTGTATGAATCCGATAAAGCTCTTTCCACAAAGAATGATATTGTAAACTGATTAGAATGAAACGGAGAATTATAGAAAAACACTTAGCGAATGTTTGTTATGGTTACCTTGAATTACATAGATTTAGTCCTTCTTGATTAATCTGCAGTACTGCTATGAATCCGTTCAATCGCTTTCCACTATGAACAGTAATATAAGCTTAATAGAATGTTATGTAGAATTATGGAAAAACAGTAAGTAGATGTTTGTTATGATTATATAAGATTACATAGTTACTAGGTATTGCTAAATCCTCATTTCTTGTATGAATTCGATCAATCTCTTTCCATAAAGAATGCCATTGTAAACTAATTACAATTAAACGAAGATATTTAGAAAAACACTTAGCGAATGTTTGGTTTGGTTACCTTGAATTGCATAGATTTAGTCCTGCTTGATTAATCTGCAGTACTGCTATGAATCCGTTCAATCGCTTTCCACTCTGAACAGCAATGTCAGCTTAATAAAATGCTATGTGGAATTATGGAAAAACAGTAAGTAGATGTTTGTTATACTTATATAAGATTATATAGTTACTAGGTATTGCTGTCTCCTCATTGCTTGTATGAATCCGATAAAGCTCTTTCCACAAAGAATGGTATTGTAAACTGATTAGAATGAAACGGAGAATTATAGAAAAACACTTAGCGAATGTTTGTTATGGTTACCTTGAATTACATAGATTTAGTCCTGCTTGATAAATATGCAGTACTGTTATGAATCCGATCAATCGCTTTCCACTATGAACAGCAATGTAAGCTTAAAAGAATGCTATGTAGAATTATGGAAAAACAGTAAGGAGATGTTTGTTATAATTATATAAGATTACATAGTTACTAGGTATTGCTATCTCCTCATTGCTTGTATGAATCCGATAAATCTCTTTCCAAAAAGAATGGTATTGTAAACTGATTCGAATTCCATGGAGAATTTTAGAAATACACTTAGAGAATGTTTATTATGGCAACCTTGAATTATCTAGATTTAGTGCTGCTTCATATCTCCGTAGTACTGTTATGAATCCTTTCAATCGCTATCCACTATGAACACCAATGTAAGCTTAATAGAATGCTACGTAGAATTGTGGAAAAACAGTAAGTAGATGTTTGTTATAATTATATAAGATTACATAGTTACTAGGTATTGCTATCTTGTCATTTCTTGAATGAATTCGATCAACCTCTTTCCATAAAGAATGCCATTGTAAACTAATTACAATTAAACGAAGATATTTAGAAAAACACTTAGCGAATGTTTGTTATGGTTACCTTGAATTACATAGATTTAGTCCTGCTTGATTAATCTGCAGTACTGCTATGAATCCGTTCAATCGCTTTCCACTATGAACAGCAAAGTAAGCTTAAAAGAATGCTATGTAGAATTATGGAAAAACAGTAAGTAGATGTTTGTTATACTTATATAAGATTATATTGTTACTAGGTATTGCTAACTCCTCACTGCTTGTATGAATCCGATAAAGCTCTTTCCACAAAGAATGGTATGGTATACTGATTAGAATAAAATGGAGAATTTTAGAAATACACTTATAGAATGTTTATTATGGTTACCTCGAATTACATCGATTCAGTTCTGCTTAATTTCTCCGCAGGACTAATATGAATCCTTTCAATCGCTTTCCACTATGAACACCAATGTAAGCTTAATAGAATGCTACGTAGAATTGTGGAAAAGCAGTAAATAGATGTTTGATATAATTATATAAGATTACATTGCTAGGTATTGCTATCTCCTCATTGCTTGTATGAATCCGATAAAGCTCTTTCCACAAAGAATGGTATTGTAAACTGATTAGAATGAAACGGAGAATTATAGAAAAACACTTAGCGAATGTTTGTTATGGTTACCTTGAATTACATAGATTTAGTCCTTCTTGATTAATCTGCAGTACTGCTATGAATCCGTTCAATCGCTTTCCACTATGAACAGTAATGTAAGCTTAATAAAATGCTATGTAGAATTATGGAAAAACTGTAAGTAGATGTTTGTTATAATTATATAAGATTACATAGTTACTAGGTATTGCGATCTCCTCATTTCTTGTATGAATTCGATCAACCTCTTTCCATAAAGAATGCCAATGTAAACAGATTAGAATTAAACGAAGAATTTTAGAAAAACTCTTAGCGAATGTTTGTTATAGTTTCCTTGACTTACATAGATTTAGTCCTGCTTGATAAATATGCAGTACTGCTATGAATCCGATCAATCGCTGTCCACTATGAACAGCAATGTAAGCTTAAAAGAATGCTATGTAGAATTATGGAAAAACAGTAAGTAGATGTTTGTTATACTTATATAAGATTATATTGTTACTAGGTATTGCTAACTCCTCACTGCTTGTATGAATCCGATAAAGCTCTTTCCACAAAGAATGGTATGGTATACTGATTAGAATAAAATGGAGAATTTTAGAAATACACTTATAGAATGTTTATTATGGTTACCTCGAATTACATCGATTCAGTTCTGCTTAATTTCTCCGCAGGACTAATATGAATCCTTTCAATCGCTTTCCACTATGAACACCAATGTAAGCTTAATAGAATGCTACGTAGAATTGTGGAAAAGCAGTAAATAGATGTTTGATATAATTATATAAGATTACATTGCTAGGTATTGCTATCTCCTCATTGCTTGTATGAATCCGATAAAGCTCTTTCCACAAAGAATGGTATTGTAAACTGATTAGAATGAAACGGAGAATTATAGAAAAACACTTAGCGAATGTTTGTTATGGTTACCTTGAATTACATAGATTTAGTCCTTCTTGATTAATCTGCAGTACTGCTATGAATCCGTTCAATCGCTTTCCACTATGAACAGTAATGTAAGCTTAATAAAATGCTATGTAGAATTATGGAAAAACTGTAAGTAGATGTTTGTTATAATTATATAAGATTACATAGTTACTAGGTATTGCGATCTCCTCATTTCTTGTATGAATTCGATCAACCTCTTTCCATAAAGAATGCCAATGTAAACAGATTAGAATTAAACGAAGAATTTTAGAAAAACTCTTAGCGAATGTTTGTTATAGTTTCCTTGACTTACATAGATTTAGTCCTGCTTGATAAATATGCAGTACTGCTATGAATCCGATCAATCGCTGTCCACTATGAACAGCAATGTAAGCTTAAAAGAATGCTATGTAGAATTATGGAAAAACAGTAAGTAGATGTTTGTTATAATTATATAAGATTACATAGTTACTAGATATTGCAATCTCCTCATTGCTTGTATGAATCCGATAAATCTCTTTCCAAAAAGAATGGTATTGTAAACTAATACGAATTAAATGGAGAATTTTAGAAATACACTTAGAGAATGTTTATTATGGTAACCTTGAATTATCTAGATATAGTGCTGCTAGATATCTCCGCAGTACTGTTATGAATCCTTTCAATTGCTATCCACTATGAACACCAAAGTAAGCTTAATAGAATGCTACGTAGAATTGTGGAAAAACAGTAAGTAGATGTTTGTTATAATTATATAAGATTACATAGTTACTAGGTATTGCTATCTTGTCATTTCTTTAATGAATTCGATCAACCTCTTTCCATAAAGAATGCCATTGTAAACTAATTACAATTAAACGAAGATATTTAGAAAAACACTTAGCGAATGTTTGTTATGGTTTCCTTGACTTACATAGATTTAGTCCTGCTTGATAAATATGCAGTACTGCTATGAATCCGTTCAATCGCTTTCCACTATGAACAGCAAAGTAAGCTTAAAAGAATGCTATGTAGAATTATGGAAAAACAGAAGTAGATGTTTGTTATACTTATATAAGATTATATAGTTACTAGGTATTGCTAACTCCTCACTGCTTGTATGAATCCGATAAAGCTCTTTCCACAAAGAATGGTATGGTATACTGATTAGAATAAAATGGAGAAATTTAGAAATACACTTATAGAATGTTTATTATGGTTACCTCGAATTACATGGATTCAGTTCTGCTTAATTTCTCCGCAGGACTTATATGAATCCTTTCAATCGCTTTCCACTATGAACACCAATGTAAGCTTAATAGAATGTTACGTAGAATTGTGGAAAAGCAGTGAATAGATGTTTGATATAATTATATAAGATTACATTGCTAGGTATTGCTATCTCCTCATTGCTTGTATGAATCCGATAAAGCTCTTTCCAAAAAGAATGGTATTGTAAACTGATTCGAATTAAACGAAGAATTTTAGAAATACATTTAGAGAATGTTTATTATGGTTACCTTGAATTACATAGATTTAGGCCTGCTTGATTAACCTACAGTACTGTTATGAACTCGTTCAATCGCTTTCCACTATGAACAGCAAAGTAAGCTTAATAGAATGTGTAGAATTGTAGAATTCTTAGTAGAATTGTGGAAAAACAGTAAGTAGATGTTTGTTATAATTATATAAGATTACATAGTTACTAGGTATTGCTATCTCCTCATTTCTTGTATGAATTCAATCAATCTCTTTCCATAAAGAATGCCATTGTAAACTAATTACAATTAAACGAAGATATTTAGAAAAACTCTTAGCGAATGTTTGGTTTGGTTACCTTGAATTGCATAGATTTAGTCCTGCTTGATTAATCTGCAGTACTGCTATGAATCCGTTCAATCGCTTTCCACTCTGAACAGCAATGTCAGCTTTATAAAATGCTATGTGGAATTATGGAAAAACAGTAAGTAGATGTTTGTTATACTTATATAAGATTATATAGTTACTAGGTATTGCTGTCTCCTCATTGCTTGTATGAATCCGATAAAGCTCTTTCCACAAAGAATGGTATTGTAAACTGATTAGAATGAAACGGAGAATTATAGAAAAACACTTAGCGAATGTTTGTTATGGTTACCTTGAATTACATAGATTTAGTCCTTCTTGATTAATCTGCAGTACTGCTATGAATCCGTTCAATCACTTTCCACTATGAACAGTAATGTAAGCTTAATAAAATGCTATGTAGAATTATTGAAAAACTGTAAGTAGATGTTTGTTATAATTATATAAGATTACATAGTTACTAGGTATTGCGATCTCCTCATTTCTTGTATGAATTCGATCAACCTCTTTCCATAAAGAATGCCAATGTAAACAGATTAGAATTAAACGAAGAATTTTAGAAAAACTCTTAGCGAATGTTTGTTATAGTTTCCTTGACTTACATAGATTTAGTCCTGCTTGATAAATATGCAGTACTGCTATGAATCCGATCAATCGCTGTCCACTATGAACAGCAATGTAAGCTTAAAAGAATGCTATGTAGAATTATGGAAAAACAGTAAGTAGATGTTTGTTATAATTATATAAGATTACATAGTTACTAGATATTGCAATCTCCTCATTGCTTGTATGAATCCGATAAATCTCTTTCCAAAAAGAATGGTATTGTAAACTAATACGAATTAAATGGAGAATTTTAGAAATACACTTAGAGAATGTTTATTATGGTAACCTTGAATTATCTAGATATAGTGCTGCTAGATATCTCCGCAGTACTGTTATGAATCCTTTCAATTGCTATCCACTATGAACACCAAAGTAAGCTTAATAGAATGCTACGTAGAATTGTGGAAAAACAGTAAGTAGATGTTTGTTATAATTATATAAGATTACATAGTTACTAGGTATTGCTATCTTGTCATTTCTTTAATGAATTCGATCAACCTCTTTCCATAAAGAATGCCATTGTAAACTAATTACAATTAAACGAAGATATTTAGAAAAACACTTAGCGAATGTTTGTTATGGTTTCCTTGACTTACATAGATTTAGTCCTGCTTGATAAATATGCAGTACTGCTATGAATCCGTTCAATCGCTTTCCACTATGAACAGCAAAGTAAGCTTAAAAGAATGCTATGTAGAATTATGGAAAAACAGAAGTAGATGTTTGTTATACTTATATAAGATTATATAGTTACTAGGTATTGCTAACTCCTCACTGCTTGTATGAATCCGATAAAGCTCTTTCCACAAAGAATGGTATGGTATACTGATTAGAATAAAATGGAGAAATTTAGAAATACACTTATAGAATGTTTATTATGGTTACCTCGAATTACATGGATTCAGTTCTGCTTAATTTCTCCGCAGGACTTATATGAATCCTTTCAATCGCTTTCCACTATGAACACCAATGTAAGCTTAATAGAATGTTACGTAGAATTGTGGAAAAGCAGTGAATAGATGTTTGATATAATTATATAAGATTACATTGCTAGGTATTGCTATCTCCTCATTGCTTGTATGAATCCGATAAAGCTCTTTCCAAAAAGAATGGTATTGTAAACTGATTCGAATTAAACGAAGAATTTTAGAAATACATTTAGAGAATGTTTATTATGGTTACCTTGAATTACATAGATTTAGGCCTGCTTGATTAACCTACAGTACTGTTATGAACTCGTTCAATCGCTTTCCACTATGAACAGCAAAGTAAGCTTAATAGAATGTGTAGAATTGTAGAATTCTTAGTAGAATTGTGGAAAAACAGTAAGTAGATGTTTGTTATAATTATATAAGATTACATAGTTACTAGGTATTGCTATCTCCTCATTTCTTGTATGAATTCAATCAATCTCTTTCCATAAAGAATGCCATTGTAAACTAATTACAATTAAACGAAGATATTTAGAAAAACTCTTAGCGAATGTTTGGTTTGGTTACCTTGAATTGCATAGATTTAGTCCTGCTTGATTAATCTGCAGTACTGCTATGAATCCGTTCAATCGCTTTCCACTCTGAACAGCAATGTCAGCTTTATAAAATGCTATGTGGAATTATGGAAAAACAGTAAGTAGATGTTTGTTATACTTATATAAGATTATATAGTTACTAGGTATTGCTGTCTCCTCATTGCTTGTATGAATCCGATAAAGCTCTTTCCACAAAGAATGGTATTGTAAACTGATTAGAATGAAACGGAGAATTATAGAAAAACACTTAGCGAATGTTTGTTATGGTTACCTTGAATTACATAGATTTAGTCCTTCTTGATTAATCTGCAGTACTGCTATGAATCCGTTCAATCACTTTCCACTATGAACAGTAATGTAAGCTTAATAAAATGCTATGTAGAATTATTGAAAAACTGTAAGTAGATGTTTGTTATAATTATATAAGATTACATAGTTACTAGGTATTGCGATCTCCTCATTTCTTGTATGAATTCGATCAACCTCTTTCCATAAAGAATGCCAATGTAAACAGATTAGAATTAAACGAAGAATTTTAGAAAAACTCTTAGCGAATGTTTGTTATAGTTTCCTTGACTTACATAGATCTAGTCCTGCTTGATAAATATGCAGTACTGCTATGAATCCGATCAATCGCTGTCCACTATGAACAGCAATGTAAGCTTAAAAGAATGCTATGTAGAATTATGGAAAAACAGTAAGTAGATGTTTGTTATAATTATATAAGATTACATAGTTACTAGGTATTGCAATCTCCTCATTGCTTGTATGAATCCGATAAATCTCTTTCCAAAAAGAATGGTATTGTAAACTGATACGAATTAAATGGAGAATTTTAGAAATACACTTAGAGAATGTTTATTATGGTAACCTTGAATTATCTAGATTTAGTGTGGCTAGATATCTCCGCAGTACTGTTATGAATCCTTTCAATTGCTATCCACTATGAACACCAATGTAAGCTTAATAGAATGCTACGTAGAATTGTGGAAAAACAGTAAGTAGATGTTTGTTATAATTATATAAGATTACATAGTTACTAGGTATTGCTATCTTGTCATTTCTTTAATGAATTCGATCAACCTCTTTCCATAAAGAATGCCATTGTAAACTAATTACAATTAAACGAAGATATTTAGAAAAACACTTAGCGAATGTTTGTTATGGTTACCTTGAATTACATAGATTTAGTCCTGCTTGATTAATCTGCAGAACTGCTATGAATCCGTTCAATCGCTTTCCACTATGAACAGCAAAGTAAGCTTAATAGAATGCTCTGTAGAATTATGGAAAAACAGTAAGTAGATGTTTGTTATACTTATATAAGATTATATAGTTGCTAGGTATTGCTAACTCCTCACTGCTTGTATGAATCCGATAAAGCTCTTTCCACAAAGAATGGTATGGTATACTGATTAGAATAAAATGGAGAATTTTAGAAATACACTTATAGAATGTTTATTATGGTTACCTCGAATTACATGGATTCAGTTCTGCTTAATTTCTCCGCAGGACTAATATGAATCCTTTCAATCGCTTTCCACTATGAACACCAATGTAAGCTTAAGAGAATGCTACGTAGAATTGTGGAAAAACAGTAAGTAGATGTTTGTTATAATTATATAATATAACATAGTTACTAGGTATTGCTATGTCCTCATTGCTTGTATGAATCCGATAAATCTATTTCCAAATAGAATGGTATTGTAAACTGATTCGAATTAAACGGAGAATTTTAGAAATACACTTAGAGAATGTTTATTATGGTAACCTTGAATTACCTAGATTTAGTGCTGCTTGATAACTCCGCAGTACTGTTATGAATCATTTCAATCGCTATCCACTATGAACACCAATGTAAGCTTAATAGAATGCTACGTAGAATTGTGGAAAAACAGTAAGTAGATGTTTGTTATAATTATATAAGATTACATAGTTACTAGGTATTGCAATCTCCTCATTGCTTGTATGAATCCGATAAATCTCTTTCCAAAAAGAATGGTATTGTAAACTGATAGGAATTAAATGGAGAATTTTAGAAATACACTTTGAGTTGTGTTGTTGCTGTCGATTGGCCTAGAGCCGCAATAAACTGACTGACTGACTGACTGACTGACTGAAATACACTTAGAGAATGTTTATTATGGTAACCTTGAATTATCTAGATTTAGTGCTGCTAGATATCTCCGCAGTACTGTTATGAATCCTTTCAATTGCTATCCACTATGAACACCAAAGTAAGCTTAATAGAATGCTACGTAGAATTGTGGAAAAACAGTAAGTAGATGTTTGTTATAATTATATAAGATTACATATGTACTAGGTATTGCTATCTCCTCATTTCTTGTATGAATTCGATCAACCTCTTTCCATAAAGAATGCCAATGTAAACAGATTAGAATTAAACGAAGAATTTTAGAAAAACACTTTGCGAATGTTTGTTATGGTTTCCTTCACTTACATAGATTTAGTCCTGCTTGATAAATATGCAGTACTGCTATGAATCCGTTCAATCGCTTTCCACTATGAACAGCAAAGTAAGCTTAAAAGAATGCTATGTAGAATTATGGAAAAACAGTAAGTAGATGTTTGTTATACTTATATAAGATTATATAGTTACTAGGTATTGCTAACTCCTAACTGCTTGTATGAATCCGATAAAGCTCTTTCCACAAAGAATGGTATGGTATACTGATTAGAATAAAATGGAGAATTTTAGAAATACACTTATAGAATGTTTATTATGGTTACCTCGAATTACATGGATTCAGTTCTGCTTAATTTCTCCGCAGGACTATTATGAATCCTTTCAATCGCTTTCCACTATGAACACCAATGTAAGAATGCTACGTAGAATTGTGGAAAAGCAGTGAATAGATGTTTGATATAATTATATAAGATTACATTGCTAGGTATTGCTATCTCCTCATTGCTTGTATGAATCCGATAAAGCTCTTTCCAAAAAGAATGGTATTGTAAACTGATTCGAATTAAACGAAGAATTTTAGAAATACATTTAGAGAATGTTTATTATGGTTACCTTGAATTACATAGATTTAGACCTGCTTGATTAACCTACAGTACTGTTATGAACTCGGTCAATCGCTTTCCACTATGAATAGCAATGTAAGCTTAATAGAATGTGTAGAATTGTAGAATTCTTAGTAGAATTGTGGAAAAACAGTAAGTAGATGTTTGTTATAATTATATAAGATTACATAGTTACTAGGTATTGCTATCTCCTCATTTCTTGTATGAATTCGATCAATCTCTTTCCATAAAGAATGCCATTGTAAACTAATTACAATTAAACGAAGATATTTAGAAAAACACTTAGCGAATGTTTGGTTTGGTTACCTTGAATTGCATAGATTTAGTCCTGCTTGATTAATCTGCAGTACTGCTATGAATCCGTTCAATCGCTTTCCACTCTGAACAGCAATGTCAGCTTAATAAAATGCTATGTGGAATTATGGAAAAACAGTAAGTAGATGTTTGTTATACTTATATAAGATTATATAGTTACTAGGTATTGCTGTCTCCTCATTGCTTGTATGAATCCGATAAAGCTCTTTCCACAAAGAATGGTATTGTAAACTGATTAGAATGAAACGGAGAATTATAGAAAAACACTTAGCGAATGTTTGTTATGGTTACCTTGAATTACATAGATTTAGTCCTGCTTGATAAATATGCAGTACTGCTATGAATCCGATCAATCGCTTTCCACTCTGAACAGCAATGTCAGCTTAATAAAATGCTATGTGGAATTATGGAAAAACAGTAAGTAGATGTTTGTTATACTTATATAAGATTATATAGTTACTAGGTATTGCTGTCTCCTCATTGCTTGTATGAATCCGATAAAGCTCTTTCCACAAAGAATGGTATTGTAAACTGATTAGAATGAAACGGAGAATTATAGAAAAACACTTAGCGAATGTTTGTTATGGTTACCTTGAATTACATAGATTTAGTCCTTCTTGATTAATCTGCAGTACTGCTATGAATCCGTTCAATCGCTTTCCACTATGAACAGTAATATAAGCTTAATAGAATGTTATGTAGAATTATGGAAAAACAGTAAGTAGATGTTTGTTATGATTATATAAGATTACATAGTTACTAGGTATTGCTAAATCCTCATTTCTTGTATGAATTCGATCAATCTCTTTCCATAAAGAATGCCATTGTAAACTAATTACAATTAAACGAAGATATTTAGAAAAACACTTAGCGAATGTTTGGTTTGGTTACCTTGAATTGCATAGATTTAGTCCTGCTTGATTAATCTGCAGTACTGCTATGAATCCGTTCAATCGCTTTCCACTCTGAACAGCAATGTCAGCTTAATAAAATGCTATGTGGAATTATGGAAAAACAGTAAGTAGATGTTTGTTATACTTATATAAGATTATATAGTTACTAGGTATTGCTGTCTCCTCATTGCTTGTATGAATCCGATAAAGCTCTTTCCACAAAGAATGGTATTGTAAACTGATGAGAATGAAACGGAGAATTATAGAAAAACACTTAGCGAATGTTTGTTATGGTTACCTTGAATTACATAGATTTAGTCCTGCTTGATAAATATGCAGTACTGCTATGAATCCGATCAATCGCTTTCCACTATGAACAGCAATGTAAGCTTAAAAGAATGCTATGTAGAATTATGGAAAAACAGTAAGGAGATGTTTGTTATAATTATATAAGATTACATAGTTACTAGGTATTGCTATCTCCTCATTGCTTGTATGAATCCGATAAATCTCTTTCCAAAAAGAATGGTATTGTAAACTGATTCGAATTCCATGGAGAATTTTAGAAATACACTTAGAGAATGTTTATTATGGCAACCTTGAATTATCTAGATTTAGTGCTGCTTCATATCTCCGTAGTACTGTTATGAATCCTTTCAATCGCTATCCACTATGAACACCAATGTAAGCTTAATAGAATGCTACGTAGAATTGTGGAAAAACAGTAAGTAGATGTTTGTTATAATTATATAAGATTACATAGTTACTAGGTATTGCTATCTTGTCATTTCTTGAATGAATTCGATCAACCTCTTTCCATAAAGAATGCCATTGTAAACTAATTACAATTAAACGAAGATATTTAGAAAAACACTTAGCGAATGTTTGTTATGGTTACCTTGAAGTGCATAGATTTAGTCCTGCTTGATTAATCTGCAGTACTGCTATGAATCCGTTCAATCGCTTTCCACTATGAACAGCAAAGTAAGCTTAAAAGAATGCTATGTAGAATTATGGAAAAACAGTAAGTAGATGTTTGTTATACTTATATAAGATTATATTGTTACTAGGTATTGCTAACTCCTCACTGCTTGTATGAATCCGATAAAGCTCTTTCCACAAAGAATGGTATGGTATACTGATTAGAATAAAATGGAGAATTTTAGAAATACACTTATAGAATGTTTATTATGGTTACCTCGAATTACATCGATTCAGTTCTGCTTAATTTCTCCGCAGGACTAATATGAATCCTTTCAATCGCTTTCCACTATGAACACCAATGTAAGCTTAATAGAATGCTACGTAGAATTGTGGAAAAGCAGTAAATAGATGTTTGATATAATTATATAAGATTACATTGCTAGGTATTGCTATCTCCTCATTGCTTGTATGAATCCGATAAAGCTCTTTCCACAAAGAATGGTATTGTAAACTGATTAGAATGAAACGGAGAATTATAGAAAAACACTTAGCGAATGTTTGTTATGGTTACCTTGAATTACATAGATTTAGTCCTTCTTGATTAATCTGCAGTACTGCTATGAATCCGTTCAATCGCTTTCCACTATGAACAGTAATGTAAGCTTAATAAAATGCTATGTAGAATTATGGAAAAACTGTAAGTAGATGTTTGTTATAATTATATAAGATTACATAGTTACTAGGTATTGCGATCTCCTCATTTCTTGTATGAATTCGATCAACCTCTTTCCATAAAGAATGCCAATGTAAACAGATTAGAATTAAACGAAGAATTTTAGAAAAACTCTTAGCGAATGTTTGTTATAGTTTCCTTGACTTACATAGATTTAGTCCTGCTTGATAAATATGCAGTACTGCTATGAAAACGATCAATCGCTGTCCACTATGAACAGCAATGTAAGCTTAAAAGAATGCTATGTAGAATTATGGAAAAACAGTAAGTAGATGTTTGTTATAATTATATAAGATTACATAGTTACTAGATATTGCAATCTCCTCATTGCTTGTATGAATCCGATAAATCTCTTTCCAAAAAGAATGGTATTGTAAACTGATACGAATTAAATGGAGAATTTTAGAAATACACTTAAAGAATGTTTATTATGGTAACCTTGAATTATCTAGATATAGTGCTGCTAGATATCTCCGCAGTACTGTTATGAATCCTTTCAATTGCTATCCACTATGAACACCAAAGTAAGCTTAATAGAATGCTACGTAGAATTGTGGAAAAACAGTAAGTAGATGTTTGTTATAATTATATAAGATTACATAGTTACTAGGTATTGCTATCTTGTCATTTCTTTAATGAATTCGATCAACCTCTTTCCATAAAGAATGCCATTGTAAACTAATTACAATTAAACGAAGATATTTAGAAAAACACTTAGCGAATGTTTGTTATGGTTTCCTTGACTTACATAGATTTAGTCCTGCTTGATAAATATGCAGTACTGCTATGAATCCGTTCAATCGCTTTCCACTATGAACAGCAAAGTAAGCTTAAAAGAATGCTATGTAGAATTATGGAAAAACAGAAGTAGATGTTTGTTATACTTATATAAGATTATATAGTTACTAGGTATTGCTAACTCCTCACTGCTTGTATGAATCCGATAAAGCTCTTTCCACAAAGAATGGTATGGTATACTGATTAGAATAAAATGGAGAATTTTAGAAATACACTTATAGAATGTTTATTATGGTTACCTCGAATTACATGGATTCAGTTCTGCTTAATTTCTCCGCAGGACTTATATGAATCCTTTCAATCGCTTTCCACTATGAACACCAATGTAAGCTTAATAGAATGTTACGTAGAATTGTGGAAAAGCAGTGAATAGATGTTTGATATAATTATATAAGATTACATTGCTAGGTATTGCTATCTCCTCATTGCTTGTATGAATCCGATAAAGCTCTTTCCAAAAAGAATGGTATTGTAAACTGATTCGAATTAAACGAAGAATTTTAGAAATACATTTAGAGAATGTTTATTATGGTTACCTTGAATTACATAGATTTAGGCCTGCTTGATTAACCTACAGTACTGTTATGAACTCGTTCAATCGCTTTCCACTATGAACAGCAAAGTAAGCTTAATAGAATGTGTAGAATTGTAGAATTCTTAGTAGAATTGTGGAAAAACAGTAAGTAGATGTTTGTTATAATTATATAAGATTACATAGTTACTAGGTATTGCTATCTCCTCATTTCTTGTATGAATTCAATCAATCTCTTTCCATAAAGAATGCCATTGTAAACTAATTACAATTAAACGAAGATATTTAGAAAATCTCTTAGCGAATGTTTGGTTTGGTTACCTTGAATTGCATAGATTTAGTCCTGCTTGATTAATCTGCAGTACTGCTATGAATCCGTTCAATCGCTTTCCACTCTGAACAGCAATGTCAGCTTTATAAAATGCTATGTGGAATTATGGAAAAACAGTAAGTAGATGTTTGTTATACTTATATAAGATTATATAGTTACTAGGTATTGCTGTCTCCTCATTGCTTGTATGAATCCGATAAAGCTCTTTCCACAAAGAATGGTATTGTAAACTGATTAGAATGAAACGGAGAATTATAGAAAAACACTTAGCGAATGTTTGTTATGGTTACCTTGAATTACATAGATTTAGTCCTTCTTGATTAATCTGCAGTACTGCTATGAATCCGTTCAATCACTTTCCACTATGAACAGTAATGTAAGCTTAATAAAATGCTATGTAGAATTATTGAAAAACTGTAAGTAGATGTTTGTTATAATTATATAAGATTACATAGTTACTAGGTATTGCGATCTCCTCATTTCTTGTATGAATTCGATCAACCTCTTTCCATAAAGAATGCCAATGTAAACAGATTAGAATTAAACGAAGAATTTTAGAAAAACTCTTAGCGAATGTTTGTTATAGTTTCCTTGACTTACATAGATCTAGTCCTGCTTGATAAATATGCAGTACTGCTATGAATCCGATCAATCGCTGTCCACTATGAACAGCAATGTAAGCTTAAAAGAATGCTATGTAGAATTATGGAAAAACAGTAAGTAGATGTTTGTTATAATTATATAAGATTACATAGTTACTAGGTATTGCAATCTCCTCATTGCTTGTATGAATCCGATAAATCTCTTTCCAAAAAGAATGGTATTGTAAACTGATACGAATTAAATGGAGAATTTTAGAAATACACTTAGAGAATGTTTATTATGGTAACCTTGAATTATCTAGATTTAGTGTGGCTAGATATCTCCGCAGTACTGTTATGAATCCTTTCAATTGCTATCCACTATGAACACCAATGTAAGCTTAATAGAATGCTACGTAGAATTGTGGAAAAACAGTAAGTAGATGTTTGTTATAATTATATAAGATTACATAGTTACTAGGTATTGCTATCTTGTCATTTCTTGAATGAATTCGATCAACCTCTTTCCATAAAGAATGCCATTGTAAACTAATTACAATTAAACGAAGATATTTAGAAAAACACTTAGCGAATGTTTGTTATGGTTACCTTGAATTACATAGATTTAGTCCTGCTTGATTAATCTGCAGAACTGCTATGAATCCGTTCAATCGCTTTCCACTATGAACAGCAAAGTAAGCTTAATAGAATGCTCTGTAGAATTATGGAAAAACAGTAAGTAGATGTTTGTTATACTTATATAAGATTATATAGTTGCTAGGTATTGCTAACTCCTCACTGCTTGTATGAATCCGATAAAGCTCTTTCCACAAAGAATGGTATGGTATACTGATTAGAATAAAATGGAGAATTTTAGAAATACACTTATAGAATGTTTATTATGGTTACCTCGAATTACATGGATTCAGTTCTGCTTAATTTCTCCGCAGGACTAATATGAATCCTTTCAATCGCTTTCCACTATGAACACCAATGTAAGCTTAAGAGAATGCTACGTAGAATTGTGGAAAAACAGTAAGTAGATGTTTGTTATAATTATATAATATAACATAGTTACTAGGTATTGCTATGTCCTCATTGCTTGTATGAATCCGATAAATCTCTTTCCAAAAAGAATGGTATTGTAAACTGATACGAATTAAATGGAGAATTTTAGAAATACACTTAGAGAATGTTTATTATGGTAACCTTGAATTATCTAGATTTAGTGTGGCTAGATATCTCCGCAGTACTGTTATGAATCCTTTCAATTGCTATCCACTATGAACACCAATGTAAGCTTAATAGAATGCTACGTAGAATTGTGGAAAAACAGTAAGTAGATGTTTGTTATAATTATATAAGATTACATAGTTACTAGGTATTGCTATCTTGTCATTTCTTTAATGAATTCGATCAACCTCTTTCCATAAAGAATGCCATTGTAAACTAATTACAATTAAACGAAGATATTTAGAAAAACACTTAGCGAATGTTTGTTATGGTTACCTTGAATTACATAGATTTAGTCCTGCTTGATTAATCTGCAGAACTGCTATGAATCCGTTCAATCGCTTTCCACTATGAACAGCAAAGTAAGCTTAATAGAATGCTCTGTAGAATTATGGAAAAACAGTAAGTAGATGTTTGTTATACTTATATAAGATTATATAGTTGCTAGGTATTGCTAACTCCTCACTGCTTGTATGAATCCGATAAAGCTCTTTCCACAAAGAATGGTATGGTATACTGATTAGAATAAAATGGAGAATTTTAGAAATACACTTATAGAATGTTTATTATGGTTACCTCGAATTACATGGATTCAGTTCTGCTTAATTTCTCCGCAGGACTAATATGAATCCTTTCAATCGCTTTCCACTATGAACACCAATGTAAGCTTAAGAGAATGCTACGTAGAATTGTGGAAAAACAGTAAGTAGATGTTTGTTATAATTATATAATATAACATAGTTACTAGGTATTGCTATGTCCTCATTGCTTGTATGAATCCGATAAATCTATTTCCAAATAGAATGGTATTGTAAACTGATTCGAATTAAACGGAGAATTTTAGAAATACACTTAGAGAATGTTTATTATGGTAACCTTGAATTACCTAGATTTAGTGCTGCTTGATAACTCCGCAGTACTGTTATGAATCATTTCAATCGCTATCCACTATGAACACCAATGTAAGCTTAATAGAATGCTACGTAGAATTGTGGAAAAACAGTAAGTAGATGTTTGTTATAATTATATAAGATTACATAGTTACTAGGTATTGCAATCTCCTCATTGCTTGTATGAATCCGATAAATCTCTTTCCAAAAAGAATGGTATTGTAAACTGATAGGAATTAAATGGAGAATTTTAGAAATACACTTTGAGTTGTGTTGTTGCTGTCGATTGGCCTAGAGCCGCAATAAACTGACTGACTGACTGACTGACTGAAATACACTTAGAGAATGTTTATTATGGTAACCTTGAATTATCTAGATTTAGTGCTGCTAGATATCTCCGCAGTACTGTTATGAATCCTTTCAATTGCTATCCACTATGAACACCAAAGTAAGCTTAATAGAATGCTACGTAGAATTGTGGAAAAACAGTAAGTAGATGTTTGTTATAATTATATAAGATTATATAGTTACAAGGTATTGCTACTAGGTATTGCTATCTCCTCATTGCTTGTATGAATCCGATAAAGCTCTTTCCACAAAGAATGGTATTGTAAACTGATTAGAATGAAATGGAGAATTATAGAAAAAGACTTAGCGAATGTTTGTTATGGTTACCTTGAATTACATAGATTTAGTCCTGCTTGATAAATATGCAGTACTGCTATGAATCCGTTCAATCGCTTTCCACTATGAACAGTAATGTAAGCTTAATAGAATGCTATGTAGAATTATGGAAAAACAGTAAGTAGATGTTTGTTATAATTATATAAGATTACATATGTACTAGGTATTGCTATCTCCTCATTGCTTGTATGAATCCGATAAAGCTCTTTCCAAAAAGAATGGTATTGTAAACTGATTCGAATTAAACGAAGAATTTTAGAAATACATTTAGAGAATGTTTATTATGGTTACCTTGAATTACATAGATTTAGACCTGCTTGATTAACCTACAGTACTGTTATGAACTCGGTCAATCGCTTTCCACTATGAATAGCAATGTAAGCTTAATAGAATGTGTAGAATTGTAGAATTCTTAGTAGAATTGTGGAAAAACAGTAAGTAGATGTTTGTTATAATTATATAAGATTACATAGTTACTAGGTATTGCTATCTCCTCATTTCTTGTATGAATTCGATCAATCTCTTTCCATAAAGAATGCCATTGTAAACTAATTACAATTAAACGAAGATATTTAGAAAAACACTTAGCGAATGTTTGGTTTGGTTACCTTGAATTGCATAGATTTAGTCCTGCTTGATTAATCTGCAGTACTGCTATGAATCCGTTCAATCGCTTTCCACTCTGAACAGCAATGTCAGCTTAATAAAATGCTATGTGGAATTATGGAAAAACAGTAAGTAGATGTTTGTTATACTTATATAAGATTATATAGTTACTAGGTATTGCTGTCTCCTCATTGCTTGTATGAATCCGATAAAGCTCTTTCCACAAAGAATGGTATTGTAAACTGATTAGAATGAAACGGAGAATTATAGAAAAACACTTAGCGAATGTTTGTTATGGTTACCTTGAATTACATAGATTTAGTCCTGCTTGATAAATATGCAGTACTGCTATGAATCCGATCAATCGCTGTCCACTATGAACAGCAATGTAAGCTTAAAAGAATGCTATGTAGAATTATGGAAAAACAGTAAGGAGATGTTTGTTATAATTATATAAGATTACATAGTTACTAGGTATTGCTGTCTCCTCATTGCTTGTATGAATCCGATAAAGCTCTTTCCACAAAGAATGGTATTGTAAACTGATTAGAATGAAACGGAGAATTATAGAAAAACACTTAGCGAATGTTTGTTATGGTTACCTTGAATTACGTAGATTTAGTCCTTCTTGATTAATCTGCAGTACTGCTATGAATCCGTTCAATCGCTTTCCACTATGAACAGTAATGTAAGCTTAATAGAATGCTATGTAGAATTATGGAAAATCTGTAAGTAGATGTTTGTTATACTTATATAAGATTACATAGTTACTAGATATTGCGATCTCCTCATTTCTTGTATGAATTCTATCAACCTCTTTCCATAAAGAATGCCAATGTAAACAGATTAGAATTAAACGAAGAATTTTAGAAAAACTCTTAGCGAATGTTTGTTATGGTTTCCTTGACTTACATAGATTTAGTCCTGCTTGATAAATATGCAGTACTGCTATGAATCCGATCAATCGCTGTCCACTATGAACAGCAATGTAAGCTTAAAAGAATGCTATGTAGAATTATGGAAAAACAGTAAGTAGATGTTTGTTATAATTATATAAGATTACATAGTTACTAGGTATTGCAATCTCCTCATTGCTTGTATGAATCCGATAAATCTCTTTCCAAAAAGAATGGTATTGTAAACTGATAGGAATTAAATGGAGAATTTTAGAAATACACTTAGAGAATGTTTATTATGGTAAGCTTGAATTATCTAGATTTAGTGCTGCTAGATATCTCCGCAGTACTGTTATGAATCCTTTCAATTGCTATCCACTATGAACACCAAAGTAAGCTTAATAGAATGCTACGTAGAATTGTGGAAAAACAGTAAGTAGATGTTTGTTATAATTATATAAGATTACATAGTTACTAGGTATTGCTATCTTGTCATTTCTTGAATGAATTCGATCAACCTCTTTCCATAAAGAATGCCATTGTAAACTAATTACAATTAAACGAAGATATTTAGAAAAACACTTAGCGAATGTTTGTTATGGTTACCTTGAATTACATAGATTTAGTCCTGCTTGATTAATCTGCAGAACTGCTATGAATCCGTTCAATCGCTTTCCACTATGAACAGCAAAGTAAGCTTAATAGAATGCTCTGTAGAATTATGGAAAAACAGTAAGTAGATGTTTGTTATACTTATATAAGATTATATAGTTACTAGGTATTGCTAACTCCTCACTGCTTGTATGAATTCGATAAAGCGCTTTCCACAAAGAATGGTATGGTATACTGATTAGAATAAAATGGAGAATTTTAGAAATACACTTATAGAATGTTTATTATGGTTACCTCGAATTACATGGATTCAGTTCTGCTTAATTTCTCCGCAGGACTAATATGAATCCTTTCAATCGCTTTCCACTATGAACACCAATGTAAGCTTAAGAGAATGCGATGTAGAATTATGGAAAAACATTAAGTAGATGTTTGTTATAATTATATAAGATTACATAGTTACTAGGTATTGCTATCTCCTCATTGCTTGTATGAATCCGATAAAGCTCTTTCCACAAAGAATGGTATTGTAAACTGATTAGAATGAAACGGAGAATTATAGAAAAACACTTAGAGAATGTTTATTATGGTATCCTTGAATTACAAAAATTCAGTTCTGCCTACTTTTTCTCAGTACTAATATGAATCCTTGCAATCGCTATCCATTATGAACACCAATGTAACCTACGTAGAATTGTGGAAAAACAGTACTGTTATGAATTCGTTCAATCGCTTTCCACTATGAACAGCAATGTAAGCTTAATAGAATGTGTAGAATTGTAGAATTCTTAGTAGAATTGTGGAAAAACAGTAAGTAGATGTTTGTTATAATTATATAAGATTACATAGTTACTAGGTATTGCTATCTCCTCATTGCTTGTATGAATCCGATAAAGCTCTTTCCACAAAGAATGGTATTGTAAACTGATTAGAATGAAACGGAGAATTATAGAAAAACACTTATAGAATGTTTATTATGGTATCCTTCAATAACATAGATTCATTTCTGCCTACTTTCTTCGCAGTACTAATATGAATCCTTGCAATCGCTATCCATTGTGAACACCAATGTAAGCTTAAGAGAATGCTACGTAGAATTGTGGAAAAACAGTAAGTAGATGTTTGTTATAATTATATACGATTACATAGTTACTAGGTATTGCTATCTCCTCATTGCTTGTATGAATCCGATAAAGCTCTTTCCACAAAGAATTGTATTGTAAACTATTTAGAATGAAACGGAAAATTATAGAAAAACACTTAGAGAATGTTTATTATGGTATCCTTGAATTACATAGATTCAGTTCTGCCTACTTTCTTTGCAGTACTAATATGAATCCTTGCAATCGCTATCCATTATGAACACCTATGTAAGCTTAAGAGAATGCTACGTAGAATTGTGGAAAAACAGTAAGTAGATGTTTGTTATAATTATATAATATAACATAGTTACTAGGTATTGCTATGTCCTCATTGCTTGTATGAATCCGATAAATCTATTTCCAAATAGAATGGTATTGTAAACTGATTCGAATTAAACGGAGAATTTTAGAAATACACTTAGAGAATGTTTATTATGGTAACCTTGAATTACCTAGATTTAGTCCTGCTTGATAAATATGCAGTACTGCTATGAATCCGATCAATCGCTGTCCACTATGAACAGCAATGTAAGCTTAATAGAATGCTACGTAGAATTGTGGAAAAACAGTAAGTAGATGTTTGTTATAATTATATAAGATTACATAGTTACTAGGTATTGCTATCTTGTCATTTCTTGAATGAATTCGATCAACCTCTTTCCATAAAGAATGCCATTGTAAACTAATTACAATTAAACGAAGATATTTAGAAAAACACTTAGCGAATGTTTGTTATGGTTACCTTGAATTACATAGATTTAGTCCTGCTTGATTAATCTGCAGAACTGCTATGAATCCGTTCAATCGCTTTCCACTATGAACAGCAAAGTAAGCTTAATAGAATGCTCTGTAGAATTATGGAAAAACAGTAAGTAGATGTTTGTTATACTTATATAAGATTATATAGTTACTAGGTATTGCTAACTCCTCACTGCTTGTATGAATTCGATAAAGCGCTTTCCACAAAGAATGGTATGGTATACTGATTAGAATAAAATGGAGAATTTTAGAAATACACTTATAGAATGTTTATTATGGTTACCTCGAATTACATGGATTCAGTTCTGCTTAATTTCTCCGCAGGACTAATATGAATCCTTTCAATCGCTTTCCACTATGAACACCAATGTAAGCTTAAGAGAATGCGATGTAGAATTATGGAAAAACATTAAGTAGATGTTTGTTATAATTATATAAGATTACATAGTTACTAGGTATTGCTATCTCCTCATTGCTTGTATGAATCCGATAAAGCTCTTTCCACAAAGAATGGTATTGTAAACTGATTAGAATGAAACGGAGAATTATAGAAAAACACTTAGAGAATGTTTATTATGGTATCCTTGAATTACAAAAATTCAGTTCTGCCTACTTTTTCTCAGTACTAATATGAATCCTTGCAATCGCTATCCATTATGAACACCAATGTAACCTACGTAGAATTGTGGAAAAACAGTACTGTTATGAATTCGTTCAATCGCTTTCCACTATGAACAGCAATGTAAGCTTAATAGAATGTGTAGAATTGTAGAATTCTTAGTAGAATTGTGGAAAAACAGTAAGTAGATGTTTGTTATAATTATATAAGATTACATAGTTACTAGGTATTGCTATCTCCTCATTGCTTGTATGAATCCGATAAAGCTCTTTCCACAAAGAATGGTATTGTAAACTGATTAGAATGAAACGGAGAATTATAGAAAAACACTTATAGAATGTTTATTATGGTATCCTTCAATAACATAGATTCATTTCTGCCTACTTTCTTCGCAGTACTAATATGAATCCTTGCAATCGCTATCCATTGTGAACACCAATGTAAGCTTAAGAGAATGCTACGTAGAATTGTGGAAAAACAGTAAGTAGATGTTTGTTATAATTATATACGATTACATAGTTACTAGGTATTGCTATCTCCTCATTGCTTGTATGAATCCGATAAAGCTCTTTCCACAAAGAATTGTATTGTAAACTATTTAGAATGAAACGGAAAATTATAGAAAAACACTTAGAGAATGTTTATTATGGTATCCTTGAATTACATAGATTCAGTTCTGCCTACTTTCTTTGCAGTACTAATATGAATCCTTGCAATCGCTATCCATTATGAACACCTATGTAAGCTTAAGAGAATGCTACGTAGAATTGTGGAAAAACAGTAAGTAGATGTTTGTTATAATTATATAATATAACATAGTTACTAGGTATTGCTATGTCCTCATTGCTTGTATGAATCCGATAAATCTATTTCCAAATAGAATGGTATTGTAAACTGATTCGAATTAAACGGAGAATTTTAGAAATACACTTAGAGAATGTTTATTATGGTAACCTTGAATTACCTAGATTTAGTCCTGCTTGATAAATATGCAGTACTGCTATGAATCCGATCAATCGCTGTCCACTATGAACAGCAATGTAAGCTTAAAAGAATGCTATGTAGAATTATGGAAAAACAGTAAGTAGATGTTTGTTATAATTATATAAGATTACATAGTTACTAGGTATTGCAATCTCCTCATTGCTTGTATTAATCCGATAAATCTCTTTCCAAAAAGAATGGTATTGTAAACTGATAGGAATTAAATGGAGAATTTTAGAAATACACAGAGAATGTTTATTATGGTAACCTTGAATTATCTAGATTTAGTGCTGCTAGATATCTCCGCAGTACTGTTATGAATCCTTTCAATCGCTATCCACTATGAACACCAATGTAAGCTTAATAGAATGCTACGTAGAAATGTGGAAAAACAGTAAGTAGATGTTTGTTATAATTATATAAGATTACATAGTTACTAGGTATTGCTATCTTGTCATTTCTTGTATGAATTCGATCAATCTCTTTCCATAAAGAATGCCATTGTAAACTAATTACAATTAAATGAAGATATTTAGAAAAACACTTAGCGAATGTTTGTTATGGTTACCTTGAAGTGCATAGATTTAGTCCTGCTTGATTAATCTGCAGTACTGCTATGAATCCGTTCAATCGCTTTCCACTCTGAACAGCAATGTCAGCTTAATAAAATGCTATGTAGAATTATGGAAAAACAGTAGGTAGATGTTTGTTATAATTATATAAGATTATATAGTTACAAGGTATTGCTACTAGGTATTGCTATCTCCTCATTACTTGTATGAATCCGATAACGCTCTTTCCACAAAGAATGGTATTGTAAACTGATTGGAATGAAATGGAGAATTATAGAAAAACACTTAGCGAATGTTTGTTATGGTTACCTTGAATTACATAGATTTAGTCCTTCTTGATTAATCTGCCGTACTGCTATGAATCCGTTCAATCGCTTTCCACTATGCACAGTAATGTAAGCTTAATAGAATGCTATGTAGAATTATGGAAAAACAGTAAGTAGATGTTTGTTATAATTATATAAGATTACATATGTACTAGGTATTGCGATCTCCTCATTTCTTGTATGAATTCGATCAACCTCTTTCCATAAAGAATGCCAATGAAAACAGATTAGAATTAACCGAAGAATTTTAGAAAAACACTTTGCGAATGTTTGTTATGGTTTCCTTGACTTACATAGATTTAGTCCTGCTTGATAAATATGCAGTACTGCTATGAATCCAATCAATCGCTGTCCACTATGAACAGCAATGTAAGCTTAAAAGAATGCTATGTAGAATTATGGAAAAACAGTGAGGAGATGTTTGTTATAATTATATAAGATTACATAGTTACTAGGTATTGCTATCTCCTCATTGCTTGTATGAATCCGATAAATCTCTTTCCAAAAAGAATGGTATTGTAAACTGATTCGAATTAAATGGAGAATTTTAGAAATACACTTAGAGAATGTTTATTATGGTAACCTTGAATTATCTAGATTTAGTGCTGCTTGATATCTCCGCAGTACTGTTATGAATCCTTTCAATCGCTATCCACTATGAACACCAATGTAAGCTTAATAGAATGCTACGTAGAATTGTGGAAAAACAGTAAGTAGATGTTTGTTATAATTATATAAGATTACATAGTTACTAGGTATTGCTATCTTGTCATTTCTTGAATGAATTCGATCAACCTCTTTCCATAAAGAATGCCATTGTAAACTAATTACAATTAAACGAAGATATTTAGAAAAACACTTAGCGAATGTTTGTTATGGTTACCTTGAATTACATAGATTTAGTCCTGCTTGATTAATCTGCAGAACTGCTATGAATCCGTTCAATCGCTTTCCACTATGAACAGCAAAGTAAGCTTAATAGAATGCTCTGTAGAATTATGGAAAAACAGTAAGTAGATGTTTGTTATACTTATATAAGATTATATAGTTACTAGGTATTGCTAACTCCTCACTGCTTGTATGAATTCGATAAAGCGCTTTCCACAAAGAATGGTATGGTATACTGATTAGAATAAAATGGAGAATTTTAGAAATACACTTATAGAATGTTTATTATGGTTACCTCGAATTACATGGATTCAGTTCTGCTTAATTTCTCCGCAGGACTAATATGAATCCTTTCAATCGCTTTCCACTATGAACACCAATGTAAGCTTAAGAGAATGCGATGTAGAATTATGGAAAAACATTAAGTAGATGTTTGTTATAATTATATAAGATTACATAGTTACTAGGTATTGCTATCTCCTCATTGCTTGTATGAATCCGATAAAGCTCTTTCCACAAAGAATGGTATTGTAAACTGATTAGAATGAAACGGAGAATTATAGAAAAACACTTAGAGAATGTTTATTATGGTATCCTTGAATTACAAAAATTCAGTTCTGCCTACTTTTTCTCAGTACTAATATGAATCCTTGCAATCGCTATCCATTATGAACACCAATGTAACCTACGTAGAATTGTGGAAAAACAGTACTGTTATGAATTCGTTCAATCGCTTTCCACTATGAACAGCAATGTAAGCTTAATAGAATGTGTAGAATTGTAGAATTCTTAGTAGAATTGTGGAAAAACAGTAAGTAGATGTTTGTTATAATTATATAAGATTACATAGTTTCTAGGTATTGCTATCTCCTCATTGCTTGTATGAATCCGATAAAGCTCTTTCCACAAAGAATGGTATTGTAAACTGATTAGAATGAAACGGAGAATTATAGAAAAACACTTATAGAATGTTTATTATGGTATCCTTCAATAACATAGATTCATTTCTGCCTACTTTCTTCGCAGTACTAATATGAATCCTTGCAATCGCTATCCATTGTGAACACCAATGTAAGCTTAAGAGAATGCTACGTAGAATTGTGGAAAAACAGTAAGTTCAACCTGAGGCGACTAAAGGCACACTCCAAGACAATGGAAAAACTCATCCGAGAGCTACTGTTTGCTGATGATGCTGCACTCGTCTCCCACTCGGTATCAGCTCTGCAGCATATGACGTCCTGCTTTGCAGAGGCTGCCAAGCTATTCGGCCTAGAAGTTAGTCTGAAGAAGACAGAAGTTCTCCACCAGCCTGCACCCCAGGAAGATTATCACCCTCCCTGCATCACTGTGGGTGAATCAGTTCTGAAGACAGTCCAGCAGTTCAGCTACCTGGGGTGCATCATCTCCTCAGATGCCAAGATCGACAAGGAGATTGACAACAGGCTGGCAAAGGCAAACCGTGCATTTGGCCGACTGCACAAAAGAGTGTGGAGCAACAAGCATCTGAAAAAAGGCACAAAGATCAATGTTTACAAAGCGGTTGTGATGACAACCCTCATCTATGGCTCCGAATCGTGGGTTTTATACCGTCATCACCTGCGACTCCTTGAGCGCTTTCATCAGCGCTGCCTTCGCACCATCCTCAACATCCACTGGAGTGACTTTGTGACCAACACTGAAGTCCTCAAGCGGGCAGAGGTTACCAGCATCGAGGCACTGCTGTTGAAGACGCAGCTGCGCTGGGCAGGGCATATTTCTAGGATGGAAAACCACCGCCTTCCCAAGATTGCCCTGTATGGCGAACTCTCCACCGGCCATCGAAATAGAGGGGCACCAAAGAAGAGGTACAAGGACTCCTTGAAGAAATCCCTTAGCACCTGTCACATCAACCATCACCAGTGGTCTGACCTAGCCTCAGATCGCAAAGCATGGAGGCACATCATCCACCAGGCTGTCTCTTCCTTTGAGAACACACGCATAGCTGGTCTTGAGGACAAAAGGAGATTGAGGAAGAATCGCACTGCTACAGGACCAACCCTAAATCAGACTTTTCCCTGCAGCCGCTGTGGCCGGACCTGCCTGTCCCACATTGGTCTTGTCAGCCACCAGCGAGCCTGCAGCAAACGTGGACTATTACACCCTTCTTAAATCTTCGTTCGCGAAGCCAAGCCGAGAGAGAGAGAGAGAGAGAGAGAGACATAGTTACTAGGTATTGCTATCTCCTCATTGCTTGTATGAATCCGATAAAGCTCTTTCCACAAAGAATTGTATTGTAAACTATTTAGAATGAAACGGAAAATTATAGAAAAACACTTAGAGAATGTTTATTATGGTATCCTTTTTTTTTTTTTTTTTTTTTGAGTTTCAATAATTTTATTCATCCATTGCAATACATAAAAAACCAAAACAATGATACCACAAACAAATTTACATTACACATACGACAAAATAATAAAGTACATACCTCCTTAGATATCCTCAATTCATAAATTACTTATTCAACCCCTGTAACAGAATTTATAGGATAAACATTATCCTATAACACCCTTCCTTTATCCAAGTTAAGGTATGACTGTGGCATAAAATTCCCAATATTCAACTTGTTATAACTTTAATTTAAACAATATATTATTATGTTATATTATAACTTTAATTTAAACAGTACTACCGTTATCCAATATACAGAATATAAAATATTATAATCTTTTATCCTAACCTATTTTTAATTTTTCTCTAACCATATATATACCTTTTCCCATTTTTTTATTGCGTCCTCCTTCAATTTTCCATGTATTGTGTTAACCAATATGTCCGTTTCCATTAACTGCATAATTTTGTAAATTAATTCTTCCCTTTTTGGGGATGTTTTAGATTTCCAATTTTGAGCCAATAACATTCTAGCCGCCGTTACAATGTAAACTACAATGAATTCATCCTCTCTGGGAACCATCCCACGTACTAAGGACAATAACATAAACTCCGGTTTAAGCGGAAAATTAATCTTCAAAATTTCAGTCAAAATTCTATGAATATCTTTCCAGTATTTTTTGGACACCTTACATGTCCACCATAGATGATAGTAGGTTCCAATCTTCACTCCGCATTTCCAACAATTAGGTGGGAAGTCGTGATTAATTTTGTTTATTAAAACCGGTGTAATATGCCACCTGTGAAAGAGTTTGAAAAAATTCTCCCGGTAATTAACCGGTTTTATGATCTTAAAATTATTCCGCCATAACATTGCCCATTGTTCCAACGTTATATTGTATTTTAAATTCGATGACCATTTCACCATTACGTTTTTAACCGATTCGTCCTCCAATTTAATTTGTAGTAAATAATTATAAACCTTCTTTATCGTTTTCCCAGTCTTATCTGTTATTAACTTGTCAAAGTCAAAATTTGTTCTCGTGAACCCAACAATTTTATCACAATTATATTTAGCCATAATTTGGGTCATTACCCACCAATCCAGAGTAATTCCACTTTGTTCTAAGTCATCCTTCCTCCTCATTTTATTCTTCTCATCTAATAAATCCGAATATCTTAGAGATTTTTCGGGAGACCACAGTTGTGGATGAATAGATGCCTCCATTGGGGATATCCACCTAGGCGTTTTGTCATAGATTTTCCTTTTTATTTTTGTCCAAGTTAGCAATAAAGACTGACGAATTAAATGATTTTTAAAGTAATTTTGTGGTTTCTTAATATACCACATATTAGCGTGCCAACCGGCTTGTAAATCGGCCCCTTCTATTGCTAACACACGGGTGTTTTCTAACATTACCCAGTCTTTCAACCAACAAATTGAACAAGCAGTATGATAAATCTCAAAATCAGGTAGCCCTAAACCTCCGTTCTCTTTTTTGTCAGCTAGTATTTTCCAGCCTATTCGAGGTTTCTTTCCTTGCCAAACATAATTTCTAGCCAATTGATTTAATTTCTTAAGAAAAGGAGCCCTCATAGCAAAATTCACCGATTGAAACAAAAATAAAACTTTGGGAAGAATATTCATTTTCAGTAATGACACTCTGCCCATAAATGAAAGTTTCAAATTAACCCAACATTTGAATAAAGACTCTATTTCTTTTAATAAAGGAACATAATTATTTTCATACGTGGCACTGCATTTATCCGAAACAACTATACCTAAATATCTGATTTTTCTCTCTCTTTTAAATCCTGATTTTCTTTCCAAATCCGCAATTGCCTGTGCCGTCATATTTTTGGTTAGCCACTTCGACTTACTTTTATTTATTTTTAAGCCGGCAACCTTCCCATATTCTTCCAAATGATTCAAAACCGTCTCTATTGAGTCCAAAGGATTTTGCAACACAAGAACCATATCATCTGCGTAAGCTAATATTTTATAGTTTTCTCCTTTAACCTTTATCCCCTCAACTTTGTCATCCAACCTAATTGAGTCAATTAAAACTTCAAGAGAAAAAATAAACAGTAAGGGAGAAAGGGGACAACCTTGTCTCGTACCCTTGGTAAGATGGACTTCTTCTGTTAAGTCACCATTAACGATTATCCTAGCAAACTGTTTGTCATATATAGCCCGTATATTTTCAACAAATTTTGCCCCACAATTAGATTTTTCCAAGAGTTCTAACATAAAATTCCATTCTAAATTATCAAAGGCCTTCTCCGCGTCGAGAAATAAAAAGGCTAACTGTTTATCCCTATTAAACTCCGAGTATTCCAAAAAATTGAATAACAGCCTAACATTTGTGTGCATTTGTCTTTTTGGTAAAAATCCAGATTGATCAGTATGTATAGTTTCCCTCAGTACCTGTTTTAATCTACTTGCCAGAATTGACGTAAATATTTTATAATCTGTATTTAATAAAGATATAGGGCGATAGTTTCCAATATTATCAGGGTCTTTCCCAGGCTTGGGGATAAGAGCTACATTACTGTACCTCCACGACTCTGGGATTTTGGCCGAACACCAAACCTCGTCTAATAGATTTTTAAAAGAATCTATTATATTCTCCTTAAAGGTTATGTAATATTCCGGAGGAATACCATCAGGTCCAGGCGCCTTATTACTTTTAATTTTTGTCCAAGCTTCTACTATTTCACACATCGTAATTGGAGCCGTTAAAATTTCTTTCTGTTCATTAGATAATAAAGTCCGGACCCTGTTCTTCAAATAATCTTGTTGTTCAGACTCATGGTTTCCCTGTTTTCTATATAAATTCTTATAGAACTCCTGCACTATTACTTTCATTTCTTCTAAAACCGAGGTATTTTGCCCGTTCTTATCCTTTAACGCTTTTATCACTTTTTTCCCTCTTTCCTTCCTGACTTTGTATGCCAGCCACTTACCCGGTTTATTGGCGTTCTCAAAAAAAAAGGCTTTGGAGTAGGCTATCTTTCTTTCTACCTGATCTGAAAAAATTAAATGAACTTTATGTTGGAGATTCCTAATCTCTGTCCTTAACTCCTTTAATGTGGGATTGGTTTTCAGCTGCGATTCTTTAATTTTAATTAATTCCGACCATTTCACCAAATTACTGCTGTCTTCCTTCCACTTTCTAGCACTATAACTGATGACCAGTCCCCTAAAATAGGCCTTGCTGGTTTCCCAAATAGTAGTATAAGAAACGCCACTCTGGATATTTGTGTGAAAAAAATTTTTCATTTCTTCCTCAATGTATCGGATAAATCTTTTATCCCTCATGAGACTTAGATTCATTCTCCATCCTGACTTCTTTTTAGAGGTACTTAAAGATAACATAATGGGTGAATGGTCGGCGATTGTGGAGGGGAGAATTTCAACTTCTTGCACCGCTTTCATTAATCCCAAAGAAATCCAGGTCGAGTCTATCCTGGACCATGAAGCATGTCTATTTGAGAAGTAGGTATAATCTCTAGTATTAGGATTAAGAGTACGCCAAGCGTCCACTAAGGCGAATTCCTCCACTGTTCTCAGAAAGATTTCAGGAAGAGTATTACCACTTTTGACTTTAGATTTCCTTTTATCTCTTATTGAACTTCTATCTAACTCAGGATTTTCAACCGCATTTAAATCCCCGATTATACATATATTATCGTAGTCGGCTTTGGAGACCCTAGAATACAAGTCCTTATAAAATAATCTTTGATTTTGGTTAGGTGCATAAACATTAATCAGAAGAAATTTTTTTCCATCCTTTATTATTTCGATTCCCTGCATTCTTGCCTCTTTACCTTCAAAAATCATTTCAGCCTGTATACCCTCTTTGACATATGTCACCACTCCTCTCTTTCTTTTATCCGCCTCTGAAGTGATGAACTCTTTACCCAGTCTATTATAGTGTAAAAGCTTTCCGTCTTTCTGCCTCATGTGAGTTTCCTGTAAGCATGTGATATCTGCATCATATTTCTTTAACTGTAAAAAAATTCTCCTCCTTTTTTGGGGGGAGTTAAGACCATTAACATTAACCGAAATAATTTTTAATCTATTTGCCATTTTAACTTCTCCCCTAATCTATTGCAGTCTCTTTTTTTTTTGTAATCTAGTCTCCCTTTTTCTTTCCTCGGATTGATAAACCTCTCCTTCTTCGCGCTCTTCTGAATCTGATAATTGAAGTTCTTTAGATGGATCTACTTGGTCTGATTGCCTCTCTAAACCGTTGGAATTTGGCGTCTTATTTTTCCCTTTTTGCCAGTCACCTATATACGTTTTAAAGAACTCCTCCAGTTTAGCCATTGAATCTATCTTGTATCTGTTATTCCCGTATGTGAACAGCAACCCCTCAGGGATCAGCCATCTGTACATAATCCCTTTTCCTTGCAAGGCAAGGGCCAACTGCCAGTAATCTTTCCTCCTCCTTCTGACCGACCAGGGTATTTCCTTCATTATTTTTATTTTAACCCCTTTAATAGTCAGCTGCTGGTCTCTTCCTTCCTTCCAAACTCTCTCCTTAATCAGCTTGCGTGTAAATCTTAAGTGAACCTCTCGGCTGAGCCCGTTTTTTCTAGCATAAATGGTATTAACTCTATATACTGAATCAAATTCCTTTTCTACATCTGACTTTTCCATCATCAACGGTTCTGCTAAGGCTTCACTCATTACTTTAACCAGATTTTCGTTCTTCTCCTCCTGAATGTTTAAAAACCTGAGTACATACTCAGCTTGGTCCATTTCCATCTGGACCACTTTCACCTCAGATCTCTCTTGCTTAACTTCTATTTCCTCCATTTTCCCTTCCATTATTCTAAGTTTGCCTTCTATTAATTTAGTTATTTTAACTACTTCAGATATATCCTTCTTTGTGTCACTGAATTTATTATCCAAACTTTCCATTCTATTGACAACCGCCTCCATCTGCTTGGTTAAGTCTGCCTTCAATTGATTTAAAGCATCTAAATAGCTGGCTTGCATATCTTTCACCACATCTTGTGATAAGGCAGCACCTACAGCCTTTGGCTGCCCAGGCGAGAATTTTGTTTTCACTGGTTGGGACATTATATTCATCTACCACCCAAAGCAACCCAAAGCAACAATTTCACAATATCATAACACCATGAAAAAAAAAAAACATAGACGTAAGTCAAGAAAACACAGCTGACCCACCAGCTGCCCAAATCTCAGAGCTTGAAGGTAATCACTGTCAATTATCACTTCATCAATTGTCAATGCAAAGAATATCTCCACCCACTGATATTAGAAACCTGAGTCAAGGGCTGCAAATTAAGCCAGCGATGTGAGTCTTAATGTGCATTAAACATTAATGGTTTGCTTAAGAATCCAATCTTAGTCCAGTTAGTTTTCACAGTCCGTTCTTGTCTGATGGCACAGCAGAAAACCATATAAAATACAACCACGTTGATTTGAAACAAAAACTTGTCTTGCCTACTTTCCAGTTGTGATGTCTCACTTCCTGTTCTTTAAACAGCAGCCCTCCGCTTTTGTGCGCCGCTTTGAAAAACTTCTCTGGACGGCCCGCCCAGTATCTGCTTCTCCCCCTGCTCTCCGCAGCAGCGTCGACACTCCCGGCCACGTCTCTACCCGGTCACGCCCACACTTCTCTTCCTTCACCAATACTTCCAGTTAACCTTTTCTTGACCGGGTATTTTCCCAGAAAAAGCTACGTGGAGAGCCTCTTACTCCCCTCCAATTGATAATCCAGAATGGAGAAGGAAAGAAAACCCTTCGTATTGTTGACTTGCCTCTCCAGAAGGAGAGGGGGAAAAAAAAAAAAAAAGGCAAATATCAAATAAACACTTGAACTTTTCTTTCTAGCCGTCCTGCTGCCGCGTTGCAATGCGAACTCGTTTACTCTCTCCCCCAACCGGGGAGGAGCCAGGAAAGAAAAAACGCTGAGCGGTTAGGAGGATAGCAAATAAACAACAACAAAAAAAGCTTCTTTTCGCCTCTGTAATCCACCACCGCCAACCACAGCCCACCTCAAGAATCCGGTGGCTGGAACTTTTTCGTCCATAGACGCCTTCAGCCGCGGTGCTCAAGACTAAGGGTGAACACTTGGAGATTGCCCTGACCGGCTCCCCACTATTCCCCTTGCTCTCTAGCGCACTTTACCTCCCTCGACTGGAGGTTGTGCGGACCCGAAGGCCCCCCAACAGGCTGAATTCGCAGTTCGTCGCGAGGAGCTCACTCGAGACGCAACTGCACCGTCCCGCCGGAAACCGGAAACCCTCTATTATGGTATCCTTGAATTACATAGATTCAGTTCTGCCTACTTTCTTTGCAGTACTAATATGAATCCTTGCAATCGCTATCCATTATGAACACCTATGTAAGCTTAAGAGAATGCTACGTAGAATTGTGGGAAAACAGTAAGTAGATGTTTGTTATAATTATATAATATAACATAGTTACTAGGTATTGCTATGTCCTCATTGCTTGTATGAATCCGATAAATCTATTTCCAAATAGAATGGTATTGTAAACTGATTCGAATTAAACGGAGAATTTTAGAAATACACTTAGAGAATGTTTATTATGGTAACCTTGAATTACCTAGATTTAGTCCTGCTTGATAAATATGCAGTACTGCTATGAATCCGATCAATCGCTGTCCACTATGAACAGCAATGTAAGCTTAAAAGAATGCTATGTAGAATTATGGAAAAACAGTAAGTAGATGTTTGTTATAATTATATAAGATTACATAGTTACTAGGTATTGCAATCTCCTCATTGCTTGTATTAATCCGATAAATCTCTTTCCAAAAAGAATGGTATTGTAAACTGATAGGAATTAAATGGAGAATTTTAGAAATACACAGAGAATGTTTATTATGGTAACCTTGAATTATCTAGATTTAGTGCTGCTAGATATCTCCGCAGTACTGTTATGAATCCTTTCAATCGCTATCCACTATGAACACCAATGTAAGCTTAATAGAATGCTACGTAGAAATGTGGAAAAACAGTAAGTAGATGTTTGTTATAATTATATAAGATTACATAGTTACTAGGTATTGCTATCTTGTCATTTCTTGTATGAATTCGATCAATCTCTTTCCATAAAGAATGCCATTGTAAACTAATTACAATTAAATGAAGATATTTAGAAAAACACTTAGCGAATGTTTGTTATGGTTACCTTGAAGTGCATAGATTTAGTCCTGCTTGATTAATCTGCAGTACTGCTATGAATCCGTTCAATCGCTTTCCACTCTGAACAGCAATGTCAGCTTAATAAAATGCTATGTAGAATTATGGAAAAACAGTAGGTAGATGTTTGTTATAATTATATAAGATTATATAGTTACAAGGTATTGCTACTAGGTATTGCTATCTCCTCATTACTTGTATGAATCCGATAACGCTCTTTCCACAAAGAATGGTATTGTAAACTGATTGGAATGAAATGGAGAATTATAGAAAAACACTTAGCGAATGTTTGTTATGGTTACCTTGAATTACATAGATTTAGTCCTTCTTGATTAATCTGCCGTACTGCTATGAATCCGTTCAATCGCTTTCCACTATGCACAGTAATGTAAGCTTAATAGAATGCTATGTAGAATTATGGAAAAACAGTAAGTAGATGTTTGTTATAATTATATAAGATTACATATGTACTAGGTATTGCGATCTCCTCATTTCTTGTATGAATTCGATCAACCTCTTTCCATAAAGAATGCCAATGAAAACAGATTAGAATTAACCGAAGAATTTTAGAAAAACACTTTGCGAATGTTTGTTATGGTTTCCTTGACTTACATAGATTTAGTCCTGCTTGATAAATATGCAGTACTGCTATGAATCCAATCAATCGCTGTCCACTATGAACAGCAATGTAAGCTTAAAAGAATGCTATGTAGAATTATGGAAAAACAGTGAGGAGATGTTTGTTATAATTATATAAGATTACATAGTTACTAGGTATTGCTATCTCCTCATTGCTTGTATGAATCCGATAAATCTCTTTCCAAAAAGAATGGTATTGTAAACTGATTCGAATTAAATGGAGAATTTTAGAAATACACTTAGAGAATGTTTATTATGGTAACCTTGAATTATCTAGATTTAGTGCTGCTTGATATCTCCGCAGTACTGTTATGAATCCTTTCAATCGCTATCCACTATGAACACCAATGTAAGCTTAATAGAATGCTACGTAGAATTGTGGAAAAACAGTAAGTAGATGTTTGTTATAATTATATAAAATTACATAGTTACTAGGTATTGCTATCTTGTCATTTCTTGAATGAATTCGATCAACCTCTTTCCATAAAGAATGCCATTGTAAACTAATTACAATTAAACGAAGATATTTAGAAAAACACTTAGCGAATGTTTGTTATGGTTACCTTGAAGTGCATAGATTTAGTCCTGCTTGATTAATCTGCAGTACTGCTATGAATCCGTTCAATCGCTTTCCACTCTGAACAGCAATGTCAGCTTAATAAAATGCTATGTAGAATTATGGAAAAACAGTAGGTAGATGTTTGTTATAATTATATAAGATTATATAGTTACAAGGTATTGCTACTAGGTATTGCTATCTCCTCATTACTTGTATGAATCCGATAACGCTCTTTCCACAAAGAATGGTATTGTAAACTGATTGGAATGAAATGGAGAATTATAGAAAAACACTTAGCGAATGTTTGTTATGGTTACCTTGAATTACATAGATTTAGTCCTTCTTGATTAATCTGCCGTACTGCTATGAATCCGTTCAATCGCTTTCCACTATGCACAGTAATGTAAGCTTAATAGAATGCTATGTAGAATTATGGAAAAACAGTAAGTAGATGTTTGTTATAATTATATAAGATTACATATGTACTAGGTATTGCGATCTCCTCATTTCTTGTATGAATTCGATCAACCTCTTTCCATAAAGAATGCCAATGAAAACAGATTAGAATTAACCGAAGAATTTTAGAAAAACACTTTGCGAATGTTTGTTATGGTTTCCTTGACTTACATAGATTTAGTCCTGCTTGATAAATATGCAGTACTGCTATGAATCCAATCAATCGCTGTCCACTATGAACAGCAATGTAAGCTTAAAAGAATGCTATGTAGAATTATGGAAAAACAGTGAGGAGATGTTTGTTATAATTATATAAGATTACATAGTTACTAGGTATTGCTATCTCCTCATTGCTTGTATGAATCCGATAAATCTCTTTCCAAAAAGAATGGTATTGTAAACTGATTCGAATTAAATGGAGAATTTTAGAAATACATTTAGAGAATGTTTATTATGGTTACCTTGAATTACATAGATTTAGACCTGCTTGATTAACCTACAGTACTGTTATGAATTCGTTCAATCGCTTTCCACTATGAACAGCAATGTAAGCTTAATAGAATGTGTAGAATTGTAGAATTCTTAGTAGAATTGTGGAAAAACAGTAAGTAGATGTTTGTTATAATTATATACGATTACATAGTTACTAGGTATTGCTATCTCCTCATTGCTTGTATGAATCCGATAAAGCTCTTTCCACAAAGAATGGTATTGTAAACTGATTAGAATGAAATGGAGAATTATAGAAAAACACTTATAGAATGTTTATTATGGTATCCTTCAATAACATAGATTCATTTCTGCCTACTTTCTTCGCAGTACTAATATGAATCCTTGCAATCGCTATCCATTATCAGCACCAATGTAAGCTTAAGAGAATGCTACGTAGAATTGTGGAAAAACAGTAAGTAGATGTTTGTAATAATTATATAATATAACATAGTTACTAGGTATTGCTATCTCCTCATTGCTTGTATGAATCCGATAAATCTCTTTCCAAAAAGAATGGTATTGTTAACTGATTTGAATTAAATGGAGAATTTTAGAAATACACTTAGAGAATGTTTATTATGGTAACCTTGAATTATCTAGATTTAGTGCTGCTTGATATCTCCGCAGTACTGTTATGAATCCTTTCAATCGCTATCCACTATGAACACCAATGTAAGCTTAATAGAAGGCTACGTAGAATTGTGGAAAAACAATAAGTAGATGTTTGTTATAATTATATAAGATTACATAGTTACTAGGTATTGCTATCTTGTCATTTCCTGAATGAATTCGATCAACCTCTTTCCATAAAGAATGCCATTGTAAACTAATTACAATTAAACGAAGATATTTAGAAAAACACTTAGCGAATGTTTGTTATGGTTACCTTGAATTACATAGATTTAGTCCTGCTTGATTAATCTGCAGTACTTCTATGAATCCGTTCAATCGCTTTCCACTATGAACAGCAAAGTAAGCTTAAAAGAATGCTATGTAGAATTATGGAAAAACAGTAAGTAGATGTTTGTTATACTTATATAAGATTATATAGTTACTAGGTATTGCTAACTCCTCACTGCTTGTATGAATCCGATAAAGCTCTTTCCACAAAGAATGGTATGGTATACTGATTAGAATAAAATGGAGAATTTTAGAAATACACTTATAGAATGTTTATTATGGTTACCTCGAATTACATGGATTCAGTTCTGCTTAATTTCTCCGCAGGACTAATATGAATCCTTTCGATCGCTTTCCACTATGAACACCAATGTAAGCTTAATAGAATGCTACGTAGAATTGTGGAAAAGCAGTAAATAGATGTTTGATATAATTATATAAGATTACATTGCTAGGTATTGCTATCTCCTCATTGCTTGTATGAATCCGATAAAGCTCTTTCCAAAAAGAATGGTATTGTAAACTGATTCGAATTAAACGAAGAATTTTAGAAATACATTTAGAGAATGTTTATTATGGTTACCTGAATTACATAGATTTCGACCTGCTTGATTAACCTACAGTACTGTTATGAATTCGTTCAATCGCTTTCCACTATGAACAGCAATGTAAGCTTAATAGAATGTGTAGAATTGTAGAATTCGTAGTAGAATTGTGGAAAAACAGTAAGTAGATGTTTGTTATAATTATATACGATTACATAGTTACTAGGTATTGCTATCTCCTCATTGCTTGTATGAATCCGATAAAGCTCTTTCCACAAAGAATGGTATTGTAAACTGATTAGAATGAAACGGAGAATTATAGAAAAACACTTATAGAATGTTTATTATGGTATCCTTCAATAACATAGATTCATTTCTGCCAACTTTTTTTGCAGTACTAATATGAATCCTTGCCATCGCTATCCATTGTGAACACCAATGTAAGCTTAAGAGAATGCTACGTAGAATTGTGGAAAGACAGTAAGTAGATGTTTGTAATAATTATATAATATAATTATTATATAATTATTATATATAATATATTATATAATAATTATATACTAGGTATTGCTATCTCCTCATTGCTTGTATGAATCCGATAAATCTCTTTCCAAAAAGAATGGTATGGTATACTGATTCGAATTAAACGGAGAATTTTAGAAATACACTTAGAGAATGTTTATTATGGTAACCTTGAATTACGTAGATTTAGTGCTGCTTGATAACTCCGCAGTACTGTTATGAATCCTTTCAATCGCTATCCACTATGAACACCAATGTAAGCTTAATGGAATGCTACGTAGAATTGTGGAAAAACAGTAAGTAGATGTTTGTTATAATTTAATGATTACATAGTTACTAGGTATTGCTATCTTGTCATTTCTTGTATGAATTCGATCAATCTCTTTCCATAAAGAATGCCATTGTAAACTAATTACAATTAAACGAAGATATTTAGAAAAACACTTAGCGAATGTTTGTTATGGTTACCTTGAATTGCATAGATTTATTCCTGCTTGATTAATCTGCAGTACTGCTATGAATCCGTTCAATCGCTTTCCACTCTGAACAGCAATGTCAGCTTAATAAAATGCTATGTAGAATTATGGAAAAACAGTAAGTAGATGTTTGTTATAATTATATAAGATTACATAGTTACTAGGTATTGCTATCTCCTCGTTGCGTGTATGAATCCAATAAAGCTCTTTCCACAAAGAATGGTATTGTAAACTGATTAGAATGAAACGGAGAATTATAGAAAAACACTTAGCGAATGTTTGTTATGGTTACCTTGAGTTACATAGATTTAGTCCTTCTTGATTAATCTGCAGTACTGCTATGAATCCGTTCAATCGCTTTCCACTATGCACAGTAATGTAACATTAATAGAATATTATGTAGAATTATGGAAAAACAGTAAGTAGATGTTTGTTATAATTATATAGGATTACATAGTTACTAGGTATTGCTATCCTGTCATTTCTTGTATGTATTCGATCAACCTCTTTCCATAAAGAATGCCATTGTAAACTAATTACAATTAAACGAAGATATTTAGAAAAACACTTAGCGAATGTTTGTTATGGTTACCTTGAATTACTTAGATTTAGTCCTTCTGGATTAATCTGCAGTACTGCTATCAATCCGTTCAATCGCTTTCCACTATGAACAGCAATGTAAGCTTAATAGAATGCTATGTAGAATTATGGAAAAACAGTAAGGAGATGTTTGTTATAATTATATAGGATTACATAGTTACTAGGTATTGCTATCCTGTCATTTCTTGTATGTATTCGATCAACCTCTTTCCATAAAGAATGCCATTGTAAACTAATTACAATTAAACGAAGATATTTAGAAAAACACTTAGCGAATGTTTGTTATGGTTACCTTGAATTACTTAGATTTAGTCCTTCTGGATTAATCTGCAGTACTGCTATCAATCCGTTCAATCGCTTTCCACTATGAACAGCAATGTAAGCTTAATAGAATGCTATGTAGAATTATGGAAAAACAGTAAGGAGATGTTTGTTATAATTATATAAGATTACATAGTTACTAGGTATTGCTATCTCCTCATTGCTTGTATGAATCCGATAAAGCTCTTTCCACAAAGAATGCTATTGTAGACTGATTAGAATGAAACAGAGCATTTTAGAAAAACACAGAATGTTTATTATGGTTACCTTGAATTACATAGATTCAGTTCTGCTTAATTTCTCCGCAGGACTAATATGAATCCTTTCAATCGCTATCCATTATGAACACCATTGTAAGCTTAATAGAATGCTACGTAGAATTGTGGAAAAACAGTAAGTAGATCTTTGTTATAATTATATAAGATTACATAGTTACTAGGTATTGCTATCTCCACATTGCTTGTATGAATCCGATAAAGCTCTTTCCACAAAGAATGGTATTGTAAACTAATTAGAATGAAACAGAGATTTTTAGAAAAACACTTATAGAATGTTTATTATGGTTACCTTGAATTATATAGATTCAGTTCTGCCTCATTTCTCCGCAGTACTTATATGAATCCTTCAATCGCTATCCATTATGAACACCAATGTAAGCTTAATAGAATGCTACGTAGAATTGTGGAAAAGCAGTAAATAGATGTTTGATATAATTATATAAGATTACATTACTAGGTATTGCTATCTCCTCATTGCTTGTATGAATCCGATAAAGCTCTTTCCAAAAAGAATGGTATTTTAAACTGATTCGAATTAAACGGAGAATTTTAGAAATACACTTAGAGAATGTTTATTATGGTTACCTTGAATTACATAGATTTAGTCCTGCTTGATTAACCTGCAGTACTGTTATGAATTCGTTCAATCGCTTTCCACTATGAACCGCAATGTAAGCTTAATAGAATGCTACCTAGAATGTGGAAAAACAGTAAGTAGATGTTTGTTATACTTATATAAGATTACATAGTTACTAGGTATTGCTATCTCCTCATTTCTTGTATGAATTCGATCAACCTCTTTCCATAAAGAATGCCAATGTAAACAGATTAGAATTAAACGAAGAATTTTAGAAAAACACTTAGCGAATGTTTGTTATGGTTACCTTGAATTACATAGATTTAGTCCTGCTTGATTAATATGCAGTACTGCTATGAATCCGTTCAATTACTGTCCACTATGAACAGCAATGTAAGCTTAAAAGAATGCTATGTACAGGATCTCTATGCTGTCAACTATAAAGTAATGGATAGTACCATTAAAACACAATTGGAACAGTGGAGCAAATTAAATTTGACTTTGTTAGAAAAAATTGATATGATTAAAACCTTCGTCCTTCCTAAATATTTGTTTCTATTTTATAACCTACCTTGCTAACTACCTCAACTAAGGATTTTGCGGAAAGACAAAAGTTTATTTCTACATTTTTATGGTCAAATAAAAAACCAAGATTTCAATTTAAGTTAATGACAAGACCGATAAAACAGGGGGGGTTGGGCCTACCTAATTTAGAAGCATATTATTTAGCTGCAAATTTAAAAAACATATTAATGTATGCAATAAAGCACTGCGGGAAACCGTGGGTAAAAATTGAGGCATCGTATCCAACAGATGACCATCTATGGGAAGCCATCTGGAACACTCCTAAAGACAGACACTTTACTGTAAACAATAACCCTTACCTAGCTCTGACCTTAAAACTTTGGGATAGACACAAAAAAACTTTAATACCATCCACTTCGCCGATGGCAAGCTTTCTGGGTCAAGCATGGTTTAAACCAGGACGTGAACCAGGGGATTTTAGAATTTGGAGAGAGACAGGAATATACCAATTCCAAAATATCATTAAAAATGGACAAATGCTTACTAAAACACAATTGGAAACGCAATTTAAAGTATCAATCCCATGGTTTCAGTATCAACAAATACATTTTATTTTGCATAACCCCAGAATTGTAGAAGTGATTGACAGGCCGCTAACAACTTTTGAAAACTTGTTGAAAAAGAATACAGAACGAACTAAAACATTAACGTCGACTATATATAACTTAATTAATGCCAAAGACTGGTCTGAGGTTACAACCCAACAGAAAGCTTGGGAGAAAGACTGTGGTATATCCTTCTCATTGGAACAATGGCAATCTATTTGGGAATCTCCACTTTACACCACCTATTCATTAAATGTGAAACTCCAAAACTACAAACTGTTTGCAAGATGGTACTTGACGCCTAAAAAGCTTTTTTTGGCTCACATAAAACCAACTCCAGACTGCTGGAAGGGTTGTAAGCAGGAAGGGTCTTTTATACATTGTTGGTGGCTGTGTCCAGAAATTAATAAATTTTGGAGAGAAATTAAACACATAATTGATATTATTGCAGCAGAAGATATCCCCTTCACACCAGAATCTTTTCTTTTGAATTTTTGGCCCAATTCAAAACTTTCTCATTTGAGAAAGGAATTAATAAGCCTTTTGTTAATGGCGGCAAAGTTACTGATTGCTCAATTCTGGAAAAGAGATGCGTCCCCTACAGTACAACAATGGCTGACTAAGGTATGGGAGGTAGCAGCTTTGGATAAACTGGCAATACAAATAAAAGCAATGGAGATACAAAGGAAGAATAATAACTTTATTGAAAAATGGTTTCCGTTTTTTAATTATATAAATTCAGAAGAGGATCCTCATAAATATGTTCCAAAAAATATATTGATTTTTCATATTATTGAAAATTATATTTAAATGATAGACAACATTTTCTTTGGGTTTATTGACATACAATGCTTTAAAGAATAAGAGGAGAATTATGGTAATCCACGTTCAACTGTAATATACGTGTTCATCTTTCGAAAAATGTTTAGCTGTTAAGAGTGTATTTGAATTATCGAATATTGGTTAAAATTAATAAAAATTTAAAGTTTAAAAAAAAAGAAAGGAAAAGGGGGAGTCAAAGAAAGATGACAGACAAGACAGAACACTGAGTCACTCCCACTCTTAGAGGAAGAAGTAGGTTCAGTACTGGCCTGTTGTAGGTTCTTGTTAGATAGATGTGGTTCCAAGATAGTATTAGTAAAAACACAATTAAAAAATACCTTTAGTTCTTTAAAACTATTTCTTGGATAGCAGTAGTTTTGGGAATTTAGAATTCTCAAAGGTCAATAAAACCATTTGAGCTTGAAAGGTGTTCAAAGATTCCACAGATTTTAGATCTATATATCCAATCTGGTTCCCAAAGAGTTCTTTTATGTGTCTCCTAGCAAGCAAAACAGTTTTCCAAGATGGAGTAGCACCTTAAATTTACAAACAGTAAGCAAGACAAACCTTGGGTGGCTGCCAGACCAGCTGACTGGAGTCTTTTGATTCACATCTATGCTGCTGTATAGAAATAATTACAGGCTTCAAGGCTGCTCCTTTTTGTCTAGAATTAACTAGTGATTTAAATTCAACTGATAAAACTGGCCTAGACAAGATAGTGGTCTTAGAACCATTTCTATTATCACAAAGATCAGAGATCATTCTAGAAATATCTGAGATCAGAGATTCATTCTAGAAATATCCTCAGAGCACTGAGTCTTCTCTCATGTTTCTTCCTATCTGAAGCAGGTATGAGCCATTGTCTAATGAATCTGGTGGATCGCCCAGATTGATGGGGCTGGTGGCTGGGGCTATCATAATTTTGGGTAAGGGCAATGATGAATATGATAGCATAGGGGCTATCATAATTTTCGGTAAGGGCAATGATGAATATCTGATTGGTTCTTCTGTGGTGTTGTCTTGACTGCCTTTCTGTCCAGTGTAATTTTTCACTCAGTTTCGTCCATTTTGGATCCTGTCTATATTTTTGTTTCATTATTTTATGCCATTAAAGGTTTTTTAAAATGTTTAAAAAAAAAAGAATGCTATGTAGAATTATGGAAAAACAGTAAGGCGATGTTTGTTATATTTATATAAGATTACATAGCTACTAGGTATTGCTATCTCCTCGTTGCTTGTATGAATCCGATAAAGCTCTTTCCACAAAGAATGATATTGTAAACTGATTAGAATGAAACGGAGAATTATAGAAAAACACTTAGCGAATGTTTGTTATGGTTACCTTGAATTACATAGATTTAGTCCTTCTTGATTAATCTGCAGTACTGCTATGAATCCGTTCAATCGCTTTCCACTATGAACAGTAATGTAAGCTTAATAGAATGTTATGTAGAATTATGGAAAAACAGTAAGTAGATGTTTGTTATGATTATATAAGATTACATAGTTACTAGGTATTGCTAAATCCTCATTTCTTGTATGAATTCGATCAATCTCTTTCCATAAAGAATGCCATTGTAAACTAATTACAATTAAACGAAGATATTTAGAAAAACACTTAGCGAATGTTTGGTTTGGTTACCTTGAATTGCATAGATTTAGTCCTGCTTGATTAATCTGCAGTACTGCTATGAATCCGTTCAATCGCTTTCCACTCTGAACAGCAATGTCAGCTTAATAAAATGCTATGTGGAATTATGGAAAAACAGTAAGTAGATGTTTGTTATACTTATATAAGATTATATAGTTACTAGGTATTGCTGTCTCCTCATTGCTTGTATGAATCCGATAAAGCTCTTTCCACAAAGAATGGTATTGTAAACTGATTAGAATGAAACGGAGAATTATAGAAAAACACTTAGCGAATGTTTGTTATGGTTACCTTGAATTACATAGATTTAGTCCTGCTTGATAAATATGCAGTACTGCTATGAATCCGATCAATCGCTGTCCACTATGAACAGCAATGTAAGCTTAAAAGAATGCTATGTAGAATTATGGAAAAACAGTAAGGAGATGTTTATTATACTTATATAAGATTATATAGTTACTAGGTGTTGCTATCTCCTCATTGCTTGTAAGAATCCGATAAAGCTCTTTCCACAAAGAATGGTATTGTAAACTGATTAGAATGAAATGGAGAATTTTAGAAATACACTTACAGAATGTTTATTGTGGTCACCTCGAAATACATAGATTCAGTTCTGCTTAATTTCTCCGCAGGACTAATATGAATCCGTTCAATCTCTTTCCACTATGAACACCAATGTAAGCTTAAGAGAATGCGATGTCGAATTATGGAAAAACAGTAAGTAGATGTTTGTTATAATTATATAAGATTACATAGTTACTAGGTATTGCTATCTCCTCATTGCTTGTATGAATTCGATCAACCTCTTTCCATAAAGAATGCCAAGGTAAACAGATTAGAATTGAACGAAGAATTATAGAAAAACACTTAGCGAATGTTTATGATGGTTACCTTGAATTACATAGATTCAGTTCTGCCTACTTTCTTCGCAGTACTGATATGAATCCTTGCAATCGCTATCCACTATGAACACCATTGTAAGCTTAAGAGAATGCGATGTAGAATTGTGGAAAAACAGTAAGTAGATGTTTGTTATAATTATATAATATAATATAGTTACTAGGTATAGCTATCTCCTCATTGCTTGTATGAATCCGATAAATCTCTTTCCAAAAAGAATGGTATTGTAAACTGATTCGAATTAACCGGAGAATTTTAGAAATACAGTTGGAGAATGTTTATTATGGTAACCTTGAATTACCTAGATTTAGTGCTGCTTGATATCTCTGCAGTACTGTTATGAATCCTTTCAATCGCTATCCACTATGAACACCAATGTAAGCTTAATAGAATGCTACGTAGAATTGTGGAAAAACAGTAAGTAGATGTTTGTTATAATTATATAAGATTACATAGTTACTAGGTATTGCTTTCTCCTCTTTTCTTGTATGAATTCGATCAACCTCTTACCATAAAGAATGCCATTGTAAAATAATTACAATCAAACGAAGATATTTAGAAAAACACTTAGCGAAGGTTTGTTATGGTTACCTTGAATTGCATAGATTTAGTCCTGCTTGATTCATCTGCAGTACTGCTATGAATCCATTCAATCGCTTTCCACTATGAACAGCAATGTCAGCTTAATAGAATGCTATGTAGAATTATGGAAAAACAGTAAGTAGATGTTTGTTATACTTATATAAGATTATATAGTTACTAGGTATTGCTATCTCCTCATTGCTTATATGAATCCGATAAAGCTCTTTCCACAAAGAATGGTATTGTAAACTGATTACAATTATACGAAGATACTTAGAAAAAAAACTTAGAGAATGTTTATTATAATATCCTTGAATTACATCGATGCAGTTCTGCTTAATTTCAACGCAGTACTATTATGAAAACTTTCAATCGCTCTCCATTATGAACACCCATGTAAGCTTAATAGAATGCTACGTAGAATTGTGGAAAAACAGTAACTAGATGTTTGTTATAATTATATCATATTACATAGTTACTAGGTATTGCTCCTCATTATTGCTCCTGATTAGAATGAAATGGAGAATTATAGAAAAACACTTAGAGAATGTTTATTATGGTATCCTTGAATTACCTAGATTCAGTTCTGCCTAATTTCTCCGCAGTACTAATATGAGTCCTTTAAATCGCTATCCATTATGAACACCAATGTAAGCTTAATAGAATGCTACGTAGAATTGTGGAAAAACAGTAATTAGATGTTTATTATAATTATATAATATAACATAGTTACTAGGTATTGCTATCTCCTCATTTCTTGTATGAATCCGATAAATCTCTTTCCACAAAGAATGGTATTGTAAACTGATTCGAATTAAACGTAGAATTTTAGAAATACACTTAGAGAATGTTTATTATGGTTACCTCGAATTACATAGATTAAGTTCTGCTTAATTTCTCCGCAGGACTAATATGAAGCCTTTCAATCGCTTTCCACTATGAACACAAATGTAAGCTTAAGAGAATGCGATGTAGAATTATGGAAAAACATTAAGTAGATGTTTGTTATAATTATATAAGATTACATAGTTACTAGGTATTGCTATCTCCACATTTCTTGTATGAATTCGATCAACCTCTTTCCATAAAGAATGCCAATGTAAACAGATTAGAATTAAACGAAGAATTTTAGAAAAACACTCAGCGAATGTTTGTTATGGTTACCTTGAATTACATAGATTTAGTCCTCTTTCATTAATATGCAGTACTGCTATGAATCCGTTCATTCGCTGTCCACTATGAACAGCAATGTAAGCTTAAAAGAATGCTATGTAGAATTATGGAAAAACAGTAAGTAGATGTTTGTTATACTTATATAAGATTATATAGTTAATAGGTATTGCTATCTCCTCATTGCTTGTATTAATTCGATAAAGCTCTTTCCACAAAGAATGGTATTGTAAACTGATTCGAATGAAATGGAGAATTTTAGAAATACACTTATAGAGTGTTTATTATGGTTACCTCGAATTACATAGATTAAGTTCTGCTTAATTTCTCCGCAGGACTTATATTTATCTTTTCAATCGCTTTCCACTATGTACAGCAATGTAAGCTTAATAGAATGCTACGTAGAATAGTGGAAAAACAGTAAGTAGATGTTTGTTATAATTATATAAGATTACATAGTTACTAGGTATTGCTATCTCCTCATCGCTCTTCTGAATCCCATGAATCTCTTTCCACAAAGAATGGTATTGTAAACTGATTCGAATGAAAGGGAGAATTTTAGAAATACACTTAGAGAATGTTTATTATGGAAACCCTGAATTACCTAGATTTAGTGCTGCTTGATATCTCTGCGGTACGAATCCTTTCAAACGCTATCGACTATGAACAACAATGTAACCTTAATAGAATGCTACGTAGAATAGTGGAAAAACAGTAAGTAGATGTTTGTTATAATTATATAAGATTACATAGTTACTAGGTATTGCTATCTCCTCGTCACTTGTATGAATCCGATAAAGCTCTTTCCACAAAGAATGGTATTGTAAACTGATTAGAATGAAACGGAGAATTATAGAAAAACACTTAGAGAATGTTTATTATGGTAACCTTGAATTCCCTAGAATTAGTGCTGCTTGATATCTCCGCAGTACTGTTAAGAATCCTTTCAATCGCTTTCCAAATGAACAGCAATGTAAGCTTAATAGAATGCTATGTAGAATTATGGAAAAACAGTAAGTAGATGTGTGTTATAATTATATACGATTACATAGTTACTAGGTATTGCTATCTCCTCATTGCTTTTATGAATCCGATAAAGCTCTTTCCACAAAGAATGGTATTGTAAACTGATTAGAATGAAACGGAGAATTATAGAAAAACAGAGAATGTTTATTATGGTAACTTTGAATTCCCTAGATTTAGTGCTGCTTGATATCTCCGCAGTACTGTTATGAATCCTTTCAATCGCTATCCACTATGAACACCAATGTAACCTTTATAGAATGCTACGTAGAATTGTGAAAAAACAGTAAGTAGATGTTTGTTATAATTATATAAGATTACATGGTTACTAGGTATTGCTATCTTGTCATTTCTTGTATGAATTCGATCAACCTCTTTACATAAAGAATGCCAATGTAAACTGATTAGAATTAAACGAAGAATTTTAGAAAAACACTTAGCGAATGTTTGTTAGGGTTACCTTGAATTACATAGATTTTGTCCTGCTTGATCAATATGCAGTACTGCTATGAATCCGTTCAATCGCTGTCCACTATAAACAGCGATGTAAGCTTAAAAGAATGCTATGTAGAATTATGGAAAAACAGTAAGTAGATGTTTGTTATAATTATATAAGATTACATAGTTACTAGGTATTGCTATCTCCTCGTTGCTTGTATGAATCCGATAAAGCTCTTTCCACAAAGAATGGTATTGTAAACTGATTAGAATTAACCGGAGAATTTTAGAAAAACACTTAGAGAATGTTTATTATGGTAACCTTGAATTCCCTAGATTTAGTGCTGCTTGATATCTCTGCAGTACTGTTATGAATCGTTTCAATCGCTATCCACTATGAACACCAATTTAAGCTTAATAGAATGCTACGTAGAATTGTGGAAAAACAGTAAGTAGATGTTTGTTATAATTATATACGATTACATAGTTACTAGGTATTGCTGTCTTGTCATTTCTTGTATGAATTCGATCAATCTCTTTCCATAAAGAATGGTATTGTAAACTGATTAGAATGAAATGGAGAATTATAGAAAAATACTTAGAGAATGTTTATTATGGTAACCTTGAATTCCCTAGATTTAGTGCTGCTTGATATCTCCGCAGTACTGTTTTGAATCCTTTCAATCGCTATCCACTATAAACACCAATGTAACCTTAATAGAATGCTACGTAGAATTGTGGAAAAACAGTAAGTAGTTTTTTGTTATAATTATATACGATTACATAGTTACTAGGTATTGCTATCTTGTCATTTCTTGTATGAATTCGATCAACCTCTTTACATAAAAAAATGCCAATGTAAACAGATTAGAATTAAATGAAGAATTTTAGAAAAACACTTAGCGAATGTTTGTTAGGGTTACCTTGAATTACATAGATTTAGTCCTGCTTGATCAATATGCAGTACTGCTATGAATCCGTTCAATCGCTGTCCTCTAATAACAGCGATGTAAGCTTAAAAGAATGCTATGTAGAATTATGGAAAAACAGTAAGTAGATGTGTGTTATAATTATATACGATTACATAGTTACTAGGTATTGCTATCTCCTCATTGCTTTTATGAATCCGATAAAGCTCTTTCCACAAAGAATGGTATTGTAAACTGATTAGAATGAAACGGAGAATTATAGAAAAACAGAGAATGTTTATTATGGTAACTTTGAATTCCCTAGATTCAGTGCTGCTTGATATCTCCGCAGTACTGTTATGAATCTTTTCAATCGCTATCCACTATGAACACCAATGTAACCTTTATAGAATGCTACGTAGAATTGTGAAAAAACAGTAAGTAGATGTTTGTTATAATTATATAAGATTACATAGTTACTAGGTATTGCTATCTTGTCATTTCTTGTATGAATTCGATCAACCTCTTTACATAAAGAATGCCAATGTAAACTGATTAGAATTAAACGAAGAATTTTAGAAAAACACTTAGCGAATGTTTGTTAGGGTTACCTTGAATTACATAGATTTTGTTCTGCTTGATCAATATGCAGTACTGCTATGAATCCGTTCAATCGCTGTCCACTATAAACAGCGATGTAAGCTTAAAAGAATGCTATGTAGAATTATGGAAAAACAGTAAGTAGATGTTTGTTATAATTATATAAGATTACATAGTTACTAGGTATTGCTATCTCCTCGTTGCTTGTATGAATCCGATAAAGCTCTTTCCACAAAGAATGGTATTGTAAACTGATTAGAATTAACCGGAGAATTTTAGAAAAACACTTAGAGAATGTTTATTATGGTAACCTTGAATTCCCTAGATTTAGTGCTGCTTGATATCTCTGCAGTACTGTTATGAATCGTTTCAATCGCTATCCACTATGAACACCAATTTAAGCTTAATAGAATGCTACGTAGAATTGTGGAAAAACAGTAAGTAGATGTTTGTTATAATTATATACGATTACATAGTTACTAGGTATTGCTGTCTTGTCATTTCTTGTATGAATTCGATCAATCTCTTTCCATAAAGAATGGTATTGTAAACTGATTAGAATGAAATGGAGAATTATAGAAAAATACTTAGAGAATGTTTATTATGGTAACCTTGAATTCCCTAGATTTAGTGCTGCTTGATATCTCCGCAGTACTGTTTTGAATCCTTTCAATCGCTATCCACTATAAACACCAATGTAACCTTAATAGAATGCTACGTAGAATTGTGGAAAAACAGTAAGTAGTTTTTTGTTATAATTATATACGATTACATAGTTACTAGGTATTGCTATCTTGTCATTTCTTGTATGAATTCGATCAACCTCTTTACATAAAAAAATGCCAATGTAAACAGATTAGAATTAAATGAAGAATTTTAGAAAAACACTTAGCGAATGTTTGTTAGGGTTACCTTGAATTACATAGATTTAGTCCTGCTTGATCAATATGCAGTACTGCTATGAATCCGTTCAATCGCTGTCCTCTAATAACAGCGATGTAAGCTTAAAAGAATGCTATGTAGAATTATGGAAAAACAGTAAGTAGATGTGTGTTATAATTATATACGATTACATAGTTACTAGGTATTGCTATCTCCTCATTGCTTTTATGAATCCGATAAAGCTCTTTCCACAAAGAATGGTATTGTAAACTGATTAGAATGAAACGGAGAATTATAGAAAAACAGAGAATGTTTATTATGGTAACTTTGAATTCCCTAGATTCAGTGCTGCTTGATATCTCCGCAGTACTGTTATGAATCTTTTCAATCGCTATCCACTATGAACACCAATGTAACCTTTATAGAATGCTACGTAGAATTGTGAAAAAACAGTAAGTAGATGTTTGTTATAATTATATAAGATTACATAGTTACTAGGTATTGCTATCTTGTCATTTCTTGTATGAATTCGATCAACCTCTTTACATAAAGAATGCCAATGTAAACTGATTAGAATTAAACGAAGAATTTTAGAAAAACACTTAGCGAATGTTTGTTAGGGTTACCTTGAATTACATAGATTTTGTTCTGCTTGATCAATATGCAGTACTGCTATGAATCCGTTCAATCGCTGTCCACTATAAACAGCGATGTAAGCTTAAAAGAATGCTATGTAGAATTATGGAAAAACAGTAAGTAGATGTTTGTTATAATTATATAAGATTACATAGTTACTAGGTATTGCTATCTCCTCGTTGCTTGTATGAATCCGATAAAGCTCTTTCCACAAAGAATGGTATTGTAAACTGATTAGAATTAACCGGAGAATTTTAGAAAAACACTTAGAGAATGTTTATTATGGTAACCTTGAATTCCCTAGATTTAGTGCTGCTTGATATCTCTGCAGTACTGTTATGAATCGTTTCAATCGCTATCCACTATGAACACCAATTTAAGCTTAATAGAATGCTACGTAGAATTGTGGAAAAACAGTAAGTAGATGTTTGTTATAATTATATACGATTACATAGTTACTAGGTATTGCTGTCTTGTCATTTCTTGTATGAATTCGATCAATCTCTTTCCATAAAGAATGGTATTGTAAACTGATTAGAATGAAATGGAGAATTATAGAAAAATACTTAGAGAATGTTTATTATGGTAACCTTGAATTCCCTAGATTTAGTGCTGCTTGATATCTCCGCAGTACAGTTTTGAATCCTTTCAATCGCTATCCACTATAAACACCTATGTAACCTTAATAGAATGCTACGTAGAATTGTGGAAAAACAGTAAGTAGTTTTTTGTTATAATTATATACGATTACATAGTTGCTAGGTATTGCTATCTTGTCATTTCTTGTATGAATTCTATCAACCTCTTTACATAAAAAAATGCCAATGTAAACAGATTAGAATTAAATGAAGAATTTTAGAAAAACACTTAGCGAATGTTTGTTAGGGTTACCTTGAATTACATAGATTTAGTCCTGCTTGATCAATATGCAGTACTGCTATGAATCCGTTCAATCGCTGTCCTCTAATAACAGCGATGTAAGCTTAAAAGAATGCTATGTAGAATTATGGAAAAACAGTAAGTAGATGTTTGTTATAATTATATAAGATTACATAGTTACTAGGTATTGCTATCTCCACATCGCTCTTCTGAATCCGATGAATCTCTTTCCACAAAGAATGGTATTGTTAACTGATTCGAATGAAAGGGAGAATTTTAGAAATACACTTAGAGAATTTTTATTATGGTAACCCTGAATTACCTAGATTTAGTGCTGCTTGATATCTCTGCGGTACTATGAATCCTTTCAAACGCTATCGACTATGATCACCAATGTAAGCTTAATAGAATGCTACGTAGAATTGTGAAAAAACAGTAAGTAGATGTTTGTTATAATTATATAAGATTACATAGTTACTAGGTATTGCTATCTCCTCGTTGCTTGTATGAATCCGATAAAGCTCTTTCCACAAAGAATGGTATTGTAAACTGATTAGAATGAAACGGAGAATTATAGAAAAACACTTAGAGAATGTTTATTATGGTAACCTTGAATTCCCTAGAATTAGTGCTGCTTGATATCTCCGCAGTACTGTTAAGAATCCTTTCAATCGCTATCCACTATGAACACCAATGTAACCTTTATAGAATGCTACGTAGAATAGTGGAAAAACAGTAAGTAGATGTTTGTTATAATTATATAAGATTACATAGTTACTAGGTATTGCTATCTTGTCATTTCTTGTATGAATTCGATCAACCTCTTTACATAAAGAATGCCAATGTAAACAGATTAGAATTAAACGAAGAATTTTAGAAAACCACTTAGCGAATGTTTGTTATGGTTACCTTGAATTACATAGATTTAATCATGCTTGATCAATATGCAGTACTGCTATGAATCCGTTCAATCGCGGTCCACTAATAACAGCGATGTAAGCTTAAAAGAATGCTATCTAGAATTATGGAAAAACAGTAAGTAGATCTTTGTTATAATTATATAAGATTACATAGATACTAGGTATTGCTATCTCCTCGTTGCTTGTATGAATCCGAAAAAATTCTTTCCACAAAGAATGGTATTTAAACTGATTAGAATGAAACGGAGAAGTATAGAAAAACACTTAGAGAATATTTATTATGGTAACTTTGAATTCCCTAGATTCCCTAGATATCTCCGCAGTACTGTTATGAATCCTTTCAATTGCTATCCACTATGAACACCAATGTAACCTTTATAGAATGCTACGTAGAATTGTGAAAAAACAGTAAGTAGATGTTTGTTATAATTATATAAGATTACATAGTTACTAGGTATTGCTATCTCCTCATTTCTTGTATGAATTCGATCAACCTCTTTCCATAAAGAATGCCAATGTAAACAGATTAGAATTAAACGAAGAATTTTAGAAAAACACTTAGCGAATATTTGTTATGGTTACCTTGAATTACATAGATTTAGTCCTGCTTGATCAATATGCAGTACTACTATGAATCCGTTCAATCGCTGTCCACTAATAACAGCTATGTAAGCTTAAAAGAATGCTATGTAGAATTATGGAAAAACAGTAAGTAGATGTTTGTTATAATTATATAAGATTACATAGTTACTAGGTATTGCTATCTCCTCGTTGCTTGTATGAATCCGATAAAGCTCTTTCCACAAAGAATGGTATTGTAAACTGATTAGAATGAAACGGAGAATTATAGAAAAACACTTAGATAATGTTTATTATGGTTACCTCGAATTACATAGATTCAGTTCTGCTTAATTTCTCCGCAGGACTAATCCTTACAATCGCTTTCCACTATGAACACCAATGTAAGCTTAAGAGAATGCGTTGTAGAATTATGGAAAAACATTAAGTAGATGTTTGTTATAATTATATAAGATTACATAGTTACTAGGTATTGCTATCTCCTCATTGCTTGTATGAATCCGATAAAGCTATTTCCACAAAGAATGGTATTGTAACCTGATTAGAATGAAATGGAGAATTATAGAAAAACACTTAGAGAATGTTTATTATGGTATCCTTGAATTACATAGATTCAGTTCTGCCTACGTTCTTCGCAGTACTAATATGAATCCTTGCAATCGCTATCGATTAGGAACACCATTGTAAGCTTAAGAGAATGCTACGTAGAATTGTGGAAAAACAATTAGAAATACACTTATAGAATGTTTATTATGGTTACCTCGAATTACATAGATTCAGTTCTGCTTAATTTCTCCGCAGGACTAATATGAATCCTTTCAATCGCTTTCCACTATGACCACCAATGTAAGCGTAAGAGAATGCGATGTAGAATTATGGAAAAACATTAAGTAGATGTTCGTTATAATTATATAAGATTACATAGTTACTAGGTATTGCTATCTCCTCATTGCTTGTATGAATCCGATAAAGCTCTTTCCACAAAGAATGGTATTGTAAACTGATTAGAATGAAATGGAGAATTTTAGAAATACACTTATAGAATGTTTATTATGGTTACCTCGAATTACAAGGATTCAGTTCTGCTTAATTTCTCCGCAGGACTAATATGAATCCTTTCAATCGCTTTCCAGTATGAACACCAATGTAAGCTTAAGAGAATGCGTTGTAGAATTATGGAAAAACATTAAGTAGATGTTTGGTATAATTATATAAGATTACATAGTTACTAGGTATTGCTATCTCCTCATTGCTTGTATGAATCCGATAAAGCTATTTCCACAAAGAATGGTATTGTAACCTGATTAGAATGAAATGGAGAATTATAGAAAAACACTTAGAGAATGTTTATTATGGTATCCTTGAATTACATAGATTCAGTTCTGCCTACGTTCTTCGCAGTACTAATATGAATCCTTGCAATCACTATCCATTACGAACACCATTGTAAGCTTAAGAGAATGCTACGTAGAATTGTGGGAAAACAGTAAGTAGATGTTTGTTATAATTATATAATATAACATAGTTACTAGGTATTGCTATCTCCTCATTGCTTGTATGAATCCGATAAAGCTCTTTTTACAAAGAATGGTATTGTAACCTTAGAATGAAACGGAGAATTATGGAAAAAGACTTAGAGAATGTTTATTATGGTATCCCTGAATTATCTAGATTCAGGTCTGCCTAATTTCTCCGCAGTACTAATATGAATCCTTTCAATCGCTATCCATTATGAACACCAATGTAAGCTTAATAGAATGCTACGTAGAATTGTGGAAAAACAGTAAGTAGATGTTTGTTATAATTATATAAGATTACATAGACGCTAGGTATTGCTATCTCCTCATTTCTTGTATGAATTCGATCAACCTCTTTCCATAAAGAATGCAATTGTAAACTAATTACAATTAAACGAAGATATTTAGAAAAACACTTAGCGAAGGTTTGTTATGGTTACCTTGAATTGCATAGATTTAGTCCTGCTTGATTAATATGCAATACTGCTATGAATCCATTCAATCGCTGTCCACTATGAACAGCAATGTAAGCTTAAAAGAATGCTATGTAGAATTATGGAAAAACAGTAAGTAGATGTTTGTTATACTTATATAAGATTATATAGTTACTAGGTATTGCTATCTCCTCATTGCTTGTAAGAATCCGATAAAGCTCTTTCCACAAAGAATGGTATTGTAAACTGATTAGAATGAAATGGAGAATTTTAGAAATACACTTACAGAATGTTTATTATGGTTACCTCGAATTACATAGATTCAGTTCTGCTTAATTTCTCCGCAGGACTAATCCTTACAATCGCTTTCCACTATGAACACCAATGTAAGCTTAAGAGAATGCTACGTAGAATTGTGGAAAAACAATTAGAAATACACTTATAGAATGTTTATTATGGTTACCTCGAATTAGGTAGATTCAGTTCTGCTTAATTTCTCCGCAGGACTAATATGACTCCTTTCAATCGCTTTCCACTATGACCACCAATGTAAGCGTAAGAGAATGCGATGTAGAATTATGGAAAAACATTAAGTAGATGTTTGTTATAATTATATAAGATTACATAGTTACTAGGTATTGCTATCTCCTCAATTCTTGTATGACTCCGATAAAGCTCTTTTTACAAAGAATGGTATTGTAACCTGATTAGAATGAAATGGAGAATTATAGAAAAAGACTTAGAGAATGTTTATTATGGTATCCCTGAATTACCTAGATTCAGTTCTGCCTAATTTCTCCGCAGTACTAATATGAATCCTTTCAATCGCTATCCATTATGAACACCAATGTACGCTTAATAGAATGCTACGTAGAATTGTGGAAAAACAGTAAGTAGATGTTTGTTATAATTATATAATATTACATAGACACTAGGTATTGCTATCTCCTCATTTCTTGTATGAATTCGATCAACCTCTTTCCATAAAGAATGCCATTGTAAACTAATTACAATTAAACGAAGATATTTAGAAAAACACTTAGCGAATGTTTGTTAGGGTTACCTTGAATTACATAGATTTAGTCCTGCTTGATCAATATGCAGTACTGCTATGAATCCGTTCAATCGCTGTCCTCTAATAACAGCGATGTAAGCTTAAAAGAATGCTATGTAGAATTATGGAAAAACAGTAAGTAGATGTTTGTTATAATTATATAAGATTACATAGTTACTAGGTATTGCTATCTCCACATCGCTCTTCTGAATCCGATGAATCTCTTTCCACAAAGAATGGTATTGTTAACTGATTCGAATGAAAGGGAGAATTTTAGAAATACACTTAGAGAATTTTTATTATGGTAACCCTGAATTACCTAGATTTAGTGCTGCTTGATATCTCTGCGGTACTATGAATCCTTTCAAACGCTATCGACTATGATCACCAATGTAAGCTTAATAGAATGCTACGTAGAATTGTGAAAAAACAGTAAGTAGATGTTTGTTATAATTATATAAGATTACATAGTTACTAGGTATTGCTATCTCCTCGTTGCTTGTATGAATCCGATAAAGCTCTTTCCACAAAGAATGGTATTGTAAACTGATTAGAATGAAACGGAGAATTATAGAAAAACACTTAGAGAATGTTTATTATGGTAACCTTGAATTCCCTAGAATTAGTGCTGCTTGATATCTCCGCAGTACTGTTAAGAATCCTTTCAATCGCTATCCACTATGAACACCAATGTAACCTTTATAGAATGCTACGTAGAATAGTGGAAAAACAGTAAGTAGATGTTTGTTATAATTATATAAGATTACATAGTTACTAGGTATTGCTATCTTGTCATTTCTTGTATGAATTCGATCAACCTCTTTACATAAAGAATGCCAATGTAAACAGATTAGAATTAAACGAAGAATTTTAGAAAACCACTTAGCGAATGTTTGTTATGGTTACCTTGAATTACATAGATTTAATCATGCTTGATCAATATGCAGTACTGCTATGAATCCGTTCAATCGCGGTCCACTAATAACAGCGATGTAAGCTTAAAAGAATGCTATCTAGAATTATGGAAAAACAGTAAGTAGATCTTTGTTATAATTATATAAGATTACATAGATACTAGGTATTGCTATCTCCTCGTTGCTTGTATGAATCCGAAAAAATTCTTTCCACAAAGAATGGTATTTAAACTGATTAGAATGAAACGGAGAAGTATAGAAAAACACTTAGAGAATATTTATTATGGTAACTTTGAATTCCCTAGATTCCCTAGATATCTCCGCAGTACTGTTATGAATCCTTTCAATTGCTATCCACTATGAACACCAATGTAACCTTTATAGAATGCTACGTAGAATTGTGAAAAAACAGTAAGTAGATGTTTGTTATAATTATATAAGATTACATAGTTACTAGGTATTGCTATCTCCTCATTTCTTGTATGAATTCGATCAACCTCTTTCCATAAAGAATGCCAATGTAAACAGATTAGAATTAAACGAAGAATTTTAGAAAAACACTTAGCGAATATTTGTTATGGTTACCTTGAATTACATAGATTTAGTCCTGCTTGATCAATATGCAGTACTACTATGAATCCGTTCAATCGCTGTCCACTAATAACAGCTATGTAAGCTTAAAAGAATGCTATGTAGAATTATGGAAAAACAGTAAGTAGATGTTTGTTATAATTATATAAGATTACATAGTTACTAGGTATTGCTATCTCCTCGTTGCTTGTATGAATCCGATAAAGCTCTTTCCACAAAGAATGGTATTGTAAACTGATTAGAATGAAACGGAGAATTATAGAAAAACACTTAGATAATGTTTATTATGGTTACCTCGAATTACATAGATTCAGTTCTGCTTAATTTCTCCGCAGGACTAATCCTTACAATCGCTTTCCACTATGAACACCAATGTAAGCTTAAGAGAATGCGTTGTAGAATTATGGAAAAACATTAAGTAGATGTTTGTTATAATTATATAAGATTACATAGTTACTAGGTATTGCTATCTCCTCATTGCTTGTATGAATCCGATAAAGCTATTTCCACAAAGAATGGTATTGTAACCTGATTAGAATGAAATGGAGAATTATAGAAAAACACTTAGAGAATGTTTATTATGGTATCCTTGAATTACATAGATTCAGTTCTGCCTACGTTCTTCGCAGTACTAATATGAATCCTTGCAATCGCTATCGATTAGGAACACCATTGTAAGCTTAAGAGAATGCTACGTAGAATTGTGGAAAAACAATTAGAAATACACTTATAGAATGTTTATTATGGTTACCTCGAATTACATAGATTCAGTTCTGCTTAATTTCTCCGCAGGACTAATATGAATCCTTTCAATCGCTTTCCACTATGACCACCAATGTAAGCGTAAGAGAATGCGATGTAGAATTATGGAAAAACATTAAGTAGATGTTCGTTATAATTATATAAGATTACATAGTTACTAGGTATTGCTATCTCCTCATTGCTTGTATGAATCCGATAAAGCTCTTTCCACAAAGAATGGTATTGTAAACTGATTAGAATGAAATGGAGAATTTTAGAAATACACTTATAGAATGTTTATTATGGTTACCTCGAATTAGGTAGATTCAGTTCTGCTTAATTTCTCCGCAGGACTAATATGACTCCTTTCAATCGCTTTCCACTATGACCACCAATGTAAGCGTAAGAGAATGCGATGTAGAATTATGGAAAAACATTAAGTAGATGTTTGTTATAATTATATAAGATTACATAGTTACTAGGTATTGCTATCTCCTCAATTCTTGTATGACTCCGATAAAGCTCTTTTTACAAAGAATGGTATTGTAACCTGATTAGAATGAAATGGAGAATTATAGAAAAAGACTTAGAGAATGTTTATTATGGTATCCCTGAATTACCTAGATTCAGTTCTGCCTAATTTCTCCGCAGTACTAATATGAATCCTTTCAATCGCTATCCATTATGAACACCAATGTACGCTTAATAGAATGCTACGTAGAATTGTGGAAAAACAGTAAGTAGATGTTTGTTATAATTATATAAGATTACATAGACACTAGGTATTGCTATCTCCTCATTTCTTGTATGAATTCGATCAACCTCTTTCCATAAAGAATGCCATTGTAAACTAATTACAATTAAACGAAGATATTTAGAAAAACACTTAGCGAAGGTTTGTTATGGTTACCTTGAATTGCATGGATTTAGTCCTGCTTGATTAATATGCAATACAGCTATGAATCCATTCAATCGCTGTTCACTATGAACAGCAATGTAAGCTTAAAAGAATGCTATGTAGAATTATGGAAAAACAGTAAGTAGATGTTTGTTATACTTATATAAGATTATATAGTCACTAGGTATTGCTATCTCCTCTTGTTTGTATGAATCCGATAGAGCTCTTTCCACAAAGAATGGTATTGTAAACTGATTAGAATGAAACGGAGAATTATAGAAAAAGACTTAGAGAATGTTTATTATGGTATCCCTGAATTACATAGATTCAGTTCTGCCTACTTTCTTCGCAGTACTAATATGAATCCTTGCAATCGCTATCCATTATGAACACCATTGTAAGCTTAAGAGAATGCGATGTCGAATTATGGAAAAACAGTAAGTAGATGTTTGTTATAATTATATAAGATTACATAGTTACTAGGTATTGCTATCTCCTCATTGCTTGTATGAATTCGATCAACCTCTTTCCATAAAGAATGCCAAGGTAAACAGATTAGAATTGAACGAAGAATTATAGAAAAACACTTATAGAATGTTTATGATGGTTACCTTGAATTACATAGATTCAGTTCTGCCTACTTTCTTCGCAGTACTGATATGAATCCTTGCAATCGCTATCCACTATGAACACCATTGTAAGCTTAAGAGAATGCGATGTAGAATTGTGGAAAAACAGTAAGTAGATGTTTGTTATAATTATATAATATAATATAGTTACTAGGTATAGCTATCTCCTCATTGCTTGTATGAATCCGATAAATCTCTTTCCAAAAAGAATGGTATTGTAAACTGATTCGAATTAACCGGAGAATTTTAGAAATACAGTTGGAGAATGTTTATTATGGTAACCTTGAATTACCTAGATTTAGTGCTGCTTGATATCTCTGCAGTACTGTTATGAATCCTTTCAATCGCTATCCACTATGAACACCAATGTAAGCTTAATAGAATGCTACGTAGAATTGTGGAAAAACAGTAAGTAGATGTTTGTTATAATTATATAAGATTACATAGTTACTAGGTATTGCTTTCTCCTCTTTTCTTGTATGAATTCGATCAACCTCTTACCATAAAGAATGCCATTGTAAAATAATTACAATCAAACGAAGATATTTAGAAAAACACTTAGCGAAGGTTTGTTATGGTTACCTTGAATTGCATAGATTTAGTCCTGCTTGATTCATCTGCAGTACTGCTATGAATCCATTCAATCGCTTTCCACTATGAACAGCAATGTCAGCTTAATAGAATGCTATGTAGAATTATGGAAAAACAGTAAGTAGATGTTTGTTATACTTATATAAGATTATATAGTTACTAGGTATTGCTATCTCCTCATTGCTTATATGAATCCGATAAAGCTCTTTCCACAAAGAATGGTATTGTAAACTGATTACAATTATACGAAGATACTTAGAAAAAAACTTAGAGAATGTTTATTATAGTATCCTTGAATTACATCGATGCAGTTCTGCTTAATTTCAACGCAGTACTATTATGAAAACTTTCAATCGCTCTCCATTATGAACACCCATGTAAGCTTAATAGAATGCTACGTAGAATTGTGGAAAAACAGTAACTAGATGTTTGTTATAATTATATCATATTACATAGTTACTAGGTATTGCTCCTCATTATTGCTCCTGATTAGAATGAAATGGAGAATTATAGAAAAACACTTAGAGAATGTTTATTATGGTATCCTTGAATTACCTAGATTCAGTTCTGCCTAATTTCTCCGCAGTACTAATATGAGTCCTTTAAATCGCTATCCATTATGAACACCAATGTAAGCTTAATAGAATGCTACGTAGAATTGTGGAAAAACAGTAATTAGATGTTTATTATAATTATATAATATAACATAGTTACTAGGTATTGCTATCTCCTCATTTCTTGTATGAATCCGATAAATCTCTTTCCACAAAGAATGGTATTGTAAACTGATTCGAATTAAACGTAGAATTTTAGAAATACACTTAGAGAATGTTTATTATGGTTACCTCGAATTACATAGATTCAGTTCTGCTTAATTTCTCCGCAGGACTAATATGAAGCCTTTCAATCGCTTTCCACTATGAACACAAATGTAAGCTTAAGAGAATGCGATGTAGAATTATGGAAAAACATTAAGTAGATGTTTGTTATAATTATATAAGATTACATAGTTACTAGGTATTGCTATCTCCACATTTCTTGTATGAATTCGATCAACCTCTTTCCATAAAGAATGCCAATGTAAACAGATTAGAATTAAACGAAGAATTTTAGAAAAACACTCAGCGAATGTTTGTTATGGTTACCTTGAATTACATAGATTTAGTCCTCTTTCATTAATATGCAGTACTGCTATGAATCCGTTCAATCGCTGTCCACTATGAACAGCAATGTAAGCTTAAAAGAATGCTATGTAGAATTATGGAAAAACAGTAAGTAGATGTTTGTTATACTTATATAAGATTATATAGTTAATAGGTATTGCTATCTCCTCATTGCTTGTATTAATTCGATAAAGCTCTTTCCACAAAGAATGGTATTGTAAACTGATTCGAATGAAATGGAGAATTTTAGAAATACACTTATAGAGTGTTTATTATGGTTACCTCGAATTACATAGATTAAGTTCTGCTTAATTTCTCCGCAGGACTTATATTTATCTTTTCAATCGCTTTCCACTATGTACAGCAATGTAAGCTTAATAGAATGCTACGTAGAATAGTGGAAAAACAGTAAGTAGATGTTTGTTATAATTATATAAGATTACATAGTTACTAGGTATTGCTATCTCCTCATCGCTCTTCTGAATCCCATGAATCTCTTTCCACAAAGAATGGTATTGTAAACTGATTCGAATGAAAGGGAGAATTTTAGAAATACACTTAGAGAATGTTTATTATGGAAACCCTGAATTACCTAGATTTAGTGCTGCTTGATATCTCTGCGGTACGAATCCTTTCAAACGCTATCGACTATGAACAACAATGTAACCTTAATAGAATGCTACGTAGAATAGTGGAAAAACAGTAAGTAGATGTTTGTTATAATTATATAAGATTACATAGTTACTAGGTATTGCTATCTCCTCGTCACTTGTATGAATCCGATAAAGCTCTTTCCACAAAGAATGGTATTGTAAACTGATTAGAATGAAACGGAGAATTATAGAAAAACACTTAGAGAATGTTTATTATGGTAACCTTGAATTCCCTAGAATTAGTGCTGCTTGATATCTCCGCAGTACTGTTAAGAATCCTTTCAATCGCTTTCCAAATGAACAGCAATGTAAGCTTAATAGAATGCTATGTAGAATTATGGAAAAACAGTAAGTAGATGTGTGTTATAATTATATACGATTACATAGTTACTAGGTATTGCTATCTCCTCATTGCTTTTATGAATCCGATAAAGCTCTTTCCACAAAGAATGGTATTGTAAACTGATTAGAATGAAACGGAGAATTATAGAAAAACAGAGAATGTTTATTATGGTAACTTTGAATTCCCTAGATTTAGTGCTGCTTGATATCTCCGCAGTACTGTTATGAATCCTTTCAATCGCTATCCACTATGAACACCAATGTAACCTTTATAGAATGCTACGTAGAATTGTGAAAAAACAGTAAGTAGATGTTTGTTATAATTATATAAGATTACATGGTTACTAGGTATTGCTATCTTGTCATTTCTTGTATGAATTCGATCAACCTCTTTACATAAAGAATGCCAATGTAAACTGATTAGAATTAAACGAAGAATTTTAGAAAAACACTTAGCGAATGTTTGTTAGGGTTACCTTGAATTACATAGATTTTGTCCTGCTTGATCAATATGCAGTACTGCTATGAATCCGTTCAATCGCTGTCCACTATAAACAGCGATGTAAGCTTAAAAGAATGCTATGTAGAATTATGGAAAAACAGTAAGTAGATGTTTGTTATAATTATATAAGATTACATAGTTACTAGGTATTGCTATCTCCTCGTTGCTTGTATGAATCCGATAAAGCTCTTTCCACAAAGAATGGTATTGTAAACTGATTAGAATTAACCGGAGAATTTTAGAAAAACACTTAGAGAATGTTTATTATGGTAACCTTGAATTCCCTAGATTTAGTGCTGCTTGATATCTCTGCAGTACTGTTATGAATCGTTTCAATCGCTATCCACTATGAACACCAATTTAAGCTTAATAGAATGCTACGTAGAATTGTGGAAAAACAGTAAGTAGATGTTTGTTATAATTATATACGATTACATAGTTACTAGGTATTGCTGTCTTGTCATTTCTTGTATGAATTCGATCAATCTCTTTCCATAAAGAATGGTATTGTAAACTGATTAGAATGAAATGGAGAATTATAGAAAAATACTTAGAGAATGTTTATTATGGTAACCTTGAATTCCCTAGATTTAGTGCTGCTTGATATCTCCGCAGTACTGTTTTGAATCCTTTCAATCGCTATCCACTATAAACACCAATGTAACCTTAATAGAATGCTACGTAGAATTGTGGAAAAACAGTAAGTAGTTTTTTGTTATAATTATATACGATTACATAGTTACTAGGTATTGCTATCTTGTCATTTCTTGTATGAATTCGATCAACCTCTTTACATAAAAAAATGCCAATGTAAACAGATTAGAATTAAATGAAGAATTTTAGAAAAACACTTAGCGAATGTTTGTTAGGGTTACCTTGAATTACATAGATTTAGTCCTGCTTGATCAATATGCAGTACTGCTATGAATCCGTTCAATCGCTGTCCTCTAATAACAGCGATGTAAGCTTAAAAGAATGCTATGTAGAATTATGGAAAAACAGTAAGTAGATGTGTGTTATAATTATATACGATTACATAGTTACTAGGTATTGCTATCTCCTCATTGCTTTAATGAATCCGATAAAGCTCTTTCCACAAAGAATGGTATTGTAAACTGATTAGAATGAAACGGAGAAGTATAGAAAAACACTTAGAGAATATTTATTATGGTAACTTTGAATTCCCTAGATTCCCTAGATATCTCCGCAGTACTGTTATGAATCCTTTCAATTGCTATCCACTATGAACACCAATGTAACCTTTATAGAATGCTACGTAGAATTGTGAAAAAACAGTAAGTAGATGTTTGTTATAATTATATAAGATTACATAGTTACTAGGTATTGCTATCTCCTCATTTCTTGTATGAATTCGATCAACCTCTTTCCATAAAGAATGCCAATGTAAACAGATTAGAATTAAACGAAGAATTTTAGAAAAACACTTAGCGAATATTTGTTATGGTTACCTTGAATTACATAGATTTAGTCCTGCTTGATCAATATGCAGTACTACTATGAATCCGTTCAATCGCTGTCCACTAATAACAGCTATGTAAGCTTAAAAGAATGCTATGTAGAATTATGGAAAAACAGTAAGTAGATGTTTGTTATAATTATATAAGATTACATAGTTACTAGGTATTGCTATCTCCTCGTTGCTTGTATGAATCCGATAAAGCTCTTTCCACAAAGAATGGTATTGTAAACTGATTAGAATGAAACGGAGAATTATAGAAAAACACTTAGATAATGTTTATTATGGTTACCTCGAATTACATAGATTCAGTTCTGCTTAATTTCTCCGCAGGACTAATCCTTACAATCGCTTTCCACTATGAACACCAATGTAAGCTTAAGAGAATGCGTTGTAGAATTATGGAAAAACATTAAGTAGATGTTTGTTATAATTATATAAGATTACATAGTTACTAGGTATTGCTATCTCCTCATTGCTTGTATGAATCCGATAAAGCTATTTCCACAAAGAATGGTATTGTAACCTGATTAGAATGAAATGGAGAATTATAGAAAAACACTTAGAGAATGTTTATTATGGTATCCTTGAATTACATAGATTCAGTTCTGCCTACGTTCTTCGCAGTACTAATATGAATCCTTGCAATCGCTATCGATTAGGAACACCATTGTAAGCTTAAGAGAATGCTACGTAGAATTGTGGAAAAACAATTAGAAATACACTTATAGAATGTTTATTATGGTTACCTCGAATTACATAGATTCAGTTCTGCTTAATTTCTCCGCAGGACTAATATGAATCCTTTCAATCGCTTTCCACTATGACCACCAATGTAAGCGTAAGAGAATGCGATGTAGAATTATGGAAAAACATTAAGTAGATGTTCGTTATAATTATATAAGATTACATAGTTACTAGGTATTGCTATCTCCTCATTGCTTGTATGAATCCGATAAAGCTCTTTCCACAAAGAATGGTATTGTAAACTGATTAGAATGAAATGGAGAATTTTAGAAATACACTTATAGAATGTTTATTATGGTTACCTCGAATTAGGTAGATTCAGTTCTGCTTAATTTCTCCGCAGGACTAATATGACTCCTTTCAATCGCTTTCCACTATGACCACCAATGTAAGCGTAAGAGAATGCGATGTAGAATTATGGAAAAACATTAAGTAGATGTTTGTTATAATTATATAAGATTACATAGTTACTAGGTATTGCTATCTCCTCAATTCTTGTATGACTCCGATAAAGCTCTTTTTACAAAGAATGGTATTGTAACCTGATTAGAATGAAATGGAGAATTATAGAAAAAGACTTAGAGAATGTTTATCATGGTATCCCTGAATTACCTAGATTCAGTTCTGCCTAATTTCTCCGCAGTACTAATATGAATCCTTTCAATCGCTATCCATTATGAACACCAATGTACGCTTAATAGAATGCTACGTAGAATTGTGGAAAAACAGTAAGTAGATGTTTGTTATAATTATATAAGATTACATAGACACTAGGTATTGCTATCTCCTCATTTCTTGTATGAATTCGATCAACCTCTTTCCATAAAGAATGCCATTGTAAACTAATTACAATTAAACGAAGATATTTAGAAAAACACTTAGCGAAGGTTTGTTATGGTTACCTTGAATTGCATGGATTTAGTCCTGCTTGATTAATATGCAATACAGCTATGAATCCATTCAATCGCTGTTCACTATGAACAGCAATGTAAGCTTAAAAGAATGCTATGTAGAATTATGGAAAAACAGTAAGTAGATGTTTGTTATACTTATATAAGATTATATAGTCACTAGGTATTGCTATCTCCTCTTGTTTGTATGAATCCGATAGAGCTCTTTCCACAAAGAATGGTATTGTAAACTGATTAGAATGAAACGGAGAATTATAGAAAAAGACTTAGAGAATGTTTATTATGGTATCCCTGAATTACATAGATTCAGTTCTGCCTACTTTCTTCGCAGTACTAATATGAATCCTTGCAATCGCTATCCATTATGAACACCATTGTAAGCTTAAGAGAATGCGATGTCGAATTATGGAAAAACAGTAAGTAGATGTTTGTTATAATTATATAAGATTACATAGTTACTAGGTATTGCTATCTCCTCATTGCTTGTATGAATTCGATCAACCTCTTTCCATAAAGAATGCCAAGGTAAACAGATTAGAATTGAACGAAGAATTATAGAAAAACACTTATAGAATGTTTATGATGGTTACCTTGAATTACATAGATTCAGTTCTGCCTACTTTCTTCGCAGTACTGATATGAATCCTTGCAATCGCTATCCACTATGAACACCATTGTAAGCTTAAGAGAATGCGATGTAGAATTGTGGAAAAACAGTAAGTAGATGTTTGTTATAATTATATAATATAATATAGTTACTAGGTATAGCTATCTCCTCATTGCTTGTATGAATCCGATAAATCTCTTTCCAAAAAGAATGGTATTGTAAACTGATTCGAATTAACCGGAGAATTTTAGAAATACAGTTGGAGAATGTTTATTATGGTAACCTTGAATTACCTAGATTTAGTGCTGCTTGATATCTCTGCAGTACTGTTATGAATCCTTTCAATCGCTATCCACTATGAACACCAATGTAAGCTTAATAGAATGCTACGTAGAATTGTGGAAAAACAGTAAGTAGATGTTTGTTATAATTATATAAGATTACATAGTTACTAGGTATTGCTTTCTCCTCTTTTCTTGTATGAATTCGATCAACCTCTTACCATAAAGAATGCCATTGTAAAATAATTACAATCAAACGAAGATATTTAGAAAAACACTTAGCGAAGGTTTGTTATGGTTACCTTGAATTGCATAGATTTAGTCCTGCTTGATTCATCTGCAGTACTGCTATGAATCCATTCAATCGCTTTCCACTATGAACAGCAATGTCAGCTTAATAGAATGCTATGTAGAATTATGGAAAAACAGTAAGTAGATGTTTGTTATACTTATATAAGATTATATAGTTACTAGGTATTGCTATCTCCTCATTGCTTATATGAATCCGATAAAGCTCTTTCCACAAAGAATGGTATTGTAAACTGATTACAATTATACGAAGATACTTAGAAAAAAACTTAGAGAATGTTTATTATAGTATCCTTGAATTACATCGATGCAGTTCTGCTTAATTTCAACGCAGTACTATTATGAAAACTTTCAATCGCTCTCCATTATGAACACCCATGTAAGCTTAATAGAATGCTACGTAGAATTGTGGAAAAACAGTAACTAGATGTTTGTTATAATTATATCATATTACATAGTTACTAGGTATTGCTCCTCATTATTGCTCCTGATTAGAATTAAATGGAGAATTATAGAAAAACACTTAGAGAATGTTTATTATGGTATCCTTGAATTACCTAGATTCAGTTCTGCCTAATTTCTCCGCAGTACTAATATGAGTCCTTTAAATCGCTATCCATTATGAACACCAATGTAAGCTTAATAGAATGCTACGTAGAATTGTGGAAAAACAGTAATTAGATGTTTATTATAATTATATAATATAACATAGTTACTAGGTATTGCTATCTCCTCATTTCTTGTATGAATCCGATAAATCTCTTTCCACAAAGAATGGTATTGTAAACTGATTCGAATTAAACGTAGAATTTTAGAAATACACTTAGAGAATGTTTATTATGGTTACCTCGAATTACATAGATTCAGTTCTGCTTAATTTCTCCGCAGGACTAATATGAAGCCTTTCAATCGCTTTCCACTATGAACACAAATGTAAGCTTAAGAGAATGCGATGTAGAATTATGGAAAAACATTAAGTAGATGTTTGTTATAATTATATAAGATTACATAGTTACTAGGTATTGCTATCTCCACATTTCTTGTATGAATTCGATCAACCTCTTTCCATAAAGAATGCCAATGTAAACAGATTAGAATTAAACGAAGAATTTTAGAAAAACACTCAGCGAATGTTTGTTATGGTTACCTTGAATTACATAGATTTAGTCCTCTTTCATTAATATGCAGTACTGCTATGAATCCGTTCAATCGCTGTCCACTATGAACAGCAATGTAAGCTTAAAAGAATGCTATGTAGAATTATGGAAAAACAGTAAGTAGATGTTTGTTATACTTATATAAGATTATATAGTTAATAGGTATTGCTATCTCCTCATTGCTTGTATTAATTCGATAAAGCTCTTTCCACAAAGAATGGTATTGTAAACTGATTCGAATGAAATGGAGAATTTTAGAAATACACTTATAGAGTGTTTATTATGGTTACCTCGAATTACATAGATTAAGTTCTGCTTAATTTCTCCGCAGGACTTATATTTATCTTTTCAATCGCTTTCCACTATGTACAGCAATGTAAGCTTAATAGAATGCTACGTAGAATAGTGGAAAAACAGTAAGTAGATGTTTGTTATAATTATATAAGATTACATAGTTACTAGGTATTGCTATCTCCTCATCGCTCTTCTGAATCCCATGAATCTCTTTCCACAAAGAATGGTATTGTAAACTGATTCGAATGAAAGGGAGAATTTTAGAAATACACTTAGAGAATGTTTATTATGGAAACCCTGAATTACCTAGATTTAGTGCTGCTTGATATCTCTGCGGTACGAATCCTTTCAAACGCTATCGACTATGAACAACAATGTAACCTTAATAGAATGCTACGTAGAATAGTGGAAAAACAGTAAGTAGATGTTTGTTATAATTATATAAGATTACATAGTTACTAGGTATTGCTATCTCCTCGTCACTTGTATGAATCCGATAAAGCTCTTTCCACAAAGAATGGTATTGTAAACTGATTAGAATGAAATGGAGAATTATAGAAAAACAGAGAATGTTTATTATGGTAACTTTGAATTCCCTAGATTTAGTGCTGCTTGATATCTCAGCAGTACTGTTATGAATCCTTTCAATCGCTATCCACTATGAACACCAATGTAACCTTTTTAGAATGCTACGTAGAATTGTGAAAAAACAGTAAGTAGATGTTTGTTATAATTATATAAGATTACATAGTTACTAGGTATTGCTATCTTGTCATTTCTTGTATGAATTCGATCAACCTCTTTCCATAAAGAATGCCAATGTAAACAGATTAGAATTAAACAAAGAATTTTAGAAAAACACTTAGCGAATATTTGTTATGGTTAACTTGAATTACATAGATTCAGTCATGCTTGATCAATATGCAGTACTGCTATGAATCCGTTCAATCGCTGTCCACTAATAACAGCAATGTAAGCTTAAAAGAATGCTATGTAGAATTATGGAAAAACAGTAAGTAGATCTTTGTTATAATTATATAAGATTACATAGATACTAGGTATTGCTATCTCCTCGTTGCTTGTATGAATCCGATAAAGCTCTTTCCACAAAGAATGGTATTGTAAACTGATTAGAATGAAATGGAGAATTTTAGAAATACACTTACAGAATGTTTATTATGGTTACCTCGAATTACATAGATTCAGTTCTGCTTAATTTCTCCGCAGGACTAATCCTTACAATCGCTTTCCACTATGAACACCAATGTAAGCTTAAGAGAATGCTACGTAGAATTGTGGAAAAACAATTAGAAATACACTTATAGAATGTTTATTATGGTTACCTCGAATTAGGTAGATTCAGTTCTGCTTAATTTCTCCGCAGGACTAATATGACTCCTTTCAATCGCTTTCCACTATGACCACCAATGTAAGCGTAAGAGAATGCGATGTAGAATTATGGAAAAACATTAAGTAGATGTTCGTTATAATTATATAAGATTACATAGTTACTAGGTATTGCTATCTCCTCATTGCTTGTATGAATCCGATAAAGCTCTTTCCACAAAGAATGGTATTGTAAACTGATTAGAATGAAATGGAGAATTTTAGAAATACACTTATAGAATGTTTATTATGGTTACCTCGAATTACACAGATTCAGTTCTGCTTAATTTCTCCGCAGGACTAATATGAAGCCTTTCAATCGCTTTCCACTATGAACACCAATGTAAGCTTAAGAGAATGCGTTGTAGAATTATGGAAAAACATTAAGTAGATGTTTGTTATAATTATATAAGATTACATAGTTACTAGGTATTGCTATCTCCTCATTGCTTGTATGAATCCGATAAAGCTATTTCCACAAAGAATGGTATTGTAACCTGATTAGAATGAAATGGAGAATTATAGAAAAACACTTAGAGAATGTTTATTATGGTATCCTTGAATTACATAGATTCAGTTCTGCCTACGTTCTTCGCAGTACTAATATGAATCCTTGCAATCCCTATCCATTACGAACACCATTGTAAGCTTAAGAGAATGCTACGTAGAATTGTGCAAAAACAGTAAGTAGATGTTTGTTATAATTATATAATATAACATAGTTACTAGGTATTGCTATCTATGTAATCTATTACATAGATTTAGTCCTGCTTGATTAATATGCATTACTGCTATGATTCCGTTCAATCGCTGTCCACTATGAACAGCAATGTAAGCTTAATAGAATGCTATGTAGAATTATGGAAAAACAGTAAGTAGATGTTTGTTATACATATATAAGATTATATAGTTACTAGGTATTGCTATCTCCTCATTGCTTGTATGAATCCGATAAAGCTCTTTCCACAAAGAATGGTATTGTAAACTGATTAGAATGAAATGGAGAATTTTAGAAATACACTTATATAATGTTTATTATGGTTACCTCGAATTACATAGATTCAGTTCTGCTTAATTTCTCCGCAGGACTAATCCTTACAATCGCTTTCCACTATGAACACCAATGTAAGCTTAAGAGAATGCGATGTAGAATTATGGAAAAACATTAAGTAGATGTTTGTTATAATTATATAAGATTACATAGTTACTAGGTATTGCTATCTCCTCAATTCTTGTATGACTCCGATAAAGCTCTTTTTACAAAGAATGGTATTGTAACCTGATTAGAATGAAATGGAGAATTATAGAAAAAGACTTAGAGAATGTTTATTATGGTATCCCTGAATTACCTAGATTCAGTTCTGCCTAATTTCTCCGCAGTACTAATATGAATCCTTTCAATCGCTATCCATTATGAACACCAATGTACGCTTAATAGAATGCTACGTAGAATTGTGGAAAAACAGTAAGTAGATGTTTGTTATAATTATATAAGATTACATAGACACTAGGTATTGCTATCTCCTCATTTCTTGTATGAATTCGATCAACCTCTTTCCATAAAGAATGCCATTGTAAACTAATTACAATTAAACGAAGATATTTAGAAAAACACTTAGCGAAGGTTTGTTATGGTTACCTTGAATTGCATGGATTTAGTCCTGCTTGATTAATATGCAATACAGCTATGAATCCATTCAATCGCTGTTCACTATGAACAGCAATGTAAGCTTAAAAGAATGCTATGTAGAATTATGGAAAAACAGTAAGTAGATGTTTGTTATACTTATATAAGATTATATAGTCACTAGGTATTGCTATCTCCTCTTGTTTGTATGAATCCGATAGAGCTCTTTCCACAAAGAATGGTATTGTAAACTGATTAGAATGAAACGGAGAATTATAGAAAAAGACTTAGAGAATGTTTATTATGGTATCCCTGAATTACATAGATTCAGTTCTGCCTACTTTCTTCGCAGTACTAATATGAATCCTTGCAATCGCTATCCATTATGAACACCATTGTAAGCTTAAGAGAATGCGATGTCGAATTATGGAAAAACAGTAAGTAGATGTTTGTTATAATTATATAAGATTACATAGTTACTAGGTATTGCTATCTCCTCATTGCTTGTATGAATTCGATCAACCTCTTTCCATAAAGAATGCCAAGGTAAACAGATTAGAATTGAACGAAGAATTATAGAAAAACACTTATAGAATGTTTATGATGGTTACCTTGAATTACATAGATTCAGTTCTGCCTACTTTCTTCGCAGTACTGATATGAATCCTTGCAATCGCTATCCACTATGAACACCATTGTAAGCTTAAGAGAATGCGATGTAGAATTGTGGAAAAACAGTAAGTAGATGTTTGTTATAATTATATAATATAATATAGTTACTAGGTATAGCTATCTCCTCATTGCTTGTATGAATCCGATAAATCTCTTTCCAAAAAGAATGGTATTGTAAACTGATTCGAATTAACCGGAGAATTTTAGAAATACAGTTGGAGAATGTTTATTATGGTAACCTTGAATTACCTAGATTTAGTGCTGCTTGATATCTCTGCAGTACTGTTATGAATCCTTTCAATCGCTATCCACTATGAACACCAATGTAAGCTTAATAGAATGCTACGTAGAATTGTGGAAAAACAGTAAGTAGATGTTTGTTATAATTATATAAGATTACATAGTTACTAGGTATTGCTTTCTCCTCTTTTCTTGTATGAATTCGATCAACCTCTTACCATAAAGAATGCCATTGTAAAATAATTACAATCAAACGAAGATATTTAGAAAAACACTTAGCGAAGGTTTGTTATGGTTACCTTGAATTGCATAGATTTAGTCCTGCTTGATTCATCTGCAGTACTGCTATGAATCCATTCAATCGCTTTCCACTATGAACAGCAATGTCAGCTTAATAGAATGCTATGTAGAATTATGGAAAAACAGTAAGTAGATGTTTGTTATACTTATATAAGATTATATAGTTACTAGGTATTGCTATCTCCTCATTGCTTATATGAATCCGATAAAGCTCTTTCCACAAAGAATGGTATTGTAAACTGATTACAATTATACGAAGATACTTAGAAAAAAACTTAGAGAATGTTTATTATAGTATCCTTGAATTACATCGATGCAGTTCTGCTTAATTTCAACGCAGTACTATTATGAAAACTTTCAATCGCTCTCCATTATGAACACCCATGTAAGCTTAATAGAATGCTACGTAGAATTGTGGAAAAACAGTAACTAGATGTTTGTTATAATTATATCATATTACATAGTTACTAGGTATTGCTCCTCATTATTGCTCCTGATTAGAATGAAATGGAGAATTATAGAAAAACACTTAGAGAATGTTTATTATGGTATCCTTGAATTACCTAGATTCAGTTCTGCCTAATTTCTCCGCAGTACTAATATGAGTCCTTTAAATCGCTATCCATTATGAACACCAATGTAAGCTTAATAGAATGCTACGTAGAATTGTGGAAAAACAGTAATTAGATGTTTATTATAATTATATAATATAACATAGTTACTAGGTATTGCTATCTCCTCATTTCTTGTATGAATCCGATAAATCTCTTTCCACAAAGAATGGTATTGTAAACTGATTCGAATTAAACGTAGAATTTTAGAAATACACTTAGAGAATGTTTATTATGGTTACCTCGAATTACATAGATTCAGTTCTGCTTAATTTCTCCGCAGGACTAATATGAAGCCTTTCAATCGCTTTCCACTATGAACACAAATGTAAGCTTAAGAGAATGCGATGTAGAATTATGGAAAAACATTAAGTAGATGTTTGTTATAATTATATAAGATTACATAGTTACTAGGTATTGCTATCTCCACATTTCTTGTATGAATTCGATCAACCTCTTTCCATAAAGAATGCCAATGTAAACAGATTAGAATTAAACGAAGAATTTTAGAAAAACACTCAGCGAATGTTTGTTATGGTTACCTTGAATTACATAGATTTAGTCCTCTTTCATTAATATGCAGTACTGCTATGAATCCGTTCAATCGCTGTCCACTATGAACAGCAATGTAAGCTTAAAAGAATGCTATGTAGAATTATGGAAAAACAGTAAGTAGATGTTTGTTATACTTATATAAGATTATATAGTTAATAGGTATTGCTATCTCCTCATTGCTTGTATTAATTCGATAAAGCTCTTTCCACAAAGAATGGTATTGTAAACTGATTCGAATGAAATGGAGAATTTTAGAAATACACTTATAGAGTGTTTATTATGGTTACCTCGAATTACATAGATTAAGTTCTGCTTAATTTCTCCGCAGGACTTATATTTATCTTTTCAATCGCTTTCCACTATGTACAGCAATGTAAGCTTAATAGAATGCTACGTAGAATAGTGGAAAAACAGTAAGTAGATGTTTGTTATAATTATATAAGATTACATAGTTACTAGGTATTGCTATCTCCTCATCGCTCTTCTGAATCCCATGAATCTCTTTCCACAAAGAATGGTATTGTAAACTGATTCGAATGAAAGGGAGAATTTTAGAAATACACTTAGAGAATGTTTATTATGGAAACCCTGAATTACCTAGATTTAGTGCTGCTTGATATCTCTGCGGTACGAATCCTTTCAAACGCTATCGACTATGAACAACAATGTAACCTTAATAGAATGCTACGTAGAATAGTGGAAAAACAGTAAGTAGATGTTTGTTATAATTATATAAGATTACATAGTTACTAGGTATTGCTATCTCCTCGTCACTTGTATGAATCCGATAAAGCTCTTTCCACAAAGAATGGTATTGTAAACTGATTAGAATGAAATGGAGAATTATAGAAAAACAGAGAATGTTTATTATGGTAACTTTGAATTCCCTAGATTTAGTGCTGCTTGATATCTCAGCAGTACTGTTATGAATCCTTTCAATCGCTATCCACTATGAACACCAATGTAACCTTTTTAGAATGCTACGTAGAATTGTGAAAAAACAGTAAGTAGATGTTTGTTATAATTATATAAGATTACATAGTTACTAGGTATTGCTATCTTGTCATTTGTTGTATGAATTCGATCAACCTCTTTCCATAAAGAATGCCAATGTAAACAGATTAGAATTAAACAAAGAATTTTAGAAAAACACTTAGCGAATATTTGTTATGGTTAACTTGAATTACATAGATTCAGTCATGCTTGATCAATATGCAGTACTGCTATGAATCCGTTCAATCGCTGTCCACTAATAACAGCAATGTAAGCTTAAAAGAATGCTATGTAGAATTATGGAAAAACAGTAAGTAGATGTTTGTTATAGTTATATAAGATTACATAGTTACTAGGTATTGCTATCTCCTCGTTGCTTGTATGAATCCGATAAAGCTCTTTCCACAAAGAATGGTATTGTAAACTGATTAGAATGAAACGGAGAATTATAGAAAAACACTTAGAGAATGTTTATTATGGTAACCTTGAATTCCCTAGAATTAGTGCTGCTTGATATCTCCGCAGTACTGTTAAGAATCCTTTCAATCGCTTTCCAAATGAACAGCAATGTAAGCTTAATAGAATGCTATGTAGAATTATGGAAAAACAGTAAGTAGATGTGTGTTATAATTATATACGATTACATAGTTACTAGGTATTGCTATCTCCTCATTGCTTTTATGAATCCGATAAAGCTCTTTCCACAAAGAATGGTATTGTAAACTGATTAGAATGAAACGGAGAATTATAGAAAAACAGAGAATGTTTATTATGGTAACTTTGAATTCCCTAGATTTAGTGCTGCTTGATATCTCCGCAGTACTGTTATGAATCCTTTCAATCGCTATCCACTATGAACACCAATGCAACCTTTATAGAATGCTACGTAGAATTGTGAAAAAACAGTAAGTAGATGTTTGTTATAATTATATAAGATTACATGGTTACTAGGTATTGCTATCTTGTCATTTCTTGTATGAATTCGATCAACCTCTTTACATAAAGAATGCCAATGTAAACTGATTAGAATTAAACGAAGAATTTTAGAAAAACACTTAGCGAATGTTTGTTAGGGTTACCTTGAATTACATAGATTTTGTCCTGCTTGATCAATATGCAGTACTGCTATGAATCCGTTCAATCGCTGTCCACTATAAACAGCGATGTAAGCTTAAAAGAATGCTATGTAGAATTATGGAAAAACAGTAAGTAGATGTTTGTTATAATTATATAAGATTACATAGTTACTAGGTATTGCTATCTCCTCGTTGCTTGTATGAATCCGATAAAGCTCTTTCCACAAAGAATGGTATTGTAAACTGATTAGAATTAACCGGAGAATTTTAGAAAAACACTTAGAGAATGTTTATTATGGTAACCTTGAATTCCCTATATTTAGTGCTGCTTGATATCTCTGCAGTACTGTTATGAATCGTTTCAATCGCTATCCACTATGAACACCAATTTAAGCTTAATAGAATGCTACGTAGAATTGTGGAAAAACAGTAAGTAGATGTTTGTTATAATTATATACGATTACATAGTTACTAGGTATTGCTGTCTTGTCATTTCTTGTATGAATTCGATCAATCTCTTTCCATAAAGAATGGTATTGTAAACTGATTAGAATGAAATGGAGAATTATAGAAAAATACTTAGAGAATGTTTATTATCGTATCCTTGAATTACATAGATTCAGTTCTGCCTACGTTCTTCGCAGTACTAATATGAATCCTTGCAATCACTATCCATTACGAACACCATTGTAAGCTTAAGAGAATGCTACATAGAATTGTGGGAAAACAGTAAGTAGATGTTTGTTATAATTATATAATATAACATAGTTACTAGGTATTGCTATCTCCTCATTGCTTGTATGAATCCGATAAAGCTCTTTTTACAAAGAATGGTATTGTAACCTGATTAGAATGAAACGGAGAATTATGGAAAAAGACTTAGAGAATGTTTATTATGGTATCCCTGAATTATCTAGATTCAGGTCTGCCTAATTTCTCCGCAGTACTAATATGAATCCTTTCAATCGCTATCCATTATGAACACCAATGTAGGCTTAATAGAATGCTACGTAGAATTGTGGAAAAACAGTAAGTAGATGTTTGTTATAATTATATAAGATTACATAGACGCTAGGTATTGCTATCTCCTCATTTCTTGTATGAATTCGATCAACCTCTTTCCATAAAGTATGCAATTGTAAACTAATTACAATTAAACGAAGATATTTAGAAAAACACTTAGCGAAGGTTTGTTATGGTTACCTTGAATTGCATAGATTTAGTCCTGCTTGATTAATATGCAATACTGCTATGAATCCATTCAATCGCTGTCCACTATGAACAGCAATGTAAGCTTAAAAGAATGCTATGTAGAATTATGGAAAAACAGTAAGTAGATGTTTGTTATAGTTATATAAGATTATATAGTTACTAGGTATTGCTATCTCCTCATTGCTTGTAAGAATCCGATAAAGCTCTTTCCACAAAGAATGGTATTGTAAACTGATTAGAATGAAATGGAGAATTTTAGAAATACACTTACAGAATGTTTATTATGGTTACCTCGAATTACATAGATTCAGTTCTGCTTAATTTCTCCGCAGGTCTAATCCTTACAATCGCTTTCCACTATGAACACCAATGTAAGCTTAAGAGAATGCTACGTAGAATTGTGGAAAAACAATTAGAAATACACTTATAGAATGTATATTATGGTTACCTCGAATTAGGTAGATTCAGTTCTGCTTAATTTCTCCGCAGGACTAATATGACTCCTTTCAATCGCTTTCCACTATGACCACCAATGTAAGCGTAAGAGAATGCGATGTAGAATTATGGAAAAACATTAAGTAGATGTTCGTTATAATTATATAAGATTACATAGTTACTAGGTATTGCTATCTCCTCATTGCTTGTATGAATCCGATAAAGCTCTTTCCACAAAGAATGGTATTGTAAACTGATTAGAATGAAATGGAGAATTTTAGAAATACACTTATAGAATGTTTATTATGGTTACCTCGAATTACACAGATTCAGTTCTGCTTAATTTCTCCGCAGGACTAATATGAAGCCTTTCAATCGCTTTCCACTATGAACACCAATGTAAGCTTAAGAGAATGCGTTGTAGAATTATGGAAAAACATTAAGTAGATGTTTTTTATAATTATATAAGATTACATAGTTACTAGGTATTGCTATCTCCTCATTGCTTGTATGAATCCGATAAAGCTATTTCCACAAAGAATGGTATTGTAACCTGATTAGAATGAAATGGAGAATTATAGAAAAACACTTAGAGAATGTTTATTATGGTATCCTTGAATTACATAGATTCAGTTCTGCCTACGTTCTTCGCAGTACTAATATGAATCCTTGCAATCCCTATCCATTACGAGCACCATTGTAAGCTTAAGAGAATGCTACGTAGAATTGTGCAAAAACAGTAAGTAGATGTTTGTTATAATTATATAATATCACATAGTTACTAGGTATTGCTATCTATGTAATCTATTACATAGATTTAGTCCTGCTTGATTAATATGCATTACTGCTATGATTCCGTTCAATCGCTGTCCACTATGAACAGCAATGTAAGCTTAATAGAATGCTATGTAGAATTATGGAAAAACAGTAAGTAGATGTTTGTTATACATATATAAGATTATATAGTTACTAGGTATTGCTATCTCCTCATTGCTTGTATGAATCCGATAAAGCTCTTTCCACAAAGAATGGTATTGTAAACTGATTACAATGAAATGGAGAATTTTAGAAATACACTTATAGAATGTTTATTATTGTTACCTCGAATTACATAGATTTAGTTCTGCTTAATTTCTCCGCAGGACTAATATGAATCCTTTCAATCGCTTTCCACTATGAACAGCAATGTAAGCTGAATAGAATGCTGTGTAGAATTATGGAAAACATTAAATAGATGTTTGATATAATTATCTCCTCATTGCTTGTATGAATCCGATAAAGCTCTTTCCACCAAGAATGGTATTGTAAACTGATTAGAATGAAACAGAGAATTATAGAAAAACACTTAGAGAATGTTTATTATGGTATCCTTGAATTACCTAGATTCAGTTCTGCCTAATTTCTCCGCAGTACTAATATGAATCCTTTAAATCGCTATCCATTATGAACACCAATGTAAGCTTAATAGAATGCTACGTAGAATTGTGGAAAAACAGTAATTAGATGTTTATTATAATTATATAATATAACATAGTTACTAGGTATTGCTATCTCCTCATTTCTTGTATGAATCCGATAAATCTCTTTCCACAAAGAATGGTATTGTAAACTGATTCGAATTAAACGTAGAATTTTAGAAATACACTTAGAGAATGTTTATTATGGTTACCTCGAATTACATAGATTCAGTTCTGCTTAATTTCTCCGCAGGACTAATCCTTACAATCGCTTTCCACTATGAACACCAATGTAAGCTTAAGAGAATGCGATGTAGAATTATGGAAAAACATTAAGTAGATGTTTGTTATAATTATATAAGATTACATAGTTACTAGGTATTGCTATCTCCTCAATTCTTGTATGACTCCGATAAAGCTCTTTTTACAAAGAATGGTATTGTAACCTGATTAGAATGAAATGGAGAATTATAGAAAAAGACTTAGAGAATGTTAATTATGGTATCCCTGAATTACCTAGATTCAGTTCTGCCTAATTTCTCCGCAGTACTAATATGAATCCTTTCAATCGCTATCCATTATGAACACCAATGTACGCTTAATAGAATGCTACGTAGAATTGTGGAAAAACAGTAAGTAGATGTTTGTTATAATTATATAAGATTACATAGACACTAGGTATTGCTATCTCCTCATTTCTTGTATGAATTCGATCAACCTCTTTCCATAAAGAATGCCATTGTAAACTAATTACAATTAAACGAAGATATTTAGAAAAACACTTAGCGAAGGTTTGTTATGGTTACCTTGAATTGCATGGATTTAGTCCTGCTTGATTAATATGCAATACAGCTATGAATCCATTCAATCGCTGTTCACTATGAACAGCAATGTAAGCTTAAAAGAATGCTATGTAGAATTATGGAAAAACAGTAAGTAGATGTTTGTTATACTTATATAAGATTATATAGTTACTAGGTATTGCTATCTCCTCTTGTTTGTATGAATCCGATAGAGCTCTTTCCACAAAGAATGGTATTGTAAACTGATTAGAATGAAACGGAGAATTATAGAAAAAGACTTAGAGAATGTTTATTATGGTATCCCTGAATTACATAGATTCAGTTCTGCCTACTTTCTTCGCAGTACTAATATGAATCCTTGCAATCGCTATCCATTATGAACACCATTGTAAGCTTAAGAGAATGCTACATAGAATTGTGGAAAAACAGTAAGTATATGTTTGCTATAATTATATAAGATTACATAGTTACTAGGTATTGCTTTCTCCTCATTTCTTGTATGAATTCGATTCAATCGCTTTCCACTATGAACAGCAATGTCCGCTTATGTAGAATTATGTAGAATTATGTAGAATTATGTAGAATTATGTAGAATTATGCTATGTAGAATTATGGAAAAGCAGTAAGTAGATGTTTGTTATACATATAAGATTATATAGTTACTAGGTATTGCTATCTCCTCATTGCTTATATGAATCCGATAAAGCTCTTTCCACAAAGAATGGTATTGTAAACTGATTACAATTATACGAAGATACTTAGAAAAAAACTTAGAGAATGTTTATTATGGTATCCTTGAATTACATCGATGCAGTTCTGCTTAATTTCAACGCAGTACTATTATGAAAACTTTCAATCGCTCTCCATTATGAACACCCATGTAAGCTTAATAGAATGCTACGTAGAATTGTGGAAAAACAGTAAGTAGATGTTTGTTATAATTATATCATATTACATAGTTACTAGGTATTGCTCCTCATTACTTTTATGAATCCGATAAAGCTCTTTCCACAAAGAATGGTATTGTAAACTGATTACAATGAAATGGAGAATTTTAGAAATACACTTATAGAATGTTTATTATTGTTACCTCGAATTACATAGATTTAGTTCTGCTTAATTTCTCCGCAGGACTAATATGAATCCTTTCAATCGCTTTCCACTATGAACAGCAATGTAAGCTGAATAGAATGCTGTGTAGAATTATGGAAAACATTAAATAGATGTTTGATATAATTATCTCCTCATTGCTTGTATGAATCCGATAAAGCTCTTTCCACCAAGAATGGTATTGTAAACTGATTAGAATGAAACAGAGAATTATAGAAAAACACTTAGAGAATGTTTATTATGGTATCCTTGAATTACCTAGATTCAGTTCTGCCTAATTTCTCCGCAGTACTAATATGAATCCTTTAAATCGCTACCCATTATGAACACCAATGTAAGCTTAATAGAATGCTACGTAGAATTGTGGAAAAACAGTAATTAGATGTTTATTATAATTATATAATATAACATAGTTACTAGGTATTGCTATCTCCTCATTTCTTGTATGAATCCGATAAATCTCTTTCCACAAAGAATGGTATTGTAAACTGATTCGAATTAAACGTAGAATTTTAGAAATACACTTACAGAATGTTTATTATGGTTACCTCAAATTACATAGATTCAGTTCTGCTTAATTTCTCCGCAGGACTAATCCTTACAATCGCTTTCCACTATGACCACCAATGTAAGCGTAAGAGAATGCGATGTAGAATTATGGAAAAACATTAAGTAGATGTTCGTTATCATTATATAAGATTACATAGTTACTAGGTATTGCTATCTCCTCATTGCTTGTATGAATCCGATAAAGCTCTTTCCACAAAGAATGGTATTGTAAACTGATTAGAATGAAATGGAGAATTTTAGAAATACACTTATAGAATGTTTATTATGGTTACCTCGAATTACACAGATTCAGTTCTGCTTAATTTCTCCGCAGGACTAATATGAATCCTTTCAATCGCTTTCCAGTATGAACACCAATGTAAGCTTAAGAGAATGCATTGTAGAATTATGGAAAAACATTAAGTAGATGTTTGGTATAATTATATAAGATTACATAGTTACTAGGTATTGCTATCTCCTCATTGCTTGTATGAATCCGATAAAGCTATTTCCACAAAGAATGGTATTGTAACCTGATTAGAATGAAATGGAGAATTATAGAAAAACACTTAGAGAATGTTTATTATGGTATCCTTGAATTACATAGATTCAGTTCTGCCTACGTTCTTCGCAGTACTAATATGAATCCTTGCAATCACTATCCATTACGAACACCATTGTAAGCTTAAGAGAATGCTACGTAGAATTGTGGAAAAACAGTAAGTAGATGTTTGTTATAATTATATAATATAACATAGTTACTAGGTATTGCTATCTCCTCATTGCTTGTATGAATCCGATAAAGCTCTTTTTACAAAGAATGGTATTGTAACCTGATTAGAATGAAACGGAGAATTATGGAAAAAGACTTAGAGAATGTTTATTATGGTATCCCTGAATTACCTAGATTCAGGTCTGCCTAATTTCTCCGCAGTACTAATATGAATCCTTTCAATCGCTATCCATTATGAACACCAATGTAAGCTTAATAGAATGCTACGTAGAATTGTGGAAAAACAGTAAGTAGATGTTTGTTATAATTATATATAAGATTACATAGACGCTAGGTATTGCTATCTCCTCATTTCTTGTATGAATTCGATCAACCTCTTTCCATAAAGAATGCAATTGTAAACTAATTACAATTAAACGAAGATATTTAGAAAAACACTTAGCGAAGGTTTGTTATGGTTACCTTGAATTGCATAGATTTAGTCCTGCTTGATTAATATGCAATACTGCTATGAATCCATTCAATCGCTGTCCACTATGAACAGCAATGTAAGCTTAAAAGAATGCTATGTAGAATTATGGAAAAACAGTAAGTAGATGTTTGTTATACTTATATAAGATTATATAGTTACTAGGTATTGCTATCTCCTCATTGCTTGTAAGAATCCGATAAAGCTCTTTCCACAAAGAATGGTATTGTAAACTGATTAGAATGAAATGGAGAATTTTAGAAATACACTTACAGAATGTTTATTATGTACCCCGAATTACATAGATTCAGTTCTGCTTAATTTCTCCGCAGGACTAATCCTTACAATCGCTTTCCACTATGAACACCAATGTAAGCTTAAGAGAATGCTACGTAGAATTGTGGAAAAACAATTAAAAATACACTTATAGAATGTTTATTATGGTTACCTCGAATTAGATAGATTCAGTTCTGCTTAATTTCTCCGCAGGACTAATATGACTCCTTTCAATCGCTTTCCACTATGACCACCAATGTAAGCTTAAGAGAATGCGTTGTAGAATTATGGAAAAACATTAAGTAGATGTTTGTTATAATTATCTAAGATTACATAGTTACTAGGTATTGCTATCTCCTCATTGCTTGTATGAATCCGATAAAGCTATTTCCACAAAGAATGGTATTGTAACCTGATTAGAATGAAATGGAGAATTATAGAAAAACACTTAGAGAATGTTTATTATGGTATCCTTGAATTACATAGATTCAGTTCTGCCTACGTTCTTCGCAGTACTAATATGAATCCTTGCAATCCCTATCCATTACGAACACCATTGTAAGCTTAAGAGAATGCTACGTAGAATTGTGCAAAAACAGTAAGTAGATGTTTGTTATAATTATATAATATAACATAGTTACTAGGTATTGCTATCTATGTAATCTATTACATAGATTTAGTCCTGCTTGATTAATATGCATTACTGCTATGATTCCGTTCAATCGCTGTCCACTATGAACAGCAATGTAAGCTTAATAGAATGCTATGTAGAATTATGGAAAAACAGTAAGTAGATGTTTGTTATACATATATAAGATTATATAGTTACTAGGTATTGCTATCTCCTCATTTCTTGTATGAATCCGATAAATCTCTTTCCACAAAGAATGGTATTGTAAACTGATTCGAATTAAACGTAGAATTTTAGAAATACACTTAGAGAATGTTTATTATGGTTACCTCGAATTACATAGATTCAGTTCTGCTTAATTTCTCCGCAGGACTAATCCTTACAATCGCTTTCCACTATGACCACCAATGTAAGCGTAAGAGAATGCGATGTAGAATTATGGAAAAACATTAAGTAGATGTTCGTTATAATTATATAAGATTACATAGTTACTAGGTATTGCTATCTCCTCATTGCTTGTATGAATCCGATAAAGCTCTTTCCACAAAGAATGGTATTGTAAACTGATTAGAATGAAATGGAGAATTTTAGAAATACACTTATAGAATGTTTATTATGGTGTCCTTGAATTACATAGATTCAGTTCTGCCTACGTTCTTCGCAGTACTAATATGAATCCTTGCAATCACTATCCATTACGAACACCGTTGTAAGCTTAAGAGAATGCTACGTAGAATTGCGGAAAAACAGTAAGTAGATGTTTGTTATAATTATATAATATAACATAGTTACTAGGTATTGCTATCTATTACATAGATTTAGTCCTGCTTGATTAATATGCATTACTGCTATGATTCCGTTCAATCGCTGTCCACTATGAACAGCAATGTAAGCTTAATAGAATGCTATGTAGAATTATGGAAAAACAGTAAGTAGATGTTTGTTATACATATATAAGATTATATCGTTACTAGGTATTGCTAGCTCCTCATTGCTTTTAAGAATCCGATAAAGCTCTTTCCACAAAGAATGGTATTGTAAACTGATTAGAATGAAATGGAGAATTTTAGAAATACACTTACAGAATGTTTATTATGGTTACCTCAAATTACATAGATTCAGTTCTGCTTAATTTCTCCGCAGGACTAATCCTTACAATCGCTTTCCACTATGACCACCAATGTAAGCGTAAGAGAATGCGATGTAGAATTATGGAAAAACATTAAGTAGATGTTCGTTATCATTATATAAGATTACATAGTTACTAGGTATTGCTATCTCCTCATTGCTTGTATGAATCCGATAAAGCTCTTTCCACAAAGAATGGTATTGTAAACTGATTAGAATGAAATGGAGAATTTTAGAAATACACTTATAGAATGTTTATTATGGTTACCTCGAATTACACAGATTCAGTTCTGCTTAATTTCTCCGCAGGACTAATATGAATCCTTTCAATCGCTTTCCAGTATGAACACCAATGTAAGCTTAAGAGAATGCATTGTAGAATTATGGAAAAACATTAAGTAGATGTTTGGTATAATTATATAAGATTACATAGTTACTAGGTATTGCTATCTCCTCATTGCTTGTATGAATCCGATAAAGCTATTTCCACAAAGAATGGTATTGTAACCTGATTAGAATGAAATGGAGAATTATAGAAAAACACTTAGAGAATGTTTATTATGGTATCCTTGAATTACATAGATTCAGTTCTGCCTACGTTCTTCGCAGTAATAATATGAATCCTTGCAATCACTATCCATTACGAACACCATTGTAAGCTTAAGAGAATGCTACGTAGAATTGTGGAAAAACAGTAAGTAGATGTTTGTTATAATTATATAAGATTACATAGTTACTAGGTATTGCTATCTCCTCATTGCTTGTATGAATCCGATAAAGCTCTTTTTACAAAGAATGGTATTGTAACCTGATTAGAATGAAACGGAGAATTATGGAAAAAGACTTAGAGAATGTTTATTATGGTATCCCTGAATTACCTAGATTCAGGTCTGCCTAATTTCTCCGCAGTACTAATATGAATCCTTTCAATCGCTATCCATTATGAACACCAATGTAAGCTTAATAGAATGCTACGTAGAATTGTGGAAAAACAGTAAGTAGATGTTTGTTATAATTATATATAAGATTACATAGACGCTAGGTATTGCTATCTCCTCATTTCTTGTATGAATTCGATCAACCTCTTTCCATAAAGAATGCAATTGTAAACTAATTACAATTAAACGAAGATATTTAGAAAAACACTTAGCGAAGGTTTGTTATGGTTACCTTGAATTGCATAGATTTAGTCCTGCTTGATTAATATGCAATACTGCTATGAATCCATTCAATCGCTGTCCACTATGAACAGCAATGTAAGCTTAAAAGAATGCTATGTAGAATTATGGAAAAACAGTAAGTAGATGTTTGTTATACTTATATAAGATTATATAGTTACTAGGTATTGCTATCTCCTCATTGCTTGTAAGAATCCGATAAAGCTCTTTCCACAAAGAATGGTATTGTAAACTGATTAGAATGAAATGGAGAATTTTAGAAATACACTTACAGAATGTTTATTATGTACCCCGAATTACATAGATTCAGTTCTGCTTAATTTCTCCGCAGGACTAATCCTTACAATCGCTTTCCACTATGAACACCAATGTAAGCTTAAGAGAATGCTACGTAGAATTGTGGAAAAACAATTAGAAATACACTTATAGAATGTTTATTATGGTTACCTCGAATTAGATAGATTCAGTTCTGCTTAATTTCTCCGCAGGACTAATATGACTCCTTTCAATCGCTTTCCACTATGACCACCAATGTAAGCTTAAGAGAATGCGTTGTAGAATTATGGAAAAACATTAAGTAGATGTTTGTTATAATTATATAAGATTACATAGTTACTAGGTATTGCTATCTCCTCATTGCTTGTATGAATCCGATAAAGCTATTTCCACAAAGAATGGTATTGTAACCTGATTAGAATGAAATGGAGAATTATAGAAAAACACTTAGAGAATGTTTATTATGGTATCCTTGAATTACATAGATTCAGTTCTGCCTACGTTCTTCGCAGTACTAATATGAATCCTTGCAATCCCTATCCATTACGAACACCATTGTAAGCTTAAGAGAATGCTACGTAGAATTGTGCAAAAACAGTAAGTAGATGTTTGTTATAATTATATAATATAACATAGTTACTAGGTATTGCTATCTATGTAATCTATTACATAGATTTAGTCCTGCTTGATTAATATGCATTACTGCTATGATTCCGTTCAATCGCTGTCCACTATGAACAGCAATGTAAGCTTAATAGAATGCTATGTAGAATTATGGAAAAACAGTAAGTAGATGTTTGTTATACATATATAAGATTATATAGTTACTAGGTATTGCTATCTCCTCATTGCTTGTATGAATCCGATAAAGCTCTTTCCACAAAGAATGGTATTGTAAACTGATTAGAATGAAATGGAGAATTTTAGAAATACACTTATATAATGTTTATTATGGTTACCTCGAATTACATAGATTCAGTTCTGCTTAATTTCTCCGCAGGACTAATCCTTACAATCGCTTTCCACTATGAACACCAATGTAAGCTTAAGAGAATGCGATGTAGAATTATGGAAAAACATTAAGTAGATGTTTGTTATAATTATATAAGATTACATAGTTACTAGGTATTGCTATCTCCTCATTGCTTGTATGACTCCGATAAAGCTCTTTTTACAAAGAATGGTATTGTAACCTGATCCCTGAATTACCTAGATTCAGTTCTGCCTAATTTCTCCGCAGTACTAATATGAATCCTTTCAATCGCTATCCATTATGAACACCAATGTACGCTTAATAGAATGCTACGTAGAATTGTGGAAAAACAGTAAGTAGATGTTTGTTATAATTATATAAGATTACATAGACGCTAGGTATTGCTATCTCCTCATTTCTTGTATGAATTCGATCAACCTCTTTCCATAAAGAATGCAATTGTAAACTAATTACAATTAAACGAAGATATTTAGAAAAACACTTAGCGAAGGTTTGTTATGGTTACCTTGAATTGCATAGATTTAGTCCTGCTTGATTAATATGCAATACTGCTATGAATCCGTTCAATCGCTGTCCACTATGAACAGCAATGTAAGCTTAATAGAATGCTACGTAGAATTGTGGAAAAACAGTAAATAGATGTTTGTTATAATTATATAAGATTACATAGACACTAGGTATTGCTATCTCCTCATTTCTTGTATGAATTCGATCAACCTCTTTCCATAAAGAATGCCATTGTAAACTAATTAGAATTAAACGAAGATATTTAGAAAAACACTTAGCGAAGGTTTGTTATGGTTACCTTGAATTGCATGGATTTAGTCCTGCTTGATTAATATGCAATACAGCTATGAATCCATTCAATCGCTGTTCACTATGAACAGCAATGTAAGCTTAAAAGAATGCTATGTAGAATTATGGAAAAACAGTAAGTAGATGTTTGTTATACTTATATAAGATTATATAGTTACTAGGTATTGCTATCTCCTCTTGTTTGTATGAATCCGATAGAGCTCTTTCCACAAAGAATGGTATTGTAAACTGATTAGAATGAAACGGAGAATTATAGAAAAAGACTTAGAGAATGTTTATTATGGTATCCCTGAATTACATAGATTCAGTTCTGCCTACTTTCTTCGCAGTACTAATATGAATCCTTGCAATCGCTATCCATTATGAACACCATTGTAAGCTTAAGAGAATGCTACATAGAATTGTGGAAAAACAGTAAGTATATGTTTGCTATAATTATATAAGATTACATAGTTACTAGGTATTGCTTTCTCCTCATTTCTTGTATGAATTCGATTCAATCGCTTTCCACTATGAACAGCAATGTCAGCTTAATAGAATGCTATGTAGAATTATGGAAAAGCAGTAAGTAGATGTTTGTTATACTTATATAAGATTATATAGTTACTAGGTATTGCTATCTCCTCATTGCTTATATGAATCCGATAAAGCTCTTTCCACAAAGAATGGTATTGTAAACTGATTACAATTATACGAAGATACTTAGAAAAAAACTTAGAGAATGTTTATTATGGTATCCTTGAATTACATCGATGCAGTTCTGCTTAATTTCAACGCAGTACTATTATGAAAACTTTCAATCGCTCTCCATTATGAACACCCATGTAAGCTTAATAGAATGCTACGTAGAATTGTGGAAAAACAGTAAGTAGATGTTTGTTATAATTATATCATATTACATAGTTACTAGGTATTGCTCCTCATTACTTTTATGAATCCGATAAAGCTCTTTCCACAAAGAATGGTATTGTAAACTGATTACAATGAAATGGAGAATTTTAGAAATACACTTATAGAATGTTTATTATTGTTACCTCGAATTACATAGATTTAGTTCTGCTTAATTTCTCCGCAGGACTAATATGAATCCTTTCAATCGCTTTCCACTATGAACAGCAATGTAAGCTGAATAGAATGCTGTGTAGAATTATGGAAAACATTAAATAGATGTTTGATATAATTATCTCCTCATTGCTTGTATGAATCCGATAAAGCTCTTTCCACCAAGAATGGTATTGTAAACTGATTAGAATGAAACAGAGAATTATAGAAAAACACTTAGAGAATGTTTATTATGGTATCCTTGAATTACCTAGATTCAGTTCTGCCTAATTTCTCCGCAGTACTAATATGAATCCTTTAAATCGCTATCCATTATGAACACCAATGTAAGCTTAATAGAATGCTACGTAGAATTGTGGAAAAACAGTAATTAGATGTTTATTATAATTATATAATATAACATAGTTACTAGGTATTGCTATCTCCTCATTTCTTGTATGAATCCGATAAATCTCTTTCCACAAAGAATGGTATTGTAAACTGATTCGAATTAAACGTAGAATTTTAGAAATACACTTATAGAATGTTTATTATGGTTACCTCGAATTACACAGATTCAGTTCTGCTTAATTTCTCCGCAGGACTAATATGAATCCTTTCAATCGCTTTCCAGTATGAACACCAATGTAAGCTTAAGAGAATGCGTTGTAGAATTATGGAAAAACATTAAGTAGATGTTTGGTATAATTATATAAGATTACATAGTTACTAGGTATTGCTATCTCCTCATTGCTTGTATGAATCCGATAAAGCTATTTCCACAAAGAATGGTATTGTAACCTGATTAGAATGAAATGGAGAATTATAGAAAAACACTTAGAGAATGTTTATTATGGTATCCTTGAATTACATAGATTCAGTTCTGCCTACGTTCTTCGCAGTACTAATATGAATCCTTGCAATCACTATCCATTACGAACACCATTGTAAGCTTAAGAGAATGCTACGTAGAATTGTGGAAAAACAGTAAGTAGATGTTTGTTATAATTATATAATATAACATAGTTACTAGGTATTGCTATCTCCTCATTGCGTGTATGAATCCGATAAAGCTCTTTTTACAAAGAATGGTATTGTAACCTGATTAGAATGAAACGGAGAATTATGGAAAAAGACTTAGAGAATGTTTATTATGGTATCCCTGAATTACCTAGATTCAGGTCTGCCTAATTTCTCCGCAGTACTAATATGAATCCTTTCAATCGCTATCCATTATGAACACCAATGTAAGCTTAATAGAATGCTACGTAGAATTGTGGAAAAACAGTAAGTAGATGTTTGTTATAATTATATAAGATTACATAGACGCTAGGTATTGCTATCTCCTCATTTCTTGTATGAATTCGATCAACCTCTTTCCATAAAGAATGCAATTGTAAACTAATTACAATTAAACGAAGATATTTAGAAAAACACTTAGCGAAGGTTTGTTATGGTTACCTTGAATTGCATAGATTTAGTCCTGCTTGATTAATATGCAATACTGCTATGAATCCATTCAATCGCTGTCCACTATGAACAGCAATGTAAGCTTAAAAGAATGCTATGTAGAATTATGGAAAAACAGTAAGTAGATGTTTGTTATACTTATATAAGATTATATAGTTACTAGGTATTGCTATCTCCTCATTGCTTGTATGAATCCGATAAAGCTCTTTCCACAAAGAATGGTATTGTAAACTGATTAGAATGAAATGGAGAATTTTAGAAATACACTTATAGAATGTTTATTATGGTATCCTTGAATTACATAGATTCAGTTCTGCCTACGTTCTTCGCAGTACTAATATGAATCCTTGCAATCACTATCCATTACGAACACCGTTGTAAGCTTAAGAGAATGCTACGTAGAATTGTGGAAAAACAGTAAGTAGATGTTTGTTATAATAATATAATATAACATAGTTACTAGGTATTGCTATCTCCTCATTGCTTGTATGAATCCGATAAATCTCTTTCCAAAAAGAATCGTATTGTAAACTGATTCGAATTTAACGGAGAATTTTAGAAATACACTTAGAGAATAGCTATCCACTATGAACACCAATGTAAGCTTAATAGAATGCTACGTAGAATTGTGGAAAAACAGTAAGTAGATGTTAGTTATACTTATATAACATTATATAGTTACTAGGTATTGCTATCTCCTCTTGGTTGTATGAATCCGATAGAGCTCTTTCCACAAAGAATGGAATTGTAAACTGATTAGAATGAAATGGAGAATTTTAGAAATACACTTATAGAATGTTTATTATGGTTACCTCGAATTACACAGATTCAGTTCTGCTTAATTTCTCCGCAGGACTAATAAGAATCCTTTCAATCGCTTTCCACTATGAACACCAATGTAAGCTTAAGAGAATGCGTTGTAGAATTATGGAAAAACATTAAGTAGATGTTTGTTAAAATTATATAATATAACATAGCTACTAGGTATTGCTATCTCCTCATTGCTTGTATGAATCCGATAAATCTCTTTCCAAAAAGAATCGTATTGTAAACTGATTCGAATTTAACGGAGAATGTTAGAAATACACTTAGAGAATAGCTATCCACTATGAACACCAATGTAAGCTTAATAGAATGCTACGTAGAATTGTGGAAAAACAGTAAGTAGATGTTAGTTATACTTATACAACATTATATAGTTACTAGGTATTGCTATCTCCTCTTGGTTTTATGAATCCGATAGAGCTCTTTCCACAAAGAATGGTATTGTAAACTGATTAGAATGAAATGGAGAATTTTAGAAATACACTTATAGAATGTTTATTATGGTTTCCTCGAATTACATAGATTCAGTTCTGCTTAATTTCTCCACAGGACTAATATGAATCCTTTCAATCGCTTTCCACTATGACCACCAATGTAAGCGTAAGAGAATGCGATGTAGAATTATGGAAAAACATTAAGTAGATGTTCGTTATAATTATATAAGATTACATAGTTACTAGGTATTGCTATCTCCTCATTGCTTGTATGAATCCGATAAAGCTCTTTCCACAAAGAATGGTATTGTAAACTGATTAGAATGAAATGGAGAATTTTAGAAATACACTTATAGAATGTTTATTATGGTTACCTCGAATTACAAGGATTCAGTTCTGCTTAATTTCTCCGCAGGACTAATATGAATCCTTTCAATCGCTTTCCAGTATGAACACCAATGTAAGCTTAAGAGAATGCGTTGTAGAATTATGGAAAAACATTAAGTAGATGTTTGGTATAATTATATAAGATTACATAGTTACTAGGTATTGCTATCTCCTCATTGCTTGTATGAATCCGATAAAGCTATTTCCACAAAGAATGGTATTGTAACCTGATTAGAATGAAATGGAGAATTATAGAAAAACACTTAGAGAATGTTTATTATGGTATCCTTGAATTACATAGATTCAGTTCTGCCTACGTTCTTCGCAGTACTAATATGAATCCTTGCAATCCCTATCCATTACGAACACCATTGTAAGCTTAAGAGAATGCTACGTAGAATTGTGGGAAAACAGTAAGTAGATGTTTGTTATAATTATATAATGTAACATAGTTACTAGGTATTGCTATCTCCTCATTGCTTGTATGAATCCGATAAAGCTCTTTTTACAAAGAATGGTATTGTAACCTGATTAGAATGAAACGGAGAATTATGGAAAAAGACTTAGAGAATGTTTATTATGGTATCCCTGAATTACCTAGATTCAGGTCTGCCTAATTTCTCCGCAGTACTAATATGAATCCTTTCAATCGCTATCCATTATGAACACCAATGTAAGCTTAATAGAATGCTACGTAGAATTGTGGAAAAACAGTAAGTAGATGTTTGTTATAATTATATATAAGATTACATAGACGCTAGGTATTGCTATCTCCTCATTTCTTGTATGAATTCGATCAACCTCTTTCCATAAAGAATGCAATTGTAAACTAATTACAATTAAACGAAGATATTTAGAAAAACACTTAGCGAAGGTTTGTTATGGTTACCTTGAATTGCATAGATTTAGTCCTGCTTGATTAATATGCAATACTGCTATGAATCCATTCAATCGCTGTCCACTATGAACAGCAATGTAAGCTTAAAAGAATGCTATGTAGAATTATGGAAAAACAGTAAGTAGATGTTTGTTATACTTATATAAGGTTATATAGTTACTAGGTATTGCTATCTCCTCATTGCTTGTAAGAATCCGATAAAGCTCTTTCCACAAAGAATGGTATTGTAAACTGATTAGAATGAAATGGAGAATTTTAGAAATACACTTACAGAATGTTTATTATGTACCCCGAATTACATAGATTCAGTTCTGCTTAATTTCTCCGCAGGACTAATATGACTCCTTTCAATCGCTTTCCACTATGACCACCAATGTAAGCTTAAGAGAATGCGTTGTAGAATTATGGAAAAACATTAAGTAGATGTTTGTTATAATTATATAAGATTACATAGTTACTAGGTATTGCTATCTCCTCATTGCTTGTATGAATCCGATAAAGCTATTTCCACAAAGAATGGTATTGTAACCTGATTAGAATGAAATGGAGAATTATAGAAAAGCACTTAGAGAATGTTTATTATGGTATCCTTGAATTACATAGATTCAGTTCTGCCTACGTTCTTCGCAGTACTAATATGAATCCTTGCAATCCCTATCCATTACGAACACCATTGTAAGCTTAAGAGAATGCTACGTAGAATTGTGCAAAAACAGTAAGTAGATGTTTGTTATAATTATATAATATAACATAGTTACTAGGTATTGCTATCTATGTAATCTATTACATAGATTTAGTCCTGCTTGATTAATATGCATTACTGCTATGATTCCGTTCAATCGCTGTCCACTATGAACAGCAATGTAAGCTTAATAGAATGCTATGTAGAATTATGGAAAAACAGTAAGTAGATGTTTGTTATACATATATAAGATTATATAGTTACTAGGTATTGCTATCTCCTCATTGCTTGTATGAATCCGATAAATCTCTTTCCACAAAGAATGGTATTGTAAACTGATTAGAATGAAACGGAGAATTATAGAAAAAGACTTAGAGAATGTTTATTATGGTATCCCTGAATTACATAGATTCAGTTCTGCCTACTTTCTTCGCAGGACTAATATGAATCCTTGCAATCGCTATCCATTATGAACACCATTGTAAGCTTAAGAGAATGCTACATAGAATTGTGGAAAAACAGTAAGTATATGTTTGCTATAATTATATAAGATTACATAGTTACTAGGTATTGCTTTCTCCTCATTTCTTGTATGAATTCGATTCAATCGCTTTCCACTATGAACAGCAATGTCAGCTTAATAGAATGCTATGTAGAATTATGGAAAAGCAGTAAGTAGATGTTTGTTATACTTATATAAGATTATATAGTTACTAGGTATTGCTATCTCCTCATTGCTTATATGAATCCGATAAAGCTCTTTCCACAAAGAATGGTATTGTAAACTGATTACAATTATACGAAGATACTTAGAAAAAAACTTAGAGAATGTTTATTATGGTATCCTTGAATTACATCGATGCAGTTCTGCTTAATTTCAACGCAGTACTATTATGAAAACTTTCAATCGCTCTCCATTATGAACACCCATGTAAGCTTAATAGAATGCTACGTAGAATTGTGGAAAAACAGTAAGTAGATGTTTGTTATAATTATATCATATTACATAGTTACTAGGTATTGCTCCTCATTACTTTTATGAATCCGATAAAGCTCTTTCCACAAAGAATGGTATTGTAAACTGATTACAATGAAATGGAGAATTTTAGAAATACACTTATAGAATGTTTATTATTGTTACCTCGAATTACATAGATTTAGTTCTGCTTAATTTCTCCGCAGGACTAATATGAATCCTTTCAATCGCTTTCCACTATGAACAGCAATGTAAGCTGAATAGAATGCTGTGTAGAATTATGGAAAACATTAAATAGATGTTTGATATAATTATCTCCTCATTGCTTGTATGAATCCGATAAAGCTCTTTCCACCAAGAATGGTATTGTAAACTGATTACAATGAAACAGAGAATTATAGAAAAACACTTAGAGAATGTTTATTATGGTATCCTTGAATTACCTAGATTCAGTTCTGCCTAATTTCTCCGCAGTACTAATATGAATCCTTTCAATCGCTATCCATTATGAACACCAATGTAAGCTTAATAGAATGCTACGTAGAATTGTGGAAAAACAGTAAGTAGATGTTTGTTATAATTATATAAGATTACATAGACGCTAGGTATTGCTATCTCCTCATTTCTTGTATGAATTCGATCAACCTCTTTCCATAAAGAATGCAATTGTAAACTAATTACAATTAAACGAAGATATTTAGAAAAACACTTAGCGAAGGTTTGTTATGGTTACCTTGAATTGCATAGATTTAGTCCTGCTTGATTAATATGCAATACTGCTATGAATCCATTCAATCGCTGTCCACTATGAACAGCAATGTAAGCTTAAAAGAATGCTATGTAGAATTATGGAAAAACAGTAAGTAGATGTTTGTTATACTTATATAAGATTATATAGTTACTAGGTATTGCTATCTCCTCATTGCTTGTAAGAATCTGATAAAGCTCTTTCCACAAAGAATGGTATTGTAAACTGATTAGAATGAAATGGAGAATTTTAGAAATACACTTACAGAATGTTTATTATGGTTACCTCGAATTACATAGATTCAGTTCTGCTTAATTTCTCCGCAGGACTAATATGAATCCTTTCAATCGCTTTCCACTATGAACACCAATGTAAGCTTAAGAGAATGCGTTGTAGAATTATGGAAAAACATTAAGTAGATGTTTGTTAAAATTATATAATATAACATAGCTACTAGGTATTGCTATCTCCTCATTGCTTGTATGAATCCGATAAATCTCTTTCCAAAAAGAATCGTATTGTAAACTGATTCGAATTTAACGGAGAATGTTAGAAATACACTTAGAGAATAGCTATCCACTATGAACACCAATGTAAGCTTAATAGAATGCTACGTAGAATTGTGGAAAAACAGTAAGTAGATGTTAGTTATACTTATACAACATTATATAGTTACTAGGTATTGCTATCTCCTCTTGGTTTTATGAATCCGATAGAGCTCTTTCCACAAAGAATGGTATTGTAAACTGATTAGAATGAAATGGAGAATTTTAGAAATACACTTATAGAATGTTTATTATGGTTTCCTCGAATTACATAGATTCAGTTCTGCTTAATTTCTCCACAGGACTAATATGAATCCTTTCAATCGCTTTCCACTATGACCACCAATGTAAGCGTAAGAGAATGCGATGTAGAATTATGGAAAAACATTAAGTAGATGTTCGTTATAATTATATAAGATTACATAGTTACTAGGTATTGCTATCTCCTCATTGCTTGTATGAATCCGATAAAGCTCTTTCCACAAAGAATGGTATTGTAAACTGATTAGAATGAAATGGAGAATTTTAGAAATACACTTATAGAATGTTTATTATGGTTACCTCGAATTACAAGGATTCAGTTCTGCTTAATTTCTCCGCAGGACTAATATGAATCCTTTCAATCGCTTTCCAGTATGAACACCAATGTAAGCTTAAGAGAATGCGTTGTAGAATTATGGAAAAACATTAAGTAGATGTTTGGTATAATTATATAAGATTACATAGTTACTAGGTATTGCTATCTCCTCATTGCTTGTATGAATCCGATAAAGCTATTTCCACAAAGAATGGTATTGTAACCTGATTAGAATGAAATGGAGAATTATAGAAAAACACTTAGAGAATGTTTATTATGGTATCCTTGAATTACATAGATTCAGTTCTGCCTACGTTCTTCGCAGTACTAATATGAATCCTTGCAATCCCTATCCATTACGAACACCATTGTAAGCTTAAGAGAATGCTACGTAGAATTGTGGGAAAACAGTAAGTAGATGTTTGTTATAATTATATAATGTAACATAGTTACTAGGTATTGCTATCTCCTCATTGCTTGTATGAATCCGATAAAGCTCTTTTTACAAAGAATGGTATTGTAACCTGATTAGAATGAAACGGAGAATTATGGAAAAAGACTTAGAGAATGTTTATTATGGTATCCCTGAATTACCTAGATTCAGGTCTGCCTAATTTCTCCGCAGTACTAATATGAATCCTTTCAATTGCTATCCATTATGAACACCAATGTAAGCTTAATAGAATGCTACGTAGAATTGTGGAAAAACAGTAAGTAGATGTTTGTTATAATTATATATAAGATTACATAGACGCTAGGTATTGCTATCTCCTCATTTCTTGTATGAATTCGATCAACCTCTTTCCATAAAGAATGCAATTGTAAACTAATTACAATTAAACGAAGATATTTAGAAAAACACTTAGCGAAGGTTTGTTATGGTTACCTTGAATTGCATAGATTTAGTCCTGCTTGATTAATATGCAATACTGCTATGAATCCATTCAATCGCTGTCCACTATGAACAGCAATGTAAGCTTAAAAGAATGCTATGTAGAATTATGGAAAAACAGTAAGTAGATGTTTGTTATACTTATATAAGGTTATATAGTTACTAGGTATTGCTATCTCCTCATTGCTTGTAAGAATCCGATAAAGCTCTTTCCACAAAGAATGGTATTGTAAACTGATTAGAATGAAATGGAGAATTTTAGAAATACACTTACAGAATGTTTATTATGTACCCCGAATTACATAGATTCAGTTCTGCTTAATTTCTCCGCAGGACTAATATGACTCCTTTCAATCGCTTTCCACTATGACCACCAATGTAAGCTTAAGAGAATGCGTTGTAGAATTATGGAAAAACATTAAGTAGATGTTTGTTATAATTATATAAGATTACATAGTTACTAGGTATTGCTATCTCCTCATTGCTTGTATGAATCCGATAAAGCTATTTCCACAAAGAATGGTATTGTAACCTGATTAGAATGAAATGGAGAATTATAGAAAAGCACTTAGAGAATGTTTATTATGGTATCCTTGAATTACATAGATTCAGTTCTGCCTACGTTCTTCGCAGTACTAATATGAATCCTTGCAATCCCTATCCATTACGAACACCATTGTAAGCTTAAGAGAATGCTACGTAGAATTGTGCAAAAACAGTAAGTAGATGTTTGTTATAATTATATAATATAACATAGTTACTAGGTATTGCTATCTATGTAATCTATTACATAGATTTAGTCCTGCTTGATTAATATGCATTACTGCTATGATTCCGTTCAATCGCTGTCCACTATGAACAGCAATGTAAGCTTAATAGAATGCTATGTAGAATTATGGAAAAACAGTAAGTAGATGTTTGTTATACATATATAAGATTATATAGTTACTAGGTATTGCTATCTCCTCATTGCTTGTATGAATCCGATAAATCTCTTTCCACAAAGAATGGTATTGTAAACTGATTCGAATTAAACGTAGAATTTTAGAAATACACTTAGAGAATGTTTATTATGGTTACCTCGAATTACATAGATTCAGTTCTGCTTAATTTCTCCGCAGGAGTAATATGAAGCCTTTAAATCGCTATCCATTATGAACACCAATGTAAGCTTAATAGAATGCTACGTAGAATTGTGGAAAAACAGTAAATAGATGTTTGTTATAATTATATAAGATTACATAGACACTAGGTATTGCTATCTCCTCATTTCTTGTATGAATTCGATCAACCTCTTTCCATAAAGAATGCCATTGTAAACTAATTAGAATTAAACGAAGATATTTAGAAAAACACTTAGCGAAGGTTTGTTATGGTTACCTTGAATTGCATGGATTTAGTCCTGCTTGATTAATATGCAATACAGCTATGAATCCATTCAATCGCTGTTCACTATGAACAGCAATGTAAGCTTAAAAGAATGCTATGTAGAATTATGGAAAAACAGTAAGTAGATGTTTGTTATACTTATATAAGATTATATAGTTACTAGGTATTGCTATCTCCTCTTGTTTGTATGAATCCGATAGAGCTCTTTCCACAAAGAATGGTATTGTAAACTGATTAGAATGAAACGGAGAATTATAGAAAAAGACTTAGAGAATGTTTATTATGGTATCCCTGAATTACATAGATTCAGTTCTGCCTACTTTCTTCGCAGTACTAATATGAATCCTTGCAATCGCTATCCATTATGAACACCATTGTAAGCTTAAGAGAATGCTACATAGAATTGTGGAAAAACAGTAAGTATATGTTTGCTATAATTATATAAGATTACATAGTTACTAGGTATTGCTTTCTCCTCATTTCTTGTATGAATTCGATTCAATCGCTTTCCACTATGAACAGCAATGTCAGCTTAATAGAATGCTATGTAGAATTATGGAAAAGCAGTAAGTAGATGTTTGTTATACTTATATAAGATTATATAGTTACTAGGTATTGCTATCTCCTCATTGCTTATATGAATCCGATAAAGCTCTTTCCACAAAGAATGGTATTGTAAACTGATTACAATTATACGAAGATACTTAGAAAAAAACTTAGAGAATGTTTATTATGGTATCCTTGAATTACATCGATGCAGTTCTGCTTAATTTCAACGCAGTACTATTATGAAAACTTTCAATCGCTCTCCATTATGAACACCCATGTAAGCTTAATAGAATGCTACGTAGAATTGTGGAAAAACAGTAAGTAGATGTTTGTTATAATTATATCATATTACATAGTTACTAGGTATTGCTCCTCATTACTTTTATGAATCCGATAAAGCTCTTTCCACAAAGAATGGTATTGTAAACTGATTACAATGAAATGGAGAATTTTAGAAATACACTTATAGAATGTTTATTATTGTTACCTCGAATTACATAGATTTAGTTCTGCTTAATTTCTCCGCAGGACTAATATGAATCCTTTCAATCGCTTTCCACTATGAACAGCAATGTAAGCTGAATAGAATGCTGTGTAGAATTATGGAAAACATTAAATAGATGTTTGATATAATTATCTCCTCATTGCTTGTATGAATCCGATAAAGCTCTTTCCACCAAGAATGGTATTGTAAACTGATTAGAATGAAACAGAGAATTATAGAAAAACACTTAGAGAATGTTTATTATGGTATCCTTGAATTACCTAGATTCAGTTCTGCCTAATTTCTCCGCAGTACTAATATGAATCCTTTAAATCGCTATCCATTATGAACACCAATGTAAGCTTAATAGAATGCTACGTAGAATTGTGGAAAAACAGTAATTAGATGTTTATTATAATTATATAATATAACATAGTTACTAGGTATTGCTATCTCCTCATTTCTTGTATGAATCCGATAAATCTCTTTCCACAAAGAATGGTATTGTAAACTGATTCGAATTAAACGTAGAATTTTAGAAATACACTTAGAGAATGTTTATTATGGTTACCTCGAATTACATAGATTCAGTTCTGCTTAATTTCTCCGCAGGACTAATCCTTACAATCGCTTTCCACTATGAACACCAATGTAAGCTTAAGAGAATGCGATGTAGAATTATGGAAAAACATTAAGTAGATGTTTGTTATAATTATATAAGATTACATAGTTACTAGGTATTGCTATCTCCTCAATTCTTGTATGAATTCGATCAACCTCTTTCCATAAAGAATGCCAATGTAAACAGATTAGAATTAAACGAAGAATTTTAGAAAAACACTTAGCGAATGTTTGTTATGGTTACGAATTACATAGATTTAGTCCTGCTTGATTAATCTGCGGTACTGCTATCAATCCGTTCAATCGCTTTCCACTATGAACAGCAATGTAAGCTTAAAAGAATGCTATGTAGAATTATGGAAAAACAGTAAGTAGATGTTTGTTATACTTATATAAGATTATATAGTTACTAGGTATTGCTATCTCCTCATTGCTTGTAAGAATCCGATAAAGCTCTTTCCACAAAGAATGGTATTGTAAACTGATTAGAATGAAATGGAGAATTTTAGAAATACACTTACAGAATGTTTATTATGGTTACCTCGAATTACATAGATTCAGTTCTGCTTAATTTCTCCGCAGGACTAATCCTTACAATCGCTTTCCACTATGACCACCAATGTAAGCGTAAGAGAATGCGATGTAGAATTATGGAAAAACATTAAGTAGATGTTCGTTATAATTATATAAGATTACATAGTTACTAGGTATTGCTATCTCCTCATTGCTTGTATGAATCCGATAAAGCTCTTTCCACAAAGAATGGTATTGTAAACTGATTAGAATGAAATGGAGAATTTTAGAAATACACTTATAGAATGTTTATTATGGTATCCTTGAATTACATAGATTCAGTTCTGCCTACGTTCTTCGCAGTACTAATATGAATCCTTGCAATCACTATCCATTACGAACACCGTTGTAAGCTTAAGAGAATGCTACGTAGAATTGCGGAAAAACAGTAAGTAGATGTTTGTTAGAATTATATAATATAACATAGTTACTAGGTATTGCTATCTATTACATAGATTTAGTCCTGCTTGATTAATATGCATTACTGCTATGATTCCGTTCAATCGCTGTCCACTATGAACAGCAATGTAAGCTTAATAGAATGCTATGTAGAATTATGGAAAAACAGTAAGTAGATGTTTGTTATACATATATAAGATTATATCGTTACTAGGTATTGCTAGCTCCTCATTGCTTTTAAGAATCCGATAAAGCTCTTTCCACAAAGAATGGTATTGTAAACTCATTAGAATGAAATGGAGAATTTTAGAAATACACTTACAGAATGTTTATTATGGTTACCTCAAATTACATAGATTCAGTTCTGCTTAATTTCTCCGCAGGACTAATCCTTACAATCGCTTTCCACTATGACCACCAATGTAAGCGTAAGAGAATGCGATGTAGAATTATGGAAAAACATTAAGTAGATGTTCGTTATCATTATATAAGATTACATAGTTACTAGGTATTGCTATCTCCTCATTGCTTGTATGAATCCGATAAAGCTCTTTCCACAAAGAATGGTATTGTAAACTGATTAGAATGAAATGGAGAATTTTAGAAATACACTTATAGAATGTTTATTATGGTTACCTCGAATTACACAGATTCAGTTCTGCTTAATTTCTCCGCAGGACTAATATGAATCCTTTCAATCGCTTTCCAGTATGAACACCAATGTAAGCTTAAGAGAATGCATTGTAGAATTATGGAAAAACATTAAGTAGATGTTTGGTATAATTATATAAGATTACATAGTTACTAGGTATTGCTATCTCCTCATTGCTTGTATGAATCCGATAAAGCTATTTCCACAAAGAATGGTATTGTAACCTGATTAGAATGAAATGGAGAATTATAGAAAAACACTTAGAGAATGTTTATTATGGTATCCTTGAATTACATAGATTCAGTTCTGCCTACGTTCTTCGCAGTACTAATATGAATCCTTGCAATCCCTATCCATTACGAACACCATTGTAAGCTTAAGAGAATGCTACGTAGAATTGTGCAAAAACAGTAAGTAGATGTTTGTTATAATTATATAATATAACATAGTTACTAGGTATTGCTATCTCCTCATTGCTTGTATGAATCCGATAAAGCTCTTTTTACAAAGAATGGTATTGTAACCTGATTAGAATGAAACGGAGAATTATGGAAAAAGACTTAGAGAATGTTTATTATGGTATCCCTGAATTACCTAGATTCAGGTCTGCCTAATTTCTCCGCAGTACTAATATGAATCCTTTCAATCGCTATCCATTATGAACACCAATGTAAGCTTAATAGAATGCTACGTAGAATTGTGGAAAAACAGTAAGTAGATGTTTGTTATAATTATATATAAGATTACATAGACGCTAGGTATTGCTATCTCCTCATTTCTTGTATGAATTCGATCAACCTCTTTCCATAAAGAATGCAATTGTAAACTAATTACAATTAAACGAAGATATTTAGAAAAACACTTAGCGAAGGTTTGTTATGGTTACCTTGAATTGCATAGATTTAGTCCTGCTTGATTAATATGCAATACTGCTATGAATCCATTCAATCGCTGTCCACTATGAACAGCAATGTAAGCTTAAAAGAATGCTATGTAGAATTATGGAAAAACAGTAAGTAGATGTTTGTTATACTTATATAAGATTATATAGTTACTAGGTATTGCTATCTCCTCATTGCTTGTAAGAATCCGATAAAGCTCTTTCCACAAAGAATGGTATTGTAAACTGATTAGAATGAAATGGAGAATTTTAGAAATACACTTACAGAATGTTTATTATGTACCCCGAATTACATAGATTCAGTTCTGCTTAATTTCTCCGCAGGACTAATCCTTACAATCGCTTTCCACTATGAACACCAATGTAAGCTTAAGAGAATGCTACGTAGAATTGTGGAAAAACAATTAGAAATACACTTATAGAATGTTTATTATGGTTACCTCGAATTAGATAGATTCAGTTCTGCTTAATTTCTACGCAGGACTATTATGACTCCTTTCAATCGCTTTCCACTATGACCACCAATGTAAGCTTAAGAGAATGCGTTGTAGAATTATGGAAAAACATTAAGTAGATGTTTGTTATAATTATATAAGATTACATAGCTACTAGGTATTGCTATCTCCTCATTGCTTGTATGAATCCGATAAAGCTATTTCCACAAAGAATGGTATTGTAACCTGATTAGAATGAAATGGAGAATTATAGAAAAACACTTAGAGAATGTTTATTATGGTATCCTTGAATTACATAGATTCAGTTCTGCCTACGTTCTTCGCAGTACTAATATGAATCCTTGCAATCCCTATCCATTACGAACACCATTGTAAGCTTAAGAGAATGCTACGTAGAATTGTGCAAAAACAGTAAGTAGATGTTTGTTATAATTATATAATATAACATAGTTACTAGGTATTGCTATCTATGTAATCTATTACATAGATTTAGTCCTGCTTGATTAATATGCATTACTGCTATGATTCCGTTCAATCGCTGTCCACTATGAACAGCAATGTAAGCTTAATAGAATGCTATGTAGAATTATGGAAAAACAGTAAGTAGATGTTTGTTATACATATATAAGATTATATAGTTACTAGGTATTGCTATCTCCTCATTGCTTGTATGAATCCGATAAAGCTCTTTCCACAAAGAATGGTATTGTAAACTGATTAGAATGAAATGGAGAATTTTAGAAATACACTTATATAATGTTTATTATGGTTACCTCGAATTACATAGATTCAGTTCTGCTTAATTTCTCCGCAGGACTAATCCTTACAATCGCTTTCCACTATGAACACCAATGTAAGCTTAAGAGAATGCGATGTAGAATTATGGAAAAACATTAAGTAGATGTTTGTTATAATTATATAAGATTACATAGTTACTAGGTATTGCTATCTCCTCATTGCTTGTATGACTCCGATAAAGCTCTTTTTACAAAGAATGGTATTGTAACCTGATTAGAATGAAACGGAGAATTATAGAAAAAGACTTAGAGAATGTTTATTATGGTATCCCTGAATTACCTAGATTCAGTTCTGCCTAATTTCTCCGCAGTACTAATATGAATCCTTTCAATCGCTATCCATTATGAACACCAATGTACGCTTAATAGAATGCTACGTAGAATTGTGGAAAAACAGTAAGTAGATGTTTGTTATAATTATATAAGATTACATAGATGCTAGGTATTGCTATCTCCTCATTTCTTGTATGAATTCGATCAACCTCTTTCCATAAAGAATGCAATTGTAAACTAATTACAATTAAACGAAGATATTTAGAAAAACACTTAGCGAAGGTTTGTTATGGTTACCTTGAATTGCATAGATTTAGTCCTGCTTGATTAATATGCAATACTGCTATGAATCCGTTCAATCGCTGTCCACTATGAACAGCAATGTAAGCTTAATAGAATGCTACGTAGAATTGTGGAAAAACAGTAAATAGATGTTTGTTATAATTATATAAGATTACATAGACACTAGGTATTGCTATCTCCTCATTTCTTGTATGAATTCGATCAACCTCTTTCCATAAAGAATGCCATTGTAAACTAATTAGAATTAAACGAAGATATTTAGAAAAACACTTAGCGAAGGTTTGTTATGGTTACCTTGAATTGCATGGATTTAGTCCTGCTTGATTAATATGCAATACAGCTATGAATCCATTCAATCGCTGTTCACTATGAACAGCAATGTAAGCTTAAAAGAATGCTATGTAGAATTATGGAAAAACAGTAAGTAGATGTTTGTTATACTTATATAAGATTATATAGTTACTAGGTATTGCTATCTCCTCTTGTTTGTATGAATCCGATAGAGCTCTTTCCACAAAGAATGGTATTGTAAACTGATTAGAATGAAACGGAGAATTATAGAAAAAGACTTAGAGAATGTTTATTATGGTATCCCTGAATTACATAGATTCAGTTCTGCCTACTTTCTTCGCAGTACTAATATGAATCCTTGCAATCGCTATCCATTATGAACACCATTGTAAGCTTAAGAGAATGCTACATAGAATTGTGGAAAAACAGTAAGTATATGTTTGCTATAATTATATAAGATTACATAGTTACTAGGTATTGCTTTCTCCTCATTTCTTGTATGAATTCGATTCAATCGCTTTCCACTATGAACAGCAATGTCAGCTTAATAGAATGCTATGTAGAATTATGGAAAAGCAGTAAGTAGATGTTTGTTATACTTATATAAGATTATATAGTTACTAGGTATTGCTATCTCCTCATTGCTTATATGAATCCGATAAAGCTCTTTCCACAAAGAATGGTATTGTAAACTGATTACAATTATACGAAGATACTTAGAAAAAAACTTAGAGAATGTTTATTATGGTATCCTTGAATTACATCGATGCAGTTCTGCTTAATTTCAACGCAGTACTATTATGAAAACTTTCAATCGCTCTCCATTATGAACACCCATGTAAGCTTAATAGAATGCTACGTAGAATTGTGGAAAAACAGTAAGTAGATGTTTGTTATAATTATATCATATTACATAGTTACTAGGTATTGCTCCTCATTACTTTTATGAATCCGATAAAGCTCTTTCCACAAAGAATGGTATTGTAAACTGATTACAATGAAATGGAGAATTTTAGAAATACACTTATAGAATGTTTATTATTGTTACCTCGAATTACATAGATTTAGTTCTGCTTAATTTCTCCGCAGGACTAATATGAATCCTTTCAATCGCTTTCCACTATGAACAGCAATGTAAGCTGAATAGAATGCTGTGTAGAATTATGGAAAACATTAAATAGATGTTTGATATAATTATCTCCTCATTGCTTGTATGAATCCGATAAAGCTCTTTCCACCAAGAATGGTATTGTAAACTGATTAGAATGAAACAGAGAATTATAGAAAAACACTTAGAGAATGTTTATTATGGTATCCTTGAATTACCTAGATTCAGTTCTGCCTAATTTCTCCGCAGTACTAATATGAATCCTTTAAATCGCTATCCATTATGAACACCAATGTAAGCTTAATAGAATGCTACGTAGAATTGTGGAAAAACAGTAATTAGATGTTTATTATAATTATATAATATAACATAGTTACTAGGTATTGCTATCTCCTCATTTCTTGTATGAATCCGATAAATCTCTTTCCACAAAGAATGGTATTGTAAACTGATTCGAATTAAACGTAGAATTTTAGAAATACACTTAGAGAATGTTTATTATGGTTACCTCGAATTACATAGATTCAGTTCTGCTTAATTTCTCCGCAGGACTAATCCTTACAATCGCTTTCCACTATGAACACCAATGTAAGCTTAAGAGAATGCGATGTAGAATTATGGAAAAACATTAAGTAGATGTTTGTTATAATTATATAAGATTACATAGTTACTAGGTATTGCTATCTCCTCAATTCTTGTATGAATTCGATCAACCTCTTTCCATAAAGAATGCCAATGTAAACAGATTAGAATTAAACGAAGAATTTTAGAAAAACACTTAGCGAATGTTTGTTATGGTTACGAATTACATAGATTTAGTCCTGCTTGATTAATCTGCGGTACTGCTATCAATCCGTTCAATCGCTTTCCACTATGAACAGCAATGTAAGCTTAAAAGAATGCTATGTAGAATTATGGAAAAACAGTAAGTAGATGTTTGTTATACTTATATAAGATTATATAGTTACTAGGTATTGCTATCTCCTCATTGCTTGTAAGAATCCGATAAAGCTCTTTCCACAAAGAATGGTATTGTAAACTGATTAGAATGAAATGGAGAATTTTAGAAATACACTTACAGAATGTTTATTATGGTTACCTCGAATTACATAGATTCAGTTCTGCTTAATTTCTCCGCAGGACTAATCCTTACAATCGCTTTCCACTATGACCACCAATGTAAGCGTAAGAGAATGCGATGTAGAATTATGGAAAAACATTAAGTAGATGTTCGTTATAATTATATAAGATTACATAGTTACTAGGTATTGCTATCTCCTCATTGCTTGTATGAATCCGATAAAGCTCTTTCCACAAAGAATGGTATTGTAAACTGATTAGAATGAAATGGAGAATTTTAGAAATACACTTATAGAATGTTTATTATGGTATCCTTGAATTACATAGATTCAGTTCTGCCTACGTTCTTCGCAGTACTAATATGAATCCTTGCAATCACTATCCATTACGAACACCGTTGTAAGCTTAAGAGAATGCTACGTAGAATTGCGGAAAAACAGTAAGTAGATGTTTGTTAGAATTATATAATATAACATAGTTACTAGGTATTGCTATCTATTACATAGATTTAGTCCTGCTTGATTAATATGCATTACTGCTATGATTCCGTTCAATCGCTGTCCACTATGAACAGCAATGTAAGCTTAATAGAACGCTATGTAGAATTATGGAAAAACAGTAAGTAGATGTTTGTTATACATATATAAGATTATATCGTTACTAGGTATTGCTAGCTCCTCATTGCTTTTAAGAATCCGATAAAGCTCTTTCCACAAAGAATGGTATTGTAAACTCATTAGAATGAAATGGAGAATTTTAGAAATACACTTACAGAATGTTTATTATGGTTACCTCAAATTACATAGATTCAGTTCTGCTTAATTTCTCCGCAGGACTAATCCTTACAATCGCTTTCCACTATGACCACCAATGTAAGCGTAAGAGAATGCGATGTAGAATTATGGAAAAACATTAAGTAGATGTTCGTTATCATTATATAAGATTACATAGTTACTAGGTATTGCTATCTCCTCATTGCTTGTATGAATCCGATAAAGCTCTTTCCACAAAGAATGGTATTGTAAACTGATTAGAATGAAATGGAGAATTTTAGAAATACACTTATAGAATGTTTATTATGGTTACCTCGAATTACACAGATTCAGTTCTGCTTAATTTCTCCGCAGGACTAATATGAATCCTTTCAATCGCTTTCCAGTATGAACACCAATGTAAGCTTAAGAGAATGCATTGTAGAATTATGGAAAAACATTAAGTAGATGTTTGGTATAATTATATAAGATTACATAGTTACTAGGTATTGCTATCTCCTCATTGCTTGTATGAATCCGATAAAGCTATTTCCACAAAGAATGGTATTGTAACCTGATTAGAATGAAATGGAGAATTATAGAAAAACACTTAGAGAATGTTTATTATGGTATCCTTGAATTACATAGATTCAGTTCTGCCTACGTTCTTCGCAGTACTAATATGAATCCTTGCAATCCCTATCCATTACGAACACCATTGTAAGCTTAAGAGAATGCTACGTAGAATTGTGCAAAAACAGTAAGTAGATGTTTGTTATAATTATATAATATAACATAGTTACTAGGTATTGCTATCTCCTCATTGCTTGTATGAATCCGATAAAGCTCTTTTTACAAAGAATGGTATTGTAACCTGATTAGAATGAAACGGAGAATTATGGAAAAAGACTTAGAGAATGTTTATTATGGTATCCCTGAATTACCTAGATTCAGGTCTGCCTAATTTCTCCGCAGTACTAATATGAATCCTTTCAATCGCTATCCATTATGAACACCAATGTAAGCTTAATAGAATGCTACGTAGAATTGTGGAAAAACAGTAAGTAGATGTTTGTTATAATTATATATAAGATTACATAGACGCTAGGTATTGCTATCTCCTCATTTCTTGTATGAATTCGATCAACCTCTTTCCATAAAGAATGCAATTGTAAACTAATTACAATTAAACGAAGATATTTAGAAAAACACTTAGCGAAGGTTTGTTATGGTTACCTTGAATTGCATAGATTTAGTCCTGCTTGATTAATATGCAATACTGCTATGAATCCATTCAATCGCTGTCCACTATGAACAGCAATGTAAGCTTAAAAGAATGCTATGTAGAATTATGGAAAAACAGTAAGTAGATGTTTGTTATACTTATATAAGATTATATAGTTACTAGGTATTGCTATCTCCTCATTGCTTGTAAGAATCCGATAAAGCTCTTTCCACAAAGAATGGTATTGTAAACTGATTAGAATGAAATGGAGAATTTTAGAAATACACTTACAGAATGTTTATTATGTACCCCGAATTACATAGATTCAGTTCTGCTTAATTTCTCCGCAGGACTAATCCTTACAATCGCTTTCCACTATGAACACCAATGTAAGCTTAAGAGAATGCTACGTAGAATTGTGGAAAAACAATTAGAAATACACTTATAGAATGTTTATTATGGTTACCTCGAATTAGATAGATTCAGTTCTGCTTAATTTCTACGCAGGACTATTATGACTCCTTTCAATCGCTTTCCACTATGACCACCAATGTAAGCTTAAGAGAATGCGTTGTAGAATTATGGAAAAACATTAAGTAGATGTTTGTTATAATTATATAAGATTACATAGCTACTAGGTATTGCTATCTCCTCATTGCTTGTATGAATCCGATAAAGCTATTTCCACAAAGAATGGTATTGTAACCTGATTAGAATGAAATGGAGAATTATAGAAAAACACTTAGAGAATGTTTATTATGGTATCCTTGAATTACATAGATTCAGTTCTGCCTACGTTCTTCGCAGTACTAATATGAATCCTTGCAATCCCTATCCATTACGAACACCATTGTAAGCTTAAGAGAATGCTACGTAGAATTGTGCAAAAACAGTAAGTAGATGTTTGTTATAATTATATAATATAACATAGTTACTAGGTATTGCTATCTATGTAATCTATTACATAGATTTAGTCCTGCTTGATTAATATGCATTACTGCTATGATTCCGTTCAATCGCTGTCCACTATGAACAGCAATGTAAGCTTAATAGAATGCTATGTAGAATTATGGAAAAACAGTAAGTAGATGTTTGTTATACATATATAAGATTATATAGTTACTAGGTATTGCTATCTCCTCATTGCTTGTATGAATCCGATAAAGCTCTTTCCACAAAGAATGGTATTGTAAACTGATTAGAATGAAATGGAGAATTTTAGAAATACACTTATATAATGTTTATTATGGTTACCTCGAATTACATAGATTCAGTTCTGCTTAATTTCTCCGCAGGACTAATCCTTACAATCGCTTTCCACTATGAACACCAATGTAAGCTTAAGAGAATGCGATGTAGAATTATGGAAAAACATTAAGTAGATGTTTGTTATAATTATATAAGATTACATAGTTACTAGGTATTGCTATCTCCTCATTGCTTGTATGACTCCGATAAAGCTCTTTTTACAAAGAATGGTATTGTAACCTGATTAGAATGAAACGGAGAATTATAGAAAAAGACTTAGAGAATGTTTATTATGGTATCCCTGAATTACCTAGATTCAGTTCTGCCTAATTTCTCCGCAGTACTAATATGAATCCTTTCAATCGCTATCCATTATGAACACCAATGTACGCTTAATAGAATGCTACGTAGAATTGTGGAAAAACAGTAAGTAGATGTTTGTTATAATTATATAAGATTACATAGATGCTAGGTATTGCTATCTCCTCATTTCTTGTATGAATTCGATCAACCTCTTTCCATAAAGAATGCAATTGTAAACTAATTACAATTAAACGAAGATATTTAGAAAAACACTTAGCGAAGGTTTGTTATGGTTACCTTGAATTGCATAGATTTAGTCCTGCTTGATTAATATGCAATACTGCTATGAATCCGTTCAATCGCTGTCCACTATGAACAGCAATGTAAGCTTAATAGAATGCTACGTAGAATTGTGGAAAAACAGTAAATAGATGTTTGTTATAATTATATAAGATTACATAGACACTAGGTATTGCTATCTCCTCATTTCTTGTATGAATTCGATCAACCTCTTTCCATAAAGAATGCCATTGTAAACTAATTAGAATTAAACGAAGATATTTAGAAAAACACTTAGCGAAGGTTTGTTATGGTTACCTTGAATTGCATGGATTTAGTCCTGCTTGATTAATATGCAATACAGCTATGAATCCATTCAATCGCTGTTCACTATGAACAGCAATGTAAGCTTAAAAGAATGCTATGTAGAATTATGGAAAAACAGTAAGTAGATGTTTGTTATACTTATATAAGATTATATAGTTACTAGGTATTGCTATCTCCTCTTGTTTGTATGAATCCGATAGAGCTCTTTCCACAAAGAATGGTATTGTAAACTGATTAGAATGAAACGGAGAATTATAGAAAAAGACTTAGAGAATGTTTATTATGGTATCCCTGAATTACATAGATTCAGTTCTGCCTACTTTCTTCGCAGTACTAATATGAATCCTTGCAATCGCTATCCATTATGAACACCATTGTAAGCTTAAGAGAATGCTACATAGAATTGTGGAAAAACAGTAAGTATATGTTTGCTATAATTATATAAGATTACATAGTTACTAGGTATTGCTTTCTCCTCATTTCTTGTATGAATTCGATTCAATCGCTTTCCACTATGAACAGCAATGTCAGCTTAATAGAATGCTATGTAGAATTATGGAAAAGCAGTAAGTAGATGTTTGTTATACTTATATAAGATTATATAGTTACTAGGTATTGCTATCTCCTCATTGCTTATATGAATCCGATAAAGCTCTTTCCACAAAGAATGGTATTGTAAACTGATTACAATTATACGAAGATACTTAGAAAAAAACTTAGAGAATGTTTATTATGGTATCCTTGAATTACATCGATGCAGTTCTGCTTAATTTCAACGCAGTACTATTATGAAAACTTTCAATCGCTCTCCATTATGAACACCCATGTAAGCTTAATAGAATGCTACGTAGAATTGTGGAAAAACAGTAAGTAGATGTTTGTTATAATTATATCATATTACATAGTTACTAGGTATTGCTCCTCATTACTTTTATGAATCCGATAAAGCTCTTTCCACAAAGAATGGTATTGTAAACTGATTACAATGAAATGGAGAATTTTAGAAATACACTTATAGAATGTTTATTATTGTTACCTCGAATTACATAGATTTAGTTCTGCTTAATTTCTCCGCAGGACTAATATGAATCCTTTCAATCGCTTTCCACTATGAACAGCAATGTAAGCTGAATAGAATGCTGTGTAGAATTATGGAAAACATTAAATAGATGTTTGATATAATTATCTCCTCATTGCTTGTATGAATCCGATAAAGCTCTTTCCACCAAGAATGGTATTGTAAACTGATTAGAATGAAACAGAGAATTATAGAAAAACACTTAGAGAATGTTTATTATGGTATCCTTGAATTACCTAGATTCAGTTCTGCCTAATTTCTCCGCAGTACTAATATGAATCCTTTAAATCGCTATCCATTATGAACACCAATGTAAGCTTAATAGAATGCTACGTAGAATTGTGGAAAAACAGTAATTAGATGTTTATTATAATTATATAATATAACATAGTTACTAGGTATTGCTATCTCCTCATTTCTTGTATGAATCCGATAAATCTCTTTCCACAAAGAATGGTATTGTAAACTGATTCGAATTAAACGTAGAATTTTAGAAATACACTTAGAGAATGTTTATTATGGTTACCTCGAATTACATAGATTCAGTTCTGCTTAATTTCTCCGCAGGACTAATCCTTACAATCGCTTTCCACTATGAACACCAATGTAAGCTTAAGAGAATGCGATGTAGAATTATGGAAAAACATTAAGTAGATGTTTGTTATAATTATATAAGATTACATAGTTACTAGGTATTGCTATCTCCTCAATTCTTGTATGAATTCGATCAACCTCTTTCCATAAAGAATGCCAATGTAAACAGATTAGAATTAAACGAAGAATTTTAGAAAAACACTTAGCGAATGTTTGTTATGGTTACGAATTACATAGATTTAGTCCTGCTTGATTAATCTGCGGTACTGCTATCAATCCGTTCAATCGCTTTCCACTATGAACAGCAATGTAAGCTTAAAAGAATGCTATGTAGAATTATGGAAAAACAGTAAGTAGATGTTTGTTATACTTATATAAGATTATATAGTTACTAGGTATTGCTATCTCCTCATTGCTTGTAAGAATCCGATAAAGCTCTTTCCACAAAGAATGGTATTGTAAACTGATTAGAATGAAATGGAGAATTTTAGAAATACACTTACAGAATGTTTATTATGGTTACCTCGAATTACATAGATTCAGTTCTGCTTAATTTCTCCGCAGGACTAATCCTTACAATCGCTTTCCACTATGACCACCAATGTAAGCGTAAGAGAATGCGATGTAGAATTATGGAAAAACATTAAGTAGATGTTCGTTATAATTATATAAGATTACATAGTTACTAGGTATTGCTATCTCCTCATTGCTTGTATGAATCCGATAAAGCTCTTTCCACAAAGAATGGTATTGTAAACTGATTAGAATGAAATGGAGAATTTTAGAAATACACTTATAGAATGTTTATTATGGTATCCTTGAATTACATAGATTCAGTTCTGCCTACGTTCTTCGCAGTACTAATATGAATCCTTGCAATCACTATCCATTACGAACACCGTTGTAAGCTTAAGAGAATGCTACGTAGAATTGCGGAAAAACAGTAAGTAGATGTTTGTTATAATTATATAATATAACATAGTTACTAGGTATTGCTATCTATTACATAGATTTAGTCCTGCTTGATTAATATGCATTACTGCTATGATTCCGTTCAATCGCTGTCCACTATGAACAGCAATGTAAGCTTAATAGAATGCTATGTAGAATTATGGAAAAACAGTAAGTAGATGTTTGTTATACATATATAAGATTATATCGTTACTAGGTATTGCTAGCTCCTCATTGCTTTTAAGAAACCGATAAAGCTCTTTCCACAAAGAATGGTATTGTAAACTGATTAGAATGAAATGGAGAATTTTAGAAATACACTTACAGAATGTTTATTATGGTTACCTCAAATTACATAGATTCAGTTCTGCTTAATTTCTCCGCAGGACTAATCCTTACAATCGCTTTCCACTATGACCACCAATGTAAGCGTAAGAGAATGCGATGTAGAATTATGGAAAAACATTAAGTAGATGTTCGTTATCATTATATAAGATTACATAGTTACTAGGTATTGCTATCTCCTCATTGCTTGTATGAATCCGATAAAGCTCTTTCCACAAAGAATGGTATTGTAAACTGATTAGAATGAAATGGAGAATTTTAGAAATACACTTATAGAATGTTTATTATGGTTACCTCGAATTACACAGATTCAGTTCTGCTTAATTTCTCCGCAGGACTAATATGAATCCTTTCAATCGCTTTCCAGTATGAACACCAATGTAAGCTTAAGAGAATGCGTTGTAGAATTATGGAAAAACATTAAGTAGATGTTTGGTATAATTATATAAGATTACATAGTTACTAGGTATTGCTATCTCCTCATTGCTTGTATGAATCCGATAAAGCTATTTCCACAAAGAATGGTATTGTAACCTGATTAGAATGAAATGGAGAATTATAGAAAAACACTTAGAGAATGTTTATTATGGTATCCTTGAATTACATAGATTCAGTTCTGCCTACGTTCTTCGCAGTACTAATATGAATCCTTGCAATCACTATCCATTACGAACACCATTGTAAGCTTAAGAGAATGCTACGTAGAATTGTGGAAAAACAGTAAGTAGATGTTTGTTATAATTATATAATATAACATAGTTACTAGGTATTGCTATCTCCTCATTGCGTGTATGAATCCGATAAAGCTCTTTTTACAAAGAATGGTATTGTAACCTGATTAGAATGAAACGGAGAATTATGGAAAAAGACTTAGAGAATGTTTATTATGGTATCCCTGAATTACCTAGATTCAGGTCTGCCTAATTTCTCCGCAGTACTAATATGAATCCTTTCAATCGCTATCCATTATGAACACCAATGTAAGCTTAATAGAATGCTACGTAGAATTGTGGAAAAACAGTAAGTAGATGTTTGTTATAATTATATAAGATTACATAGACGCTAGGTATTGCTATCTCCTCATTTCTTGTATGAATTCGATCAACCTCTTTCCATAAAGAATGCAATTGTAAACTAATTACAATTAAACGAAGATATTTAGAAAAACACTTAGCGAAGGTTTGTTATGGTTACCTTGAATTGCATAGATTTAGTCCTGCTTGATTAATATGCAATACTGCTATGAATCCATTCAATCGCTGTCCACTATGAACAGCAATGTAAGCTTAAAAGAATGCTATGTAGAATTATGGAAAAACAGTAAGTAGATGTTTGTTATACTTATATAAGATTATATAGTTACTAGGTATTGCTATCTCCTCATTGCTTGTAAGAATCTGATAAAGCTCTTTCCACAAAGAATGGTATTGTAAACTGATTAGAATGAAATGGAGAATTTTAGAAATACACTTACAGAATGTTTATTATGGTTACCTCGAATTACATAGATTCAGTTCTGCTTAATTTCTCCGCAGGACTAATCCTTACAATCGCTTTCCACTATGAACACCAATGTAAGCTTAAGAGAATGCGATGTAGAATTATGGAAAAACATTAAGTAGATGTTTGTTATAATTATATAAGATTACATAGTTACTAGGTATTGCTATCTCCTCATTGCTTGTATGAATCCGATAAAGCTCTTTCCACAAAGAATGGTATTGTAACCTTATTAGAATGAAACGGAGAATTATAGAAAAAGACTTAGAGAATGTTTATTATCATATCCCTGAATTACCTAGATTCAGTTCTGCCTAATTTCTCCGCAGTACTAATATGAATCCTTTCAATCGCTATCCATTATGAACACCAATGTAAGCTTAATAGAATGCTACGTAGAATAGTGGAAAAACAGTAAGTAGATGTTTGTTATAATAATATAATATAACATAGCTACTAGGTATTGCTATCTCCTCATTGCTTGTATGAATCCGATAAATCTCTTTCCAAAAAGAATCGTATTGTAAACTGATTCGAATTTAACGGAGAATTTTAGAAATACACTTAGAGAATAGCTATCCACTATGAACACCAATGTAAGCTTAATAGAATGCTACGTAGAATTGTGGAAAAACAGTAAGTAGATGTTAGTTATACTTATATAACATTATATAGTTACTAGGTATTGCTATCTCCTCTTGGTTGTATGAATCCGATAGAGCTCTTTCCACAAAGAATGGAATTGTAAACTGATTAGAATGAAATGGAGAATTTTAGAAATACACTTATAGAATGTTTATTATGGTTACCTCGAATTACACAGATTCAGTTCTGCTTAATTTCTCCGCAGGACTAATATGAATCCTTTCAATCGCTTTCCACTATGAACACCAATGTAAGCTTAAGAGAATGCGTTGTAGAATTATGGAAAAACATTAAGTAGATGTTTGTTAAAATTATATAATATAACATAGCTACTAGGTATTGCTATCTCCTCGTTGCTTGTATGAATCCGATAAATCTCTTTCCAAAAAGAATCGTATTGTAAACTGATTCGAATTTAACGGGGAATGTTAGAAATACACTTAGAGAATAGCTATCCACTATGAACACCAATGTAAGCTTAATAGAATGCTACGTAGAATTGTGGAAAAACAGTAAGTAGATGTTAGTTATACTTATATAGCATTATATAGTTACTAGGTATTGCTATCTCCTCTTGGTTTTATGAATCCGATAGAGCTCTTTCCACAAAGAATGGTATTGTAAACTGATTAGAATGAAATGGAGAATTTTAGAAATACACTTATAGAATGTTTATTATGGTTTCCTCGAATTACATAGATTCAGTTCTGCTTAATTTCTCCACAGGACTAATATGAATCCTTTCAATCGCTTTCCACTATGACCACCAATGTAAGCGTAAGAGAATGCGATGTAGAATTATGGAAAAACATTAAGTAGATGTTCGTTATCATTATATAAGATTACATAGTTACTAGGTATTGCTATCTCCTCATTGCTTGTATGAATCCGATAAAGCTCTTTCCACAAAGAATGGTATTGTAAACTGATTAGAATGAAATGGAGAATTTTAGAAATACACTTATATAATGTTTATTATGGTTACCTCGAATTACATAGATTCAGTTCTGCTTAATTTCTCCGCAGGACTAATCCTTACAATCGCTTTCCACTATGAACACCAATGTAAGCTTAAGAGAATGCGATGTAGAATTATGGAAAAACATTAAGTAGATGTTTGTTATAATTATATAAGATTACATAGTTACTAGGTATTGCTATCTCCTCATTGCTTGTATGACTCCGATAAAGCTCTTTTTACAAAGAATGGTATTGTAACCTGATTAGAATGAAACGGAGAATTATAGAAAAAGACTTAGAGAATGTTTATTATGGTATCCCTGAATTACCTAGATTCAGTTCTGCCTAATTTCTCCGCAGTACTAATATGAATCCTTTCAATCGCTATCCATTATGAACACCAATGTACGCTTAATAGAATGCTACGTAGAATTGTGGAAAAACAGTAAGTAGATGTTTGTTATAATTATATAAGATTACATAGATGCTAGGTATTGCTATCTCCTCATTTCTTGTATGAATTCGATCAACCTCTTTCCATAAAGAATGCAATTGTAAACTAATTACAATTAAACGAAGATATTTAGAAAAACACTTAGCGAAGGTTTGTTATGGTTACCTTGAATTGCATAGATTTAGTCCTGCTTGATTAATATGCAATACTGCTATGAATCCGTTCAATCGCTGTCCACTATGAACAGCAATGTAAGCTTAATAGAATGCTACGTAGAATTGTGGAAAAACAGTAAATAGATGTTTGTTATAATTATATAAGATTACATAGACACTAGGTATTGCTATCTCCTCATTTCTTGTATGAATTCGATCAACCTCTTTCCATAAAGAATGCCATTGTAAACTAATTAGAATTAAACGAAGATATTTAGAAAAACACTTAGCGAAGGTTTGTTATGGTTACCTTGAATTGCATGGATTTAGTCCTGCTTGATTAATATGCAATACAGCTATGAATCCATTCAATCGCTGTTCACTATGAACAGCAATGTAAGCTTAAAAGAATGCTATGTAGAATTATGGAAAAACAGTAAGTAGATGTTTGTTATACTTATATAAGATTATATAGTTACTAGGTATTGCTATCTCCTCTTGTTTGTATGAATCCGATAGAGCTCTTTCCACAAAGAATGGTATTGTAAACTGATTAGAATGAAACGGAGAATTATAGAAAAAGACTTAGAGAATGTTTATTATGGTATCCCTGAATTACATAGATTCAGTTCTGCCTACTTTCTTCGCAGTACTAATATGAATCCTTGCAATCGCTATCCATTATGAACACCATTGTAAGCTTAAGAGAATGCTACATAGAATTGTGGAAAAACAGTAAGTATATGTTTGCTATAATTATATAAGATTACATAGTTACTAGGTATTGCTTTCTCCTCATTTCTTGTATGAATTCGATTCAATCGCTTTCCACTATGAACAGCAATGTCAGCTTAATAGAATGCTATGTAGAATTATGGAAAAGCAGTAAGTAGATGTTTGTTATACTTATATAAGATTATATAGTTACTAGGTATTGCTATCTCCTCATTGCTTATATGAATCCGATAAAGCTCTTTCCACAAAGAATGGTATTGTAAACTGATTACAATTATACGAAGATACTTAGAAAAAAACTTAGAGAATGTTTATTATGGTATCCTTGAATTACATCGATGCAGTTCTGCTTAATTTCAACGCAGTACTATTATGAAAACTTTCAATCGCTCTCCATTATGAACACCCATGTAAGCTTAATAGAATGCTACGTAGAATTGTGGAAAAACAGTAAGTAGATGTTTGTTATAATTATATCATATTACATAGTTACTAGGTATTGCTCCTCATTACTTTTATGAATCCGATAAAGCTCTTTCCACAAAGAATGGTATTGTAAACTGATTACAATGAAATGGAGAATTTTAGAAATACACTTATAGAATGTTTATTATTGTTACCTCGAATTACATAGATTTAGTTCTGCTTAATTTCTCCGCAGGACTAATATGAATCCTTTCAATCGCTTTCCACTATGAACAGCAATGTAAGCTGAATAGAATGCTGTGTAGAATTATGGAAAACATTAAATAGATGTTTGATATAATTATCTCCTCATTGCTTGTATGAATCCGATAAAGCTCTTTCCACCAAGAATGGTATTGTAAACTGATTAGAATGAAACAGAGAATTATAGAAAAACACTTAGAGAATGTTTATTATGGTATCCTTGAATTACCTAGATTCAGTTCTGCCTAATTTCTCCGCAGTACTAATATGAATCCTTTAAATCGCTATCCATTATGAACACCAATGTAAGCTTAATAGAATGCTACGTAGAATTGTGGAAAAACAGTAATTAGATGTTTATTATAATTATATAATATAACATAGTTACTAGGTATTGCTATCTCCTCATTTCTTGTATGAATCCGATAAATCTCTTTCCACAAAGAATGGTATTGTAAACTGATTCGAATTAAACGTAGAATTTTAGAAATACACTTAGAGAATGTTTATTATGGTTACCTCGAATTACATAGATTCAGTTCTGCTTAATTTCTCCGCAGGACTAATCCTTACAATCGCTTTCCACTATGAACACCAATGTAAGCTTAAGAGAATGCGATGTAGAATTATGGAAAAACATTAAGTAGATGTTTGTTATAATTATATAAGATTACATAGTTACTAGGTATTGCTATCTCCTCAATTCTTGTATGAATTCGATCAACCTCTTTCCATAAAGAATGCCAATGTAAACAGATTAGAATTAAACGAAGAATTTTAGAAAAACACTTAGCGAATGTTTGTTATGGTTACGAATTACATAGATTTAGTCCTGCTTGATTAATCTGCGGTACTGCTATCAATCCGTTCAATCGCTTTCCACTATGAACAGCAATGTAAGCTTAAAAGAATGCTATGTAGAATTATGGAAAAACAGTAAGTAGATGTTTGTTATACTTATATAAGATTATATAGTTACTAGGTATTGCTATCTCCTCATTGCTTGTAAGAATCCGATAAAGCTCTTTCCACAAAGAATGGTATTGTAAACTGATTAGAATGAAATGGAGAATTTTAGAAATACACTTACAGAATGTTTATTATGGTTACCTCGAATTACATAGATTCAGTTCTGCTTAATTTCTCCGCAGGACTAATCCTTACAATCGCTTTCCACTATGACCACCAATGTAAGCGTAAGAGAATGCGATGTAGAATTATGGAAAAACATTAAGTAGATGTTCGTTATAATTATATAAGATTACATAGTTACTAGGTATTGCTATCTCCTCATTGCTTGTATGAATCCGATAAAGCTCTTTCCACAAAGAATGGTATTGTAAACTGATTAGAATGAAATGGAGAATTTTAGAAATACACTTATAGAATGTTTATTATGGTATCCTTGAATTACATAGATTCAGTTCTGCCTACGTTCTTCGCAGTACTAATATGAATCCTTGCAATCACTATCCATTACGAACACCGTTGTAAGCTTAAGAGAATGCTACGTAGAATTGCGGAAAAACAGTAAGTAGATGTTTGTTATAATTATATAATATAACATAGTTACTAGGTATTGCTATCTATTACATAGATTTAGTCCTGCTTGATTAATATGCATTACTGCTATGATTCCGTTCAATCGCTGTCCACTATGAACAGCAATGTAAGCTTAATAGAATGCTATGTAGAATTATGGAAAAACAGTAAGTAGATGTTTGTTATACATATATAAGATTATATCGTTACTAGGTATTGCTAGCTCCTCATTGCTTTTAAGAAACCGATAAAGCTCTTTCCACAAAGAATGGTATTGTAAACTGATTAGAATGAAATGGAGAATTTTAGAAATACACTTACAGAATGTTTATTATGGTTACCTCAAATTACATAGATTCAGTTCTGCTTAATTTCTCCGCAGGACTAATCCTTACAATCGCTTTCCACTATGACCACCAATGTAAGCGTAAGAGAATGCGATGTAGAATTATGGAAAAACATTAAGTAGATGTTCGTTATCATTATATAAGATTACATAGTTACTAGGTATTGCTATCTCCTCATTGCTTGTATGAATCCGATAAAGCTCTTTCCACAAAGAATGGTATTGTAAACTGATTAGAATGAAATGGAGAATTTTAGAAATACACTTATAGAATGTTTATTATGGTTACCTCGAATTACACAGATTCAGTTCTGCTTAATTTCTCCGCAGGACTAATATGAATCCTTTCAATCGCTTTCCAGTATGAACACCAATGTAAGCTTAAGAGAATGCGTTGTAGAATTATGGAAAAACATTAAGTAGATGTTTGGTATAATTATATAAGATTACATAGTTACTAGGTATTGCTATCTCCTCATTGCTTGTATGAATCCGATAAAGCTATTTCCACAAAGAATGGTATTGTAACCTGATTAGAATGAAATGGAGAATTATAGAAAAACACTTAGAGAATGTTTATTATGGTATCCTTGAATTACATAGATTCAGTTCTGCCTACGTTCTTCGCAGTACTAATATGAATCCTTGCAATCACTATCCATTACGAACACCATTGTAAGCTTAAGAGAATGCTACGTAGAATTGTGGAAAAACAGTAAGTAGATGTTTGTTATAATTATATAATATAACATAGTTACTAGGTATTGCTATCTCCTCATTGCGTGTATGAATCCGATAAAGCTCTTTTTACAAAGAATGGTATTGTAACCTGATTAGAATGAAACGGAGAATTATGGAAAAAGACTTAGAGAATGTTTATTATGGTATCCCTGAATTACCTAGATTCAGGTCTGCCTAATTTCTCCGCAGTACTAATATGAATCCTTTCAATCGCTATCCATTATGAACACCAATGTAAGCTTAATAGAATGCTACGTAGAATTGTGGAAAAACAGTAAGTAGATGTTTGTTATAATTATATAAGATTACATAGACGCTAGGTATTGCTATCTCCTCATTTCTTGTATGAATTCGATCAACCTCTTTCCATAAAGAATGCAATTGTAAACTAATTACAATTAAACGAAGATATTTAGAAAAACACTTAGCGAAGGTTTGTTATGGTTACCTTGAATTGCATAGATTTAGTCCTGCTTGATTAATATGCAATACTGCTATGAATCCATTCAATCGCTGTCCACTATGAACAGCAATGTAAGCTTAAAAGAATGCTATGTAGAATTATGGAAAAACAGTAAGTAGATGTTTGTTATACTTATATAAGATTATATAGTTACTAGGTATTGCTATCTCCTCATTGCTTGTAAGAATCTGATAAAGCTCTTTCCACAAAGAATGGTATTGTAAACTGATTAGAATGAAATGGAGAATTTTAGAAATACACTTACAGAATGTTTATTATGGTTACCTCGAATTACATAGATTCAGTTCTGCTTAATTTCTCCGCAGGACTAATCCTTACAATCGCTTTCCACTATGAACACCAATGTAAGCTTAAGAGAATGCGAAGTAGAATTATGGAAAAACATTAAGTAGATGTTTGTTATAATTATATAAGATTACATAGTTACTAGGTATTGCTATCTCCTCATTGCTTGTATGAATCCGATAAAGCTCTTTCCACAAAGAATGGTATTGTAACCTTATTAGAATGAAACGGAGAATTATAGAAAAAGACTTAGAGAATGTTTATTATCATATCCCTGAATTACCTAGATTCAGTTCTGCCTAATTTCTCCGCAGTACTAATATGAATCCTTTCAATCGCTATCCATTATGAACACCAATGTAAGCTTAATAGAATGCTACGTAGAATAGTGGAAAAACAGTAAGTAGATGTTTGTTATAATAATATAATATAACATAGCTACTAGGTATTGCTATCTCCTCATTGCTTGTATGAATCCGATAAATCTCTTTCCAAAAAGAATCGTATTGTAAACTGATTCGAATTTAACGGAGAATTTTAGAAATACACTTAGAGAATAGCTATCCACTATGAACACCAATGTAAGCTTAATAGAATGCTACGTAGAATTGTGGAAAAACAGTAAGTAGATGTTAGTTATACTTATATAACATTATATAGTTACTAGGTATTGCTATCTCCTCTTGGTTGTATGAATCCGATAGAGCTCTTTCCACAAAGAATGGAATTGTAAACTGATTAGAATGAAATGGAGAATTTTAGAAATACACTTATAGAATGTTTATTATGGTTACCTCGAATTACACAGATTCAGTTCTGCTTAATTTCTCCGCAGGACTAATATGAATCCTTTCAATCGCTTTCCACTATGAACACCAATGTAAGCTTAAGAGAATGCGTTGTAGAATTATGGAAAAACATTAAGTAGATGTTTGTTAAAATTATATAATATAACATAGCTACTAGGTATTGCTATCTCCTCGTTGCTTGTATGAATCCGATAAATCTCTTTCCAAAAAGAATCGTATTGTAAACTGATTCGAATTTAACGGAGAATGTTAGAAATACACTTAGAGAATAGCTATCCACTATGAACACCAATGTAAGCTTAATAGAATGCTACGTAGAATTGTGGAAAAACAGTAAGTAGATGTTAGTTATACTTATATAGCATTATATAGTTACTAGGTATTGCTATCTCCTCTTGGTTTTATGAATCCGATAGAGCTCTTTCCACAAAGAATGGTATTGTAAACTGATTAGAATGAAATGGAGAATTTTAGAAATACACTTATAGAATGTTTATTATGGTTTCCTCGAATTACATAGATTCAGTTCTGCTTAATTTCTCCACAGGACTAATATGAATCCTTTCAATCGCTTTCCACTATGACCACCAATGTAAGCGTAAGAGAATGCGATGTAGAATTATGGAAAAACATTAAGTAGATGTTCGTTATCATTATATAAGATTACATAGTTACTAGGTATTGCTATCTCCTCATTGCTTGTATGAATCCGATAAAGCTCTTTCCACAAAGAATGGTATTGTAAACTGATTAGAATGAAATGGAGAATTTTAGAAATACACTTATAGAATGTTTATTATGGTTACCTCGAATTACAAGGATTCAGTTCTGCTTAATTTCTCCGCAGGACTAATATGAATCCTTTCAATCGCTTTCCAGTATGAACACCAATGTAAGCTTAAGAGAATGCGTTGTAGAATTATGGAAAAACATTAAGTAGATGTTTGGTATAATTATATAAGATAACATAGTTACTAGGTATTGCTATCTCCTCATTGCTTGTATGAATCCGATAAAGCTATTTCCACAAAGAATGGTATTCTAACCTGATTAGAATGAAATGGAGAATTATAGAAAAACACTTAGAGAATGTTTATTATGGTATCCCTGAATTACATAGATTCAGTTCTGCCTACGTTCTTCGCAGTACTAATATGAATCCTTGCAATCCCTATCCATTACGAACACCATTGTAAGCTTAAGAGAATGCTACGTAGAATTGTGGGAAAACAGTAAGTAGATGTTTGTTATAATTATATAATGTAACATAGTTACTAGGTATTGCTATCTCCTCATTGCTTGTATGAATCCGATAAAGCTCTTTTTACAAAGAATGGTATTGTAACCTGATTAGAATGAAACGGAGAATTATGGAAAAAGACTTAGAGAATGTTTATTATGGTATCCCTGAATTACCTAGATTCAGGTCTGCCTAATTTCTCCGCAGTACTAATATGAATCCTTTCAATCGCTATCCATTATGAACACCAATGTAAGCTTAATAGAATGCTACGTAGAATTGTGGAAAAACAGTAAGTAGATGTTTGTTATAATTATATATAAGATTACATAGACGCTAGGTATTGCTATCTCCTCATTTCTTGTATGAATTCGATCAACCTCTTTCCATAAAGAATGCAATTGTAAACTAATTACAATTAAACGAAGATATTTAGAAAAACACTTAGCGAAGGTTTGTTATGGTTACCTTGAATTGCATAGATTTAGTCCTGCTTGATTAATATGCAATACTGCTATGAATCCATTCAATCGCTGTCCACTATGAACAGCAATGTAAGCTTAAAAGAATGCTATGTAGAATTATGGAAAAACAGTAAGTAGATGTTTGTTATACTTATATAAGATTATATAGTTACTAGGTATTGCTATCTCCTCATTGCTTGTAAGAATCCGATAAAGCTCTTTCCACAAAGAATGGTATTGTAAACTGATTAGAATGAAATGGAGAATTTTAGAAATACACTTACAGAATGTTTATTATGTACCCCGAATTACATAGATTCAGTTCTGCTTAATTTCTCCGCAGGACTAATATGACTCCTTTCAATCGCTTTCCACTATGACCACCAATGTAAGCTTAAGAGAATGCGTTGTAGAATTATGGAAAAACATTAAGTAGATGTTTGTTATAATTATATAAGATTACATAGTTACTAGGTATTGCTATCTCCTCATTGCTTGTATGAATCCGATAAAGCTATTTCCACAAAGAATGGTATTGTAACCTGATTAGAATGAAATGGAGAATTATAGAAAAGCACTTAGAGAATGTTTATTATGGTATCCTTGAATTACATAGATTCAGTTCTGCCTACGTTCTTCGCAGTACTAATATGAATCCTTGCAATCCCTATCCATTACGAACACCATTGTAAGCTTAAGAGAATGCTACGTAGAATTGTGCAAAAACAGTAAGTAGATGTTTGTTATAATTATATAATATAACATAGTTACTAGGTATTGCTATCTATGTAATCTATTACATAGATTTAGTCCTGCTTGATTAATATGCATTACTGCTATGATTCCGTTCAATCGCTGTCCACTATGAACAGCAATGTAAGCTTAATAGAATGCTATGTAGAATTATGGAAAAACAGTAAGTAGATGTTTGTTATACATATATAAGATTATATAGTTACTAGGTATTGCTATCTCCTCATTGCTTGTATGAATCCGATAAAGCTCTTTCCACAAAGAATGGTATTGTAAACTGATTAGAATGAAATGGAGAATTTTAGAAATACACTTATATAATGTTTATTATGGTTACCTCGAATTACATAGATTCAGTTCTGCTTAATTTCTCCGCAGGACTAATCCTTACAATCGCTTTCCACTATGAACACCAATGTAAGCTTAAGAGAATGCGATGTAGAATTATGGAAAAACATTAAGTAGATGTTTGTTATAATTATATAAGATTACATAGTTACTAGGTATTGCTATCTCCTCATTGCTTGTATGACTCCGATAAAGCTCTTTTTACAAAGAATGGTATTGTAACCTGATTAGAATGAAACGGAGAATTATAGAAAAAGACTTAGAGAATGTTTATTATGGTATCCCTGAATTACCTAGATTCAGTTCTGCCTAATTTCTCCGCAGTACTAATATGAATCCTTTCAATCGCTATCCATTATGAACACCAATGTACGCTTAATAGAATGCTACGTAGAATTGTGGAAAAACAGTAAGTAGATGTTTGTTATAATTATATAAGATTACATAGATGCTAGGTATTGCTATCTCCTCATTTCTTGTATGAATTCGATCAACCTCTTTCCATAAAGAATGCAATTGTAAACTAATTACAATTAAACGAAGATATTTAGAAAAACACTTAGCGAAGGTTTGTTATGGTTACCTTGAATTGCATAGATTTAGTCCTGCTTGATTAATATGCAATACTGCTATGAATCCGTTCAATCGCTGTCCACTATGAACAGCAATGTAAGCTTAATAGAATGCTACGTAGAATTGTGGAAAAACAGTAAATAGATGTTTGTTATAATTATATAAGATTACATAGACACTAGGTATTGCTATCTCCTCATTTCTTGTATGAATTCGATCAACCTCTTTCCATAAAGAATGCCATTGTAAACTAATTAGAATTAAACGAAGATATTTAGAAAAACACTTAGCGAAGGTTTGTTATGGTTACCTTGAATTGCATGGATTTAGTCCTGCTTGATTAATATGCAATACAGCTATGAATCCATTCAATCGCTGTTCACTATGAACAGCAATGTAAGCTTAAAAGAATGCTATGTAGAATTATGGAAAAACAGTAAGTAGATGTTTGTTATACTTATATAAGATTATATAGTTACTAGGTATTGCTATCTCCTCTTGTTTGTATGAATCCGATAGAGCTCTTTCCACAAAGAATGGTATTGTAAACTGATTAGAATGAAACGGAGAATTATAGAAAAAGACTTAGAGAATGTTTATTATGGTATCCCTGAATTACATAGATTCAGTTCTGCCTACTTTCTTCGCAGTACTAATATGAATCCTTGCAATCGCTATCCATTATGAACACCATTGTAAGCTTAAGAGAATGCTACATAGAATTGTGGAAAAACAGTAAGTATATGTTTGCTATAATTATATAAGATTACATAGTTACTAGGTATTGCTTTCTCCTCATTTCTTGTATGAATTCGATTCAATCGCTTTCCACTATGAACAGCAATGTCAGCTTAATAGAATGCTATGTAGAATTATGGAAAAGCAGTAAGTAGATGTTTGTTATACTTATATAAGATTATATAGTTACTAGGTATTGCTATCTCCTCATTGCTTATATGAATCCGATAAAGCTCTTTCCACAAAGAATGGTATTGTAAACTGATTACAATTATACGAAGATACTTAGAAAAAAACTTAGAGAATGTTTATTATGGTATCCTTGAATTACATCGATGCAGTTCTGCTTAATTTCAACGCAGTACTATTATGAAAACTTTCAATCGCTCTCCATTATGAACACCCATGTAAGCTTAATAGAATGCTACGTAGAATTGTGGAAAAACAGTAAGTAGATGTTTGTTATAATTATATCATATTACATAGTTACTAGGTATTGCTCCTCATTACTTTTATGAATCCGATAAAGCTCTTTCCACAAAGAATGGTATTGTAAACTGATTACAATGAAATGGAGAATTTTAGAAATACACTTATAGAATGTTTATTATTGTTACCTCGAATTACATAGATTTAGTTCTGCTTAATTTCTCCGCAGGACTAATATGAATCCTTTCAATCGCTTTCCACTATGAACAGCAATGTAAGCTGAATAGAATGCTGTGTAGAATTATGGAAAACATTAAATAGATGTTTGATATAATTATCTCCTCATTGCTTGTATGAATCCGATAAAGCTCTTTCCACCAAGAATGGTATTGTAAACTGATTAGAATGAAACAGAGAATTATAGAAAAACACTTAGAGAATGTTTATTATGGTATCCTTGAATTACCTAGATTCAGTTCTGCCTAATTTCTCCGCAGTACTAATATGAATCCTTTAAATCGCTATCCATTATGAACACCAATGTAAGCTTAATAGAATGCTACGTAGAATTGTGGAAAAACAGTAATTAGATGTTTATTATAATTATATAATATAACATAGTTACTAGGTATTGCTATCTCCTCATTTCTTGTATGAATCCGATAAATCTCTTTCCACAAAGAATGGTATTGTAAACTGATTCGAATTAAACGTAGAATTTTAGAAATACACTTAGAGAATGTTTATTATGGTTACCTCGAATTACATAGATTCAGTTCTGCTTAATTTCTCCGCAGGACTAATCCTTACAATCGCTTTCCACTATGAACACCAATGTAAGCTTAAGAGAATGCGATGTAGAATTATGGAAAAACATTAAGTAGATGTTTGTTATAATTATATAAGATTACATAGTTACTAGGTATTGCTATCTCCTCAATTCTTGTATGAATTCGATCAACCTCTTTCCATAAAGAATGCCAATGTAAACAGATTAGAATTAAACGAAGAATTTTAGAAAAACACTTAGCGAATGTTTGTTATGGTTACGAATTACATAGATTTAGTCCTGCTTGATTAATCTGCGGTACTGCTATCAATCCGTTCAATCGCTTTCCACTATGAACAGCAATGTAAGCTTAAAAGAATGCTATGTAGAATTATGGAAAAACAGTAAGTAGATGTTTGTTATACTTATATAAGATTATATAGTTACTAGGTATTGCTATCTCCTCATTGCTTGTAAGAATCCGATAAAGCTCTTTCCACAAAGAATGGTATTGTAAACTGATTAGAATGAAATGGAGAATTTTAGAAATACACTTACAGAATGTTTATTATGGTTACCTCGAATTACATAGATTCAGTTCTGCTTAATTTCTCCGCAGGACTAATCCTTACAATCGCTTTCCACTATGACCACCAATGTAAGCGTAAGAGAATGCGATGTAGAATTATGGAAAAACATTAAGTAGATGTTCGTTATAATTATATAAGATTACATAGTTACTAGGTATTGCTATCTCCTCATTGCTTGTATGAATCCGATAAAGCTCTTTCCACAAAGAATGGTATTGTAAACTGATTAGAATGAAATGGAGAATTTTAGAAATACACTTATAGAATGTTTATTATGGTATCCTTGAATTACATAGATTCAGTTCTGCCTACGTTCTTCGCAGTACTAATATGAATCCTTGCAATCACTATCCATTACGAACACCGTTGTAAGCTTAAGAGAATGCTACGTAGAATTGCGGAAAAACAGTAAGTAGATGTTTGTTATAATTATATAATATAACATAGTTACTAGGTATTGCTATCTATTACATAGATTTAGTCCTGCTTGATTAATATGCATTACTGCTATGATTCCGTTCAATCGCTGTCCACTATGAACAGCAATGTAAGCTTAAGAGAATGCGTTGTAGAATTATGGAAAAACATTAAGTAGATGTTTGGTATAATTATATAAGATAACATAGTTACTAGGTATTGCTATCTCCTCATTGCTTGTATGAATCCGATAAAGCTATTTCCACAAAGAATGGTATTCTAACCTGATTAGAATGAAATGGAGAATTATAGAAAAACACTTAGAGAATGTTTATTATGGTATCCCTGAATTACATAGATTCAGTTCTGCCTACGTTCTTCGCAGTACTAATATGAATCCTTGCAATCCCTATCCATTACGAACACCATTGTAAGCTTAAGAGAATGCTACGTAGAATTGTGGGAAAACAGTAAGTAGATGTTTGTTATAATTATATAATGTAACATAGTTACTAGGTATTGCTATCTCCTCATTGCTTGTATGAATCCGATAAAGCTCTTTTTACAAAGAATGGTATTGTAACCTGATTAGAATGAAACGGAGAATTATGGAAAAAGACTTAGAGAATGTTTATTATGGTATCCCTGAATTACCTAGATTCAGGTCTGCCTAATTTCTCCGCAGTACTAATATGAATCCTTTCAATCGCTATCCATTATGAACACCAATGTAAGCTTAATAGAATGCTACGTAGAATTGTGGAAAAACAGTAAGTAGATGTTTGTTATAATTATATATAAGATTACATAGACGCTAGGTATTGCTATCTCCTCATTTCTTGTATGAATTCGATCAACCTCTTTCCATAAAGAATGCAATTGTAAACTAATTACAATTAAACGAAGATATTTAGAAAAACACTTAGCGAAGGTTTGTTATGGTTACCTTGAATTGCATAGATTTAGTCCTGCTTGATTAATATGCAATACTGCTATGAATCCATTCAATCGCTGTCCACTATGAACAGCAATGTAAGCTTAAAAGAATGCTATGTAGAATTATGGAAAAACAGTAAGTAGATGTTTGTTATACTTATATAAGATTATATAGTTACTAGGTATTGCTATCTCCTCATTGCTTGTAAGAATCCGATAAAGCTCTTTCCACAAAGAATGGTATTGTAAACTGATTAGAATGAAATGGAGAATTTTAGAAATACACTTACAGAATGTTTATTATGTACCCCGAATTACATAGATTCAGTTCTGCTTAATTTCTCCGCAGGACTAATATGACTCCTTTCAATCGCTTTCCACTATGACCACCAATGTAAGCTTAAGAGAATGCGTTGTAGAATTATGGAAAAACATTAAGTAGATGTTTGTTATAATTATATAAGATTACATAGTTACTAGGTATTGCTATCTCCTCATTGCTTGTATGAATCCGATAAAGCTATTTCCACAAAGAATGGTATTGTAACCTGATTAGAATGAAATGGAGAATTATAGAAAAGCACTTAGAGAATGTTTATTATGGTATCCTTGAATTACATAGATTCAGTTCTGCCTACGTTCTTCGCAGTACTAATATGAATCCTTGCAATCCCTATCCATTACGAACACCATTGTAAGCTTAAGAGAATGCTACGTAGAATTGTGCAAAAACAGTAAGTAGATGTTTGTTATAATTATATAATATAACATAGTTACTAGGTATTGCTATCTATGTAATCTATTACATAGATTTAGTCCTGCTTGATTAATATGCATTACTGCTATGATTCCGTTCAATCGCTGTCCACTATGAACAGCAATGTAAGCTTAATAGAATGCTATGTAGAATTATGGAAAAACAGTAAGTAGATGTTTGTTATACATATATAAGATTATATAGTTACTAGGTATTGCTATCTCCTCATTGCTTGTATGAATCCGATAAAGCTCTTTCCACAAAGAATGGTATTGTAAACTGATTAGAATGAAATGGAGAATTTTAGAAATACACTTATATAATGTTTATTATGGTTACCTCGAATTACATAGATTCAGTTCTGCTTAATTTCTCCGCAGGACTAATCCTTACAATCGCTTTCCACTATGAACACCAATGTAAGCTTAAGAGAATGCGATGTAGAATTATGGAAAAACATTAAGTAGATGTTTGTTATAATTATATAAGATTACATAGTTACTAGGTATTGCTATCTCCTCATTGCTTGTATGACTCCGATAAAGCTCTTTTTACAAAGAATGGTATTGTAACCTGATTAGAATGAAACGGAGAATTATAGAAAAAGACTTAGAGAATGTTTATTATGGTATCCCTGAATTACCTAGATTCAGTTCTGCCTAATTTCTCCGCAGTACTAATATGAATCCTTTCAATCGCTATCCATTATGAACACCAATGTACGCTTAATAGAATGCTACGTAGAATTGTGGAAAAACAGTAAGTAGATGTTTGTTATAATTATATAAGATTACATAGATGCTAGGTATTGCTATCTCCTCATTTCTTGTATGAATTCGATCAACCTCTTTCCATAAAGAATGCAATTGTAAACTAATTACAATTAAACGAAGATATTTAGAAAAACACTTAGCGAAGGTTTGTTATGGTTACCTTGAATTGCATAGATTTAGTCCTGCTTGATTAATATGCAATACTGCTATGAATCCGTTCAATCGCTGTCCACTATGAACAGCAATGTAAGCTTAATAGAATGCTACGTAGAATTGTGGAAAAACAGTAAATAGATGTTTGTTATAATTATATAAGATTACATAGACACTAGGTATTGCTATCTCCTCATTTCTTGTATGAATTCGATCAACCTCTTTCCATAAAGAATGCCATTGTAAACTAATTAGAATTAAACGAAGATATTTAGAAAAACACTTAGCGAAGGTTTGTTATGGTTACCTTGAATTGCATGGATTTAGTCCTGCTTGATTAATATGCAATACAGCTATGAATCCATTCAATCGCTGTTCACTATGAACAGCAATGTAAGCTTAAAAGAATGCTATGTAGAATTATGGAAAAACAGTAAGTAGATGTTTGTTATACTTATATAAGATTATATAGTTACTAGGTATTGCTATCTCCTCTTGTTTGTATGAATCCGATAGAGCTCTTTCCACAAAGAATGGTATTGTAAACTGATTAGAATGAAACGGAGAATTATAGAAAAAGACTTAGAGAATGTTTATTATGGTATCCCTGAATTACATAGATTCAGTTCTGCCTACTTTCTTCGCAGTACTAATATGAATCCTTGCAATCGCTATCCATTATGAACACCATTGTAAGCTTAAGAGAATGCTACATAGAATTGTGGAAAAACAGTAAGTATATGTTTGCTATAATTATATAAGATTACATAGTTACTAGGTATTGCTTTCTCCTCATTTCTTGTATGAATTCGATTCAATCGCTTTCCACTATGAACAGCAATGTCAGCTTAATAGAATGCTATGTAGAATTATGGAAAAGCAGTAAGTAGATGTTTGTTATACTTATATAAGATTATATAGTTACTAGGTATTGCTATCTCCTCATTGCTTATATGAATCCGATAAAGCTCTTTCCACAAAGAATGGTATTGTAAACTGATTACAATTATACGAAGATACTTAGAAAAAAACTTAGAGAATGTTTATTATGGTATCCTTGAATTACATCGATGCAGTTCTGCTTAATTTCAACGCAGTACTATTATGAAAACTTTCAATCGCTCTCCATTATGAACACCCATGTAAGCTTAATAGAATGCTACGTAGAATTGTGGAAAAACAGTAAGTAGATGTTTGTTATAATTATATCATATTACATAGTTACTAGGTATTGCTCCTCATTACTTTTATGAATCCGATAAAGCTCTTTCCACAAAGAATGGTATTGTAAACTGATTACAATGAAATGGAGAATTTTAGAAATACACTTATAGAATGTTTATTATTGTTACCTCGAATTACATAGATTTAGTTCTGCTTAATTTCTCCGCAGGACTAATATGAATCCTTTCAATCGCTTTCCACTATGAACAGCAATGTAAGCTGAATAGAATGCTGTGTAGAATTATGGAAAACATTAAATAGATGTTTGATATAATTATCTCCTCATTGCTTGTATGAATCCGATAAAGCTCTTTCCACCAAGAATGGTATTGTAAACTGATTAGAATGAAACAGAGAATTATAGAAAAACACTTAGAGAATGTTTATTATGGTATCCTTGAATTACCTAGATTCAGTTCTGCCTAATTTCTCCGCAGTACTAATATGAATCCTTTAAATCGCTATCCATTATGAACACCAATGTAAGCTTAATAGAATGCTACGTAGAATTGTGGAAAAACAGTAATTAGATGTTTATTATAATTATATAATATAACATAGTTACTAGGTATTGCTATCTCCTCATTTCTTGTATGAATCCGATAAATCTCTTTCCACAAAGAATGGTATTGTAAACTGATTCGAATTAAACGTAGAATTTTAGAAATACACTTAGAGAATGTTTATTATGGTTACCTCGAATTACATAGATTCAGTTCTGCTTAATTTCTCCGCAGGACTAATCCTTACAATCGCTTTCCACTATGAACACCAATGTAAGCTTAAGAGAATGCGATGTAGAATTATGGAAAAACATTAAGTAGATGTTTGTTATAATTATATAAGATTACATAGTTACTAGGTATTGCTATCTCCTCAATTCTTGTATGAATTCGATCAACCTCTTTCCATAAAGAATGCCAATGTAAACAGATTAGAATTAAACGAAGAATTTTAGAAAAACACTTAGCGAATGTTTGTTATGGTTACGAATTACATAGATTTAGTCCTGCTTGATTAATCTGCGGTACTGCTATCAATCCGTTCAATCGCTTTCCACTATGAACAGCAATGTAAGCTTAAAAGAATGCTATGTAGAATTATGGAAAAACAGTAAGTAGATGTTTGTTATACTTATATAAGATTATATAGTTACTAGGTATTGCTATCTCCTCATTGCTTGTAAGAATCCGATAAAGCTCTTTCCACAAAGAATGGTATTGTAAACTGATTAGAATGAAATGGAGAATTTTAGAAATACACTTACAGAATGTTTATTATGGTTACCTCGAATTACATAGATTCAGTTCTGCTTAATTTCTCCGCAGGACTAATCCTTACAATCGCTTTCCACTATGACCACCAATGTAAGCGTAAGAGAATGCGATGTAGAATTATGGAAAAACATTAAGTAGATGTTCGTTATCATTATATAAGATTACATAGTTACTAGGTATTGCTATCTCCTCATTGCTTGTATGAATCCGATAAAGCTCTTTCCACAAAGAATGGTATTGTAAACTGATTAGAATGAAATGGAGAATTTTAGAAATACACTTATAGAATGTTTATTATGGTATCCTTGAATTACATAGATTCAGTTCTGCCTACGTTCTTCGCAGTACTAATATGAATCCTTGCAATCACTATCCATTACGAACACCGTTGTAAGCTTAAGAGAATGCTACGTAGAATTGCGGAAAAACAGTAAGTAGATGTTTGTTATAATTATATAATATAACATAGTTACTAGGTATTGCTATCTATTACATAGATTTAGTCCTGCTTGATTAATATGCATTACTGCTATGATTCCGTTCAATCGCTGTCCACTATGAACAGCAATGTAAGCTTAATAGAATGCTATGTAGAATTATGGAAAAACAGTAAGTAGATGTTTGTTATACATATATAAGATTATATCGTTACTAGGTATTGCTAGCTCCTCATTGCTTTTAAGAAACCGATAAAGCTCTTTCCACAAAGAATGGTATTGTAAACTGATTAGAATGAAATGGAGAATTTTAGAAATACACTTACAGAATGTTTATTATGGTTACCTCAAATTACATAGATTCAGTTCTGCTTAATTTCTCCGCAGGACTAATCCTTACAATCGCTTTCCACTATGACCACCAATGTAAGCGTAAGAGAATGCGATGTAGAATTATGGAAAAACATTAAGTAGATGTTCGTTATCATTATATAAGATTACATAGTTACTAGGTATTGCTATCTCCTCATTGCTTGTATGAATCCGATAAAGCTCTTTCCACAAAGAATGGTATTGTAAACTGATTAGAATGAAATGGAGAATTTTAGAAATACACTTATAGAATGTTTATTATGGTTACCTCGAATTACACAGATTCAGTTCTGCTTAATTTCTCCGCAGGACTAATATGAATCCTTTCAATCGCTTTCCAGTATGAACACCAATGTAAGCTTAAGAGAATGCGTTGTAGAATTATGGAAAAACATTAAGTAGATGTTTGGTATAATTATATAAGATTACATAGTTACTAGGTATTGCTATCTCCTCATTGCTTGTATGAATCCGATAAAGCTATTTCCACAAAGAATGGTATTGTAACCTGATTAGAATGAAATGGAGAATTATAGAAAAACACTTAGAGAATGTTTATTATGGTATCCTTGAATTACATAGATTCAGTTCTGCCTACGTTCTTCGCAGTACTAATATGAATCCTTGCAATCACTATCCATTACGAACACCATTGTAAGCTTAAGAGAATGCTACGTAGAATTGTGGAAAAACAGTAAGTAGATGTTTGTTATAATTATATAATATAACATAGTTACTAGGTATTGCTATCTCCTCATTGCGTGTATGAATCCGATAAAGCTCTTTTTACAAAGAATGGTATTGTAACCTGATTAGAATGAAACGGAGAATTATGGAAAAAGACTTAGAGAATGTTTATTATGGTATCCCTGAATTACCTAGATTCAGGTCTGCCTAATTTCTCCGCAGTACTAATATGAATCCTTTCAATCGCTATCCATTATGAACACCAATGTAAGCTTAATAGAATGCTACGTAGAATTGTGGAAAAACAGTAAGTAGATGTTTGTTATAATTATATAAGATTACATAGACGCTAGGTATTGCTATCTCCTCATTTCTTGTATGAATTCGATCAACCTCTTTCCATAAAGAATGCAATTGTAAACTAATTACAATTAAACGAAGATATTTAGAAAAACACTTAGCGAAGGTTTGTTATGGTTACCTTGAATTGCATAGATTTAGTCCTGCTTGATTAATATGCAATACTGCTATGAATCCATTCAATCGCTGTCCACTATGAACAGCAATGTAAGCTTAAAAGAATGCTATGTAGAATTATGGAAAAACAGTAAGTAGATGTTTGTTATACTTATATAAGATTATATAGTTACTAGGTATTGCTATCTCCTCATTGCTTGTAAGAATCTGATAAAGCTCTTTCCACAAAGAATGGTATTGTAAACTGATTAGAATGAAATGGAGAATTTTAGAAATACACTTACAGAATGTTTATTATGGTTACCTCGAATTACATAGATTCAGTTCTGCTTAATTTCTCCGCAGGACTAATCCTTACAATCGCTTTCCACTATGAACACCAATGTAAGCTTAAGAGAATGCGATGTAGAATTATGGAAAAACATTAAGTAGATGTTTGTTATAATTATATAAGATTACATAGTTACTAGGTATTGCTATCTCCTCATTGCTTGTATGAATCCGATAAAGCTCTTTCCACAAAGAATGGTATTGTAACCTTATTAGAATGAAACGGAGAATTATAGAAAAAGACTTAGAGAATGTTTATTATCATATCCCTGAATTACCTAGATTCAGTTCTGCCTAATTTCTCCGCAGTACTAATATGAATCCTTTCAATCGCTATCCATTATGAACACCAATGTAAGCTTAATAGAATGCTACGTAGAATAGTGGAAAAACAGTAAGTAGATGTTTGTTATAATAATATAATATAACATAGCTACTAGGTATTGCTATCTCCTCATTGCTTGTATGAATCCGATAAATCTCTTTCCAAAAAGAATCGTATTGTAAACTGATTCGAATTTAACGGAGAATTTTAGAAATACACTTAGAGAATAGCTATCCACTATGAACACCAATGTAAGCTTAATAGAATGCTACGTAGAATTGTGGAAAAACAGTAAGTAGATGTTAGTTATACTTATATAACATTATATAGTTACTAGGTATTGCTATCTCCTCTTGGTTGTATGAATCCGATAGAGCTCTTTCCACAAAGAATGGAATTGTAAACTGATTAGAATGAAATGGAGAATTTTAGAAATACACTTATAGAATGTTTATTATGGTTACCTCGAATTACACAGATTCAGTTCTGCTTAATTTCTCCGCAGGACTAATATGAATCCTTTCAATCGCTTTCCACTATGAACACCAATGTAAGCTTAAGAGAATGCGTTGTAGAATTATGGAAAAACATTAAGTAGATGTTTGTTAAAATTATATAATATAACATAGCTACTAGGTATTGCTATCTCCTCGTTGCTTGTATGAATCCGATAAATCTCTTTCCAAAAAGAATCGTATTGTAAACTGATTCGAATTTAACGGAGAATGTTAGAAATACACTTAGAGAATAGCTATCCACTATGAACACCAATGTAAGCTTAATAGAATGCTACGTAGAATTGTGGAAAAACAGTAAGTAGATGTTAGTTATACTTATATAGCATTATATAGTTACTAGGTATTGCTATCTCCTCTTGGTTTTATGAATCCGATAGAGCTCTTTCCACAAAGAATGGTATTGTAAACTGATTAGAATGAAATGGAGAATTTTAGAAATACACTTATAGAATGTTTATTATGGTTTCCTCGAATTACATAGATTCAGTTCTGCTTAATTTCTCCACAGGACTAATATGAATCCTTTCAATCGCTTTCCACTATGACCACCAATGTAAGCGTAAGAGAATGCGATGTAGAATTATGGAAAAACATTAAGTAGATGTTCGTTATCATTATATAAGATTACATAGTTACTAGGTATTGCTATCTCCTCATTGCTTGTATGAATCCGATAAAGCTCTTTCCACAAAGAATGGTATTGTAAACTGATTAGAATGAAATGGAGAATTTTAGAAATACACTTATAGAATGTTTATTATGGTTACCTCGAATTACAAGGATTCAGTTCTGCTTAATTTCTCCGCAGGACTAATATGAATCCTTTCAATCGCTTTCCAGTATGAACACCAATGTAAGCTTAAGAGAATGCGTTGTAGAATTATGGAAAAACATTAAGTAGATGTTTGGTATAATTATATAAGATTACATAGTTACTAGGTATTGCTATCTCCTCATTGCTTGTATGAATCCGATAAAGCTATTTCCACAAAGAATGGTATTGTAACCTGATTAGAATGAAATGGAGAATTATAGAAAAACACTTAGAGAATGTTTATTATGGTATCCCTGAATTACATAGATTCAGTTCTGCCTACGTTCTTCGCAGTACTAATATGAATCCTTGCAATCCCTATCCATTACGAACACCATTGTAAGCTTAAGAGAATGCTACGTAGAATTGTGGGAAAACAGTAAGTAGATGTTTGTTATAATTATATAATGTAACATAGTTACTAGGTATTGCTATCTCCTCATTGCTTGTATGAATCCGATAAAGCTCTTTTTACAAAGAATGGTATTGTAACCTGATTAGAATGAAACGGAGAATTATGGAAAAAGACTTAGAGAATGTTTATTATGGTATCCCTGAATTACCTAGATTCAGGTCTGCCTAATTTCTCCGCAGTACTAATATGAATCCTTTCAATCGCTATCCATTATGAACACCAATGTAAGCTTAATAGAATGCTACGTAGAATTGTGGAAAAACAGTAAGTAGATGTTTGTTATAATTATATATAAGATTACATAGACGCTAGGTATTGCTATCTCCTCATTTCTTGTATGAATTCGATCAACCTCTTTCCATAAAGAATGCAATTGTAAACTAATTACAATTAAACGAAGATATTTAGAAAAACACTTAGCGAAGGTTTGTTATGGTTACCTTGAATTGCATAGATTTAGTCCTGCTTGATTAATATGCAATACTGCTATGAATCCATTCAATCGCTGTCCACTATGAACAGCAATGTAAGCTTAAAAGAATGCTATGTAGAATTATGGAAAAACAGTAAGTAGATGTTTGTTATACTTATATAAGATTATATAGTTACTAGGTATTGCTATCTCCTCATTGCTTGTAAGAATCCGATAAAGCTCTTTCCACAAAGAATGGTATTGTAAACTGATTAGAATGAAATGGAGAATTTTAGAAATACACTTACAGAATGTTTATTATGTACCCCGAATTACATAGATTCAGTTCTGCTTAATTTCTCCGCAGGACTAATATGACTCCTTTCAATCGCTTTCCACTATGACCACCAATGTAAGCTTAAGAGAATGCGTTGTAGAATTATGGAAAAACATTAAGTAGATGTTTGTTATAATTATATAAGATTACATAGTTACTAGGTATTGCTATCTCCTCATTGCTTGTATGAATCCGATAAAGCTATTTCCACAAAGAATGGTATTGTAACCTGATTAGAATGAAATGGAGAATTATAGAAAAGCACTTAGAGAATGTTTATTATGGTATCCTTGAATTACATAGATTCAGTTCTGCCTACGTTCTTCGCAGTACTAATATGAATCCTTGCAATCCCTATCCATTACGAACACCATTGTAAGCTTAAGAGAATGCTACGTAGAATTGTGCAAAAACAGTAAGTAGATGTTTGTTATAATTATATAATATAACATAGTTACTAGGTATTGCTATCTATGTAATCTATTACATAGATTTAGTCCTGCTTGATTAATATGCATTACTGCTATGATTCCGTTCAATCGCTGTCCACTATGAACAGCAATGTAAGCTTAATAGAATGCTATGTAGAATTATGGAAAAACAGTAAGTAGATGTTTGTTATACATATATAAGATTATATAGTTACTAGGTATTGCTATCTCCTCATTGCTTGTATGAATCCGATAAATCTCTTTCCACAAAGAATGGTATTGTAAACTGATTCGAATTAAACGTAGAATTTTAGAAATACACTTAGAGAATGTTTATTATGGTTACCTCGAATTACATAGATTCAGTTCTGCTTAATTTCTCCGCAGGAGTAATATGAAGCCTTTAAATCGCTATCCATTATGAACACCAATGTAAGCTTAATAGAATGCTACGTAGAATTGTGGAAAAACAGTAAATAGATGTTTGTTATAATTATATAAGATTACATAGACACTAGGTATTGCTATCTCCTCATTTCTTGTATGAATTCGATCAACCTCTTTCCATAAAGAATGCCATTGTAAACTAATTAGAATTAAACGAAGATATTTAGAAAAACACTTAGCGAAGGTTTGTTATGGTTACCTTGAATTGCATGGATTTAGTCCTGCTTGATTAATATGCAATACAGCTATGAATCCATTCAATCGCTGTTCACTATGAACAGCAATGTAAGCTTAAAAGAATGCTATGTAGAATTATGGAAAAACAGTAAGTAGATGTTTGTTATACTTATATAAGATTATATAGTTACTAGGTATTGCTATCTCCTCTTGTTTGTATGAATCCGATAGAGCTCTTTCCACAAAGAATGGTATTGTAAACTGATTAGAATGAAACGGAGAATTATAGAAAAAGACTTAGAGAATGTTTATTATGGTATCCCTGAATTACATAGATTCAGTTCTGCCTACTTTCTTCGCAGTACTAATATGAATCCTTGCAATCGCTATCCATTATGAACACCATTGTAAGCTTAAGAGAATGCTACATAGAATTGTGGAAAAACAGTAAGTATATGTTTGCTATAATTATATAAGATTACATAGTTACTAGGTATTGCTTTCTCCTCATTTCTTGTATGAATTCGATTCAATCGCTTTCCACTATGAACAGCAATGTCAGCTTAATAGAATGCTATGTAGAATTATGGAAAAGCAGTAAGTAGATGTTTGTTATACTTATATAAGATTATATAGTTACTAGGTATTGCTATCTCCTCATTGCTTATATGAATCCGATAAAGCTCTTTCCACAAAGAATGGTATTGTAAACTGATTACAATTATACGAAGATACTTAGAAAAAAACTTAGAGAATGTTTATTATGGTATCCTTGAATTACATCGATGCAGTTCTGCTTAATTTCAACGCAGTACTATTATGAAAACTTTCAATCGCTCTCCATTATGAACACCCATGTAAGCTTAATAGAATGCTACGTAGAATTGTGGAAAAACAGTAAGTAGATGTTTGTTATAATTATATCATATTACATAGTTACTAGGTATTGCTCCTCATTACTTTTATGAATCCGATAAAGCTCTTTCCACAAAGAATGGTATTGTAAACTGATTACAATGAAATGGAGAATTTTAGAAATACACTTATAGAATGTTTATTATTGTTACCTCGAATTACATAGATTTAGTTCTGCTTAATTTCTCCGCAGGACTAATATGAATCCTTTCAATCGCTTTCCACTATGAACAGCAATGTAAGCTGAATAGAATGCTGTGTAGAATTATGGAAAACATTAAATAGATGTTTGATATAATTATCTCCTCATTGCTTGTATGAATCCGATAAAGCTCTTTCCACCAAGAATGGTATTGTAAACTGATTAGAATAAAACAGAGAATTATAGAAAAACACTTAGAGAATGTTTATTATGGTATCCTTGAATTACCTAGATTCAGTTCTGCCTAATTTCTCCGCAGTACTAATATGAATCCTTTAAATCGCTATCCATTATGAACACCAATGTAAGCTTAATAGAATGCTACGTAGAATTGTGGAAAAACAGTAATTAGATGTTTATTATAATTATATAATATAACATAGTTACTAGGTATTGCTATCTCCTCATTTCTTGTATGAATCCGATAAATCTCTTTCCACAAAGAATGGTATTGTAAACTGATTCGAATTAAACGTAGAATTTTAGAAATACACTTAGAGAATGTTTATTATGGTTACCTCGAATTACATAGATTCAGTTCTGCTTAATTTCTCCGCAGGACTAATCCTTACAATCGCTTTCCACTATGAACACCAATGTAAGCTTAAGAGAATGCGATGTAGAATTATGGAAAAACATTAAGTAGATGTTTGTTATAATTATATAAGATTACATAGTTACTAGGTATTGCTATCTCCTCAATTCTTGTATGAATTCGATCAACCTCTTTCCATAAAGAATGCTAATGTAAACAGATTAGAATTAAACGAAGAATTTTAGAAAAACACTTAGCGAATGTTTGTTATGGTTACGAATTACATAGATTTAGTCCTGCTTGATTAATCTGCGGTACTGCTATCAATCCGTTCAATCGCTTTCCACTATGAACAGCAATGTAAGCTTAAAAGAATGCTATGTAGAATTATGGAAAAACAGTAAGTAGATGTTTGTTATACTTATATAAGATTATATAGTTACTAGGTATTGCTATCTCCTCATTGCTTGTAAGAATCCGATAAAGCTCTTTCCACAAAGAATGGTATTGTAAACTGATTAGAATGAAATGGAGAATTTTAGAAATACACTTATAGAATGTTTATTATGGTATCCTTGAATTACATAGATTCAGTTCTGCCTACGTTCTTCGCAGTACTAATATGAATCCTTGCAATCACTATCCATTACGAACACCGTTGTAAGCTTAAGAGAATGCTACGTAGAATTGCGGAAAAACAGTAAGTAGATGTTTGTTATAATTATATAATATAACATAGTTACTAGGTATTGCTATCTATTACATAGATTTAGTCCTGCTTGATTAATATGCATTACTGCTATGATTCCGTTCAATCGCTGTCCACTATGAACAGCAATGTAAGCTTAATAGAATGCTATGTAGAAATATGGAAAAACAGTAAGTAGATGTTTGTTATACATATATAAGATTATATCGTTACTAGGTATTGCTAGCTCCTCATTGCTTTTAAGAATCCGATAAAGCTCTTTCCACAAAGAATGGTATTGTAAACTGATTAGAATGAAATGGAGAATTTTAGAAATACACTTACAGAATGTTTATTATGGTTACCTCAAATTACATAGATTCAGTTCTGCTTAATTTCTCCGCAGGACTAATCCTTACAATCGCTTTCCACTATGACCACCAATGTAAGCGTAAGAGAATGCGATGTAGAATTATGGAAAAACATTAAGTAGATGTTCGTTATCATTATATAAGATTACATAGTTACTAGGTATTGCTATCTCCTCATTGCTTGTATGAATCCGATAAAGCTCTTTCCACAAAGAATGGTATTGTAAACTGATTAGAATGAAATGGAGAATTTTAGAAATACACTTATAGAATGTTTATTATGGTTACCTCGAATTACACAGATTCAGTTCTGCTTAATTTCTCCGCAGGACTAATATGAATCCTTTCAATCGCTTTCCAGTATGAACACCAATGTAAGCTTAAGAGAATGCGTTGTAGAATTATGGAAAAACATTAAGTAGATGTTTGGTATAAATATATAAGATTACATAGTTACTAGGTATTGCTATCTCCTCATTGCTTGTATGAATCCGATAAAGCTATTTCCACAAAGAATGGTATTGTAACCTGATTAGAATGAAATGGAGAATTATAGAAAAACACTTAGAGAATGTTTATTATGGTATCCTTGAATTACATAGATTCTGTTCTGCCTACGTTCTTCGCAGTACTAATATGAATCCTTGCAATCACTATCCATTACGAACACCATTGTAAGCTTAAGAGAATGCTACGTAGAATTGTGGAAAAACAGTAAGTAGATGTTTGTTATAATTATATAATATAACATAGTTACTAGGTATTGCTATCTCCTCATTGCTTGTATGAATTCGATCAACCTCTTTCCATAAAGAATGCAATTGTAAACTAATTACAATTAAACGAAGATATTTAGAAAAACACTTAGCGAAGGTTTGTTATGGTTACCTTGAATTGCATAGATTTAGTCCTGCTTGATTAATATGCAATACTGCTATGAATCCGTTCAATCGCTGTCCACTATGAACAGCAATGTAAGCTTAATAGAATGCTACGTAGAATTGTGGAAAAACAGTAAGTAGATGTTTGTTATAATTATATATGATTACATAGACGCTAGGTATTGCTATCTCCTCATTTCTTGTATGAATTCGATCAACCTCTTTCCATAAAGAATGCAATTGTAAACTAATTACAATTAAACGAAGATATTTAGAAAAACACTTAGCGAAGGTTTGTTATGGTTACCTTGAATTGCATAGATTTAGTCCTGCTTGATTAATATGCAATACTGCTATGAATCCGTTCAATCGCTGTCCACTATGAACAGCAATGTAAGCTTAATAGAATGCTACGTAGAATTGTGGAAAAACAGTAATTAGATGTTTATTATAATTATATAATATAACATAGTTACTAGGTATTGCTATCTCCTCATTTCTTGTATGAATCCGATAAATCTCTTTCCACAAAGAATGGTATTGTAAACTGATTCGAATTAAACGTAGAATTTTAGAAATACACTTAGAGAATGTTTATTATGGTTACCTCGAATTACATAGATTCAGTTCTGCTTAATTTCTCCGCAGGACTAATCCTTACAATCGCTTTCCACTATGAACACCAATGTAAGCTTAAGAGAATGCGATGTAGAATTATGGAAAAACATTAAGTAGATGTTTGTTATAATTATATAAGATTACATAGTTACTAGGTATTGCTATCTCCTCAATTCTTGTATGAATTCGATCAACCTCTTTCCATAAAGAATGCCAATGTAAACAGATTAGAATTAAACGAAGAATTTTAGAAAAACCCTTAGCGAATGTTTGTTATGGTTACGAATTACATAGATTTAGTCCTGCTTGATTAATCTGCGGTACTGCTATCAATCCGTTCAATCGCTTTCCACTATGAACAGCAATGTAAGCTTAAAAGAATGCTATGTAGAATTATGGAAAAACAGTAAGTAGATGTTTGTTATACTTATATAAGATTATATAGTTACTAGGTATTGCTATCTCCTCATTGCTTGTAAGAATCCGATAAAGCTCTTTCCACAAAGAATGGTATTGTAAACTGATTAGAATGAAATGGAGAATTTTAGAAATACACTTACAGAATGTTTATTATGGTTACCTCGAATTACATAGATTCAGTTCTGCTTAATTTCTCCGCAGGACTAATCCTTACAATCGCTTTCCACTATGACCACCAATGTAAGCGTAAGAGAATGCGATGTAGAATTATGGAAAAACATTAAGTAGATGTTCGTTATAATTATATAAGATTACATAGTTACTAGGTATTGCTATCTCCTCATTGCTTGTATGAATCCGATAAAGCTCTTTCCACAAAGAATGGTATTGTAAACTGATTAGAATGAAATGGAGAATTTTAGAAATACACTTATAGAATGTTTATTATGGTATCCTTGAATTACATAGATTCAGTTCTGCCTACGTTCTTCGCAGTACTAATATGAATCCTTGCAATCACTATCCATTACGAACACCGTTGTAAGCTTAAGAGAATGCTACGTAGAATTGCGGAAAAACAGTAAGTAGATGTTTGTTATAATTATATAATATAACATAGTTACTAGGTATTGCTATCTATTACATAGATTTAGTCCTGCTTGATTAATATGCATTACTGCTATGATTCCGTTCAATCGCTGTCCACTATGAACAGCAATGTAAGCTTAATAGAATGCTATGTAGAAATATGGAAAAACAGTAAGTAGATGTTTGTTATACATATATAAGATTATATCGTTGCTAGGTATTGCTAGCTCCTCATTGCTTTTAAGAATCCGATAAAGCTCTTTCCACAAAGAATGGTATTGTAAACTGATTAGAATGAAATGGAGAATTTTAGAAATACACTTACAGAATGTTTATTATGGTTACCTCAAATTACATAGATTCAGTTCTGCTTAATTTCTCCGCAGGACTAATCCTTACAATCGCTTTCCACTATGACCACCAATGTAAGCGTAAGAGAATGCGATGTAGAATTATGGAAAAACATTAAGTAGATGTTCGTTATCATTATATAAGATTACATAGTTACTAGGTATTGCTATCTCCTCATTGCTTGTATGAATCCGATAAAGCTCTTTCCACAAAGAATGGTATTGTAAACTGATTAGAATGAAATGGAGAATTTTAGAAATACACTTATAGAATGTTTATTATGGTTACCTCGAATTACACAGATTCAGTTCTGCTTAATTTCTCCGCAGGACTAATATGAATCCTTTCAATCGCTTTCCAGTATGAACACCAATGTAAGCTTAAGAGAATGCGTTGTAGAATTATGGAAAAACATTAAGTAGATGTTTGGTATAATTATATAAGATTACATAGTTACTAGGTATTGCTATCTCCTCATTGCTTGTATGAATCCGATAAAGCTATTTCCACAAAGAATGGTATTGTAACCTGATTAGAATGAAATGGAGAATTATAGAAAAACACTTAGAGAATGTTTATTATGGTATCCTTGAATTACATAGATTCTGTTCTGCCTACGTTCTTCGCAGTACTAATATGAATCCTTGCAATCACTATCCATTACGAACACCATTGTAAGCTTAAGAGAATGCTACGTAGAATTGTGGAAAAACAGTAAGTAGATGTTTGTTATAATTATATAATATAACATAGTTACTAGGTATTGCTATCTCCTCATTGCTTGTATGAATCCGATAAAACTCTTTTTACAAAGAATGGTATTGTAACCTGATTAGAATGAAACGGAGAATTATGGAAAAAGACTTAGAGAATGTTTATTATGGTATCCCTGAATTACCTAGATTCAGGTCTGCCTAATTTCTCCGCAGTACTAATATGAATCCTTTCAATCGCTATCCATTATGAACACCAATGTAAGCTTAATAGAATGCTACGTAGAATTGTGGAAAAACAGTAAGTATATGTTTGTTATAATTATATAAGATTACATAGACGCTAGGTATTGCTATCTCCTCATTTCTTGTATGAATTCGATCAACCTCTTTCCATAAAGAATGCAATTGTAAACTAATTACAATTAAACGAAGATATTTAGAAAAACACTTAGCGAAGGTTTGTTATGGTTACCTTGAATTGCATAGATTTAGTCCTGCTTGATTAATATGCAATACTGCTATGAATCCATTCAATCGCTGTCCACTATGAACAGCAATGTAAGCTTAAAAGAATGCTATGTAGAATTATGGAAAAACAGTAAGTAGATGTTTGTTATACTTATATAAGATTATATAGTTACTAGGTATTGCTATCTCCTCATTGCTTGTAAGAATCTGATAAAGCTCTTTCCACAAAGAATGGTATTGTAAACTGATTAGAATGAAATGGAGAATTTTAGAAATACACTTACAGAATGTTTATTATGGTTACCTCGAATTACACAGATTCAGTTCTGCTTAATTTCTCCGCAGGACTAATATGAAGCCTTTCAATCGCTTTCCACTATGAACACCAATGTAAGCTTAAGAGAATGCGTTGTAGAATTATGGAAAAACATTAAGTAGATGTTTGTTATAATTATATAAGATTACATAGTTACTAGGTATTGCTATCTCCTCATTGCTTGTATGAATCCGATAAAGCTATTTCCACAAAGAATGGTATTGTAACCTGATTAGAATGAAATGGAGAATTATAGAAAAACACTTAGAGAATGTTTATTATGGTATCCTTGAATTACATAGATTCAGTTCTGCCTGCGTTCTTCGCAGTACTAATATGAATCCTTGCAATCCCTATCCATTACGAACACCATTGTAAGCTTAAGAGAATGCTACGTAGAATTGTGCAAAAACAGTAAGTAGATGTTTGTTATAATTATATAATATAACATAGTTACTAGGTATTGCTATCTATGTAATCTATTACATAGATTTAGTCCTGCTTGATTAATATGCATTACTGCTATGATTCCGTTCAATCGCTGTCCACTATGAACAGCAATGTAAGCTTAATAGAATGCTATGTAGAATTATGGAAAAACAGTAAGTAGATGTTTGTTATACATATATAAGATTATATAGTTACTAGGTATTGCTATCTCCTCATTGCTTGTATGAATCCGATAAAGCTCTTTCCACAAAGAATGGTATTGTAAACTGATTAGAATGAAATGGAGAATTTTAGAAATACACTTATATAATGTTTATTATGGTTACCTCGAATTACATAGGTTCAGTTCTGCTTAATTTCTCCGCAGGACTAATCCTTACAATCGCTTTCCACTATGAACACCAATGTAAGCTTAAGAGAATGCGATGTAGAATTATGGAAAAACATTAAGTAGATGTTTGTTATAATTATATAAGATTACATAGTTACTAGGTATTGCTATCTCCTCATTGCTTGTATGACTCCGATAAAGCTCTTTTTACAAAGAATGGTATTGTAACCTGATTAGAATGAAACGGAGAATTATAGAAAAAGACTTAGAGAATGTTTATTATGGTATCCCTGAATTACCTAGATTCAGTTCTGCCTAATTTCTCCGCAGTACTAATATGAATCCTTTCAATCGCTATCCATTATGAACACCAATGTACGCTTAATAGAATGCTACGTAGAATTGTGGAAAAACAGTAAGTAGATGTTTGTTATAATTATATAAGATTACATAGACGCTAGGTATTGCTATCTCCTCATTTCTTGTATGAATTCGATCAACCTCTTTCCATAAAGAATGCAATTGTAAACTAATTACAATTAAACGAAGATATTTAGAAAAACACTTAGCGAAGGTTTGTTATGGTTACCTTGAATTGCATAGATTTAGTCCTGCTTGATTAATATGCAATACTGCTATGAATCCGTTCAATCGCTGTCCACTATGAACAGCAATGTAAGCTTAATAGAATGCTACGTAGAATTGTGGAAAAACAGTAAATAGATGTTTGTTATAATTATATAAGATTACATAGACACTAGGTATTGCTATCTCCTCATTTCTTGTATGAATTCGATCAACCTCTTTCCATAAAGAATGCCATTGTAAACTAATTAGAATTAAACGAAGATATTTAGAAAAACACTTAGCGAAGGTTTGTTATGGTTACCTTGAATTGCATGGATTTAGTCCTGCTTGATTAATATGCAATACAGCTATGAATCCATTCAATCGCTGTTCACTATGAACAGCAATGTAAGCTTAAAAGAATGCTATGTAGAATTATGGAAAAACAGTAAGTAGATGTTTGTTATACTTATATAAGATTATATAGTTACTAGGTATTGCTATCTCCTCTTGTTTGTATGAATCCGATAGAGCTCTTTCCACAAAGAATGGTATTGTAAACTGATTAGAATGAAACGGAGAATTATAGAAAAAGACTTAGAGAATGTTTATTATGGTATCCCTGAATTACATAGATTCAGTTCTGCCTACTTTCTTCGCAGTACTAATATGAATCCTTGCAATCGCTATCCATTATGAACACCATTGTAAGCTTAAGAGAATGCTACATAGAATTGTGGAAAAACAGTAAGTATATGTTTGCTATAATTATATAAGATTACATAGTTACTAGGTATTGCTTTCTCCTCATTTCTTGTATGAATTCGATTCAATCGCTTTCCACTATGAACAGCAATGTCAGCTTAATAGAATGCTATGTAGAATTATGGAAAAGCAGTAAGTAGATGTTTGTTATACTTATATAAGATTATATAGTTACTAGGTATTGCTATCTCCTCATTGCTTATATGAATCCGATAAAGCTCTTTCCACAAAGAATGGTATTGTAAACTGATTACAATTATACGAAGATACTTAGAAAAAAACTTAGAGAATGTTTATTATGGTATCCTTGAATTACATCGATGCAGTTCTGCTTAATTTCAACGCAGTACTATTATGAAAACTTTCAATCGCTCTCCATTATGAACACCCATGTAAGCTTAATAGAATGCTACGTAGAATTGTGGAAAAACAGTAAGTAGATGTTTGTTATAATTATATCATATTACATAGTTACTAGGTATTGCTCCTCATTACTTTTATGAATCCGATAAAGCTCTTTCCACAAAGAATGGTATTGTAAACTGATTACAATGAAATGGAGAATTTTAGAAATACACTTATAGAATGTTTATTATTGTTACCTCGAATTACATAGATTTAGTTCTGCTTAATTTCTCCGCAGGACTAATATGAATCCTTTCAATCGCTTTCCACTATGAACAGCAATGTAAGCTGAATAGAATGCTGTGTAGAATTATGGAAAACATTAAATAGATGTTTGATATAATTATCTCCTCATTGCTTGTATGAATCCGATAAAGCTCTTTCCACCAAGAATGGTATTGTAAACTGATTAGAATGAAACAGAGAATTATAGAAAAACACTTAGAGAATGTTTATTATGGTATCCTTGAATTACCTAGATTCAGTTCTGCCTAATTTCTCCGCAGTACTAATATGAATCCTTTAAATCGCTATCCATTATGAACACCAATGTAAGCTTAATAGAATGCTACGTAGAATTGTGGAAAAACAGTAATTAGATGTTTATTATAATTATATAATATAACATAGTTACTAGGTATTGCTATCTCCTCATTTCTTGTATGAATCCGATAAATCTCTTTCCACAAAGAATGGTATTGTAAACTGATTCGAATTAAACGTAGAATTTTAGAAATACACTTAGAGAATGTTTATTATGGTTACCTCGAATTACATAGATTCAGTTCTGCTTAATTTCTCCGCAGGACTAATCCTTACAATCGCTTTCCACTATGAACACCAATGTAAGCTTAAGAGAATGCGATGTAGAATTATGGAAAAACATTAAGTAGATGTTTGTTATAATTATATAAGATTACATAGTTACTAGGTATTGCTATCTCCTCAATTCTTGTATGAATTCGATCAACCTCTTTCCATAAAGAATGCCAATGTAAACAGATTAGAATTAAACGAAGAATTTTAGAAAAACACTTAGCGAATGTTTGTTATGGTTACGAATTACATAGATTTAGTCCTGCTTGATTAATCTGCGGTACTGCTATCAATCCGTTCAATCGCTTTCCACTATGAACAGCAATGTAAGCTTAAAAGAATGCTATGTAGAATTATGGAAAAACAGTAAGTAGATGTTTGTTATACTTATATAAGATTATATAGTTACTAGGTATTGCTATCTCCTCATTGCTTGTAAGAATCCGATAAAGCTCTTTCCACAAAGAATGGTATTGTAAACTGATTAGAATGAAATGGAGAATTTTAGAAATACACTTACAGAATGTTTATTATGGTTACCTCGAATTACATAGATTCAGTTCTGCTTAATTTCTCCGCAGGACTAATCCTTACAATCGCTTTCCACTATGACCACCAATGTAAGCGTAAGAGAATGCGATGTAGAATTATGGAAAAACATTAAGTAGATGTTCGTTATCATTATATAAGATTACATAGTTACTAGGTATTGCTATCTCCTCATTGCTTGTATGAATCCGATAAAGCTCTTTCCACAAAGAATGGTATTGTAAACTGATTAGAATGAAATGGAGAATTTTAGAAATACACTTATAGAATGTTTATTATGGTATCCTTGAATTACATAGATTCAGTTCTGCCTACGTTCTTCGCAGTACTAATATGAATCCTTGCAATCACTATCCATTACGAACACCGTTGTAAGCTTAAGAGAATGCTACGTAGAATTGCGGAAAAACAGTAAGTAGATGTTTGTTATAATTATATAATATAACATAGTTACTAGGTATTGCTATCTATTACATAGATTTAGTCCTGCTTGATTAATATGCATTACTGCTATGATTCCGTTCAATCGCTGTCCACTATGAACAGCAATGTAAGCTTAATAGAATGCTATGTAGAAATATGGAAAAACAGTAAGTAGATGTTTGTTATACATATATAAGATTATATCGTTACTAGGTATTGCTAGCTCCTCATTGCTTTTAAGAATCCGATAAAGCTCTTTCCACAAAGAATGGTATTGTAAACTGATTAGAATGAAATGGAGAATTTTAGAAATACACTTACAGAATGTTTATTATGGTTACCTCAAATTACATAGATTCAGTTCTGCTTAATTTCTCCGCAGGACTAATCCTTACAATCGCTTTCCACTATGACCACCAATGTAAGCGTAAGAGAATGCGATGTAGAATTATGGAAAAACATTAAGTAGATGTTCGTTATCATTATATAAGATTACATAGTTACTAGGTATTGCTATCTCCTCATTGCTTGTATGAATCCGATAAAGCTCTTTCCACAAAGAATGGTATTGTAAACTGATTAGAATGAAATGGAGAATTTTAGAAATACACTTATAGAATGTTTATTATGGTTACCTCGAATTACATAGATTCAGTTCTGCTTAATTTCTCCGCAGGACTAATATGAATCCTTTCAATCGCTTTCCAGTATGAACACCAATGTAAGCTTAAGAGAATGCGTTGTAGAATTATGGAAAAACATTAAGTAGATGTTTGGTATAATTATATAAGATTACATAGTTACTAGGTATTGCTATCTCCTCATTGCTTGTATGAATCCGATAAAGCTATTTCCACAAAGAATGGTATTGTAACCTGATTAGAATGAAATGGAGAATTATAGAAAAACACTTAGAGAATGTTTATTATGGTATCCTTGAATTACATAGATTCTGTTCTGCCTACGTTCTTCGCAGTACTAATATGAATCCTTGCAATCACTATCCATTACGAACACCATTGTAAGCTTAAGAGAATGCTACGTAGAATTGTGGAAAAACAGTAAGTAGATGTTTGTTATAATTATATAATATAACATAGTTACTAGGTATTGCTATCTCCTCATTGCTTGTATGAATCCGATAAAGCTCTTTTTACAAAGAATGGTATTGTAACCTGATTAGAATGAAACGGAGAATTATGGAAAAAGACTTAGAGAATGTTTATTATGGTATCCCTGAATTACCTAGATTCAGGTCTGCCTAATTTCTCCGCAGTACTAATATGAATCCTTTCAATCGCTATCCATTATGAACACCAATGTAAGCTTAATAGAATGCTACGTAGAATTGTGGAAAAACAGTAAGTATATGTTTGTTATAATTATATAAGATTACATAGACGCTAGGTATTGCTATCTCCTCATTTCTTGTATGAATTCGATCAACCTCTTTCCATAAAGAATGCAATTGTAAACTAATTACAATTAAACGAAGATATTTAGAAAAACACTTAGCGAAGGTTTGTTATGGTTACCTTGAATTGCATAGATTTAGTCCTGCTTGATTAATATGCAATACTGCTATGAATCCATTCAATCGCTGTCCACTATGAACAGCAATGTAAGCTTAAAAGAATGCTATGTAGAATTATGGAAAAACAGTAAGTAGATGTTTGTTATACTTATATAAGATTATATAGTTACTAGGTATTGCTATCTCTTCATTGCTTGTAAGAATCTGATAAAGCTCTTTCCACAAAGAATGGTATTGTAAACTGATTAGAATGAAATGGAGAATTTTAGAAATACACTTACAGAATGTTTATTATGGTTACCTCGAATTACACAGATTCAGTTCTGCTTAATTTCTCCGCAGGACTAATATGAAGCCTTTCAATCGCTTTCCACTATGAACACCAATGTAAGCTTAAGAGAATGCGTTGTAGAATTATGGAAAAACATTAAGTAGATGTTTGTTATAATTATATAAGATTACATAGTTACTAGGTATTGCTATCTCCTCATTGCTTGTATGAATCCGATAAAGCTATTTCCACAAAGAATGGTATTGTAACCTGATTAGAATGAAATGGAGAATTATAGAAAAACACTTAGAGAATGTTTATTATGGTATCCTTGAATTACATAGATTCAGTTCTGCCTACGTTCTTCGCAGTACTAATATGAATCCTTGCAATCCCTATCCATTACGAACACCATTGTAAGCTTAAGAGAATGCTACGTAGAATTGTGCAAAAACAGTAAGTAGATGTTTGTTATAATTATATAATATAACATAGTTACTAGGTATTGCTATCTCCTCATTGCTTGTATGAATCCGATAAAGCTCTTTCCACAAAGAATGGTATTGTAAACTGATTACAATTATACGAAGATACTTAGAAAAAAACTTAGAGAATGTTTATTATGGTATCCTTGAATTACATCGATGCAGTTCTGCTTAATTTCAACGCAGTACTATTATGAAAACTTTCAATCGCTCTCCATTATGAACACCCATGTAAGCTTAATAGAATGCTACGTAGAATTGTGGAAAAACAGTAAGTAGATGTTTGTTATAATTATATCATATTACATAGTTACTAGGTATTGCTCCTCATTACTTTTATGAATCCGATAAAGCTCTTTCCACAAAGAATGGTATTGTAAACTGATTACAATGAAATGGAGAATTTTAGAAATACACTTATAGAATGTTTATTATTGTTACCTCGAATTACATAGATTTAGTTCTGCTTAATTTCTCCGCAGGACTAATATGAATCCTTTCAATCGCTTTCCACTATGAACAGCAATGTAAGCTGAATAGAATGCTGTGTAGAATTATGGAAAACATTAAATAGATGTTTGATATAATTATCTCCTCATTGCTTGTATGAATCCGATAAAGCTCTTTCCACCAAGAATGGTATTGTAAACTGATTAGAATGAAACAGAGAATTATAGAAAAACACTTAGAGAATGTTTATTATGGTATCCTTGAATTACCTAGATTCAGTTCTGCCTAATTTCTCCGCAGTACTAATATGAATCCTTTAAATCGCTATCCATTATGAACACCAATGTAAGCTTAATAGAATGCTACGTAGAATTGTGGAAAAACAGTAATTAGATGTTTATTATAATTATATAATATAACATAGTTACTAGGTATTGCTATCTCCTCATTTCTTGTATGAATCCGATAAATCTCTTTCCACAAAGAATGGTATTGTAAACTGATTCGAATTAAACGTAGAATTTTAGAAATACACTTAGAGAATGTTTATTATGGTTACCTCGAATTACATAGATTCAGTTCTGCTTAATTTCTCCGCAGGACTAATCCTTACAATCGCTTTCCACTATGAACACCAATGTAAGCTTAAGAGAATGCGATGTAGAATTATGGAAAAACATTAAGTAGATGTTTGTTATAATTATATAAGATTACATAGTTACTAGGTATTGCTATCTCCTCAATTCTTGTATGAATTCGATCAACCTCTTTCCATAAAGAATGCCAATGTAAACAGATTAGAATTAAACGAAGAATTTTAGAAAAACACTTAGCGAATGTTTGTTATGGTTACGAATTACATAGATTTAGTCCTGCTTGATTAATCTGCGGTACTGCTATCAATCCGTTCAATCGCTTTCCACTATGAACAGCAATGTAAGCTTAAAAGAATGCTATGTAGAATTATGGAAAAACAGTAAGTAGATGTTTGTTATACTTATATAAGATTATATAGTTACTAGGTATTGCTATCTCCTCATTGCTTGTAAGAATCCGATAAAGCTCTTTCCACAAAGAATGGTATTGTAAACTGATTAGAATGAAATGGAGAATTTTAGAAATACACTTACAGAATGTTTATTATGGTTACCTCGAATTACATAGATTCAGTTCTGCTTAATTTCTCCGCAGGACTAATCCTTACAATCGCTTTCCACTATGACCACCAATGTAAGCGTAAGAGAATGCGATGTAGAATTATGGAAAAACATTAAGTAGATGTTCGTTATCATTATATAAGATTACATAGTTACTAGGTATTGCTATCTCCTCATTGCTTGTATGAATCCGATAAAGCTCTTTCCACAAAGAATGGTATTGTAAACTGATTAGAATGAAATGGAGAATTTTAGAAATACACTTATAGAATGTTTATTATGGTATCCTTGAATTACATAGATTCAGTTCTGCCTACGTTCTTCGCAGTACTAATATGAATCCTTGCAATCACTATCCATTACGAACACCGTTGTAAGCTTAAGAGAATGCTACGTAGAATTGCGGAAAAACAGTAAGTAGATGTTTGTTATAATTATATAATATAACATAGTTACTAGGTATTGCTATCTATTACATAGATTTAGTCCTGCTTGATTAATATGCATTACTGCTATGATTCCGTTCAATCGCTGTCCACTATGAACAGCAATGTAAGCTTAATAGAATGCTATGTAGAAATATGGAAAAACAGTAAGTAGATGTTTGTTATACATATATAAGATTATATCGTTACTAGGTATTGCTAGCTCCTCATTGCTTTTAAGAATCCGATAAAGCTCTTTCCACAAAGAATGGTATTGTAAACTGATTAGAATGAAATGGAGAATTTTAGAAATACACTTACAGAATGTTTATTATGGTTACCTCAAATTACATAGATTCAGTTCTGCTTAATTTCTCCGCAGGACTAATCCTTACAATCGCTTTCCACTATGACCACCAATGTAAGCGTAAGAGAATGCGATGTAGAATTATGGAAAAACATTAAGTAGATGTTCGTTATCATTATATAAGATTACATAGTTACTAGGTATTGCTATCTCCTCATTGCTTGTATGAATCCGATAAAGCTCTTTCCACAAAGAATGGTATTGTAAACTGATTAGAATGAAATGGAGAATTTTAGAAATACACTTATAGAATGTTTATTATGGTTACCTCGAATTACATAGATTCAGTTCTGCTTAATTTCTCCGCAGGACTAATATGAATCCTTTCAATCGCTTTCCAGTATGAACACCAATGTAAGCTTAAGAGAATGCGTTGTAGAATTATGGAAAAACATTAAGTAGATGTTTGGTATAATTATATAAGATTACATAGTTACTAGGTATTGCTATCTCCTCATTGCTTGTATGAATCCGATAAAGCTATTTCCACAAAGAATGGTATTGTAACCTGATTAGAATGAAATGGAGAATTATAGAAAAACACTTAGAGAATGTTTATTATGGTATCCTTGAATTACATAGATTCTGTTCTGCCTACGTTCTTCGCAGTACTAATATGAATCCTTGCAATCACTATCCATTACGAACACCATTGTAAGCTTAAGAGAATGCTACGTAGAATTGTGGAAAAACAGTAAGTAGATGTTTGTTATAATTATATAATATAACATAGTTACTAGGTATTGCTATCTCCTCATTGCTTGTATGAATCCGATAAAGCTCTTTTTACAAAGAATGGTATTGTAACCTGATTAGAATGAAACGGAGAATTATGGAAAAAGACTTAGAGAATGTTTATTATGGTATCCCTGAATTACCTAGATTCAGGTCTGCCTAATTTCTCCGCAGTACTAATATGAATCCTTTCAATCGCTATCCATTATGAACACCAATGTAAGCTTAATAGAATGCTACGTAGAATTGTGGAAAAACAGTAAGTATATGTTTGTTATAATTATATAAGATTACATAGACGCTAGGTATTGCTATCTCCTCATTTCTTGTATGAATTCGATCAACCTCTTTCCATAAAGAATGCAATTGTAAACTAATTACAATTAAACGAAGATATTTAGAAAAACACTTAGCGAAGGTTTGTTATGGTTACCTTGAATTGCATAGATTTAGTCCTGCTTGATTAATATGCAATACTGCTATGAATCCATTCAATCGCTGTCCACTATGAACAGCAATGTAAGCTTAAAAGAATGCTATGTAGAATTATGGAAAAACAGTAAGTAGATGTTTGTTATACTTATATAAGATTATATAGTTACTAGGTATTGCTATCTCTTCATTGCTTGTAAGAATCTGATAAAGCTCTTTCCACAAAGAATGGTATTGTAAACTGATTAGAATGAAATGGAGAATTTTAGAAATACACTTACAGAATGTTTATTATGGTTACCTCGAATTACACAGATTCAGTTCTGCTTAATTTCTCCGCAGGACTAATATGAAGCCTTTCAATCGCTTTCCACTATGAACACCAATGTAAGCTTAAGAGAATGCGTTGTAGAATTATGGAAAAACATTAAGTAGATGTTTGTTATAATTATATAAGATTACATAGACGCTAGGTATTGCTATCTCCTCATTTCTTGTATGAATTCGATCAAACTCTTTCCATAAAGAATGCAATTGTAAACTAATTACAATTAAACGAAGATATTTAGAAAAACACTTAGCGAAGGTTTGTTATGGTTACCTTGAATTGCATAGATTTAGTCCTGCTTGATTAATATGCAATACTGCTATGAATCCATTCAATCGCTGTCCACTATGAACAGCAATGTAAGCTTAAAAGAATGCTATGTAGAATTATGGAAAAACAGTAAGTAGATGTTTGTTATACTTATATAAGATTATATAGTTACTAGGTATTGCTATCTCTTCATTGCTTGTAAGAATCTGATAAAGCTCTTTCCACAAAGAATGGTATTGTAAACTGATTAGAATGAAATGGAGAATTTTAGAAATACACTTACAGAATGTTTATTATGGTTACCTCGAATTACACAGATTCAGTTCTGCTTAATTTCTCCGCAGGACTAATATGAAGCCTTTCAATCGCTTTCCACTATGAACACCAATGTAAGCTTAAGAGAATGCGTTGTAGAATTATGGAAAAACATTAAGTAGATGTTTGTTATAATTATATAAGATTACATAGTTACTAGGTATTGCTATCTCCTCATTGCTTGTATGAATCCGATAAAGCTATTTCCACAAAGAATGGTATTGTAACCTGATTAGAATGAAATGGAGAATTATAGAAAAACACTTAGAGAATGTTTATTATGGTATCCTTGAATTACATAGATTCAGTTCTGCCTACGTTCTTCGCAGTACTAATATGAATCCTTGCAATCCCTATCCATTACGAACACCATTGTAAGCTTAAGAGAATGCTACGTAGAATTGTGCAAAAACAGTAAGTAGATGTTTGTTATAATTATATAATATAACATAGTTACTAGGTATTGCTATCTATGTAATCTATTACATAGATTTAGTCCTGCTTGATTAATATGCATTACTGCTATGATTCCGTTCAATCGCTGTCCACTATGAACAGCAATGTAAGCTTAATAGAATGCTATGTAGAATTATGGAAAAACAGTAAGTAGATGTTTGTTATACATATATAAGATTATATAGTTACTAGGTATTGCTATCTCCTCATTGCTTGTATGAATCCGATAAAGCTCTTTCCACAAAGAATGGTATTGTAAACTGATTAGAATGAAATGGAGAATTTTAGAAATACACTTATATAATGTTTATTATGGTTACCTCGAATTACATAGATTCAGTTCTGCTTAATTTCTCCGCAGGACTAATCCTTACAATCGCTTTCCACTATGAACACCAATGTAAGCTTAAGAGAATGCGATGTAGAATTATGGAAAAACATTAAGTAGATGTTTGTTATAATTATATAAGATTACATAGTTACTAGGTATTGCTATCTCCTCATTGCTTGTATGACTCCGATAAAGCTCTTTTTACAAAGAATGGTATTGTAACCTGATTAGAATGAAACGGAGAATTATAGAAAAAGACTTAGAGAATGTTTATTATGGTATCCCTGAATTACCTAGATTCAGTTCTGCCTAATTTCTCCGCAGTACTAATATGAATCCTTTCAATCGCTATCCATTATGAACACCAATGTACGCTTAATAGAATGCTACGTAGAATTGTGGAAAAACAGTAAGTAGATGTTTGTTATAATTATATAAGATTACATAGACGCTAGGTATTGCTATCTCCTCATTTCTTGTATGAATTCGATCAACCTCTTTCCATAAAGAATGCAATTGTAAACTAATTACAATTAAACGAAGATATTTAGAAAAACACTTAGCGAAGGTTTGTTATGGTTACCTTGAATTGCATAGATTTAGTCCTGCTTGATTAATATGCAATACTGCTATGAATCCGTTCAATCGCTGTCCACTATGAACAGCAATGTAAGCTTAATAGAATGCTACGTAGAATTGTGGAAAAACAGTAAATAGATGTTTGTTATAATTATATAAGATTACATAGACACTAGGTATTGCTATCTCCTCATTTCTTGTATGAATTCGATCAACCTCTTTCCATAAAGAATGCCATTGTAAACTAATTACAATTAAACGAAGATATTTAGAAAAACACTTAGCGAAGGTTTGTTATGGTTACCTTGAATTGCATGGATTTAGTCCTGCTTGATTAATATGCAATACAGCTATGAATCCATTCAATCGCTGTTCACTATGAACAGCAATGTAAGCTTAAAAGAATGCTATGTAGAATTATGGAAAAACAGTAAGTAGATGTTTGTTATACTTATATAAGATTATATAGTTACTAGGTATTGCTATCTCCTCTTGTTTGTATGAATCCGATAGAGCTCTTTCCACAAAGAATGGTATTGTAAACTGATTAGAATGAAACGGAGAATTATAGAAAAAGACTTAGAGAATGTTTATTATGGTATCCCTGAATTACATAGATTCAGTTCTGCCTACTTTCTTCGCAGTACTAATATGAATCCTTGCAATCGCTATCCATTATGAACACCATTGTAAGCTTAAGAGAATGCTACATAGAATTGTGGAAAAACAGTAAGTATATGTTTGCTATAATTATATAAGATTACATAGTTACTAGGTATTGCTTTCTCCTCATTTCTTGTATGAATTCGATTCAATCGCTTTCCACTATGAACAGCAATGTCAGCTTAATAGAATGCTATGTAGAATTATGGAAAAGCAGTAAGTAGATGTTTGTTATACTTATATAAGATTATATAGTTACTAGGTATTGCTATCTCCTCATTGCTTATATGAATCCGATAAAGCTCTTTCCACAAAGAATGGTATTGTAAACTGATTACAATTATACGAAGATACTTAGAAAAAAACTTAGAGAATGTTTATTATGGTATCCTTGAATTACATCGATGCAGTTCTGCTTAATTTCAACGCAGTACTATTATGAAAACTTTCAATCGCTCTCCATTATGAACACCCATGTAAGCTTAATAGAATGCTACGTAGAATTGTGGAAAAACAGTAAGTAGATGTTTGTTATAATTATATCATATTACATAGTTACTAGGTATTGCTCCTCATTACTTTTATGAATCCGATAAAGCTCTTTCCACAAAGAATGGTATTGTAAACTGATTACAATGAAATGGAGAATTTTAGAAATACACTTATAGAATGTTTATTATTGTTACCTCGAATTACATAGATTTAGTTCTGCTTAATTTCTCCGCAGGACTAATATGAATCCTTTCAATCGCTTTCCACTATGAACAGCAATGTAAGCTGAATAGAATGCTGTGTAGAATTATGGAAAACATTAAATAGATGTTTGATATAATTATCTCCTCATTGCTTGTATGAATCCGATAAAGCTCTTTCCACCAAGAATGGTATTGTAAACTGATTAGAATGAAACAGAGAATTATAGAAAAACACTTAGAGAATGTTTATTATGGTATCCTTGAATTACCTAGATTCAGTTCTGCCTAATTTCTCCGCAGTACTAATATGAATCCTTTAAATCGCTATCCATTATGAACACCAATGTAAGCTTAATAGAATGCTACGTAGAATTGTGGAAAAACAGTAATTAGATGTTTATTATAATTATATAATATAACATAGTTACTAGGTATTGCTATCTCCTCATTTCTTGTATGAATCCGATAAATCTCTTTCCACAAAGAATGGTATTGTAAACTGATTCGAATTAAACGTAGAATTTTAGAAATACACTTAGAGAATGTTTATTATGGTTACCTCGAATTACATAGATTCAGTTCTGCTTAATTTCTCCGCAGGACTAATCCTTACAATCGCTTTCCACTATGAACACCAATGTAAGCTTAAGAGAATGCGATGTAGAATTATGGAAAAACATTAAGTAGATGTTTGTTATAATTATATAAGATTACATAGTTACTAGGTATTGCTATCTCCTCAATTCTTGTATGAATTCGATCAACCTCTTTCCATAAAGAATGCCAATGTAAACAGATTAGAATTAAACGAAGAATTTTAGAAAAACACTTAGCGAATGTTTGTTATGGTTACGAATTACATAGATTTAGTCCTGCTTGATTAATCTGCGGTACTGCTATCAATCCGTTCAATCGCTTTCCACTATGAACAGCAATGTAAGCTTAAAAGAATGCTATGTAGAATTATGGAAAAACAGTAAGTAGATGTTTGTTATACTTATATAAGATTATATAGTTACTAGGTATTGCTATCTCCTCATTGCTTGTAAGAATCCGATAAAGCTCTTTCCACAAAGAATGGTATTGTAAACTGATTAGAATGAAATGGAGAATTTTAGAAATACACTTACAGAATGTTTATTATGGTTACCTCGAATTACATAGATTCAGTTCTGCTTAATTTCTCCGCAGGACTAATCCTTACAATCGCTTTCCACTATGACCACCAATGTAAGCGTAAGAGAATGCGATGTAGAATTATGGAAAAACATTAAGTAGATGTTCGTTATCATTATATAAGATTACATAGTTACTAGGTATTGCTATCTCCTCATTGCTTGTATGAATCCGATAAAGCTCTTTCCACAAAGAATGGTATTGTAAACTGATTAGAATGAAATGGAGAATTTTAGAAATACACTTATAGAATGTTTATTATGGTATCCTTGAATTACATAGATTCAGTTCTGCCTACGTTCTTCGCAGTACTAATATGAATCCTTGCAATCACTATCCATTACGAACACCGTTGTAAGCTTAAGAGAATGCTACGTAGAATTGCGGAAAAACAGTAAGTAGATGTTTGTTATAATTATATAATATAACATAGTTACTAGGTATTGCTATCTATTACATAGATTTAGTCCTGCTTGATTAATATGCATTACTGCTATGATTCCGTTCAATCGCTGTCCACTATGAACAGCAATGTAAGCTTAATAGAATGCTATGTAGAAATATGGAAAAACAGTAAGTAGATGTTTGTTATACATATATAAGATTATATCGTTACTAGGTATTGCTAGCTCCTCATTGCTTTTAAGAATCCGATAAAGCTCTTTCCACAAAGAATGGTATTGTAAACTGATTAGAATGAAATGGAGAATTTTAGAAATACACTTACAGAATGTTTATTATGGTTACCTCAAATTACATAGATTCAGTTCTGCTTAATTTCTCCGCAGGACTAATCCTTACAATCGCTTTCCACTATGACCACCAATGTAAGCGTAAGAGAATGCGATGTAGAATTATGGAAAAACATTAAGTAGATGTTCGTTATCATTATATAAGATTACATAGTTACTAGGTATTGCTATCTCCTCATTGCTTGTATGAATCCGATAAAGCTCTTTCCACAAAGAATGGTATTGTAAACTGATTAGAATGAAATGGAGAATTTTAGAAATACACTTATAGAATGTTTATTATGGTTACCTCGAATTACATAGATTCAGTTCTGCTTAATTTCTCCGCAGGACTAATATGAATCCTTTCAATCGCTTTCCAGTATGAACACCAATGTAAGCTTAAGAGAATGCGTTGTAGAATTATGGAAAAACATTAAGTAGATGTTTGGTATAATTATATAAGATTACATAGTTACTAGGTATTGCTATCTCCTCATTGCTTGTATGAATCCGATAAAGCTATTTCCACAAAGAATGGTATTGTAACCTGATTAGAATGAAATGGAGAATTATAGAAAAACACTTAGAGAATGTTTATTATGGTATCCTTGAATTACATAGATTCTGTTCTGCCTACGTTCTTCGCAGTACTAATATGAATCCTTGCAATCACTATCCATTACGAACACCATTGTAAGCTTAAGAGAATGCTACGTAGAATTGTGGAAAAACAGTAAGTAGATGTTTGTTATAATTATATAATATAACATAGTTACTAGGTATTGCTATCTCCTCATTGCTTGTATGAATCCGATAAAGCTCTTTTTACAAAGAATGGTATTGTAACCTGATTAGAATGAAACGGAGAATTATGGAAAAAGACTTAGAGAATGTTTATTATGGTATCCCTGAATTACCTAGATTCAGGTCTGCCTAATTTCTCCGCAGTACTAATATGAATCCTTTCAATCGCTATCCATTATGAACACCAATGTAAGCTTAATAGAATGCTACGTAGAATTGTGGAAAAACAGTAAGTATATGTTTGTTATAATTATATAAGATTACATAGACGCTAGGTATTGCTATCTCCTCATTTCTTGTATGAATTCGATCAACCTCTTTCCATAAAGAATGCAATTGTAAACTAATTACAATTAAACGAAGATATTTAGAAAAACACTTAGCGAAGGTTTGTTATGGTTACCTTGAATTGCATAGATTTAGTCCTGCTTGATTAATATGCAATACTGCTATGAATCCATTCAATCGCTGTCCACTATGAACAGCAATGTAAGCTTAAAAGAATGCTATGTAGAATTATGGAAAAACAGTAAGTAGATGTTTGTTATACTTATATAAGATTATATAGTTACTAGGTATTGCTATCTCTTCATTGCTTGTAAGAATCTGATAAAGCTCTTTCCACAAAGAATGGTATTGTAAACTGATTAGAATGAAATGGAGAATTTTAGAAATACACTTACAGAATGTTTATTATGGTTACCTCGAATTACACAGATTCAGTTCTGCTTAATTTCTCCGCAGGACTAATATGAAGCCTTTCAATCGCTTTCCACTATGAACACCAATGTAAGCTTAAGAGAATGCGTTGTAGAATTATGGAAAAACATTAAGTAGATGTTTGTTATAATTATATAAGATTACATAGTTACTAGGTATTGCTATCTCCTCATTGCTTGTATGAATCCGATAAAGCTATTTCCACAAAGAATGGTATTGTAACCTGATTAGAATGAAATGGAGAATTATAGAAAAACACTTAGAGAATGTTTATTATGGTATCCTTGAATTACATAGATTCAGTTCTGCCTACGTTCTTCGCAGTACTAATATGAATCCTTGCAATCCCTATCCATTACGAACACCATTGTAAGCTTAAGAGAATGGTACGTAGAATTGTGCAAAAACAGTAAGTAGATGTTTGTTATAATTATATAATATAACATAGTTACTAGGTATTGCTATCTCCTCATTGCTTGTATGAATCCGATAAAGCTCTTTCCACAAAGAATGGTATTGTAAACTGATTACAATTATACGAAGATACTTAGAAAAAAACTTAGAGAATGTTTATTATGGTATCCTTGAATTACATCGATGCAGTTCTGCTTAATTTCAACGCAGTACTATTATGAAAACTTTCAATCGCTCTCCATTATGAACACCCATGTAAGCTTAATAGAATGCTACGTAGAATTGTGGAAAAACAGTAAGTAGATGTTTGTTATAATTATATCATATTACATAGTTACTAGGTATTGCTCCTCATTACTTTTATGAATCCGATAAAGCTCTTTCCACAAAGAATGGTATTGTAAACTGATTACAATGAAATGGAGAATTTTAGAAATACACTTATAGAATGTTTATTATTGTTACCTCGAATTACATAGATTTAGTTCTGCTTAATTTCTCCGCAGGACTAATATGAATCCTTTCAATCGCTTTCCACTATGAACAGCAATGTAAGCTGAATAGAATGCTGTGTAGAATTATGGAAAACATTAAATAGATGTTTGATATAATTATCTCCTCATTGCTTGTATGAATCCGATAAAGCTCTTTCCACCAAGAATGGTATTGTAAACTGATTAGAATGAAACAGAGAATTATAGAAAAACACTTAGAGAATGTTTATTATGGTATCCTTGAATTACCTAGATTCAGTTCTGCCTAATTTCTCCGCAGTACTAATATGAATCCTTTAAATCGCTATCCATTATGAACACCAATGTAAGCTTAATAGAATGCTACGTAGAATTGTGGAAAAACAGTAATTAGATGTTTATTATAATTATATAATATAACATAGTTACTAGGTATTGCTATCTCCTCATTTCTTGTATGAATCCGATAAATCTCTTTCCACAAAGAATGGTATTGTAAACTGATTCGAATTAAACGTAGAATTTTAGAAATACACTTAGAGAATGTTTATTATGGTTACCTCGAATTACATAGATTCAGTTCTGCTTAATTTCTCCGCAGGACTAATCCTTACAATCGCTTTCCACTATGAACACCAATGTAAGCTTAAGAGAATGCGATGTAGAATTATGGAAAAACATTAAGTAGATGTTTGTTATAATTATATAAGATTACATAGTTACTAGGTATTGCTATCTCCTCAATTCTTGTATGAATTCGATCAACCTCTTTCCATAAAGAATGCCAATGTAAACAGATTAGAATTAAACGAAGAATTTTAGAAAAACACTTAGCGAATGTTTGTTATGGTTACGAATTACATAGATTTAGTCCTGCTTGATTAATCTGCGGTACTGCTATCAATCCGTTCAATCGCTTTCCACTATGAACAGCAATGTAAGCTTAAAAGAATGCTATGTAGAATTATGGAAAAACAGTAAGTAGATGTTTGTTATACTTATATAAGATTATATAGTTACTAGGTATTGCTATCTCCTCATTGCTTGTAAGAATCCGATAAAGCTCTTTCCACAAAGAATGGTATTGTAAACTGATTAGAATGAAATGGAGAATTTTAGAAATACACTTACAGAATGTTTATTATGGTTACCTCGAATTACATAGATTCAGTTCTGCTTAATTTCTCCGCAGGACTAATCCTTACAATCGCTTTCCACTATGACCACCAATGTAAGCGTAAGAGAATGCGATGTAGAATTATGGAAAAACATTAAGTAGATGTTCGTTATCATTATATAAGATTACATAGTTACTAGGTATTGCTATCTCCTCATTGCTTGTATGAATCCGATAAAGCTCTTTCCACAAAGAATGGTATTGTAAACTGATTAGAATGAAATGGAGAATTTTAGAAATACACTTATAGAATGTTTATTATGGTATCCTTGAATTACATAGATTCAGTTCTGCCTACGTTCTTCGCAGTACTAATATGAATCCTTGCAATCACTATCCATTACGAACACCGTTGTAAGCTTAAGAGAATGCTACGTAGAATTGCGGAAAAACAGTAAGTAGATGTTTGTTATAATTATATAATATAACATAGTTACTAGGTATTGCTATCTATTACATAGATTTAGTCCTGCTTGATTAATATGCATTACTGCTATGATTCCGTTCAATCGCTGTCCACTATGAACAGCAATGTAAGCTTAATAGAATGCTATGTAGAAATATGGAAAAACAGTAAGTAGATGTTTGTTATACATATATAAGATTATATCGTTACTAGGTATTGCTAGCTCCTCATTGCTTTTAAGAATCCGATAAAGCTCTTTCCACAAAGAATGGTATTGTAAACTGATTAGAATGAAATGGAGAATTTTAGAAATACACTTACAGAATGTTTATTATGGTTACCTCAAATTACATAGATTCAGTTCTGCTTAATTTCTCCGCAGGACTAATCCTTACAATCGCTTTCCACTATGACCACCAATGTAAGCGTAAGAGAATGCGATGTAGAATTATGGAAAAACATTAAGTAGATGTTCGTTATCATTATATAAGATTACATAGTTACTAGGTATTGCTATCTCCTCATTGCTTGTATGAATCCGATAAAGCTCTTTCCACAAAGAATGGTATTGTAAACTGATTAGAATGAAATGGAGAATTTTAGAAATACACTTATAGAATGTTTATTATGGTTACCTCGAATTACATAGATTCAGTTCTGCTTAATTTCTCCGCAGGACTAATATGAATCCTTTCAATCGCTTTCCAGTATGAACACCAATGTAAGCTTAAGAGAATGCGTTGTAGAATTATGGAAAAACATTAAGTAGATGTTTGGTATAATTATATAAGATTACATAGTTACTAGGTATTGCTATCTCCTCATTGCTTGTATGAATCCGATAAAGCTATTTCCACAAAGAATGGTATTGTAACCTGATTAGAATGAAATGGAGAATTATAGAAAAACACTTAGAGAATGTTTATTATGGTATCCTTGAATTACATAGATTCTGTTCTGCCTACGTTCTTCGCAGTACTAATATGAATCCTTGCAATCACTATCCATTACGAACACCATTGTAAGCTTAAGAGAATGCTACGTAGAATTGTGGAAAAACAGTAAGTAGATGTTTGTTATAATTATATAATATAACATAGTTACTAGGTATTGCTATCTCCTCATTGCTTGTATGAATCCGATAAAGCTCTTTTTACAAAGAATGGTATTGTAACCTGATTAGAATGAAACGGAGAATTATGGAAAAAGACTTAGAGAATGTTTATTATGGTATCCCTGAATTACCTAGATTCAGGTCTGCCTAATTTCTCCGCAGTACTAATATGAATCCTTTCAATCGCTATCCATTATGAACACCAATGTAAGCTTAATAGAATGCTACGTAGAATTGTGGAAAAACAGTAAGTATATGTTTGTTATAATTATATAAGATTACATAGACGCTAGGTATTGCTATCTCCTCATTTCTTGTATGAATTCGATCAACCTCTTTCCATAAAGAATGCAATTGTAAACTAATTACAATTAAACGAAGATATTTAGAAAAACACTTAGCGAAGGTTTGTTATGGTTACCTTGAATTGCATAGATTTAGTCCTGCTTGATTAATATGCAATACTGCTATGAATCCATTCAATCGCTGTCCACTATGAACAGCAATGTAAGCTTAAAAGAATGCTATGTAGAATTATGGAAAAACAGTAAGTAGATGTTTGTTATACTTATATAAGATTATATAGTTACTAGGTATTGCTATCTCTTCATTGCTTGTAAGAATCTGATAAAGCTCTTTCCACAAAGAATGGTATTGTAAACTGATTAGAATGAAATGGAGAATTTTAGAAATACACTTACAGAATGTTTATTATGGTTACCTCGAATTACACAGATTCAGTTCTGCTTAATTTCTCCGCAGGACTAATATGAAGCCTTTCAATCGCTTTCCACTATGAACACCAATGTAAGCTTAAGAGAATGCGTTGTAGAATTATGGAAAAACATTAAGTAGATGTTTGTTATAATTATATAAGATTACATAGACGCTAGGTATTGCTATCTCCTCATTTCTTGTATGAATTCGATCAAACTCTTTCCATAAAGAATGCAATTGTAAACTAATTACAATTAAACGAAGATATTTAGAAAAACACTTAGCGAAGGTTTGTTATGGTTACCTTGAATTGCATAGATTTAGTCCTGCTTGATTAATATGCAATACTGCTATGAATCCATTCAATCGCTGTCCACTATGAACAGCAATGTAAGCTTAAAAGAATGCTATGTAGAATTATGGAAAAACAGTAAGTAGATGTTTGTTATACTTATATAAGATTATATAGTTACTAGGTATTGCTATCTCTTCATTGCTTGTAAGAATCTGATAAAGCTCTTTCCACAAAGAATGGTATTGTAAACTGATTAGAATGAAATGGAGAATTTTAGAAATACACTTACAGAATGTTTATTATGGTTACCTCGAATTACACAGATTCAGTTCTGCTTAATTTCTCCGCAGGACTAATATGAAGCCTTTCAATCGCTTTCCACTATGAACACCAATGTAAGCTTAAGAGAATGCGTTGTAGAATTATGGAAAAACATTAAGTAGATGTTTGTTATAATTATATAAGATTACATAGACGCTAGGTATTGCTATCTCCTCATTTCTTGTATGAATTCGATCAAACTCTTTCCATAAAGAATGCAATTGTAAACTAATTACAATTAAACGAAGATATTTAGAAAAACACTTAGCGAAGGTTTGTTATGGTTACCTTGAATTGCATAGATTTAGTCCTGCTTGATTAATATGCAATACTGCTATGAATCCATTCAATCGCTGTCCACTATGAACAGCAATGTAAGCTTAAAAGAATGCTATGTAGAATTATGGAAAAACAGTAAGTAGATGTTTGTTATACTTATATAAGATTATATAGTTACTAGGTATTGCTATCTCTTCATTGCTTGTAAGAATCTGATAAAGCTCTTTCCACAAAGAATGGTATTGTAAACTGATTAGAATGAAATGGAGAATTTTAGAAATACACTTACAGAATGTTTATTATGGTTACCTCGAATTACACAGATTCAGTTCTGCTTAATTTCTCCGCAGGACTAATATGAAGCCTTTCAATCGCTTTCCACTATGAACACCAATGTAAGCTTAAGAGAATGCGTTGTAGAATTATGGAAAAACATTAAGTAGATGTTTGTTATAATTATATAAGATTACATAGTTACTAGGTATTGCTATCTCCTCATTGCTTGTATGAATCCGATAAAGCTATTTCCACAAAGAATGGTATTGTAACCTGATTAGAATGAAATGGAGAATTATAGAAAAACACTTAGAGAATGTTTATTATGGTATCCTTGAATTACATAGATTCAGTTCTGCCTACGTTCTTCGCAGTACTAATATGAATCCTTGCAATCCCTATCCATTACGAACACCATTGTAAGCTTAAGAGAATGCTACGTAGAATTGTGCAAAAACAGTAAGTAGATGTTTGTTATAATTATATAATATAACATAGTTACTAGGTATTGCTATCTATGTAATCTATTACATAGATTTAGTCCTGCTTGATTAATATGCATTACTGCTATGATTCCGTTCAATCGCTGTCCACTATGAACAGCAATGTAAGCTTAATAGAATGCTATGTAGAATTATGGAAAAACAGTAAGTAGATGTTTGTTATACATATATAAGATTATATAGTTACTAGGTATTGCTATCTCCTCATTGCTTGTATGAATCCGATAAAGCTCTTTCCACAAAGAATGGTATTGTAAACTGATTAGAATGAAATGGAGAATTTTAGAAATACACTTATATAATGTTTATTATGGTTACCTCGAATTACATAGATTCAGTTCTGCTTAATTTCTCCGCAGGACTAATCCTTACAATCGCTTTCCACTATGAACACCAATGTAAGCTTAAGAGAATGCGATGTAGAATTATGGAAAAACATTAAGTAGATGTTTGTTATAATTATATAAGATTACATAGTTACTAGGTATTGCTATCTCCTCATTGCTTGTATGACTCCGATAAAGCTCTTTTTACAAAGAATGGTATTGTAACCTGATTAGAATGAAACGGAGAATTATAGAAAAAGACTTAGAGAATGTTTATTATGGTATCCCTGAATTACCTAGATTCAGTTCTGCCTAATTTCTCCGCAGTACTAATATGAATCCTTTCAATCGCTATCCATTATGAACACCAATGTACGCTTAATAGAATGCTACGTAGAATTGTGGAAAAACAGTAAGTAGATGTTTGTTATAATTATATAAGATTACATAGACGCTAGGTATTGCTATCTCCTCATTTCTTGTATGAATTCGATCAACCTCTTTCCATAAAGAATGCAATTGTAAACTAATTACAATTAAACGAAGATATTTAGAAAAACACTTAGCGAAGGTTTGTTATGGCTACCTTGAATTGCATAGATTTAGTCCTGCTTGATTAATATGCAATACTGCTATGAATCCGTTCAATCGCTGTCCACTATGAACAGCAATGTAAGCTTAATAGAATGCTACGTAGAATTGTGGAAAAACAGTAAATAGATGTTTGTTATAATTATATAAGATTACATAGACACTAGGTATTGCTATCTCCTCATTTCTTGTATGAATTCGATCAACCTCTTTCCATAAAGAATGCCATTGTAAACTAATTACAATTAAACGAAGATATTTAGAAAAACACTTAGCGAAGGTTTGTTATGGTTACCTTGAATTGCATGGATTTAGTCCTGCTTGATTAATATGCAATACAGCTATGAATCCATTCAATCACTGTCCACTATGAACAGCAATGTAAGCTTAAAAGAATGCTATGTAGAATTATGGAAAAACAGTAAGTAGATGTTTGTTATACTTATATAAGATTATATAGTTACTAGGTATTGCTATCTCCTCATTGCTTGTAAGAATCCGATAAAGCTCTTTCCACAAAGAATGGTATTGTAAACTGATTAGAATGAAATGGAGAATTTTAGAAATACACTTACAGAATGTTTATTATGGTTACCTCGAATTACATAGATTCAGTTCTGCTTAATTTCTCCGCAGGACTAATCCTTACAATCGCTTTCCACTATGACCACCAATGTAAGCGTAAGAGAATGCGATGTAGAATTATGGAAAAACATTAAGTAGATGTTCGTTATCATTATATAAGATTACATAGTTACTAGGTATTGCTATCTCCTCATTGCTTGTATGAATCCGATAAAGCTCTTTCCACAAAGAATGGTATTGTAAACTGATTAGAATGAAATGGAGAATTTTAGAAATACACTTATAGAATGTTTATTATGGTATCCTTGAATTACATAGATTCAGTTCTGCCTACGTTCTTCGCAGTACTAATATGAATCCTTGCAATCACTATCCATTACGAACACCGTTGTAAGCTTAAGAGAATGCTACGTAGAATTGCGGAAAAACAGTAAGTAGATGTTTGTTATAATTATATAATATAACATAGTTACTAGGTATTGCTATCTATTACATAGATTTAGTCCTGCTTGATTAATATGCATTACTGCTATGATTCCGTTCAATCGCTGTCCACTATGAACAGCAATGTAAGCTTAATAGAATGCTATGTAGAAATATGGAAAAACAGTAAGTAGATGTTTGTTATACATATATAAGATTATATCGTTACTAGGTATTGCTAGCTCCTCATTGCTTTTAAGAATCCGATAAAGCTCTTTCCACAAAGAATGGTATTGTAAACTGATTAGAATGAAATGGAGAATTTTAGAAATACACTTACAGAATGTTTATTATGGTTACCTCAAATTACATAGATTCAGTTCTGCTTAATTTCTCCGCAGGACTAATCCTTACAATCGCTTTCCACTATGACCACCAATGTAAGCGTAAGAGAATGCGATGTAGAATTATGGAAAAACATTAAGTAGATGTTCGTTATCATTATATAAGATTACATAGTTACTAGGTATTGCTATCTCCTCATTGCTTGTATGAATCCGATAAAGCTCTTTCCACAAAGAATGGTATTGTAAACTGATTAGAATGAAATGGAGAATTTTAGAAATACACTTATAGAATGTTTATTATGGTTACCTCGAATTACATAGATTCAGTTCTGCTTAATTTCTCCGCAGGACTAATATGAATCCTTTCAATCGCTTTCCAGTATGAACACCAATGTAAGCTTAAGAGAATGCGTTGTAGAATTATGGAAAAACATTAAGTAGATGTTTGGTATAATTATATAAGATTACATAGTTACTAGGTATTGCTATCTCCTCATTGCTTGTATGAATCCGATAAAGCTATTTCCACAAAGAATGGTATTGTAACCTGATTAGAATGAAATGGAGAATTATAGAAAAACACTTAGAGAATGTTTATTATGGTATCCTTGAATTACATAGATTCTGTTCTGCCTACGTTCTTCGCAGTACTAATATGAATCCTTGCAATCACTATCCATTACGAACACCATTGTAAGCTTAAGAGAATGCTACGTAGAATTGTGGAAAAACAGTAAGTAGATGTTTGTTATAATTATATAATATAACATAGTTACTAGGTATTGCTATCTCCTCATTGCTTGTATGAATCCGATAAAGCTCTTTTTACAAAGAATGGTATTGTAACCTGATTAGAATGAAACGGAGAATTATGGAAAAAGACTTAGAGAATGTTTATTATGGTATCCCTGAATTACCTAGATTCAGGTCTGCCTAATTTCTCCGCAGTACTAATATGAATCCTTTCAATCGCTATCCATTATGAACACCAATGTAAGCTTAATAGAATGCTACGTAGAATTGTGGAAAAACAGTAAGTATATGTTTGTTATAATTATATAAGATTACATAGACGCTAGGTATTGCTATCTCCTCATTTCTTGTATGAATTCGATCAACCTCTTTCCATAAAGAATGCAATTGTAAACTAATTACAATTAAACGAAGATATTTAGAAAAACACTTAGCGAAGGTTTGTTATGGTTACCTTGAATTGCATAGATTTAGTCCTGCTTGATTAATATGCAATACTGCTATGAATCCATTCAATCGCTGTCCACTATGAACAGCAATGTAAGCTTAAAAGAATGCTATGTAGAATTATGGAAAAACAGTAAGTAGATGTTTGTTATACTTATATAAGATTATATAGTTACTAGGTATTGCTATCTCTTCATTGCTTGTAAGAATCTGATAAAGCTCTTTCCACAAAGAATGGTATTGTAAACTGATTAGAATGAAATGGAGAATTTTAGAAATACACTTACAGAATGTTTATTATGGTTACCTCGAATTACACAGATTCAGTTCTGCTTAATTTCTCCGCAGGACTAATATGAAGCCTTTCAATCGCTTTCCACTATGAACACCAATGTAAGCTTAAGAGAATGCGTTGTAGAATTATGGAAAAACATTAAGTAGATGTTTGTTATAATTATATAAGATTACATAGACGCTAGGTATTGCTATCTCCTCATTTCTTGTATGAATTCGATCAAACTCTTTCCATAAAGAATGCAATTGTAAACTAATTACAATTAAACGAAGATATTTAGAAAAACACTTAGCGAAGGTTTGTTATGGTTACCTTGAATTGCATAGATTTAGTCCTGCTTGATTAATATGCAATACTGCTATGAATCCATTCAATCGCTGTCCACTATGAACAGCAATGTAAGCTTAAAAGAATGCTATGTAGAATTATGGAAAAACAGTAAGTAGATGTTTGTTATACTTATATAAGATTATATAGTTACTAGGTATTGCTATCTCTTCATTGCTTGTAAGAATCTGATAAAGCTCTTTCCACAAAGAATGGTATTGTAAACTGATTAGAATGAAATGGAGAATTTTAGAAATACACTTACAGAATGTTTATTATGGTTACCTCGAATTACACAGATTCAGTTCTGCTTAATTTCTCCGCAGGACTAATATGAAGCCTTTCAATCGCTTTCCACTATGAACACCAATGTAAGCTTAAGAGAATGCGTTGTAGAATTATGGAAAAACATTAAGTAGATGTTTGTTATAATTATATAAGATTACATAGTTACTAGGTATTGCTATCTCCTCATTGCTTGTATGAATCCGATAAAGCTATTTCCACAAAGAATGGTATTGTAACCTGATTAGAATGAAATGGAGAATTATAGAAAAACACTTAGAGAATGTTTATTATGGTATCCTTGAATTACATAGATTCAGTTCTGCCTACGTTCTTCGCAGTACTAATATGAATCCTTGCAATCCCTATCCATTACGAACACCATTGTAAGCTTAAGAGAATGCTACGTAGAATTGTGCAAAAACAGTAAGTAGATGTTTGTTATAATTATATAATATAACATAGTTACTAGGTATTGCTATCTATGTAATCTATTACATAGATTTAGTCCTGCTTGATTAATATGCATTACTGCTATGATTCCGTTCAATCGCTGTCCACTATGAACAGCAATGTAAGCTTAATAGAATGCTATGTAGAATTATGGAAAAACAGTAAGTAGATGTTTGTTATACATATATAAGATTATATAGTTACTAGGTATTGCTATCTCCTCATTGCTTGTATGAATCCGATAAAGCTCTTTCCACAAAGAATGGTATTGTAAACTGATTAGAATGAAATGGAGAATTTTAGAAATACACTTATATAATGTTTATTATGGTTACCTCGAATTACATAGATTCAGTTCTGCTTAATTTCTCCGCAGGACTAATCCTTACAATCGCTTTCCACTATGAACACCAATGTAAGCTTAAGAGAATGCGATGTAGAATTATGGAAAAACATTAAGTAGATGTTTGTTATAATTATATAAGATTACATAGTTACTAGGTATTGCTATCTCCTCATTGCTTGTATGACTCCGATAAAGCTCTTTTTACAAAGAATGGTATTGTAACCTGATTAGAATGAAACGGAGAATTATAGAAAAAGACTTAGAGAATGTTTATTATGGTATCCCTGAATTACCTAGATTCAGTTCTGCCTAATTTCTCCGCAGTACTAATATGAATCCTTTCAATCGCTATCCATTATGAACACCAATGTACGCTTAATAGAATGCTACGTAGAATTGTGGAAAAACAGTAAGTAGATGTTTGTTATAATTATATAAGATTACATAGACGCTAGGTATTGCTATCTCCTCATTTCTTGTATGAATTCGATCAACCTCTTTCCATAAAGAATGCAATTGTAAACTAATTACAATTAAACGAAGATATTTAGAAAAACACTTAGCGAAGGTTTGTTATGGTTACCTTGAATTGCATAGATTTAGTCCTGCTTGATTAATATGCAATACTGCTATGAATCCGTTCAATCGCTGTCCACTATGAAAAGCAATGTAAGCTTAATAGAATGCTACGTAGAATTGTGGAAAAACAGTAAATAGATGTTTGTTATAATTATATAAGATTACATAGACACTAGGTATTGCTATCTCCTCATTTCTTGTATGAATTCGATCAACCTCTTTCCATAAAGAATGCCATTGTAAACTAATTACAATTAAACGAAGATATTTAGAAAAACACTTAGCGAAGGTTTGTTATGGTTACCTTGAATTGCATGGATTTAGTCCTGCTTGATTAATATGCAATACAGCTATGAATCCATTCAATCACTGTTCACTATGAACAGCAATGTAAGCTTAAAAGAATGCTATGTAGAATTATGGAAAAACAGTAAGTAGATGTTTGTTATACTTATATAAGATTATATAGTTACTAGGTATTGCTATCTCCTCTTGTTTGTATGAATCCGATAGAGCTCTTTCCACAAAGAATGGCATTGTAAACTGATTAGAATGAAACGGAGAATTATAGAAAAAGACTTAGAGAATGTTTATTATGGTATCCCTGAATTACATAGATTCAGTTCTGCCTACTTTCTTCGCAGTACTAATATGAATCCTTGCAATCGCTATCCATTATGAACACCATTGTAAGCTTAAGAGAATGCTACATAGAATTGTGGAAAAACAGTAAGTATATGTTTGCTATAATTATATAAGATTACATAGTTACTAGGTATTGCTTTCTCCTCATTTCTTGTATGAATTCGATTCAATCGCTTTCCACTATGAACAGCAATGTCAGCTTAATAGAATGCTATGTAGAATTATGGAAAAACAGTAAGTAGATGTTTGTTATACTTATATAAGATTATATAGTTACTAGGTATTGCTGTCTCCTCATTGCTTATATGAATCCGATAAAGCTCTTTCCACAAAGAATGGTATTGTAAACTGATTACAATTATACGAAGATACTTAGAAAAAAACTTAGAGAATGTTTATTATGGTATCCTTGAATTACATCGATGCAGTTCTGCTTAATTTCAACGCAGTACTATTATGAAAACTTTCAATCGCTCTCCATTATGAACACCCATGTAAGCTTAATAGAATGCTACGTAGAATTGTGGAAAAACAGTAAGTACATGTTTGTTATAATTATATAAGATTACATAGACACTAGGTATTGCTATCTCCTCATTTCTTGTATGAATTCGATCAACCTCTTTCCATAAAGAATGCCATTGTAAACTAATTACAATTAAACGAAGATATTTAGAAAAACACTTAGCGAAGGTTTGTTATGGTTACCTTGAATTGCATAGATTTAGTCCTGCTTGATTAAAATGCAATACTGCTATGAATCCATTCAATCGCTGTCCACTATGAACAGCAATGTAAGCTTAAAAGAATGCGTTGTAGAATTATGGAAAAACAGTAAGTAGATGTTTGTTATACTTATATAAGATTATATAGTTACTAGGTATTGCTATCTCCTCTTGCTTGTATGAATCCGATAGAGCTCTTTCCACAAAGAATGGTATTGTAAACTGATTAGAATGAAACGGAGAATTATAGAAAAAGACTTAGAGAATGTTTATTATGGTATCCCTGAATTACATAGATTCAGTTCTGCCTACTTTCTTCGCAGTACTAATATGAATCCTTGCAATCGCTATCCATTATGAACACCATTGTAAGCTTAACAGAATGCTACGTAGAATTGTGGAAAAACAGTAAGTAGATGTTTGTTATAATTATATAAGATTACATAGTTACTAGGTATTGCTTTCTCCTCATTTCTTGTATGAATCCTGTAAATCTCTTTCCACAAAAAATGGTTTTGTAAACTGATTCGAATTAAACGTAGAATTTTAGAAATACACTTAGAGAATGTTTATTATGGTAACCTTGAATTACCTAGATTTAGTGCTGCTTGATATCTCCGCAGTATCTCCGCAGTATCTCCGCAGGTTGAATCCTTTCAATCGCTATCCACTATGAACACCAATGTAAGCTTAATAGAATGCTACGTAGAATTGTGGAAAAACAGTAAGTAGATATTTGTTATAATTATATAAGATTACATAGACGCTAGGTATTGCTATCTCCTCATTTCTTGTATGAATTCGATCAACCTCTTTCCATAAAGAATGCCATTTTAAACTAATTACAATTAAACAAAGATATTTAGAAAAACACTTAGCGAAGGTTTGTTATTGTTACCTTGAATTGCATAGATTTAGTCCTGCTTGATTAATATGCAATACTGCTATGAATCCATTCAATCGCTGTCCACTATGAACAGCAATGTAAGCTTAAAAGAATGCTCTGTAGAATTATGGAAAAACAGTAAGTAGATGTTTGTTATACTTATATAAGATTATATAGTTACTAGGGATTGCTATCTCCTCTTGCTTGTATGAATCTGATAAAGCTCTTTCCACAAAGAATGGTATTGTAAACTGATTAGAGTGAAATGGAGAATTTTAGAAATACACTTATAGAATGTTTATTATGGTTACCTCGAATTACATAGATTCAGTTCTGCTTAATTTCTCCGCAGGACTAATATGAAGCCTTTCAATCGCTTTCCACTATGAACACAAATGTAAGCTTAAGAGAATGCGATGTAGAATTATGAAAAAACATTAAGTAGATGTTTGTTATAATTATATAAGATTACATAGTTACTAGGTATTGCTATCTCCTCATTTCTTGTATTAATTCGATCAACTTCTTTCCCTAAAGAATGCCAATGTAAACAGATTAGAATTAAACGAAGAATTTTAGAAAAACACTTAGCGAATGTTTGTTATGGTTACCTTGAATTACATAGATTTAGTCCTGCTTGTTTAATCTGCAGTACTGCTATGAATCCGGTCAATCACTTTCCACTATGAACAGCAATGTAAGCTTAATAGAATGCTCTGTAGAATTATGGAAAAACAGTAAGTAGATGTTTGTTATAATTATATAAGATTACATAGTTACTAGGTATTGCTATCTCCTCATTTCTTGTATGAATTCGATCAACCTCTTTCCATAAAGAATGCCAATGTAAACAGATTAGAATTAAACGAAGAATTAAAAAAAAACACTTAGCTAATGTTTGTTATGGTTACCTTGAATTACATAGATTTAGTCCTGCTTGATTAATATGCAGTACTGCTATGAATCCGTTCTTTGTAAACTGATTACAATGAAATGGAGAATTTTAGAAATACACTTATAGAATGTTTATTATTGTTACCTCGAATTACATAGATTCAGTTCTGCTTAATTTCTCCGCAGGACTAGTATGAATCCTTTCAATCGCTATCCACTATGAACACCAATGTATGCTTAATAGAATGCTACGTAGAATTATGAAAAACAGTAAGTAGATGATTGTTATAATTATATAAGATTACATAGTTACTAGGTATTGCTATCTCCTCATTGCTTTTATGAATCCGATAAAGCTCTTTCCACAAAGAATGGTATTGTAGACTGATTAGAATGAAACACAGAATTTTAGAAAAACACTTATAGAATTTTTATTATGGTTACCTTGAATTACATAGATTCAGTTCTGTTTAATTTCTCCGCAGGACTAATATGAATCCTTTCAATCGCTATCCATTATGAACACCAATGTAAGCTTATTAGAATGCTACGTAGAATTGTGGAAAAACAGTAAGTAGATGTTTGTTATAATTATATAAGATTACATAGTTAATAGGTATTGCTATCTCCTCATTGCTTGTATGAATCCGATAAAGCTGTTTCCACAAAGAATGGTATTGGAAAAACAGTAAGTAGATGTTTGTTATAATTATATAATATTACATAGTTAGTAGGTATTGCTTGTATGAATCCGATAAATCTCGCATTGCTTTTATGAATCCGATAAAGCTCTTTCCACAAAGAATGGTATCGTAAACTGATTAGAATGAAACAGAGAATTTTAGAAAAAGACTTATAGAATGTTTATTATGGTTACCTTGAATTACATAGATTTAGTCCTGCTTGATTACTCTGCAGTACTGCTATGAATCCATTCAATCGCTTTCCACTATGAACAGCAATGTAAGCTTAATAGAATGCTATGTAGAATTATGGTAAAACAGTAAGTAGATGTTTGTTATAATTATATAAGATTACATATTTACTTTGTATTGTTATCTCCTCATTGCTTGGATGAATCCGATAAAGCTCTTTCCATAAAGAATGCCATTAATATTAGAATTATACGAAGAATTAGAATTAGACGATTAGAATTAATTAAACGAAGAATTGATTAGAATTAAACGAAGAATTTTAGAAAAACACTTAGCGAATGTTTGTTATGGTTACC